>NW_023425534.1:1540222-2140222 GCF_014108245.1 Pipistrellus kuhlii | reverse complement strand
GCAGGGTATTAATATAGCCACTCACGCTCTTCTTTTTGGTTACTGTTTGCAAGCAATGTCTTGTCTCATCCTTCTGCTTTTAACTCTGTGGTTTTGGATGTAAAGGGATCTCTGTAAACAGTATATAGTTGGTCATGTTTTGTTTTTCACTATATTTTTTTGTTTTCAGAGAGGGAGAGAGAGAGAGAGAGAAGCATCAAGAAGGGAGAGGATCGTTGATGAGCTGCCTCCTGCACCCCTCCTACTGGGGATTGAGGTGGTAACCCAGGTGTGGGAACCTGACCAAGAATCAAACTGTGACCTTCTGGTTCATCAGTTGAGGCTCAACCACTGAGCCACACCCACCAGATTGGTCACTTTTTGTGTGTGTGTTTTTTTAATATATTTTATTGATTTTTTACAGAGAGGCAGGGAGAGGGATAGAGAGCCAGAAACATCGATGAGAGAGAAACATCGACCAGCTGCCTCCTGCTCACCCCCCACAGGGGATGTGCCCACAACCAATGTACATGCCCTTAACCAGAATCGAACCCAGGACTCCTCAGTCCGCAGGCCAATGCTCTATCCACTGAGCCAAACCGATTTCGGCTGGTCACGTGTTTGTTTGTTTTTTAATCCATTCTGCCAGCGTCTGCCAATTGATTGAAGAATCTAACCTGTTGACATGTAAAGTAATTATAAATGAGATGGCCTTATTTATGCCACTGTGTGTTTTGTCTTCTTTGTACCTCTAGCCTTTGTCCCTCACTTCCCACATTACTGTCCTGGTCAGCTGATGTTTTACATGAAATGTTGTAATTCCCTTCTCATTTCCTTTTTTACATATTTCACAGCTGTTTTCTTGGTGGTTACATTTAACATACTCAAGGTCTCACCCTCTGATTTGAATTTATATGAGCTCTGCTCTGTCGTGTCTCTTGTCGGTGCTGGGATTTCCGTTGGATTGCATTGGATCTGTACATCGCCTGGGAAGACGTGACCTCTTATAATGTTAGTCTCCTTGTGGGAACCCCTTTCGCATCCTGCGTGGTTCAGGGTTCCGGTTCAGGGTGCTGGTTCTGGAGGAGGCCACACACAAATGAAAAGAGACTAGAAAAATATTTAATTTGGCAGTATTGGGGGCTACACTCTGCTCTGGCCTTGCTATCCCTTTTATTGAGGCTATGGGATACACCCATTACCCTTAGGTTTGGGATATACCCATAGCACTTAGGCATGTAATAAGCGGATTATCATATCCTAAGGATTTACATGATTACAAGATGGGGAAGTGGCCTCAGTTACCATTGTCTCAGTGAGATAGGGAGCGGGTGGCTCTGACCTTTCAGCGCTTCCAGGTTGATCAGCCTTTTACATCTTCCTGTCAGTGAGACTATGCTCGGTTTCCGCATCTCCTGTCTGTGAAGATGGCTTTTCTCTGCATTCTCTCCCGGCTTCTCTGATTTCTCAGGGGTGTGGTATGCAGTGAGCACGTTCTGCACTACTTGATAAATTTATCGGGAACTAGTTTGCTTTGTTGATGATACTCTAAATCAGGCGTCCTCAAACTTTTTAAAGTGGGGGCCAGATCACGGTCCCTCAGAGAGCTGGAGGGCCGGACTATATGAACTACTAATTCCTACTGTAACACCTCGGCTTCGCTCACTGCCCAAAAAACCTGGCGGGCCGAATCAGACTCCTCTGCGGGCCGCATGTGGCCCGAGGGCCGTAGTTTGAAGACGCCTGCGTCTAAATGGTATTGTCTTTCTAAATTTCAGTTTTCTGTGTGTGGAAATAAATTGGTGTTTGCTATTAACTCTGTATCCCGCAACCTTGCTAAAATCAGTAGCTTTTTTGTAGACTATGGTTTTCTGTATAGATGATGTCTGCAAATACAGTTCTGCTTCCCTTTCCAATCTGTATGTTTTATTTATTTCTTGTGCCTTACTGCGGGAATTTTGTTTTCATATTGTATAGCAAATATTTCAGCAATTTTAACAACCCCTCCCCACAAGCTCGATCATCAGATTACAGAGGGCCTTTTAACTGCGGATTTATGATTGTAGGTTGAATTTATATTTAGTTTTCATTGAAAATGATTGAGATGAAACTTTTCATACTTCAAACATGATGCATCTTGCCAAAACTGGTTTGGCTCAGTGGATAGAGCGTCGGCCTGGGGACTGAAAGGTCCCGGGTTGGATTCCGGTCAAGGGCATGTACCTTGGTTGTTGGGCACATCCCCAGTAGGAGGTGTGCAAGAGGCAGCTGATTGATGATTCTCTCTCATCGATGTTTCTTTTCTTTTTTTTCTTTTTTTAAATATGTTTTTATTGATTTTTTTACAGAGAGGAAGGGAGAGGGATAGAGAGACAGGAACATCGACCAGCTGCCTCCTGCACAACCCCCACCAGGGATGTACCCACAGCCAATGCACATGCCCTTGACCCGAATCGAACCCGGGACCCCTCAGTCCTCAGACCGATTCGCTATCCACTGAGCCAAACCGGTTTCGGCAACTCTCATTAATGTTTCTAATGCTCTATCCCTCTCTCTTCCTCTCTGCAAAAAAACGATAAAAATATTTTTTTAAATGATGCATCTTATAATTATTTACAGAATTTTAGAAGTATATAATTTAGGTATCATTTTTACTGATAGCACATGTTTTGAAATGATATAGTTATTTTTATGATAATGAAAGTTTTCATTTTCATTTAGGAAATATTGAACCAGTGACCTTAGCTATTCAGTTATGATGAAAGGCCTAATCTAACCTTTTATTGAATGTGATATTTATTAAACATGAAACTTCTCATTTCTAGAACTTAATCAATAGGACATTAAGCCATTTATTACTGCAATTAAAGAAAGCCTGCAGACTAGATATTCTATTTCCTTGTCACCCAGTTTAACTTTATCTTTAATTGAATTTATTGGGGTGACATTAGTTAATAAAATTATAGTATAGGATTCAGGTGTAAAATTCTATAATATATCGTCTCTGTGTTGTGTTGTGTTGTGTGTTCACACCCCCCCACCCACCCCCAAGTCTCCTTCCATCACTTAGCCCTCCTATCTAGTTTAGCTTTAACAATCAGGACATAGCACTGAAGGGTCCCGGGTTCAGTTCTCGTCAAGGGCATGGTCCTGGGCTGCAGGTTCATCCCCAGCCTCTGTCAGGGCTTGTGCGGGAGGCAGCTAGTCAGTATGTCTCTTTCTCGTCAATGTTTCTCTTTCCCTTCCCCCCTCCCCCCTTCCCTCAGTCTCTGGCTCCCCCTTCCCCTCCTTCCTGGGTGGGTAAAACACCTGTGCTCTCAGTATGGCCCGTTTCCCCCTCCGGTTGGCTGCTTAGGAGAACTGAGAGCTGCCTTGTTAGGGAGCCCTTGAGTCGGGGGGCTTTTGTTTAGTTACAGGAGAGAGGAATTTTACCTGCTTCACCTGGTGCCTTTCAGAGTTAGGGACTGAGGGGTTGACTTAGATGTGTGAGTTGGTTTTACACTTTTACTCGTTTGTCTTTGACCTTCACGGGTGAAATTCATTGCGGTTTTTGACAGAACACTGACGGAGTGTGTGGCATTTCTGGCTCGTGGCACGTAGTTTCCTTCCTTCCGACCAGATGCCCTGTGGGGCACCTTGGGTGCATTGTCCCGATAGCTGGGCAAAGAGTAAACGGCACCCACCACGTGTTTAGTTTCAGCCCAGACACCCAGTGCCGGGAGGAGACGAGCCCCATGCCTCCTCAGGCGGCGCTTCCAGCGGCAGCGGTGCTGTTAGTGTGTATAATCGATCACTTCGTTAGCGGGAGGAAGGCTTATGGGGAACAAAGCATCTCTCACTGCGTCCTGTGCCGCGGGCAGGCGGGTGGCGAGGGGCTGCAGGTGCCCGTTGGGGGCCGTGGGTGAGCTGGGTGGGAGTGCTGTGGTGCTCTAACCGGCCCCTCTCCTAGGCCGCCTCGGAAGAGCTGAAGGCTGCCTACCGCAGGCTGTGCATGCTGTACCACCCCGACAAGCACCGAGACCCCGAGCTCAAGTGCCAGGCGGAGCGGCTGTTCAACCTTGTGCACCAGGCGTATGAAGGTCAGTGCGGGAGCAGGCGGTCGATTTTAAGAGACTTGATTTGTAGCGGACAGCAGAGAGAGTCCTGGAGGTGTGGAGAAGGGGTGTTAGCCTGGGCTTCCTACTGACAGGCTCTTTGGAAGAGAAGGATTCTCTTTGGAAATCAATGTGTGTCAGGCCGGCAGGAGACGGGCGGGGGAGGCCGCCAGGTGGGAGGGAGGTGCAGGGAAACTCAATTTTCACACCGTCCGCTGGCTAGTCCTCCGAAAGGGAGCTCAGAGATGAAAGGCCGATCGTTAAGACAAGCTCTCTGCTGTCTTTTTGAGCGACGTACGTACGAGAGCATTTTTTCATCTGAAAGTGGATTTATTGAGTCCGTAGCATTCAGTTAAGGAGAGGTTCTAACAGAAGGAAAAAAACGCTATTAAGAAGGCTAACAGGCAATAGAACTAAGTAATACAGACTTTTAGACTTACACCTTATGGATTTCAGAAAGAACGTTTGTGACATGCTTGTTTATAAAATATTGAAGTCAATAGCTACAGTTTCTGTTTGCGATGATGAAATGGTGATGTTTGCACAACAAAGTGAATGTACTTCATGCCCCTGGCCTGTGCACTTAAAAATTATTAAAAGGATCAATTTTATGTTACGTATATTTTACCAAAATTTTAAAGATACAGATTTGTAAGATGTTAAATCACTTTTAGGATGTATATCAAGTAGAATAAGTTGTTTATTCCAGAGCCATTTGGTGATTTGCTCTTTAATTAGACTAAAAATTAGGTATGTTCCCTTACAAAATAAAGGCTTCTTATTATAGTTTTAACAAAAAGTTGGGTTTTAATGACTGAGCCCGGGGCCAGGGCTGGTGATACATGTGCATCGGCATCGTGTCTTTACCGGCTTCGCTCTAACCAGGCCGCTCTGTGGGGCCTGGCCTTAGGCCTGGGCCTTCTGTGGCAGCGGTCGCCAGCCGCTGGTGTCCGTGAGCTCCGAAAGGCTGGCGCCCGCTGTCCTGCAGGATGCTGTCCGCGTGGCTGCGCTCGTTTCCCTGTTGTCTGTCACCCACATAACCGGGCGTGGTCTGGCGGTTTGGGGAGAGTCAGGAAGGCCTCCCGGTGGGGGTGAAATGCTGCCACAGCCCTGCCCACACCCAGCCCGGAGGGGGCCACGCCGAACACTGGCCGGAGAGCCCTCGTTAGGTCCCGGAGTCACTCCAGGGCTGCGCCGTCTCCCAGAGCCAGCACTTCCTCTGCCCCCGGACTTGAACCTGGACAGGATCGTGTCCATCGTTTTTAAATGAGGCCTAAAACACATGGGCGCCTCCAGGGAGCAAAGATGCAGAGTCTCCACAGGAGCTGGCAGAGCAGAGCAGGAGCTGATGGCTGAGCTTCCCGGGCTCCCATCCGGGGGAAGCTCCTTCCAGGAGCTCTCGGCCTCCCTGGAGAGCCTCTCCCGGGCAGCGGCGGATGTGGCCAGCGTCAGTGGCACGTGTGGCGCACTAAATGGAGGAGAGGGGGAGGAAGGACAGAAGGACAAGTCAGACTTGTCCGGGGTCAGAGCCTTGCCCTGACCTTAGCCCGCCGCCTCAGAAAGGGCAGTCAGCTTTCAGGCTGCACACACAGGCCTAGCGGTTCCTTAAGCACAGCCGTCCTCGGGACGCAGGGGCACCTCTCAGTTCGCGGTGGCTCACTCGTGGCCGCCTTGAAACACGGCCTGGTTAGGAAGAAAAGAGAGAAAATAGGTAAGCAAACACAGTCAGGGCTGGATCTGAGGGCAATGAGGAGAAGGACACAAAGGGAAGGATAGCGTCTGTCTAGGAAAAGCGGGGGCGGTGGGAGCTGCCGGGGGGGTGCTGTCAGGACCGGAAGGCGAGTTCTGTGCTTTGTAACACGTCCGGCTTCTGTTCGCAGTGCTTAGCGACCCGCAGACCCGGGCCATCTATGACATCTATGGCAAGAGAGGACTGGAGATGGAAGGCTGGGAGGTAAGAGCCAGCCTGTCTGCGCCCCAGAAAGGCCTCTGACCCTGCAAACTGCCACCCCGCCCCACCCTGCGAGGGAGGACTCGGCAGCCATTCCCCAGGCACCTGTTCTGTGTCTCCCACTGACGCATGGAATGTGCTGGCTGCCTTTCCCCCCTCTCGTCCATCTGATGGCTCACTCCTGTCTGCTCTGCTCTCTCCGTGTATCTCACAGGTCGTACGCAGCATCTGGGCCCTTAGCACATGGTGCGCTTCCTCTCACCATGTGACCCTGAGGTCCCGGGCCTTCCCCTGCCCCTGACCTCAGCCAGACCGCCTCCTGTCAGGGAGCGCTGGTTTTCTCTCAGCCTCCTCAGCGTGTGCATCCCTGGGGGAGCGTGCTAACGTGGTCTGCTCTTCATTGCCTAAGCGCTGTTATACTAACGTTCCCTGATGTCACAGCCTGAGGTTCGCGTCATCCTGGAGGGGGAGCGTCCCATAGCTCATAAACACCCACCCCTGGGCGTGAGGTCCCTCCATCTGAGAAGCATGGGCACCTCTGGGGACGGCCGCACACGGGAGCGGCGGCAGTGCCACATGGACACTTCGCCTTCGTCTGGATGTTTTGTTTTGTTTTTGTTCTTATTTTTAATATATTTTATTGATTTTTTACAGAGAGAAAGAAAGAAGGATAGAGAGTTAGAAACATCGATGAGAGAGAAACATCGATCAGCTGCCTCCCGCACACCCCCTACTAGCAATGTGCCCGCAACCAAGGTACAGCCTTGACTGGAATCGAACCTGGGACCTTTCAGTCCACAGGCCGCTGAGCCAAACCGGTTTTGGCTCGTCTGGATGTTTAACATTGTTACCTGGAACTCATTAGGGAATTTAACTGAGACGTGAGGTGGTGTTTTCTTTATAAGATTCCTGCAGCCTCAGAGACAAGTTACTAAAAGGATGGACCGTGACCTTGGTCATTATGAGGGCGCAGAGCTGCGAGGCTGTGCAGGCGAACCTGGCCATCTCTGTAAAACACTCACCCCGTTTCGTTGACGTCGCTCGGAGCCCTGGCCAAGGGGTGCACAGCGGTTAGGGTGTGAGCTCCGCTGTGTCCTTGCCTCCCTAACGCTCTCCCCTCGGTCCGGTCCGCCCTAGGTTGTGGAGAGGAGGAGGACTCCGGCCGAGATCAGAGAAGAGTTTGAGCGGCTGCAGAGAGAGCGGGAGGAGAGGAGGCTGCAGCAGCGAACCAACCCCAAGGTGAGCGCCCCCCCCAGGCCAGCGTCGTCAGAGCAGCCTTCGGGGAGGGCAGGAGACTCCCGGCCGACGTCTGCTGGTCGTCTCGAGGCCGTGGCCGTGGGAATCGGGAGGTCAGAGTCGGGAACGGAGGCGGAAGCACCTGGCAGCAGGTTCCTGTGCCGGTCAGGATGGCAGAGCGGGCGACGCGGGGGGCTGGGCCGTCCCGGTGCATCGGACAGGCCGGTGCTCCTCACCCAGGAAGCGGGGCCGGCGCCCGTCCCAGGCCGCTCTTCGGTGACGAGGCGCCCTCTGATGGAGCAGGTCCTGGCGGATTTGTGTCTGTGGTCAGTGACTCCTGAATCGGGTTCCGTTTCAGGCCGGCACATGCAGGCTTTTCCGTAGGTTTGTGGGGAAGCAGCTTGTTCTGAGTGCGTGCCCCAGCCTGTGGCTAGTGGCTGGGTGCACGTGGCCCGGTGACCCTGTTCCTGGCTTCACCGGGGGACCCCGCAGCCGGGCTCCATCTGGGGGGGGGGCCTGGTGGGCAGCCTGGACATCTGAAGGAGGACAGGAGCCGCCTTACAGCTGGGGAGCAGGAGGATGGGAACTTTCTAGAAGGCGGAGGCCCCGGCGTCTAGACTGGAGGGTTAGAAACCTGTCTATTTGAATCCCGCCTTTCCGAGTGCAGAGCACATGCCAGCGCCTCCCTCCCACCCCCACCCTCATGCCAGCGCCCCTCCCCCTCCCTCCCCAGCTGTGGCCGCTGCAGCGCGCCGTTGGCTCTGGTCCCGTGGAGTCGCTGCTGCACCCGCTCAGGGCGGGGGAGGTCGGCAGGAGGCGGAGAACTCCGGGTGCCCTGAGCTATGGCTCCCGCCTCGGTCTCCCCGGTCTCCCCCTGGTGCTGGGCGGTCTGGGTGGAAGGTCAGCATGGGCAGATGGAGGGGAGGGAGGGAGCCTGGCGGGCTGTGGCTCTGGAGTCTGCTGTTCTGGCAGCGTTTGGAGCGGTTCAGGAGAGAGACCGTCCCCGTAGCCTGGCCTGGCCTGGCCTGTGATGAAACCGGCCATCTGGATGTGCACAGGGCGGCCGCTGGGAGCTGTGGAAACGGGCCTCCGGCCGGTTCTGCAGAATGAGGTGCATCAAACATTGCACACGCAGGCCGGCTGCCGGAGCCCCAGCACTTGTCCTGCCTGCGCTGCTTCCAGTACCCAGGATGGCTGCGGCCAGCAGTGCTGAGCGGGGCCAGACGCAGGCTCCAGTGCTGTGAGGAGGGTTTCAGCCTGGACCTTTGGCCCATTTCTGAGTGTTTTGCTTTTCAAGACGAGTGGAAAGGTTAAAACATTCTTATCCTCAGAAGAAAGGGGTGCTGTCTTGTAAGAAGACCGTGGGGAGGAGGACCCCTCCCGCCCCGGGAGGACCGCAGCTCGTGGGGGTGGGCACATGAGACAGCATTCGCGAGCTGCCATCTGAAACCAGATGCTGTTTCTCTCTGTTGTCATCAACAAGAGGCCGCTGGCAGGGGTTCTTGGTGGGATGTGTGTGCCAGGAACGGGGAAATCATAGGTCGGAAGTTCGGATCTGAAAGTGATGTGGGACCAGGCAGAGCATCTGACTGTGTGTGCTTTCCTCACTCACAAAGGAGGGTATGTCCTGGCTAGCACACCAGGCTGTTCAGTGGTTGAGAAAAGAGGAAGTAGATACTGAATGATTAGAGCGAGGCCAGCTACCAATAATGCAGAGGTGCTAGGCCGGGCGAGGCTAGGGGCTGGGTTTTGTTTTGGTGGTCCGTGCAGCACTGCCGGGGAAGCCCCTGGCAGCTGGTCAGGCGGCCCCTGGCCTGGGGTGTGGCTGTGGCTGTGGCTGGGGTCGTGGGTAGCACTCTGGGACTGGAACGAGGGGAACCCCCGCTCCAGCGTGGAGCGCACACACCTATGCGGGAGGCAGTGAGGCAGAGCTTCTGGATGGGGGTCAGATCTGCCTCCAGCCTTCCTCCATTTCTCCATGTGAAAGGGGGGAATAACTTCCTCTGTGTTTCCGGCTGGGGAGGAGTCCGGGGTCTCCTGGGCCGTCCTCACTGGTGGGGGCACCCGCCACCTCCCTCGGTCTCAGGTCTGTCTGTGGGCGCACTCCGTCCCTCCCTGCCTGTAGGAGACTCAGCATGCAGTGCTGCTCAGGGCCGTGCTCATCCGTCTTGGTTATTTCAGTTCCTTTCCGGCAGCCCCCACAGTCTGGCCTCCGGGGACAGCCGCCTCGGTGAGGTCTGTGAAGACAGACCTGAGGAGCCCTGCAGGGCGGGGGCTGCCTCCCGGTGAACTGCCCGGAGCCCGGTGACGCCGAGCTTGGGGAGGCCTCTGGGGAGCTTGATGTGTGTCTGAGGGGAGAGCTGCTTTCTGGGTTGACCCTGTCATGTACAGTTTCCTGGAGATTGTCAGGGTTTCCTGGACCCCATTATCCGCTCTGGTTTCAAAAGGCTGTCTTCTCAATGGTCTTGTAACAGCTTACAAACAGTTCGGTTCTAGCAGAGACAAAATTAAATCATGCATCAAGGAAGACAGAACCATAAAGACACTTTTAAGTCCCCAACTGTTTTCATAAAGACAGATGAGCACATCGCTCGGTTATTTGGAAAGGACTTGGTGAAGATTGGTTTTGGTTGCCATGGCTAACGGTTATCGCCATCGGAATGGCCCGCGGTTATGGCTGCCGCCCGCTCTGGGGAAGCTCCCGGTGTCATACCGGCCGGCCGCGGGGTCAGCTGGACTCCTCTGCTCGCTGTGTTCCATGCGGCCATTTGCTGCAGCAGCGCTGGGCTGCGACGGAAGAAGCTGGGAAGCTGTCACACAAATGGGCAGAGCGGGGCACGTGCTGGGACGTGGGTAGGCCTCTGCCCAGAGCCAGGGCGCTGGAAAAGGTGCCAAGAGCTGCCCGCCCTCCTGTGAGCGTGGGCACTGGTGCCAGGTGTCAGCTCCAGGTCTGCTGCTCAGGCAGAGGGACGTGGGGCCACGGGAGGGTAAGGCTGGGACCCCGGGGTTCTGAGAAGCCTGTGAGGTTTGCGTTTGGGCCTCCGTGACATTGGGGAACCGGGTTCTGCTGGATCTCAGAGTGAGTCTCAGCCGGTGTCACGTTCATCTGCAGTAACAAAGGGAGCGAGCGTCACGTGCCTGGAGCGGAATTGCCTCCCCGGGTGGCATTTCCATCAGGAAACTGCTACCATTGAGACTGCATTGACAGAGATTGTCACATTATCCTTATGGCCACGCAGCAGCACACAAACACGGAAACGGTTCGGAATGGAACGCTCCTGGCGGGAGAAGAACTGACTGACTCAGTGAGGCTGGCTCGACGGCATCTCCAGCCGCTCAGGCCTCGTCCTGGGGAAGGGCTCCTCCCAGCCTGGCAGCCCAGGGCATGGGGGGTGTTCCATGTGGGCCAGCTCCCCCTGGGCCTGTCCCCCAGGCCCCGTGAGTGTGTCGTCACCTCCACTGACTTCTCTTGGGCAAAAGCAAGCCCCGGCCAGTGCAGAGCAGGGAGAGGGCCCTGCCTACGGGCCCCAGGGGACCCCGCGGCCGCTGCGGCTCCAGGGTCACTGAGAGCCTTTCCCTTCCGTGACATGACCTGCCAGCTCCATAAAAGTGGCGTCTACATTTAAATGTGACGTTTCCGACATTTAATTGACTCTTCTCTGCACATCATAGCATTAATTGAGAAAATAGTGTCTGATTTCTCAATTTCCCCATTCAGAGCTTATAAATGTCTTGGCCCACGTACTTTCCGGGGCTTTCTCTTTGCCTCCGCTCGGAGTACTTTCTCTGACAGATCTCTTATAAATCATCTGTGGCTTCTGATGCCTTATCGAATTTAGATGCCACAAAGCTGGAGGCTTTTCAGTTTTGTTTCATTCCAAGACAGAATATAAGTGTAACTAATAAAAAATGACAGCCCCTCCGAAAGTTAAACTCTTCCCTGAGGCGTTGGGATTCACAGCGCACAGCTGCGGGAGCTCTGGCCGCTGGTCTGTTTGGGTTTTCCCTCAAGAGATGAACTTCAGGGTGTTCTTAGCGATGGGCCTTATGTTCAGTGATTGCAGTTTCTTTTCTTTTTAAAATATATTTTTATTGATTTCAAAGAGAAAGGGAGAGAGGAGAGATAGAAACATCAATGATGAGAATTGGATGGAGCCCACGACTTCAGCATGTGTCCTTGACTGGAATCAAACCTGGGCCCTTCAGCCCACAGGCCGGCGCTCTGTCCACTGAGCGAACCAGCTAGGGCAGTGGTTGCAGTTCCTTACGTGTTTTTAAGCCGCGGGCTTGTGGTTGGTTTGAAAGGGGCCTCTGCGCGGCCTCAGACATGCGCACTGCAGCCGGTAGCGCCAGCCTGAGGTGGGTCCAGAAGCAGCCTCACCGAGGCTGGCCTGAATACACAGACACGCTCGTGCCCTTTGGCACTGGCAGCTGTTTTCCGGCGGTGGCCTCCAGCCGGTTCTGGCACAGGCGGGCACTATCACCTGTGGCTAATCCCCAGTGTCCTGCCCCGTGTGGGTTTCTTGCTTTGGTAAAGTCATTTTACCATGATGGTGTACCTCCCAAAGCTGGTATTTGAGTCCGACCACAAAAACAGGTCTATAGCTGAAACCGGTTTGGCTCTGTGGATAGAGCATCAGCCTGCGGACTGAAAGGTCCCGGGTTCAATTCCGGTCAAGGGCATGCACCTTCGTGGCGAGCACATCCCCCTTGATTTTCAGAGACCAAACTGGGGGTGGGGGGGGGGGGTGTGTGTGCAAGAGGCAGCTGATCGATGATTCTCTCTCATTGATGTTTCTAACTCTCTATCCTTCTCTCTTCCTCTCTAAAAAAAAAAATCAATAAAAATATATTTAAAAAAAACAAACAGGTCTACATTCAGTGACCAAGTTTATAGGAGCAGGTCACCTCGGTAGGTCCAGTGATCACAAAGGTTGGTAACTCGGCTGGTTTTCTATTTGAAGCATCTAATGGAACTCAGGCAGCACGTACGGCCGGCCCTGGGGTCTCTGCTAGAACCACACAGAAAGAGCAGCGGCACCCTAGCCAGTTTGGCTCAGTGGGTAGAACATCAGCCTATGGACCGATGGGCCCCAGGTTTGATTCTGGTCAAGGGCACATGCCTGGGTTGCAGGCTCGGTCCAACATGCAGGAGGCAGCCAATCAATGATTTCCTCTCATCATTGATGTTTCTCTCCCTCTCCCTTCCTCTCTGAAATCAATAAAAATACATATTTTTTTAAAGAATGGTGGCTTCATCTTTCATTCCTGCGTCAGACTTTAAGGGGGAAGTGAGTACAGGTCACGGAGGAACGACCACGGGCTTGCCCTCAGGTCGCTGCCCAGTTCGAGGGAGCACTCCGTGTTCTCACAGAGCAGCTGGCGGGGAGGAGGGCTGCCGGAGCGAACCCACGGGTCCGTGTGTGCCGCTAGCACTGGTGGTCAGCGCTGGGAACAGTCAGCTTACCCAATTTCAGGAACTTCCCGGGAAGATGGAAATTTAGTGCTTTTTTTAAATTCTCACCTGAGGACATGCTTATTAATTTTTAGAGAGAGACAGGAAAACATCAATCAGTTGCCTTCCCATATACACGGAGATCAAACCCGAAACCTAGGTCTGTGCCCTGACTGGGGATTCAGCCTGCACCCTTTTTTGGTGTACAGGCTGCTGCTCCAACCAGCTGCGCCACGCCGGCAAGGCAGTGTTTTTTTTTTAAACCTACAGTATGGCCCCAGCTGGTGTGGCTCAGTGGGTAGAGTATTGGCCCGAGGACTGAAGGGCCTTGGGTTTGGTTCCAGTCAAGGGCCCGTACCTCAGTTGCAGGCTCCATTCCTGGCCCTGGTCGGATGGCTCATTTGGTGTTTCTGCCACCCATGTTTCTCACCTTTCTTTCCCTTCCTCTCTCTCTCTAAAACACACACACACACCATCGTGTGAGGATAATAATAAAAAGATAGGCCCATTTGAAAAGTCTTATGACAAAAAAATATTTTCTGAGTAAGCATTTTTTTATCAGTCAGCAAAATTTTAACTTAGTACTTTTTGAGAATATGGTGGTGTGTTTCTCAAAACTTAATTCTCAAATTAATGTTCCCCGGCGGAACAGTTTTTCATTTGTTCAAATTTTATTTTGTTTGCACTTCTTTACCTCGGAAGGCATTTTTATGTTTTTAAGTAGTTTTGTGATGTGAGAATATTTACAAGAAAACCTTTGGTCCGTGTAGCTAGTTTCTGGTTGTTTTATTAAATCTGGAGATGATCTCTTTAGAGCCATGAAGTGGGTCCTGTTTGGTCTCTGAAAATCAAATTGTGGAGATTTTTTTATTGATTGACTGATTTCAGATAGAGAGAAACATGGATTTTTTTTGCTCCACTTACGTATGCATTTATTGGTTGATTCTTTTTTTTCTTTATTGATTAAGGTATTACCGTACATATGTGTCCTCATCCCCCATCGCCCCCCACCCCCATCCTTGGTTGATTCGTGTATGTGTGTGTCCTGACCGGGGATCGAACCCGCAGCCACATGGTGTAGATCTTATTTCTTTCCCTGACACTTGTCTTTGGCTGCCCTGAGCCTGACGTCCCTGCTCCGTGCTCTTGTGGGCCTGCCCGCGGGACCAGCCACTGCTGAAGGTAGTGCATTGTCTCCTTCCCCGACGCCTGCCCTGTGCTGACGGCTCGCTTCTCTGCCCAGGGGACCATCAGCGTCGGCATCGATGCCACCGACCTCTTCGATCGCTACGAGGAGGAGTACGAGGACGTGTCCAGCGGTGGCTTTCCGCAGATTGAGATCAACAAGATGCACATATCCCAGTCCATCGAGGTACGGACGCCCCGAGCGCAGGGTCTGGGTAACGGGGGAGTCTTCCGGGTTTCCTCCTCTTTATGTCTGAAAGGATGCAGTGAGCCCCTGAGAGAGCTGAAGTGCAGCCTGTTTGTGATGCAGCCGCCGGGCCGGGCAGGGGCTTAGCTTCCTGAGGCTCAGTCAGGGCGTCAGTCGGGAAGTGCAAATGGCCTGGGAGCCAAGGTTGTGGTTCCAGGAGAGAGAGCAGACCTCGTGGGCAGGCAAGGACCAGTCCACACTCTCCTGGCTGAGAACACTATTCAACTGAGCCCGGATGTGGCAGTGCCAGGCCATTCTCCTGAGGGTACAGTGGTCTCTGCCTCTCACCTCACTTGTTCTCAAGCCCATCAGCCCAGAGCCTGCAGTCCTGGCTCAGTCAGTGGGCCCACCACGGGAAGGCACAGAGCAGGCTGGCGCTGTGGGCACACTGAAGGCCAGCACTCAGTTTGCTGTTTCCCTGGCGTTTTGACATTTGCCCATTCAAGCTTTTACAGACCGTGCCCTTGGTGGCCACATGCAGTTCAGATGGCCAGGAGGGAGAAGTGAAGCCATTGAGGTGCTTCTGCCTCCCAGCGCCCCTGACGGTGGAGTCATCTGCACTTGGCGTGTCAGCTAGTCCCTGGGCTGTTGCCCGGCACTTCCTGTCCCTGGGACTCACCTATTACCTGCACCTGCCATTCCCCAGGCGCCCCTGACAGCGACCGACACAGCCATCCTCTCCGGAAGCCTCTCCACCCAGAACGGGAACGGAGGCGGATCCATCAACTTCGCGCTCAGGCGGGTCACCTCCGCGAAGGGCTGGGGAGAGGTGAGCACGGCAGGGCGGCCTGTGGACTTTCACCCTGAGAGCGGCCCGCGGTGGCCTGGGCTGGCCTCTCACCGCACAGGGCACCAGGTGTCAGACCTCAGGGAACTCCCCAGGAGAAACACGTCTCCTGTCTGAGGGAACCCCAGCGCCGAACAGCTCAGGCCGCACAGAGCTTTCCCAGACGCCGCTTCCAGAAAGCGAGCCTCTGGAGCTCGGGCTTTTCCCCTTTAAGCGAAACCTGGAGGCTGGTTTGTTGTCCTCTCAGCCAGCAGGCAGTGCCTCTGTCCCGGTGCCCGGTCCGCTGGTTGGCAGTCATTTAACAGCAAATTAAACAGCATCGAATTAACATTGAAGAGTTGCCTTGAAAGTCACCCAGACTAATACATGAGCAGCAGGGCTGGCGGCTTCCAGCTGTGTCAGACCGCTCATGGTTTAACGGCAGGCCTCGGAGAGCCATCGCAGTCCCCCGAGACCTGCGGGCGGCGAGGCTGAGCGGAGTGGCAGTGCAGGTGGCCCTGCGAGGGCCAGAGCCCACCTGACCGCACAGCAGGCGCCAGGCTCCCTGAGCTGGGGGGAGGGGGGTGCTGGAGGGAGGGACTCCTTTCGGAAGCACGCCTCAGTGAGGTCAGGATGGGCAGTGAGTCTGCAGCCCCTTTCTCGGGAGCCCCGCCCAGGCCGGGACCTGGCATCGGGAGGGATCACAGCGGGGCCGGCCTGGGGCCTGGGTTGCTGCCGGAGGAACCCCCGCTAACGCTTCTCTCTCTCCTTCCTGAACAGTTAGAGTTCGGAGCGGGGGATCTGCAGGGCCCTCTCTTTGGTGTAAAGCTGTTCCGTAACCTCACGCCAAGATGGTAAATATACAGAGATCAACCCTCTCTGAGGCCTTTGTGGCTTGGAGAACAGGCTGTGTGTCTCTTTGTCAAGGTCATCCGGATTGGCCGGCTGCCCTGCGGGCACTGGGCAGGCGCTGAGAGGGTGAGGAGGCTGTGAGGAGGCTGTGAGAGGGTGCACAGAGCCCCGAGGGCCCGCTCTGCCCTGTGGTCCGCAGTCCTCTGTGGGGCTGTGAGGACCCGAGACTGGGGGAGGCGCCTTCGTGGGGACATTGGTTAGCGTCTGGCACTTTCATGAGCTCGGGCACCATCTCTCTGTCCCCGAGAATGAGGGTAAGCTCCGAAAGGGGCCTCTGAGCAGTGGAGCTCGGGAGACCCCGGCTGTGGAGCGAAGGTGCCAGAGCTTTGAGGCCTGGGGCCCTTGTGTCACACTCCTAAACTCTCCCTGTTCCTCTGGACCAGCATGGGGTACTGTTCCTACTCGGGTGCTGTGAGCTCAGATGAGGATGGAGGGGAAGATAACTAGTGTTTTCCTGGGCAGTGACACGTAGTCCCAGGAGGCCTGGTGGGAGCCTGCTCCAATGGGGGGGGGGGTGTTGGCCACACTGCAGGGAAGGCCGGCCCTGCCCTGTGGTCCGTAGTAAAAGCAGCTCCGAGGGTCCATCCGACACACAGGACACTGAGCGGAGGGGGGGGGGGATAGAGGGCGCCCCCTGGGCAGAGGACGTGGGGAGGGGCTCCAGGCTCCGGTAGCCTGTCGGTAGAGTCCAGCTTCCCCACCTCTGCCCTAGGACTGGGACCAGGGTCTGGGGAGGGACAGGATTCATACTTTTAACCAGAGCATCCGGTGGGCGTGGCCCTGGCCTTGTCTGCCTGGGGGTGTCGCCTCTGCCTAGCCCCTAATCTGAGCAAGCAGATCAGGGCACTCTGAAGGTGGGACACGTGAGGAGACACGAAGACAAACCATGGGCCATGTCGTCCAGTTGAGCCTCGAAGTGTGCGCAGAGTGGTTCCCGGGCCTAGGGCCGGCTCGCCCTCAGCTTTGCTGGTGTGCAGGTTCCATCAGAGCCCCGGGCAGCAGGCCTGCATGGAGGGCATAACAAGGACACTGGTCCTCAGTGTGCCGTGTCAGTTCTGAGCGCCCTGTGAGTCCAGATCAGTGACGAGAGGTTTATTGTGTGGAGTCGGCCCTAGGAAGGCAGCACTGTCTGCAGAAGGTTCTCGGTCTCCGTGAGGGATAGTCCCCCCCGCTCCCCCAAGGCCTGTCTCTCTCTAGGACATGCTGGGTGAAAATCAAGACACTTCCTATACTTTGGTTCTTTTAACTGTCACTGTCACTCTCTTGAAGTCCAGGGGTGACTTCTCTCTCTCTCCCTGCTTACTCCCATTGTGACTAAAGCAGAAGTCGTAGCCTTTGGGTATGACATGAGGGTGAGCTAAATGCAAGGGGAGGTGAGGAGGTGAGGTTGGGCCTGAGGAGGGCAGGCTCATTCACTTGTCTGTGGAAGCCATCTGAAGTCTGAAAGGAGCGATGTGATCAGAGTTACCAACTTTGTCATTTTAATGGGAAAAGGGATGCCTCCGAGCTTGGGAAGAAGAGAGAAACCAAATTTAGGCAATCTAGTGCCTGGGCTGCGGGGCACCCTATCTGCTCACCTCTGAACACCTTGAGTCAAAGGGTGTGAATTCCTTTGCTTCCGAAGTGAAGTACCCCTTCTCACCAGAAGGTGGCGCTGGCTCCCTGGAAACTACAGTAGCTGCAGAGGCCTTTCTGGAATGGCCCGCCTTGCGGGTGCTGGGCTGTGCGGTGCTGGCGTGAGGTCGCAGCCGCACACACTTTACTTGTAGCTAATGAGATGCCAGGAGTGGACTCCGCTTGTGTCGGCCAGCCTGTGGGAAGGCTGGTTTCCTTACCCGTCATGTGGCTTAACAGCCACAGGGCCTATTGGGGTCACTGAGGGAGGGCTGCGGCACCACTCCCCACTAGCTTCAGTCTGTGGGTGGCCGTCCATCCCGTGGGCACGCTTGTTGTGCCTGGGCCCCCGGACATTCGGGCTGAATTGGTCTGGGTGGACTCTGGGCAGTGGTTCTCAAACTGCTGCCGTTAGTTACCTGCAGCTTTTAATGCTCCAACCGGAGCCCCGGCAGGAGCCCACCGCGGCATCTAGACTCAAGGTGAGGCTAGAGTGCGGCTCCCCGGGCAGTTCTGACTTGCCGTGGCCTGGTGGCCTGGCTGGGAGCAGGCGGCTGAAGTGGGGGTGAGTGGGTGGGGGTGCAGATCAGCAGGTGACAGCGGGAAGATTTCCACTGAGTCGCCCTCTGACTCCCTCTCATGATAGAGGCTCGGTCTCCTGCTCTCCGTGCTGGGGAGCCAGGGTAATGGGGGTGCTGTGAGCAGGGTCTTCGCAGAGAGGAAGGGGCTGGGAGCAGCTGAGAGCCGGCGTCATCCGGGACCTTTCTGTCTGCCCCCTCTCCCCAGCTTTGTGACGACCAACTGTGCGCTGCAGTTTTCGTCCCGGGGCATCCGGCCCGGCCTCACCACAGTCCTGGCGCGGAACCTGGACAAGAACACCGTGGGATACCTGCAGTGGCGGTGGGGCATCCAGTCCGCCATGAACACGAGCATCGTCCGGGACACCAAAACCAGCCACTTCACCGTGGCCCTGCAGGTGAGGCCACGTCCTCCGCTCCCTCAGCGTGCCCCTGGCAGTCTGCCCCATCGGGCGGTGCCCAGAGGGACCTCAGGGGGCGTGTCCCGGTCACTCCCTCTCGGGGGGCTGGCATGCCATGTTCTCAGGCTCCCAGGGTGGCTTAGCATGTGCAGTGTCCTAAATCAGAGGCGCCCACAGAACCGGGGAGAGGCAGCCCAGGTTGGCGGGTGACCCAGAGCAGAGTTTTGCACTCAGATGCCACTTGGGCTGGGCAGGGGAGTGAGACAGGCCACCCCTCAGGGACAGCTCGGTGTTACCAGGTGTACCAGTTACTAATGCGGATTTTGTAATCAAAGAAAACACGGTAATTTCAAGAGAAACATCAAAAGTGCTTTATTCAAAGTAATGTCCATCTCTAGCTACACATTTCCCCATCTTTCAGGGATTTTGTGGGTACCGTCCCAATAGAACTTTTCTTGTTTTGAGGCAAACCATTCAGAGACCCAATTTTCCACTTCTTCGTATGCTTTGAAATGCTGCTAAGACAGTGCGTGTGCCATTGATCGGAACAAGTGGTCATCTGAAGGAGCAAGGTCTGGTGAACACGGCGGGTGGATTAATACTTCCCAGCAAGATCTTTTAACGAGTCTTAACTGGTTTTGAAGTGTGTGATGGTGTGTTATCATGAAGCAAAATTACTTTGCTGTGTCTCCTGGCACATTTTGGTCGTTTTACGATCAAAGCATGGCTCAAATTGATTATTTGTTGTCATTAGCGATCAGTATTAATGGTTTCACCTGGTTTTAGAAGCTCACAATACACCACACCTTCCTGATCCCACCAAACGCAGAGCATTGTCTTCTTTCCGAAGTGATCTGGCCTAGCAGTTGATGTTGATGGTTGACCTGGATCAACCCATGATTTTGTGCGTTTGGGATTCTCAAAATAAACCCACTTTTCATCGCCAGTCACAATTCCATGCAAAAAAAACTTTCTTTCGTACTGTTGAAGCAACATTTTACTGATGACTTTTCGGTTTTCTATTTGTCTTTCTTTCAGTTGATGTGGCACCCATTTTCCTTCCTTTAAAATCTTTCCCGTTGCTTGTAAATGATTGGAATTGTTTGCTGAGCAACGTTTAATCTTCAAGTTGTTTTTGAGTTTGACACGCATCTTCATCCAATTATGCTTGTAATTTTTGGTCTTCAAACTTTTTCGGTTGACCTTTTTCGGTTCTTTGTCTTTCACATCAAAATCATCACTTTTAAAGCGTTTCAACCAGCATTCACAAGTATCTTAAGATGGAGCATGTTCACCATAAGCTTCCCGAAGTATATGATAACTTTCAGCAGCACTTTTCTTCAAAATAAAGTAATGAATTAAACTTCTCACAAATGCTCTTTATTTTGGCACGAAATTTGACATTTTTTTAAGTGTAAAAATATATGATGTTAACACCTTCAGAAAATTTGACATACAAAGTTTTGAATCTTGTTGTCAATACAAAATAGCATACATATCAAATCACATATATATCAACATATATGTGTAACTCTATTTTAAAAATCCGCATTATTAACCGGTACAGCTGGTAGACTTCCTTCTCAGGAGAAGTAGGAAGCTGGGTATTATGTGAAATCTTCTTGTGTAAATATTGGCTACGGGTAAGTTTCCCCACACCTTGTGAGCTGCCAGGTGGTGGCCCTGCCGAGAGGCTGGCCTGCGGTGTGTGCCCAATGGCCAGTCAAGGGCAGTGCCCTTTTGGCCACAGGGTCCCGGCCACCGGCCATGTCTCTCTCCCTGTCTTCTCAGCTTGGAATCCCTCACTCCTTCGCCCTGATCAGCTATCAGCACAAATTCCAGGATGATGATCAGACTCGCGTGAAAGGGTCCCTGAAGTGAGTGCTGGCCCCTGCCCGGAGCCTGCCCACGGGTCTGCAGGCGGAGCTGGTTGGCGGAAGAGCCGCTCTGGCCACCTGTCACGCATGACATTCTCAAGCTCGGCCTGCCGAGTGGCAGTGGGCTTCACGCCTGTGGGGACCCAGGGGTTGAACTGGGGAGTTGAACAGCCAACTTGGATGGTCAGTGTCCCGGCTCTGTTCCGTCCGCTCCCTGTGGTGGTGGCAGGGCGGGCGTGGGCTGGGTGGGACCCACCTGTTGTGATGACAGTGCCGGGGCCGGGCGCTGAGGTCCTGTCCCATCTGCCCCCAGGGCCGGCTTCTTCGGAACGGTGGTGGAGTACGGGGCCGAGAGGAAGATCTCCAGGCACAGCGTGCTGGGGGCCGCGGTCAGCATCGGCATCCCGCAGGGCGTGTCTCTCAAAGTCAAGTAAGTGGGACCCAGATACTCGTGGCCGCCGGTTACCTGGCTCCCGTGCTGCCTGGGCGTGGCCGACGTGAGACGGATTTCACTGAGTGATGCTCTCAAAGGAGCAGCTGCCTCTTCCGTCCTCAGTGTGTAAGCAGATGCCAGGGAGCCCATGAAGCGCCCGCAGTGAGTGAGGCCAGCTTCCACGGGCCTGTGTCTCACTGCCCTGCCTCCCCGGCACCTGCACCCCCAGCCGGGTGCCAGCCCCGTGCCCCTCACCGACACCACACGGCCCCAGCGGCCTCGGCAGCACTGGCAGCGGCATTTGTCCCTCTGCTCCGGTCCTCCTGCCTCTCTGCCTTTGCTTCGCCTGGCCGGTGGCTTCTGCTGGCCCCGCCGCCTCCTGTGTGTGAGTGACGGGAGCCCTGGCCGGCCTGCACGCAGACGTGGGTAGCTGCGCTGTGAGGCAGTGGTGGCCACCCCTCTGCTTCAGCCCCGCACCGCCCCGGGGGCAAACCAGCGTCCCTCAGGCCCTGTGACCTGCCGTCCGTTCAGTGGGGACTTTACTGGTCAGAGAACCAGGTTTTGGCTTTGCTGATTTTCTTTACTGTTTTCTGTTTCACAGATTTCTGATTTTATTTCCTTTTTTTCAACTTATTTTTGTTTAATTGGCTCTTCTTTTTCAGCTTTTTAAGGTCAGGCCTTAGATTAATTTTAGACTTCTCTTTTGTTGTTGTTAATCCTCACATATTTTCATTGTTTTTTGTTTTTTTAGAGACTGGGAGGGAAGGAAGGAGGGAGACATTGATGTGAGGAGGTGTCCATACTGATCGGACCTGCATCAGTCGTGCTGCTTTTGATTGCTTGCAGCATCACGGGGTGTGGCGGTCCAGTCTGTCCATCGGTTTAAAGGTGTTTCCATTGGGCCCTGCCGGGTGGCTCAGTGGTTGAGCATGGGCCTAGGAACCAGGAGGTCACAGTTTGATTCCGGTCATGCCCAGATTGCGGGCTCGATCCCCAGTGGGGGCATGCAGGAGGCAGCCCATCAATAATTCTCTCCCATGGATGTCTCTATCTCCCTTCCTCTCTGAAATCAATACAAATACATATTTTTTAAAAAGACGTTTCCATTGCTTACAGTGTTTGATGGCTACAAACAAAGTCTATCGGACGTAGGTTTGTGTGAACAGTTTTGGTTTCTCTGGGGTGAGCAGGAGGAGCAGCTGCTGGTAGCGGGGAGCTGGTATCAGGGAGCTGGGCGCTTACTTTACGCCACTGCCAGGCCTCCTCCGAAGTGGAGCTTTCTCCACTTTCCCGTTTCTCAGCCTTTGGATACGGTCTTAATTTTGCCTATTTGAGTGGGTGTATAGGTATATCTTGTTATGGATTTTTTTGTTTATTTTTTTTAAATATATTTCTATTGATTTTTTAGAAAGGGAGAGTGATAGCTAGAAACATCAGTGAAAAAGAGACATCAATCAGCTGCCTCCTGCACACCCCCTACTGGGGCACGTGCCCTCAACTGGAATGGAGCCTCGCAGTCTGCAGGCCGCCGCTCTGTTGAACCACAGCAGCCAGGGCTTCTGGTGGGGCTTTGATTTGCATTTTCCTAACAGCTGATGGTGGTGAGAGAGCACCTTTCCTCAGCCTGCAGCTGAGCTGTGGAACGGGTCCCTCCACCCGGCGTGCAGTGTGTCTGAGGCTTCCGTGGGCCGAGACCCACAACGTCCCTGGAACCTGACACACCTCCCATGTTTGCCTTTGTTTTCAGGCTAAACAGGGCCAGTCAGACCTACTTCTTCCCCATTCACCTGACGGACCAGCTGCTCCCCAGCGCCGTGTTCTATGCCACCGTGGGGCCGCTTGTGGTCTACTTCGCCATGCACCGCCTCGTCATCAAGCCGTACCTCAGGGCCCAGAAGGAGCGGTGAGTGAACGTGCCCCCAGACAACTCTGCCTCAGTGTCCGGACCTTCCAATGGCGCTGACGCTAATAGAGCCGCCCCATGTTTGTATCAGGAAACATTTAATGTGGGCAAATGCGCAGGTGGGGCGTGGCCCACAGGAAGGAGCCAGCAAACATTAGCTGTTCTGGAAGGGCCCTCTGAGCCTGAATCATTCATTCCTGCTTTCAGGAGGGATTAAGTGGTTTACAGAATTGGGGAGACTTTGAACCAGGGGTGGGGAACGTCTAGCCCGCGGGCCCTGGAAGGCCCTGGGAGGCCTTTGGCCCGGCCTGCCACGGCATGAGCGGGCGCTAGGTCAGGGAGTTCGGGTCCTGCTTTCCCAGGAGGTTGAGGCTGAAACAGGATGTGCTGGTCACGGCTTCTAGCGGGAGAGTGTGTGCCGCCCAGGTCCCTGTGCGTTGCCGAGGGGATAGGGTGTGTATGGCGTCCTTCCCAGAATGTTAGGGGTAACCCTCGAAGGTTGACATCCCCTGTGACGCACCTGCTCTGCCCTCCCACATCCCTGCGTCACTGCAGCGGGGCTTCTCCCCGGGGACCGCCACTGGTTTCCGTCCGCTCCGGCGAGGCGGCGAGAGCCATCCAGGACACGGCCTGTGACAAGCAGCTTGGCACGCGATTGTCCTGGAGTGAGAGCTCTGGGACGGTGTGCAGGAAGCTCACAGGCTGTTTGCTGGGCACGTAACACTCGCTAATGTGCGCGTGTTTGTGTCGCACAGGGAGCTGGAGAAGCAGAGGGAAAGCACAGCCACCGACATCCTGCAGAAGAAGCAGGAGGCGGAAGCCGCGGTAAGCGTCGGCCGCCCCGCCCCTCCGCCCTGTGTCCGCCCCGCCCCTCCGCCCTGTGTCCATCCCGCCCCTCCGCCCTGTGTCCATCCCGCCCCTCCGCCCTGTGTCCGCCCCGTCCCTCCGCCCTGTGTCCATCCCGCCCCTCCGCCCTGTGTCCGCCCCGTCCCTCCGCCCTGTGTCCGCCCCGTCCCTCCGCCCTGTGTCCATCCTGCCCCTCCGCCCTGTGTCCGCCCCGCCCCTCCGCCCTGTGTCCGCCCCGCCCCTCCGCCCTGTGTCCATCCCGCCCCTCCGCCCTGTGTCCATCCCGCCCCTCCGCCCTGTGTCCGTCCCTCCGCCCTGTGTCCGCCCCGTCCCTCCGCCCTGTGTCCATCCCGCCCCTCCGCCCTGTGTCCGTCCCTCCGCTCTGTGTCCGCCCCGCCCCTCCGCCCTGTGTCCGTCCCTCCGCCCTGTGTCCGCCCCGCCCCTCCGCCCTGTGTCCGTCCCTCCGCCCTGTGTCCGCCCCGCCCCTCCGCCCTGTGTCCGTCCCTCCGCTCTGTGTCCGCCCCGCCCCTCCGCCCTGTGTCCGTCCCTCCGCCCTGTGTCCGCCCCGCCCCTCCGCCCTGTGTCCGTCCCTCCGCCCTGTGTCCGCCCCGCCCCTCCGCCCTGTGTCCGCCCCGTCCCTCCGCCCTGTGTCCGCCCCGCCCCTCCGCCCTGTGTCCGTCCCTCCGCCCTGTGCCCGTCCCTCCGCCCTGTGTCCACCCCGTCCCTCCGCCCTGTGCCCGTCCCTCCGCCCTGTGTCCGCCCCGTCCCTCCGCCCTGTGTCCGCCCCGCCCCTCCGCCCTGTGTCCGCCCCTCCGCTCTGTGTCCACCCCGTCCCTCCGCCCTGTGTCCGCCCCGCCCCTCCGCCCTGTGTCCGCCCCGTCCCTCCACCCTGTGTCCGCCCCGCCCCTCCGCCCTGTGTCCGCCCTGTCCCTCCGCCCTGTGTCCGCCCTGTCCCTCCGCCCTGTGTCCGCCCCGCCCCTCCGCCCTGTGTCCGCCCCGTCCCTCCGCCCTGTGTCCGCCCTGTCCCTCCGCCCTGTGTCCGTCCCTCCGCCCTGTGTCCGCCCCGTCCCTCCGCCCTGTGTCCGCCCCGCCCCTCCGCCCTGTGTCCGTCCCTCCGCCCTGTGCCCGTCCCTCCGCCCTGTGTCCACCCCGTCCCTCCGCCCTGTGCCCGTCCCTCCGCCCTGTGTCCGCCCCGTCCCTCCGCCCTGTGTCCGCCCCGCCCCTCCGCCCTGTGTCCGCCCCTCCGCCCTGTGTCCGCCCCTCCGCTCTGTGTCCACCCCGTCCCTCCGCCCTGTGTCCGCCCCGCCCCTCCGCCCTGTGTCCGTCCCTCCGCCCTGTGCCCGTCCCTCCGCCCTGTGTCCGTCCCTCCGCTCTGTGTCCGTCCCTCCGCCCTGTGTCCGCCCCGCCCCTCCGCCCTGTGTCCGCCCCTCCGCTCTGTGTGCTCTGAGCGCTGCGAGCAGCCACCTGCTCCTCTGGCTCTGGCCACAGCCCCAGCTCGGCCTCAGGCCTCGGGCTGCTTCCCCGAGGCTGCGCTCACATCGGTCTGTATGTTGCCACTGGCGTGTCATTCCGGGAGCTGCAGGCTGTTCCGAGGGTGAGACTCGGTGGCCCTCGGAAGGCACAGCCAAGTGTTTTCACATGTGGGTGGTGCCCCGTCTCCCTTCCCCTCACGTGGCTTGTTATACGTGCCATAGCTGACGCCCAGGATGAGTGGCAGCACTGCCGGTGCCTGCGGGCAGGGGAGGCTGAGCCTGGACAGAAAGGTGCCCGGCGAGGGCCCTGATGGCCGCCTGCCCCTTCTTTGCAGGTTCGGTTGATGCAGGAATCTGTCCGAAGAATAGTCGAGGCAGAAGAATCCAGAATGGGTGAGAAGGCGTGGCGTCTCTGGGACAGGGTGTTCGAGGGGGTTCTCAAAGGAGCACCCGCTCCTGCAGGCCGGCTGCGGGCGGACGGGGGCGAGGGTGTTGGCGGGGCCACTGCCCTGACCGAACTGGTCCTCAGGCCTCATCATTGTCAACGCCTGGTACGGGAAGTTCGTCAACGACAAGAGCAAGAAGAGCGAGAAGGCGAAGGTGATCGACGTGACGGTGCCCCTGCAGTGCCTGGTGAAGGACTCGAAGCTCATCCTCACAGAGGCCTCCAAGGTAGACAGGCCCAGGACTGGACAGAACGGCCTCGGGGCAGCTGGCCGCTGGGAATGGCCCTGTGGCCATTTCATCGCATCACAGTCCTGCCCAAGCTCACACCCACATGGGAGCAGTTTACTTCTTGTTTCACCTATTCCTCCCCTCAGCAAGCGTTTACTGAGCACCTACTGTGTGCAGTCAGACGGCACACAAACCCTCTGCTCCCTCTCGGGGAGCATGCCTCACCTAGCCCTGCGGGCCCCTCCTCTCCCCGGGCATCGCCTTGGCCTCTCCCTCTCCTGAGCTCCCAGGGCCCTTCCCTGGCTCCTGTCACCTGTTTCCTGAGCCGCAGAGGCCAGCTGCCTCGTTCTGCTGCCTTGTGCTCTCCGCATGAGCTTTCTCAGAATCTGAAAAAACACAGGACACATCCTGCCTTTGTGGAGCTCGCCTTGGGCCAAAGGCATATGAGGTCACGCTGGAGCCTGGGGTGTGGACAATGAAACTGGGTTAAAGTGCAGGTTTGCACCTTGGCCTGTGTAGCTAAGTGGTTAGGGCACCAGAGGGTCCAGGGTTTGA
The DNA here is from genome assembly GCF_014108245.1 of Pipistrellus kuhlii. Classification (NCBI taxonomy): domain Eukaryota; kingdom Metazoa; phylum Chordata; class Mammalia; order Chiroptera; family Vespertilionidae; genus Pipistrellus; species Pipistrellus kuhlii. The sequence goes on along the minus strand of NW_023425534.1, from coordinate 2,114,043 downwards.
TTCTTGGTCAAGAGCACAGACCTGGGTTGCAGGTTCAGTAATTGGTCCTGGTCCTGGTCCTGGTCAGGGTGTGTGTGGGAGGCAACCAATCTGTGTGTCTCTCTTTCATTGATATCCTCTCTCTCTCTCTCTCTCTCTCTCTCTCTCTCTGCCCTCCCCCCCCCCCCCACCCTCTACAATCATTGGAAAGGATAGCCTCTGGGGAGGATTAACAAAATGCATATAAAGTGCCTGGCTCAAGGCCAAGAGCATCCCTTGTGTGTTCCTTCCAGTGTGTTCCAGTGTGTCTGGGCAGGGCTTCTGTGAAGACTGGTGTATGGGGGAGGGAGGCGTGTGGAGAGGGAAGGCTAGGACTAAATAGGCGATTTTTTCAAATTCTCATTTCTTTCTCCTCAGTGGCCAGAGTGCGCCTTCCGAGGGCAGAAGGCCCTTCCGAGGGCGCCCCGCCTGAGGGGGGGCCGGGAGGGGGGACTGGGGCTGGGGGGGTAGGCAGGCAGCAGGCGTGCGCGTTCAGACGCCCGTCTCGGCCCCCCTCGATCCGGGTCTCTGTTGCAGGCTGGGCTGCCCGGGTTCTATGACCCGTGTGTGGGCGAGGAGAAGAGCCTGAAGGTGCTCTACCAGTTCCGGGGCGTGCTGCACCAGGTGATGGCGCTGGATGGCGAGGCGCTCCGGATACCCAAGCAGTGTGAGTGCTGCCCGCGCCCGCTGCGGGGACCGGGGGCCTCGTGTGGACCCACAGCCACAGCCCTCCCCTCCTGCAGACGGGGGCGCCCTCGGCCTGGGACGCGCTGCCCTGAGGCAGGGGGCAGTCTGGGGCGGAATCACACGAGCGCTGTCCTTGAACGGCAGTGAGGGTGGCAGGGTGTGAAGCAAACCCAGCTGCTCCTTTACGTTCCAGAACCTCCTCCGGCCTCTGGTCTGCTGGTGGCTGAAGCAGAGTAGAGGCCGCCATGGGAACGGCTGCCTTTGCCGCACTGAGTCTCTTTTCTCCCACAGCTCACAGGATCGACACGGACGGATAGACTGCCTGAGAAAAAGGATTAGAGAGGCTGCAACAGCTTTTCCTGGGAGTGTACACATTTGGAAGCAGGAAACCCAGACATCAGAAGTTTTATTTTATATTATTCCTCAGGAGGTGGTCCCGCATCAATTATGTGAAGGGGCGCAGACACCTGCTTGGTGGGCGCTGCAGGCAGGCTGCGGCAGCCCCCAGGACCAGAGCCTCCGCAGCGTGTCTGCTCCCAAGGATCATGTCCCCGGGGAGGTCCGTGTGGCGGCGGCCGGAACGGCCTGCCTCCTGACGCCACCTGACCCGGAGGGAGGACCACAGGGCTCCGGTCCAGCAAGCACCTGGGTGGCCGGCCTCCGGAAAGGCCTTTCCTGCTGAATGTGGAGGAGCGGGGCTCATAAATCTGCTTTTTATCTGAGAACCAGTGGCTCCGGGAATTAATTAGTCTCTGTCTCCCAGAACTTCTCCGATCATTCCACTGGCCCTGGCTCAGGACAGAGCAGTAACCTCTGGTCCAGGCCCGTCCCTTCCTTCCACCGGCTCAGCCTGCCCTGCCTGTGCCCCTCCACCTGCAGCGCTGGGTGAAGAGGGCAGGAGGCGGAGGGGAAGGTAGAGGCCTGGGCCGCCCGCAGACTGCCACGCCCGCCCAGCAGCTCCCAGGCCACGCCTCGCCCGCTCGGCCAGGAGGTGGCGCTGCCGCTCTGCGCACCCCGACTGGCCCAGCCCCTCAGGAGACTCCTTTCCGGGCGTCTGCCCCCAGACCTCCCTCCTCCCGCGCCTCTTGGTGTAGGAGCCAGGAAGCTGCAAGCAGCGTGTCTGTCACCTCTCAGGCCCGTGGGCGGTGGTCCCACAGCTCAGGCTTCACCCAGCGCTGGTACCAGTGGGTTCATTAGTAACCCCTCCCTCTGGTCCCTCCAGTTTTTACAAACCATTCAAAGTGTCCAACTATGAAATACTTACCTCCGTTTTAGAGGCCTCTGAGCTGCTGCTCCGATGTAAATCGTGCAATACACGTTGACTCTGCACCCACCCCGTTCTCTCCAAGCAGGTGCTCCTCTGGGCACCAACTCTTCCTTCTGCCTGAAGGGACTGCAGGAGGCCTCCCCCCAATAAACTTCCTGAAAGCGGGGTGTGGCGTGCGTCTACATGAGTGAGCAGAGGGGGGTGTGCATCTGAACGCTGGGAGTGAGCAGAGGGGGGTGTGCATCTGAACACGGAGTGAGCAGAGGGGGGTGTGCATCTGAACATGGAGTGAGCAGAGGGGGGTGTGCATCTGAACACGGAGTGAGCAGAGGGGTGTGCATCTGAACGCTGGGAGTGAGCAGAGGGGGGTGTGCATCTGAACGCTGGGAGTGAGCAGAGGGGGGTGTGCATCTGAACACGGAGTGAGCAGAGGGGTGTGCATCTGAACGCTGGGAGTGAGCAGAGGGGGGTGTGCATCTGAACACGGAGTGAGCAGAGGGGGGTGTGCATCTGAACACGGAGTGAGCAGAGGGGTGTGCATCTGAACACGGAGTGAGCAGAGGGGGGTGTGCATCTGAACACGGAGTGAGCGGAGGGGTGTGCATCTGAACACGGAGTGAGCAGAGGGGGGTGTGCATCTGAACACGGAGTGAGCAGAGGGGGGTGTGCATCTGAACACGGAGTGAGCAGAGGGGGGTGTGCATCTGAACACGGAGTGAGCAGAGGGGGGTGTGCATCTGAACACGGAGTGAGCAGAGGGGTGTGCATCTGAACACGGAGTGAGCAGAGGGGGGTGTGCATCTGAACACGGAGTGAGCGGAGGGGTGTGCATCTGAACGCTGGGAGTGAGCAGAGGGGGGTGTGCATCTGAACACGGAGTGAGCAGAGGGGTGTGCATCTGAACGCTGGGAGTGAGCAGAGGGGGGTGTGCATCTGAACGCTGGGAGTGAGCAGAGGGGGGTGTGCATCTGAACACGGAGTGAGCGGAGGGGGGTGTGCATCTGAACACGGAGTGAGCAGAGCGGGGGTGTTCATCTGAACGCTGGGAGTGAGCAGAGGGGGGTGTGCATCTGAACACGGAGTGAGCAGAGGGGTGTGCATCTGAACACGGAGTGAGCAGAGGGGTGTGCATCTGAACACGGAGTGAGCAGAGGGGTGTGCATCTGAACACGGAGTGAGCAGAGGGGTGTGCATCTGAACACGGAGTGAGCAGAGGGGTGTGCATCTGAACACGGAGTGAGCAGAGGGGTGTGCATCTGAACACGGAGTGAGCAGAGGGGTGTGCATCTGAACACGGAGTGAGCAGAGGGGTGTGCATCTGAACACTGGGAGTGAGCAGAGCGGGTTGTGCATCTGAACGCTGGGAGTGAGCAGAGCGGGGTGTGCATCTGAACGCTGGGAGTGAGCAGAGGGGGGTGTGCATCTGAACACGGAGTGAGCAGAGGGGTGTGCATTTGAACACTGGGAGTGAGCAGAGGGGGGTGTGGTGTGCACCTGTACCCTGGAGTGAGAGGGGAGGCACGTGCACTGTACACTGGGGGAATGAGCCACCAGAGGGAGGGGCCGCCTCAAAGGCCACCCCCCCCAGCCTTCGCCGCCCGGCGCCAGACCCTGCGGTGCACTCGGGCGGTCGCATGGGGACCGACCGGCCTGCTCCGCACTGGGCGGCCCGCAGGCAGTCCAGGCCGGAGTCAGGCAGCTCGCTCACTGCTGGTCGTTCTCACTGAAAGCACCTGTTTGTCAGGTGGCCGTGCCCGGCCTGCTCTCCAGCGGGACCGGAAGTCAGTCTTCCAGCAACACCAAAGTGAGGAGAGAACTTCAAATTAGTGCTTGTTTTCATTTTTTTTAAAAAATATATTTCATTGATTTTTTTACAGAGAGGAAGGTAGAGGGGTAGAGTTAAGAAGCATCAATGAGCCGAAACCAGTCTGGCTCAATGGATAGAGCGTCTGCTTGGGGACTGAAGGGTCCCGGGTTCGATTCCGGTCAAGGGCATGTACCTTGGTTGCGGGCACATCCCCAGTAAAGGGTGTGCAAGAGGCAGCTGATGGATGACTCCCTCTCATCGATGTTTCTCTCTCTCTCCTTCCTCTCTGTAGATAGAAAATCAATAAAATATATTTTTTAAAAAAAAGCATCAATGAGAGAAACATCGATCAGCTGCCTCCCGCACACCCCCCAGTGGGGATGTGCCTGCATCCAAGGTACATGCCCAACCAGAATCAAACCTGGGACCCTTGAGTCCGCAGGCTGACGCTCTATCCACTGAGCCGCACCAACCAGGGCTCATTTTTTTTTTTTTTCTTCTTAATATATTTTACTGACTTTCACAGAGAGGAGGAAGGGAGAGGGATAGTTAGAAACATCGACCAGCTGCCTCCCGCACGTCCCCCACTGGGGATGCGCCCGCAACCAAGCCACATGCCCTTGACCGAACTTGAACCTGGAACCCTTCAGTCTGCAGGCCAATGCTCTATCCACTGAGCCAAACCAGTTTCGGCTTGTTTTCATTTTTTAACTTTAAAAATATTATATTGCCGAAACCGGTTTGGCTCAGCGGTAGAGCGTCGGTCTGCGAACTGAAAGGTCCCGGGTTCGATTCCGGTCGGGGGCATGTACCTTGGTTGCGGGCATATCCCCAGTGGGGGGTGTGCAGGAGGCAGCTGGTCGATGTCTCTCATCGACGTTTCTAGCTCTCTCCCTTCCTCTCTGTAAAAAAATCAAAATATATTAAATATATATATATATTTTATTGACTTAGAGGGGTAGGTAGAGAGAAACCTTGATCAATGTGAGAACGAAACAGATCTGATGCCTCCCACAGCCCCCTACCAGGGGTCAAACCACAACCTGAGGCATGGGATGACGCTTAACCAACTGAGCCACACCGGCAGGACTATTTTTAATTTGTTTAAATGTATTTTTTATTGGTTTCAGAGATGCAGAGAGATAGGAACATCAATTATGAGAATCACTGATTGGCTGCCTCCTGCATTCTCCCCACTGGGAATGAAGCCCAGAACTTGGGCATGTGCCCTGCCTGGGGATTGAACTGTGACCTGGTTCATAGGTCAACGCTCAACCACTGAGCCCCACCAGCTGGACCCAGGACTACATTTAAATTGAGAGAAACATGAGTTTGTTGTTCCATGGATTTGTGCACTCACTGGTTGCTTCTACTATGTGTCCTGATCTGAGGTTAAACCCCCAACCTTGGTGTATTGGAATGGTGCTCTAACCACTGAACACCCCAGCCAGGGCCAGCGTCCCTTCCCTGCAGTGTAGGAAGACGCTCGGTCGCCTAGTTCCATCAAACCAGGCCGGGCAGAAGCATCTTCAGCACAGAGGCCGCCGTCAGCCGGAGCTGGCTGGCCAGGCAATGGGGCCCGGCCTGCTGCCTGAATCCTCCGTCCCCCTCTGTGTGGTGGGAGTGACCCCTGCACTAAGGCCCTCCCCACGGGTGTCTGCCACTCGGCCTGCTGGTTCTGAGCACGCCGAGTGGACAGCTGGGGCAGGCACTGGGTGACCACGGTTCTCACGCTCACAGCCCGGGCTCGGGGAGAGCCGGGCTCAGCTCCGCTGCTCCTGCCGGGGGCCTGCCCGGGGGCCCGGCCGCCCCGCCCCGCGGGCCCGCAGGCGGCCGCACAGCCTCCGTATCACCAGCCGCTGGGCCTGCAGGCGCTTGCGGAGCTTTTCGTTCTCCTTCAGGGTCACAAACAGCTGCTTCTTCAGGGCGCCCACGTCCAGCAGCGCGTAGCTGTGGTCAGAGGGCTGCGGGGGGCCGGCCGGCTGGGCAGGGGCCTCGGCTGCGTCCGGGGTGCATGGCAGGACCTGGGGACCGTGGCGGAGGTAAGCCCGGTGGCCGCGGAGGCGGAAGGGCCTGGGTCTCCCCGCGGCTCTCCTGCCCCCGTCTGCCCACCTGGTGGCGCCGCTGTCACTGGGAAGGCCTGACGGGCAGGGCCACCCCCAGGTGCTCAGTCTGGGCGCTGGTTTTCCTCACTGGATTTGAAACAAATCCCCTCTTACTGTCACCACCCGCCACGTGGCACCACGGCGCCGGCCGTACCTGCCCTGCAGGGTCTCCGGCGCCCGGAGGCGGCTGCGGCCCTTCGAGGGCAGGATCCGCCTTCCTCTGCGGCCCCAGCTCCCTGGCCTGCGCTTCCGGGAGGACCTGGGAAGGCAGGGAGGGCTGCAGGCAGACCGGCCTTGTCCCCCTCAGAGTCGGCCCTCCCACCCTGCCGGCTGGTCTGTGTCCTCCCTCACCAGCTGGGGCAGTGGCCTGATGTTGGGCCCAGTCGGGGTGTAAGAGACCTGCACCCCAAGAACCTCATTCTCAGGCCCATGTTTATCCAAGTATCCGGGGCCTTGAAACCCAACCCACCTCCACCCCGCCCACTGGCATCTGTTCTCCCAAGATGCTCCCAGACCGAGGCCCGAGGCCTGGGAAGCCAGCGGCCTGGCTTGTGTCGCCCTCGGGCTGGCGTCCTAGGCCAGGAGCAGGGCCTCAGGTCTTGTCAGTGAGCGGCCGCCTGTGGCACAAACGCCCGCCTCACAGCGGAGCCACCGAGGCCAGACCAGCTCCAGGCACCAAGCACATCCCCGTGTCCCCCCACCCCCCACCCCCCCCCGGGGTTGACTGCAGTCCCTCCGGGACACAGGACCACAGGGAAGGGCCCCATCCTCCGCCACAGACGCGCTGTGGGGGCGGCCGCTGACGTGGGCAGTTCGCAGAGCTCTCAGCCAGCACCCGCCGCCCCGCGGGACCTCAGGAAGGTGCTGAAGGGCAGTGCGGCCTCTGGCTTCCTGATCCCAGGTGCCCAGGCCCCGGCTGGCTGCTAGGAAGGGGTCCGAGTGCAGCTCAGGGGCTGGCCCTGCTGGGAAGGTCTCAGGTCTTCGCTGCGCGGCCTGGAGCCCGCGTGGGACCAGCATGAGTGAACGGCTAAGGGCCAGGCTCCGCCACACACGCAGTCACCGCTCAGCAGCCTCCTGGCGTGAGGCGGGGCTCATTTCTAAATCGGCTTTATGTGGGGACCTCCTGAAAGGAGGGCATGGCCATCAGGGCTACGCATGCTGCCCTCGACTCCCTGCCGCTCCCGCCTCCGTCCTGGACGGTCACCCTCCCAGAGGCAGCGCCCGCATGGGGCCCGGGCAGCGGTCTCGGCCTCGGATGTCCCCGGTGGCCCGCAGGCTGGCTGCGGCGGGCGCTCACCGGCCTGGCGTCGCGGAAGGCGAACTCGGTGGGCACGGCGTTGTGCTTGAGGTTCTTGCGGTTCCCGAAGGCACTGAAGCACTCGGGGCGGAAGTGCTCCGAGCAGATGACTGTGTGCTGCTTGGGCTCGAAGTTGCCCCGGCCGATGTTGAGCACCCATTCCTTCAGCAGCTCCGGCCGGCTGAACGGGAACCTGCGGCAGAGGCAGTGGGAGGGGTGAGCGGGCACCTGCACAGCTGGGCCAGGCCGGTGCCCTCACTGTTAAACCACATCCCATTTCCGGAAGCTTCCGTCACGCTGTCTGCAGCATCCTTAGGAAGCGTGGGATCATGAACGTGGCCCAAGAGCCGGCCCCAAAGCTGCATGTGCCAGGTGAGCCTTCATCCGCCCCCGGGGAGCCCGCCGGGGCGGGGCCTGCGCTAGGGGGCGGGGGGCGGGGGGCCGGACAGACACCGGGCCTCGTGCAGCCAACGTTCCAGAACAGCGCAGACAGACAGATGTACGTAGGCTGTGGGAACGGAGAGAGGACGGTCCGGGGCGGCCACCTGAGAGCTGTCCTTCGAGCTAGGTTGCTGGGAGCGTGTGGGAGCTCGCCGGTGTGGGTGTCAGGAGGGGAAGCAAGCAACAGGCGTGTGCCTGGTGGTTACAGGAGCGATCAGAGCAGACGTGGCTGAGACAGCGAGAGTGGGACCGAAGGACAGGAGTCTCGGGCAGATCTGGACAGAGGGGTTTGACCGAGCCCAGCCTGGCCGCTCAGGAGGGCAGGAGACAGCTCTTTTGTGGAGGGGGTGGGCTGGGGGGCAAGAGTCTAAGCGGAATGGGTTGGAGAGTGAACCGAAGGCCACTCCACCCCCAGGAAGCACCTGGCTGAAACATGCGTCCCAGCAGCACTGCCGAGCCTGGAGGTCAAAACACTGAGGCACCCAAGGCCCCGCAGTGGGACAAGTTAATCCTGGCTCTGCATCCAGTGGAATACTACGCAGCAATGAACTGCCACTGAGCACGACTCACAATTACGGACAAAAACAAGGGGTTCTGTGGAGACTCCCAGATGTCCTGATGGTAAATCCCTAACTGGGCGGGTCATGCTGGGCAGTCACACCCCAAACCCATCATTTCTTTAGTAAAAGGTTGGCCTTTGCCTTGGCCTTTATTTTTATGCATCTATTTCTATGCCTGAGCACTGGTGTGCGATAGTTAGCACACCGTGTTATCGATCTTGTAATCTAATCCCCCCCCCTTGCTTTCTCCCACCCTCACGTGATCTTTACTTTCCCTCCTGAATTTCGAATGCAGAACAGAAACCTGGAAACATATAAAACCCTCTCAGGTTTGGTCATTTCTTACATCGACATAAGTAAGGTAACGGTGAGAAAGAAAAGTAAAGCTCTGGCCAGTGTGCTCAGCTGACTGGGCGATGTTCCATGCCCCCAGAGGGCGCGTGCGGGTTGCAAGCCTCCAGAGTTTAGCAGATGCCCGCCGGGGAGGGGCGGGGGGTGCGGGCCTGCCCGGGGAGAGCCAGCTGGGCATTTGTCTTTAAGGGGCTAAAGGCTGGGGCTTTAGGTCTTGAGGGTCACAGAACACTTAGCAGCCTGATGCTGATGGCCACACCTGTCCTTCGTGTGGCTGGCAGTGCCCAGGGGGAGCGGTGCCACCTGGGAGGCGCACACCCTTCCTCCTGAGTGTCCTTAGGGCGGGAGGCGGGTGGCTGGGAGGCTGCACACTCCCGCCTGCGATCTGGCTCGGCCCCCGGCCCCCCGGCCCCCCGGCGCCCCCTCCGCTCGCCCCGGCTGACCGTCGCCGGTCTCAGCGCCGCCGGAAGCCCCAGCTCCCAGCGGGCCGCCGCCTTCCCCGCTGGGCGCTGGGAGGCTGCGCCCTCGGGGCGGTGACCCAGCCCTCCCCGCTCCCACGCCGGGCCCCCGCCTGCCCCGTGCCCTGCCGCCAGGCCTCGGGCTCCTGCGGGCCCGGGCGGGGCGGGCCGGGCCGGGCAGCCAGGACCCGCGCCCCGGCCTCACCGGTGGAAGGTGAGCTGCTTCCTGCGGCTGCTGTAGCGGTTGCAGCACTGCCGGGCCGCGCACGACTTCGGCATCTCCGGCCCCGGCCCGGCGCCCCGAACAAAGATGGCGGCGGCGCCGGGCGGGGGCGGGGCCTGCAGGGCGGGGGGGCGGGGCCGGGCCTTGGTGGGCGGGGCCAGCGGGAGGGGCGGGGCCGCGGGAGGTGCTGGCAGGCCAGGCTCTGCTCCGCGGCCCGCATCCTGCGTGCAGCCCCCCCACGTGAGTTGTCTGATGGGCTTCCCCTCCGTGAAACCCTGATTCGCTGAGGACCGTCGCCCTCACCCCGTTCGGGGCCCCTCAAACTTTATTCCCACCACCAGCTCAATGCCCAGCCTGGCCAGTATTTCCAAGACTTGAGCTGCTGAGATTTGGGGGCTCGAATGTCACTACAGGTGTTAGTGGGTCCCAAACGAGTTCCGTCCAGCCAGAACGGGCTCAGGCCCTCCGGGTGCCAGGTGGAAAGGGGCTGTATGTACACCCCCAGATCCCAGTCCTGCTTAGGGAACCTGAGGCTGCAGCTTTCACAAAGCCGGGTAACCACTCACTGGGATTTAAACAATTTGAAGGAATTGTGAGCCCTCACCGGTGTGGCTCAGTGGATAGTGTTGGTCTGTGGACTGAAGGGTCCGAGGTTTGATTCCAGTCAGGGGCATGCAGCTTGGTTGCAGGCACATCCCCAGTGGGGAGTATGCAGGAGGCAGCTGGTGGATGTTTCTCTCATCCGTTTCTAACTCTCTATCCCTCTCCCCTCCTCTCTGTAAAAAAAAACAATAAAATATATATATTTTTGAAAAGACATTGTGAGCTGCTCATGTCTATTCATACTATAATTTCTGGAGAATTTACTAGCAAAGGAGGTTGAAGGCTGTGAGCATTTTTCATCCGGCTAAACCGAACTCAAACTTCCCAAGTCCTGTCGTCGTGGTCTGGGGAAGTGATGAAGGCAGGTGGAAGCACCTTCAGCTCAGAAAAAACACACCTGAAGCTAGACATCAACCTCAAAGTAGTAATATCTTTATTTACAAAATGTACAGTTTCACAGAAACAGCTTCGCTTTTTACACAAACTTTACAATTACACAGAACCATGTAAACGATGTTAAGTGTCTGGCCCGGCCAAAGCCAACGGGAGGGACCTGCTTTTGGGGTGACATCTTTCCCTCCTCACTTCATCAGCCACCAACCAAGAGCCCTAGCTGGGCCATGCCTGATTTGCATAAAGCTGATTGCAGCTGCCAGCTCAATCAACACAGCACACACAAAACGAGGTGTCCTGACTCCTCAGACACCACCCACAGGGATGCACCTGCTAAAAGAACCAGGAGGAAATGAAGAAACAAATTGAGATGAATGTCCAAGCCTTCCAGGAGCCCCCAGGCCTTGAACCTGCTCAGTCGCCGGCGTTGGCTGTCCCATTGTGAAACCACAGGCACTCTGAAGCGCACCTCTAAAACTTTGTGGGTTATTTTTAAAGAAATAGGAGAAACACTTTGGAACTTTGGCTATTCTCATGGTGAAGACACTGGACAGGCAATGTCCTGGGGCAGATCTTTGGCAAATTCCTCTCCCAACTTCTCCTGCGTTTGCCCTCGCCAGAGTCAGAGCCAGCTGTCTGGGGAGGGGGGCGTTTCTGACCATTTCTCTCTACTGCACAACTTCTCCTTTGGGGATCTTGACAATAAACTGGGTTTCGGAAATTATGCCTACTTTTGTGTTAATAAAAGCATCAGGATTAAAAACAAAACAAAGGCAGTTGGCTTGTCAGGCACGAATGCTGCCAGGACAGAATGTGGGCTCGGACTGGCCTCCAGTTCAGTGCGTGGTGCTTCGGTGAGAATGTGGAGGGGAGACGGGTCCATCCTGCTGTAAACAAATATGACCAACCTGGGCATTCTTCCCTTTTCACGCTTTTACAAGAAACAATGTTTATTAAAACACACCCATCAATATACAAAAAAAAAAAAACAAAAAATAAACAACTTTCAAGAACCAGTATTTGAGCTGCTGAGCGCACTGTCCATCTGGGACAGCACTGAAGCCCGCCCCCCGTGGGGCCCTAGGACCACCGGTGTCCCAGGGTCCAGAGTCCGGGGCCCACAGGGGGGCCCCCAAGTCCTAGGACCTCTGCCCCACTCACTGGTGTACACCTGGAGGCCAATGTTAACATATCTCCCTCACCAGCTCAAACCAAAAAGGCTCCAGTCCTCCTTGGCCTGTGGGACCAGCAGGCCAATCTGTCCGGGACACTAAGGACTACCCGTGGGAGAGGCCTCCTCCGTTTTCCTCCACCTGCTTCCCATCCCCTGGGACTGCCTAACCTTGAGGCTGCTACTGGAACAATGTGAGGGGAAGGAACACCGTGAGGGGAGGGAACACCTTGCCTGGGCGCCCACAGGCCCCCGTACACCCATGGAGAGAGAGGGCACCCGGGCAAAACTCTGCCAACACTTTTGGCTGTATCGTGCAAAAAGACAGTTTTTACTTCGTGCAAAACGGGAAACGGTTATGAACACGGGCTGCTTCAGTCTCCCAACCAGCCCTCTTTCTACAGAGACGCGGCCACACCAGACCTCTTTGAACAAACAGAAGGAAAACGAGGGACCACGGGCTGGCCCCCGCTCCTGGCTCCTCTCAGGGAGGCCCAGGAGTCCTGCAGGCAGCCCGGACAGCGGGCCACCGCGGGAGGGGCAGCGGGTGGCTGCTGCACAGACACTTACGGTAAAGTTTGCACGTCTGGCTGTTTGTTACCGGGCCGGGAACCGATCGTCCCCGGCGCAGCGGAGGAGTAACAGGGCTTGTTCCGGTCGGCGGGTGGTTCTGAGGGTTCCTGGGGGCACGGACCCTCGGGGGCGGCTGGCCCACCCGCCGCAGAGCAGCTCCGGCAGCGGCTTTGGCCTCAGGACTGGCTCGGCCGCCGGCTATGTACAGTCTACACCGCGGACGCCTGTCCTGCTTAGGCACCTGAGTGGCAGGGGTCTGGCTGCATCAGAGCGGGGAGTTCTGTGCTCGACTAAGAAAGGGGCCCAAGAGCCCACCGTCCGTCCCCCCGGCTCCCCGCGGCCCCCGGCGCCAGCAGTCAGTCCAGGAAGAGCTTCCGGGAGCCCATGCGGGAGCGGCTGGAGCGGCGGATGTCGAACTTGGAGTCCCGGCACTTTTGGCAGACGAACACTTCCGGCACGTTGGATTTCCGGATTTTGGCACAGGACAGGTGGATCCAGGTGTGGCACTCGTTGCACTCGATCATCGGGCGGCCGGCAAACGGCTTCATGCAGAAGCAGGTGACGAGGTCCCACGAGTCGTCGTCTGAGAGAGAGGGACGCGTAAGAGGGAGGAAGACATCGCCTGACCCTCCCGTCAGGAGCCGCCCTCTGGTGGGACGGCAGAGCCACAGCCCAACTGCCCTCCCGGTGCCGCCTCCCCCCGAGCGTGTGGTCGGGCACCGAAAGGGCGCCCAGCGCTGTGGTCCAGGAGCTCGGTGCCGTGGGCACCAGGAGCCGCACTATTTGTGTACACGGAGATCGGGCCTCCGCGGTCTCTGGTGGCGATCACCCTCCCTGAGCACCTGTGCCCCCCGGCTTGCCCGTCCTCCCTGGAGGCGGTGGGCACCGGGGCAGGGACCGCCCGCCCGCTCACCTGAGTCCACCATGATGTCCTCGTCGTTGCCGGTGCTGTCCTCGTCGCGAAACACCACCTGCTTCCCCTGCCGGACGATAGTCCGCTTGCCCTCAGTCTTTATCTCCGTGACCTGGTCCGGCGACACGGTGGCGCAGGAGCCGCTGGACGGGGTGTCGGAGTCCCAGCCCGAGCAGGGGTCGGCGGGGGCCGCGGGCAGGCCCTGCAGCGGGGGGCTCGTGGGCGTCTCCGCGTACGGGTCGGCGGGCTCCAGCTTCAGCAAGCTGCCCACGTAGCCCTCCTTCCCGGGCGTCTCGCTGTCCCGGCGCCTCCTCTTCTTCTTCTTCTTCAGCTTGTCCGTCTTCTTCCTGTCCAGCAGGAAGTTGCTGGGCTTGGCGCGCTGCAGGAGGCCGGGCTGCAGGTGGCCGAAGCAGTGGTCTCCCGGCAGGGGCACCCCGGACGAGATGTCAGCGAAGCCGGAGTCCCAGCCATCGCTGTCCACGGTGCCCGCGGTACTGTTGGCGGGGCTGGGGCTGCTCCTCAGAGGGAGTTCCTGAAGGACAGGCAGAGGTTCCGGTTACTTCCAGGAGCTCTCCCAGGCCGGAGCCCTGCCCTCACAACCCGGCTCCCAGCTCTCCTCAGCACCGCTCTTTAAGAAAATGGCATTCGCATTTCATTCCAACCTTCCAGACCACGTGCCCCCAGGAGAGGGGACCTCCTGCCCTGCCTGGGGGACCCTCAGGCGCCTGGCTGGTGCTGGGTGGACCCTTGGGGGGAGGGGAGACCCGCTCTCCAGCCAGGATCCTCCCCTGCCTGGAACCTCTCCCTCCCTGGCCTCCCACAGGGGGCGTTTTTAATTAAATGAGTTTAAATTAGTTTTGAGAATTTCCCAGTACATTTTTTAAAAACTGGAGATAGCTCAAAATATTGCAAAGATTAAAGTGGGTGATTATTGCCCCAAAGCAGTGAGTGAGCTCCACTCTGGTCCCTTCAGACCATTCAAGCAATTTATTTGCAAATAATGGCCACTTTCTACATGGCACAGAGCAGGCAGGAACCCGAGACGGCAATGAAAGGGGTAAACCAAGCTGGGCCTGGCCCCTAGGAGCACTGGGTCCCTCTTCTCAGCCTCGGTCAGTGTGAATGAGGCTCTGAAGTCTGAGGACCATGGCAGGGCTGCTCCACAATGCTGCCCACTTATCTGCAACGGGGGGAGGGGATCCCTGAAATCCCGTGGGATTTGGGCCAGAGTCCCCGCGGGTTCTGTACGTGTGCAGGCAACCAGGAGGCTGCTGCCAGACCCCAGACTCCACCACTCACTGGGCAAGGCGTTCCCTCCCTGTGCCCATGTCCGAGCTTTAAAATGGGGACAAATAACTTCCCCTACCTCATTCCGTAAGAGCCAACCCAGTGCCTGGCCATAGCACTCAAGAAATGCTGGCCATTAAGAGCCAGCAGACAGTAGCACAGGATAGGGAATACAGGCAGTAATATTGTAATAACTGCCTTAGGCATCAGGTGGGAACTGGGATATGACTGATTGTCTATCCACTATGCTGTACTCCTGAAACTGATATACCATACTGAATGTAAACTGCGATTGAAAAATTAAACATAAAAAAAGAGCAGACTGATAGCAAATAGTTATTTTCTTTCCTTTTCTTTTTTAATATATCTTATTTGTTTTTTTTAACAGAGAGGAAAGGAGAGAGAGCTATAGTTAGAAATATCAATGAGAAACATCGATTCAGCTGCCTCCCGCACACTCCCTACTGGGGATGTGCCCGCAACCAAGGTACATACCCTTGACCAGAATCGAACCTGGGACCCCCTTCAGTCGACAGGGCAATGCTCTATCCACTGAACCAAACCCACCAGGGTGCAAATAGTTATTTTCAAGCAAACTAACTCATTTCTAGACAGACCTGCATTTTATTTCCTACCAGTTTGAGGAACCATTTCCCAGGCTGGTCTAAGTTTCCAAGAAAGATTTTTGCCCAACTCTTCTCTGAAGTCCTCCCACACACCCTAGTTTCCCTGCCAGAAAGGCCCCCATGCTGAGCATTACCTCCTTGGGATAAGGGATGTAGCCGGCATAGGCCAGGACAAAGGTGCAGAATTTGTTGAAATCCTCCACGGTCCTCCTCCTCTTGTAGCCGGGAGAGTACTCCTGTGAGCAGGGAGAAAGGGGTGGGTTTGAAAGCAGACACTTGTAGGTGGAATCACACAATGAGCTCTTATTGCTGCCAGCAAATCACGCTATAAGACTTATTAAACCCCTCAGACACAGCACCAGGGGAGCGCAGGTCAGGAAGAAACACTTTCCAGAGGCTGGAGGGGGGTTGAGCCAATCCTGGGAACTGGCCACTAGGAGATACAAGCTTGTCCAAAGCCATTCCTTAGCACTTCCGCGTGTTCCGGTTATCTGCTCGCCTCCTATCAGTGCAGTAACTGCTGTTTGCTACAGGTTTTCCATTTGGAAAATAAGCTGCTGCTGCCACCGCCTCAGGAGCTGAAGCCTGGAGCGACTTCAAAGGCCACTGCTCACTCCGGCCTGACCCTCCCCTCCCCGGCCAGACCCTCCTGGCCTGACCCTCCCAGGCCAGACCCTCCCTGGCCAGACCCTCCCCGGCCTGACCCTCCTGGCCTGACCCTCCCCGGCCTGACCCTCCCCGGCCTGACCCTCCCCGGCCTGACCCTCCTGGCCTGACCCTCCCGGGCCAGACCCTCCCCGCCCGCGGGGTCCCCCCTGGGCGGGCACTTCCTGCGGCCCCCGCTCCCGGGATAAAGCAGAACCGTCCTCCGCTCTGAGTTCTGGCTTCGGAGCCGCCGGTCCGGTCCGCATTCAATCTCAGGACCGCCCTCGCCGACAATGAACTTCCCCCAAGCACAGCGCCGCTCCAGGAGAGGGAGCCTGTGTTTGCTCCGGTTTGTGACCGGCGGACTGAGGTTTTCTTTAAGGTTTTCTCCCCGCACCGGCCCCCTTCGCACGGCCCACGGGCCCGGCGCCCCGCCAGGGTGATGGGGGGGAGGGTATGGGGGCGGGCTCAGGCCCCCCAGGACAGGGCCGGGGGCAGCGTGGCACCAGCGGGTTCCCTCCAGGATTTTCCCAACTCGGTTCCAGCAATCCACCTCCCCCTCCCCGCTCCCCGATCCCCCGGCCCGGCCCCGGGGCGCAGGGCGCAGGGCAGGGAGCGCCGATCGCGCAGGAAGCCAGGGACCTGCCTCCGCCGGGAGCCGCTGCCGCCCTCCCTCCGCCGGTGGGCGGCCCGCGGCCCTGCGCTCCCGGGAAGAACTTTGTTCCGGCGGCGGGGAAGGCGCGGGAGCGGGGCCGGAGCCTGGCCGGAGCCGGAGCCGGACGCCGGGCCCCGGGGCGGGGGGGGACCGGCGCCGCCCCCGCCCGCCGCCGCCTCAGGAAAAGCAGATGGCGGTGCGGCCCCCTCCGGCCTCCGCGGAAGCCGCCCCCCGCGCCCCCGGCCCCGGAAGGTGCGGGGCCCAGCCCGCGGGGAGGGGGCGCGGGGCGCCGGCGGGGAGGGGGCCGGGGCCCGCGGGGCCCGCACACCCCCGGGCGGAGCGCGGCGGAGAGCGAGCCCGGCGCCGCCCCCGCGGCGGACCCGGACCCGGACCCGGACCCGCGGCCGCGGGAGGGGCGAGGGGCCGCGGCGGGGGCGCCGACCGGGAGGACCGAGGGCCGAGCCCCGGAAGGAGGAGCGGGAGGCGGGGCGAGCGGGCCTGCGGGCGGGGGCCCCGGAGGGGAGAGCGAGCGCGGAGGGCGGGGGTCCGTGGGCCCGCAGGGTGGGAGCCCCGAGACCGGGCTCCCGGGGCCGGAGGGGGCGGGGCGCGGGCCGCGGATTGGCGGCAGCGGGGCGCGCAAGGCCGGTCCGGGTCCGAGGGGGGTGGGGGCCGCTCCGGGAGGGCGAGGGGGCTCCTCCGAGAGGCGAGCGCGGGGCGCGGCGCCCGGCCCGAGGCCACGGGGCGGTGGGGGGGTGAGCGAGGCCCCGGGGCGGTGGGGGGGTGAGCGAGGCCCCGGGGCTGGGGGGGTGAGCGAGGCTGCGGGGCGGGGCCCGGGCGCAGACAGGTCCGAGGCGGCCGCGGCCCGGGAGGGGTCGCCTCACGGCCGCGGGGGGACGCCGAGCGGGGCCCGTGGGGGGCGGGGCGGGGCGCCGGGGGCGACGACGGGAAGCTGGGGAGGCGGCGGCGCTCGGCGGCGGGCCCGGCTCCCGGGAACGGGGGACGGAGGCGGGGGTGGTCCGGGGACCCGGGCGCAGCTCTTACCTCGGGGTGGAAGGCGGCGGCGCAGGAGTCGGAGTCCATGTTCAGGGTGGGGGGCGGCGGCCGCGGGAGTGCCGGGCCGGAATGCGGGCTCCGGGCCGTGGGCCGCTCGGGGCCGGGGGCTCCGGCGGCGGCGGCGTAGGACCAGGGCGGACCGGGGAGGGGTCGCCCCGGCTAGAGGCGATGGGGGGGCTCGGCGTGTCGCGCCCCGGACTCCGTGTTTCCGGACCAGCGGCTCCACGGCCGAGCGGAGTTCGCGATGCAGCTCCCGCGGCCGGCGCGGCAGGAGAGGCGGGAGAGTCGCAGCGGGGGGCGGCGGCGGCGGCGGCGAGCGGGAACCCGACCGGCTCCCCGACCTGACGCCCAGTTCGGCTCGTGTCTCAGGAGGGAGGGCGGGAGATCCGCGAAGCCTGTCGGGAAATGTAGTCTGAGAGGAACTGGACGCCGATAAGGAGGGGGCGGGGCGCGGGGGTGGGCGCGGGGCATTGTGGGAGCCGAAGTCCCAGGCTCCGCGGCTGAGGCGCACAAAAGCCGCCTCAAGGACTCCAAACCCCATAGAGCTCCGCGGCGCGGCGGAGGCAGTGTCTCCGGGACTGGTGACCGCCGGAGCCGGGGGCTGTGCGGGGGCTCGCGCCGGCCGGGGTGGGGGAGGGGCCGCGCGGGCCGCAGCGCCTGTGTCTCCGCGGGGGCGGGTGGGGGCGGGGCTGGCGGCCTTGGTCTGGGAGCGCGGCGGCGGCAGACGCCTCCTCCGCCTCCTCCTCCTCCTCCTCCTCCTCCTCCTTCTCCTTCAGGATTAGGGGTTCGCGCTCCTTTGTGGGGCCGGGGTCCCCGCGCGAGAGTGGGGGTGGCGGCGCTGACGTCGGGCTACCCCCGGGCTTGGCTCCCCGCGCGTCGGTCCGGGGAAGCGAACTTGGCTTCGCGGCCGTGGGCTTTCTGGCCGAGTCCCCCGTGCCCCGCGGTCCGGGATCCGGGTTCCGGGGCCGCGGGACCGAGACCCTCGTGGTCCCCGGAGGACCCACCGAGAGGTGTCGGGTTATGGCGTCCGAACCCCTCCCGGCGGGACCGATGTTTGGGAAGATGTTTGCTTTCCGCTCCCTCCCCCCGCCCTGGGCGTCCTCACTCGCAGTGCCTCCCCTAGCTCGCTCGTCGCAGGATCGCAGTTGAGGCAGAAATGGAGATCTTCGTTCGGGGCTGCCTTCGCCTCTGGGTATGGATATGGAACAGGCGTCTGCAGTGTGAGTTTTACAACTTCGATGCTGGAGGCTGGTCGCCTGTGAACACCTCGTTGAAAATGAACTCCTCTGATCAAATTACCAGGAGGAGGCCTGGCGTTCTTTCCCGTTTTTTGAAAGGAAAATCTGTGTGCCAGGGGGTCGGTAGCATCTTCTGAAGCTTGGAAGACGAACGCTTAATGTTAGAGAGGAGTGACGTTAGCATTTTAAGTTTAAATCAGAAAACTGGCTTTTCGGTGCGCTAAGTCAGAGGGATGGTGGGAAGAGCCCCCGAGAGATGAGGTTGTTTCCGAGGAGGGAGCGCAGGCCAGCTGGTTGGCCACTGCCAGGCAGGTGGTTGGGAGAATGCTGGTGGAGATGTGCAGTGGTTAGGGCCTGGCTTTATTTTAGAAATACTTTTCTTGAGCCTCAGTTTCCTAGCCATAGGGATTTCTGGGTAGCGCTGGCCTCAGGCGGTGGTAGTTTACTCTTATTTGTTAACGGTATTTCAGCAATATCGGCAGATTGAGGGCTCCCCACAGGTGATAAGGGCCAGGCACCTGGCGCTGTACAAAGCCAGCGAGGTAACAACAGGCATTGGGCTTGGTCTGTGGAAACAACATGGAAAACTTTTTCCTTTTTTACTTTACAAAAAAGGGCTTTCATTCTTTGTAGCATAGGCACCGTTAGTTAAAGTTAACGAATTGTTCTTTAAGGGATTTCACATGTTCTGAGTCCTTCCACTGCCTTAGTTCCTCCTGAGTTTGAGTCTTAATCATCAGGGTCAGGCTCACCAGGAGCAACTTGGTTTGCCTGAAGAAGGAAGGGCCGGGAAGGGTACTGTTTGAAAGCACAGATGCGGCCCTAGCTCGTTTGGCTCAATGGATAGAGTGTGGACCTGCGGACTCAATGGACCCAGGTTCGATTCTGGTCAAAGGCATGTACCTTGATTGCAGGCACATCCCCAGTGGGGATACCTGGAGGCAGCTGATCGATATTTCTCTCTATTCCCCTCTATTCCTCTCTGTAAAAAATCAATAAAATATGTATTTAAAAAATAAAAGTACAGGTGCCAAAGAAGAACTGGTAGAGGTGGAATCCAAAGGGAGAAAAGGGAATTACTATTATTATTACTATTATTATTACTATTATTATATGGAGAAGAGGAAGGGAAAGGGAGAGAGAGAAACATGGATTGGTTGCCTCTGGTACCCAGTCTGGTTGTGTGCCCTGACCAGGACTCGAACCCGCCACCCTTTGGTGCATGGCACAGTGCTCCAACCAACTGAGCCACACCAGCCAGGGCGAAAAGGGATCATTATTCCCTATGAAACCATTTTATGATGTACACATTCACACCGCCTCCGTTAAGAAACGGAAATGAAGAACTTGTTCATAATAATGACTGGATGGCAGACAAACAGCCTAGCACGCAGGGACCACTCGGGCCCACTGAGGAAAGCAAGCCCCAGCGCTGACTGTTCACAGGACAGTGCTCGCCTCGCTCCCAGGCGTCCTACAGCTGTTTCCTGGGGCTTCGTAAAGAGTCCTCAGCCTGGGGATGTGACCCGGACCACCTGCTTGTCTCCCTGCCTGACACTCAGGGCAGCGAGTTTCTTTCTTTCCCTTCCTTCCTTCCTTCTTTCCTTCCTCCCTCCCTTCCTTCTTTTCTTCCTTCTTGTTTGAATCATTACACATAGTAGTACATATATCTCCTTTCCCCCCCCTTTGCCCTCCCCCAGCTTCCCCTGCCCACCCTCCTCCCCCTCACGCCTTCACCTGCCCTCCTCCCCTGTCTTGTATCCCTAGGTTGTGTTACATGCATGCATACAAGTCCTTCGGTTGATCTCTCATAACTGCCCCCCAACCTCCCTTGCCTTCCTGCTATAGTTTGACAGTCTGTTCCATGGTTCTTTATAACTATTTTTCCCATTTCTTTTCTTTGAAAAATCTTGCAACTGCAGACTGGAAATAAACATATAACAACAACAACAACAAAAGTTTGAGTCCCAGTTTCAATGTCTAACAGTTCTGAGGCCCAGTTTCAATGTCAAATAGTTCCTTATGTGTAGGCAGCGATTGTCAAGCTTTTTTCATTTACTGGCGCTCACAAACTACTAAAATTTTGTGGCACACCCAAAAAATATATATTTTGCCGATCTGACAAAAAATAATAGGTATAACTCTAATGCATTCACACCAGACAGCTATTACAATATTGGATATATATATTTATTTATTTATTTATATTTTAGAGAGAGGAAGGGAGAGGGAAAGAGAGATGTCAATTAGCTGCCTCCTGCACCTAATCCCCCTGCCACACACACACACACACACACACACACACACCACACACACACACACATACACACACCACACACACATACATACATACATACACCACACACATATACATACACCACACACATACATACATACACACACACCACACTTGCATACACATACCACACACTTGCATACACACACCACACACATACATACATACACCACACGCACACACACCATACATACACACACCACACATACATACATACACACATACCACACATACATACACACACACCACACATACATACACACACCGCACACGCATACATACACACACCACACACATACATACACACACACCACACACACACACACATACATACACACACACACCACACACACACATACCAGGGATGAAACCTGCAACCTGGGCAAGTGCCCAGACCAGGAATCCAACTGGCAACCCTTTGGTGTACTGGGTGACACCCAACTAACAGCCACAGCAGCCAGGGCTGGTGCTTTTGACCATCTAAGAGAAAAGAGATCACCCTCTGACTGAACAGGTAATTGCATCTTTTGTTTTGCTTTTTATTTGATGTGATTGAGTTTTAGAGAGAAGAAGGGAAAGGGAGAGAAACATCGATTGGTTGCTTCCGGCACGCCCCATACCAGGGATCAGGCCCGAAACACAGGCCTATGCCCTGGCCTGGACTTGAACTGGTGACCTCTCGGTGCATGGGAAGACGCTCAGCCAATGGAGCCACACCAGCCAGGGCAGGCACTGCACGTTTTCGAAGCTCTGGCGGCACACCAGCAGGCCGTGGCATACCCGCTGATACTGCTGCTCTCGTGAAATAGGAAACGTCATGGAGAAGGACCCTCTTTGTCTCTCCTTCCTTTGATTTCCCTTAGAAACCTCACCCTTTGGAGAAGGTACAGAATTAATGCTTACCACCCTGGCTGGTGTGGCTCAGTGGATAGAGCGTCGGCCTGCGGAGTGCAGGGTCCTGGCTTTGATTCCTGTCAAGGGCACACGCCCTAGTTTCTGGTTCCAGGAGTCAGCCGATCGATGGCTCTCTCTCACCATTGATGTTCTTATCTCTCTCCCTTTCCCTCCCTCTCTGAAATTAAAATATACATATATACCGTATATGTTTTGTTTTTGTTTTTTTAAAGAGGAAACTGGGCTATTTCAGGTGAAGAGTACTGCTGGCGATTTTTTTTTTTATTGATTCTTTTTACAGAGAGGAAGGGAGAGGGATAGAGAGTTAGACACATCGATGAGAGAGAAACATCCACCAGCTGCCTCCTGCACACCCCCCATTGGGGATGTGCCTGCAACCAAGGAACATGCCCTTGACCGGAATCGAACCTCAGACCTTTCAGTCCTCAGGCTGACGCTCTATCCACTGAGCCAAACCGGTTAGGGCAAAATGTACATATATATTTAAAAGTATTTTTAAAAAAGAATACTTACCGTCCAGTCCCTAAACTCAAAAAAAAAGAAGAAAGGACTATAACGGAGTAATTGACTCACACTCAGTGGCACAATGCATGGATAACGAGGCTGATCTCTCGGGCCGCCAGGCCTGGTGTCCGCAGTGTACGGTTTATTTCTCGGGGATGCTGCGCGCTCCCGGCCCCCGGGCACCTCTGGAATTCCTGGTTCAGGCAAGAGCATGAGCCACAGGAGCCAGGCCCTCGGAGTTTATGATTTTTTTTTTTTTTTTTTGCTTTAAAAAATAAATTACACCTCCTGCTTGAATGCTAATTCTCCGATGATTATTGTTACTTAGGAAAGAGGAAGAAAAAAGCCAACATTAGCACAGGTTGTGACAAGTTTAAGAATACTAAGAATACCACAGTTTCCCAGTAAGTAACTTGAGAAGGTAGTTATTTCAATCGGGTTACCAAATATAGCTTCACCTTCCTAACGCTCACCGGCGCTGTGTCAGGGAAGGCTGCGCCTCCCTCTTTCACTCTGTGTTTGAGTGTGGACGTGAACTTAAGCAAGGGTTTATTTCCCCTGAAATTATTTTCTGCCGTTGCAGCTTTTTGTTTGTTGTTGTTTTTTAAGAGAGAAGGGAGCAAGAAACGGATGTTTTTTGTTCCACTCAGTTATGAACTCATTGGTTGGTTTTTGTATGTGTCCTGACCAGGATCGAACCCTCAGCTTTGGCCTATGAGGACAATGCTCTGACCAACTGAGCTACTGGCAGGACTTAATAGTCTATTCTTACGGAATCTTTTTTCTACCCTCAGTTTCCTGCCTTTCTCACTTCCATTTCCAGGAGAGGAAAAGAATGAAAATCCATCAAAATATTTCAGCCCTGACCAGTTTGGCTCAGTGGATGGAGCGTAGGCCTGCGGACTGAAGGGTCCCAGGTTCGATTCTAGTCAAGGGCATGGACCTTGGTTGCGGGCACATCCCCGGTGGGGGGGATGCAGGAGGCAGCTGATTGGTGTTTCTCTCATTGATGTTTCTGACTCTCTATTCCCCCTCCCTTCCTCTCTGTAAAAAATTAATAAAAATATATTATATATATGTGTATATATATTATTTCAACTTTTAGTACCTTGACTACTGTATTGATAAAACTTAAAATCGTTAATAGCAGGCCCATGCCATCCCCTTCCTCCTCTCCCCCCCCACCAGGCACATATCCCCTAATCTCTGAGGGACCCCATGAGATTTACAACCGAGGGAGCCCTGGGGGGGAACCCCTGAACTGTCTGCAAGGCCCCCCACTTCCCAGTGAGCTAAAGCAGCCCAGCCAAGCTCTCCTGTGGCTGCTCCTATGCCCGTCCTCATTTCACTGCCCTAGGTGTGTGTTTGCTGCAGCCAATGACTTCTCGCTTGCTTTTAAATAACTAACATGAGCCATTTGGGCCCCGGGGGCAGAGCCTTGGCCTGGGGAGTGAATGGTCCCTGGGGTTGGATTCCAAGGGGCACATAGGTTGTAGGTCTCCTCCCTGGCCTGGGGCCTCATGTAGGAGGCAATCGATGCATTTCACGTCAATGTTCCTCTCTGTCCTTCCCTCTCTCCCCCTCTTTCTAAAACTCAATAGAAAAATATCCTCGGGTGAGGATTAAAACAAAACCATTAATAACTCCAATTATATACTGTCAACTTTTATTTTTTTCTTTTCAATGTATTTTATTGATTTTTTTTTTTTTTTTTTTTTTACAGAGAGGAAGAGAGAGGGATAGAGAGTTAGAAACATCGATGAGAGAGAAACATCGATGAGAGAGAAACATCGATCAGCTGCCTCCTGCACACCCCGGGGATGTGCCCGCAACCAAGGTACATGACCTTGACCGGAAGCAAACCTGGGACCCTTGAGTCTGCAGCCCGACGCTCTATCCACTGAGCCACACCGGTTGCAGCTGTCAACTTTTCTTACACTGAGGAGAGTAACCTATGCAGAGAAGAATCAAATGCATTTTTTTTTTAAACACTCCCGCCATCTAGCCTGATATTCTTCAGGGTTATCCACCCACCCTCCCTTTTTATTTTTATTTTATTTTGTTATAGATCTTTTTATTTTTCACTTAATATATTTTTACTGATTTTCAGAGAGGAAGGGAGAGATAGAAACATCAATGAGAGAGAGACAGTGATTGCCTGCCTCCTGCACAGCCCTTCAGTCCGCAGGCCAGAGTTCTGTCTACTGAGCCACACCAGTGAGGTAAGGCTCACATGCATTTCTTATGGTTCCTACAGGAAAAAATATATAAAAATTAATAGCAACACCGTGTGCCAAACACCGTAAATATTGTCGCTTATAGTATCTCATTTACATATAATAAAGCACTTAATGGATAGAGAATACTGTAAAATTCGTTAAAGAGAAAAGTTTATGTATAATTAGTGTATTACACTCCACCTGGTAGGCAGCCCAGAATCAGGGAAAAAATCCGTGTCTCAGGAAGAAAAGGTGGAGTCTGTTTTTGACTAAATGCTAAGGTATGTGTTCCCAAATATTCCCCAAGGAAAAGAAAGAAAAAATAACAGCAGCCTTTAAAATAATCTCCGCACTTCTTGTCCTGCCTACCTAAAATTAGAATCGAAATATCTCTGGGTCAGGGCGCAGATAGGAGTCAACCAGTGGGTACGTGGATAAGTGGAGCAGGTCAGCGTTCCTCTCTCTCCCTTCTTTCCTCTAAAATCCAATAAAAATTTAAAAATAAATATCAAAATTAAGTAGTTTGGATTTTTAAAATTTCATAGCACCTTTTTTTTAAAAAATATATATATTTTATTGATTTCTTACAGAGAGGAAGGGAGAGAGATAGAAACGTCGATGAGAGCCAAGATCGGTTTGGCTCAATGGATAGAGCGTCGGCTTGGGGACTGAAGGGTCCCGGGTTCGATTCTGGTCAAGGGCATGTGCCTTGGTTGAGGGCATATCCCCAGTAGGGGGTGTGCAAGAGGCAGCTGATCGATGACTCTCTCTCATCGATGTTTCTAACTCTCTATCTCTCTCCCTTCCTCTCTGTACAAAAATCAATAAAATATATTTAAAAAAAAAACAAAAAAAAAAGTCGATGAGAGAAACACTGGGGATGTGCCCGCAACCGATGTACATGCCCTTGACCGGAATCGAACCTGGGACCCTTCAGTCCGCAGAAAGACGCTCTACCACTGAGCCAAACCGGTTTCGGCCATAGCACCATCTTTTGTTAAATTACACTATCATAAAGAAGTTACTTAGGCAAAGATGATTTTCCTCCTTTTAAAAAAGGTAAACTTGCATGGCTGAAGTTTAACCCTTCAATACAAACATTTCCCCACCAACGATTGCCTGTGTCCGTTATTTTTCAATAAAGCTGGGAAGGATCGTCCTGCTGGTGTGACTCCGTTGTTTGGGCGTCATCCTGCGCACCAGATGGTGCCGGTGGTTTGATCCCTGGTCAGGGTACGTGCCAGGCTTGCAGGCTTGATCCCTAGCAGGGCGCATACAGGAGGCAACTGACTGGTGTTTCTCTCTCACATCAATGTTTCTCACTCCCTCGCCCGTCTTCTCTCTCTAAAAATCAATTTAAAAATCTTAAGAAGAGAAAAAAAAACCTGGAAAAAACAAAAACTGTTTGTTTGGCAAATGTTAACATCTTCGCCACCAAACAATACAGTAGCAGTAGCGTTCCAGTCTGGCCAGGGGGTGGATGCTGTCTAAAGAATGCACGTCCCCTTAATTAATAATTAATAGTTTGGTGACTGTGTCTGTCACACTGTCATACAGCAGTGAGTGAATTTCTCACACTTCCGTGCTGACCTTAGGAGATTGATGGAAGAAAAACAAAACAAAACACACAATACAAAACGAGAGAGCACACCTGGATTGGTAGGTTATTAAAAATTCCAAACAGCTGATAAGTCTAAATCTGTTCCTTTCTTACCTAACCACATTCATTTATTGACTTAAATATACCCACCTGGTTTCAATTACTTGTCTCCTAGGTCTGAGATATTAATAATATAGCTCCCCCCCATAACTGGATTTTTAAATTTTATTTTGAACTTGTATTCTTTCTTTAATGCACAGGTTATATATTTAGTACCACCCAGAGAAAACGTTACCTTCACAAGTTTTTGTAAGCATCTGAATGTAACACATTGGGTCATATTGTGGGGGACATTTTTCACTTGACCCTAAAGCATGGACATCTTTCCATTTCAATAAGTATTGACATTATCCTTCCCAGTCAGACTCAAACACGATTTGCTGAAATAGCCCATGACTGGACTCAGTTCTTAACGACGAAGCCATAACTGGTTTCAGAAAGACGATTCATACAAGGTGGGCGCATTCTGTCTGACCCCAGGGACCTCGGTACTTTTCCCTGCAAACGTCCCACTTCCTGCTACTCAGCTGCTGGTCACAGGGCCCTGCCAGGACGCGATTGGCCAGGCTCCTGGGCCAGGAATGCTGAGCCGCTCCTGGCTGTGTGAACAGGCCTTCTATGGGCAACGGCCAGCCGCGCTGGTACCTGCCTGCTCTCCTCCTCAGGCCTGTGCTTCCCGCTGGGAGTCAGACAGGGAGAAAGTCGGAGCGGGAGAGCCACAGCCCTCCTGCAGACCTGCAATGAAAACAGGGTGCCTTTCGCAAGAGCTGTGCACCCTGGGCTGGAAGGAAGCAATGACAGCCACTCCCGCGGCGGGCGGGCTGGAGCGTACATCGTGAATACATGTATTTTTAAAATGTATTTTTATTGATTTCAGAGAGGAAGGAAGAGAGGGAGAGAGAAACACCCACGATGAGAGAGAATCAGGGATCGGCTGCCTCCTGCAAGTCCCCCACTGGGGATCAAGCCCGCAACCTGGGCTTGTGCCCTTGACCGGAATTGAACCTGGGACCTTTCAGATAGAAGCCGAGGCTCTATCCACCGAGCCAAACCGGCTGGGGCAGGAACGTTTTTGTGACGCTCACAGGGCAGGGGCGTGGGAAACTATTAAATACAAAACCCAGGTTTCATCTGCAAAAACCGGGGGCTGCCGGCGACCTAGGGATCTTGTGTAAAACTCACAGAGCACACGTTCCAGGAACCGCTCTGCAAGCCGGGGCCTTCTCCTCGGCCGGTGGGAGCGCAGCCCGGCCGGTGCTGTGGCTGCTGGAACCCAAACAAGACAGATTCCTTTCTAACTGAGACAGGTTTCTCCCTCCCTCACCCACCGGTGACTGAAGCCACTGCAGGCCGCACTCCTGCTTTGTAGGCAGAGGCCTCCCCTCTGACCTTGAGCTGAGGGCCCTGTCCCCGGGCCCCCGTGTCCCCGTTTGGAACAGGAAAGCTGCTTTTTTCCCCCCCTCCGGAATGGTTTCCCAGTGCTTTGTTTGTTTTGTTTTTTGTTTGTTTAATAGTAGAGTATACTATTACCCTTAGGGCTCTCTCCGACCCTCGTCCTCTGCCTGCCTTCCCCACGTCCACCGCCGGGGGAGGAGGCAGGGGGCCGGTGTCCAGGGTGTCCGAGCCCAGGGCAGGCCCGCCCCCTCCGGAGCCGCTCGGGAACCTGAGTCCGAATCGGAAACCGAAACCGCGCTGCGAGGCTGACGACGGTCAAGTTTGGAGCCGCGGCCGGAGCGCGCCCAGCGAGCCCCGCAAAGAGCCGCCTCCGAGCCGGAGGGCTGTCCCGCTCCGGTCCCCGCCGTCCCGATCCCGCCGGCTGAGGTGCCCCGGTGGCGGGGCAGCAGCGCCCTGAGGACTAACCAGCGGAGTAAAGTTCCGAAGCTCCGGGCGCCGCGGCCCGGGCCGGGCGGGCGCAGCGGGAAGCCTGGCGCGGACGGGGCGCTGCGGTCCGGGCGCCGCGCTCCCCCCGCCCCGCCCCGCCCCGGGGTTTGCTCAGCAGCCGGGGGCGGGGGGCAGCCGGAGGCCCATCCCGGCGCGCAGGGCCGCCCGGAGAGAACACTGTCCCCCGCGCGGGCGGCGCTGACTCAGCCGGGCGGCGGCGGGAGGGACCGGCCGGCGGGGCGGGGCGCCGGGCCCCGAGGGGTTAAGTGGGCGGAGCCGGCGGAGCCCCGCCCCCCGGAGGCCGCGGAGCCGTATTTATAGCCGCCGCGCCGGCCGCGCCGCGTCAGTCCCGCCGGCCCGGCCCCGCGCCCGCGCCCGCGCCCCCCGCCCGCGCCATGGAGCGGCCGGCGCCCCTGGCCGTGCTGCCCTTCTCGGACCCGGCGCACGCGCTGAGCCTGCTGCGCGGCCTGAGCCAGCTGCGCGCCGAGCGCAAGTTCCTGGACGTGACGCTGGAGGCGGCGGGCGGGCGCGACTTCCCGGCGCACCGCGCCGTGCTGGCGGCCGCCAGCCCCTACTTCCGCGCCATGTTCGCCGGGCAGCTGCGCGAGAGCCGCGCCGAGCGGGTGCGCCTGCACGGGGTGCCGCCCGACACGCTGCAGCTGCTGCTGGACTTCAGCTACACCGGCCGCGTGGCCGTCAGCGGCGACAACGCCGAGCCGCTGCTGCGCGCCGCCGACCTGCTGCAGTTCCCGGCCGTGAAGGAGGCGTGCGGCGCCTTCCTGCAGCAGCAGCTCGACCTGGCCAACTGCCTGGACATGCAGGACTTCGCCGAGGCCTTCAGCTGCGCGGGGCTGGCGAGCGCGGCGCAGCGCTTCATCCTGCGCCACGTGGGCGAGCTGGGCGCCGAGCAGCTGGAGCGGCTGCCGCTGGCGCGCCTGCTGCGCTACCTGCGCGACGACGGGCTGTGCGTGCCCAAGGAGGAGGCGGCCTTCCAGCTGGCGCTGCGCTGGGTGCGCGCCGACCCGCCGCGCCGCGCCGCGCACTGGCCGCAGCTGCTGGAGGCCGTGCGCCTGCCCTTCGTGCGCCGCTTCTACCTGCTGGCGCACGTGGAGGCCGAGCCGCTGCTGGCGCGCTGCCCGCCCTGCCTGCGCCTCCTGCGCGAGGCGCGCGACTTCCAGGCGGCGCGCTACGACCGCCACGACCGCGGGCCCTGCCCCCGCATGCGCCCGCGCCCCTCCACCGGCCTCGCCGAGATCCTCGTGCTCGTGGGCGGCTGCGACCAGGACTGCGACGAGCTGGTCACCGTGGACTGCTACAACCCGCAGACGGGCCAGTGGCGCTACCTGGCCGAGTTCCCCGACCACCTGGGCGGCGGCTACAGCATCGTGGCGCTGGGCAACGACATCTACGTGACGGGTGAGTGGGCCGGCCGGCCGCCCCCCGCCCCTGGGGTCGCCGGGGCTGGCCGCCTGCGCCCCCCTGGGAGCGGGCCTGCCTTATCGGGAAACCCGCAGAACCCGGACCGGGCACCGCGCCCAGCGGGCACTGCCCGTCCCCTCCAGCTGGACGGCGGTTCCTCCCAAGCCGGCCCTCGAACCTGGTCCTCTCAGCCTAAAAGAAGGGCCTCCCGTGTGTGGGTGTCTCTCCGGGGAGCCCACAATTTTCCCCAGGAAGCGTCACTCCCCCCATTGGGTTGGCAGAGACTGGCGCATTCACCCCGCACAATGGGTGCTTTCTTTCATCCCGAGGGAACCCAGCGTCAGGCCCGGCCGCCGCCCTGTGACACATCCACCCCCTCCCGGGGCCTCCTCCCCGCCCGGCCTCACGGCCGCGGGGCTGGCTTTCGGTCCCCCGGACCGGGCGCCCCTGGCCGGGCACCTGGGCTGAGCTGGTGTCACATGGTGTTTAGGCTGCGCGCTGCCCAGTGACTGTAAACAGAGTCACATGCCCGGAGGTTTTCTTGCAGGGACTTGGCTCAAACCCCAAAACACTGCCGAGTCATGCTGGGCGGGCCCGCCGGCGTCTCCCACATTCTTTATTGAGGATAAATCTTGGCGCAGACGGAGGCCACCTCCTCGCGTGCGGTGAGGAGGGGTGGTCTCGGCGAGGGCTATATAAGGAAAGGAGCCGGCGGCCGGGCGTGCACTGGGCTGGTGAGGCTGTGGGCTGGGCCTGGCGCGGGAGAAAGTCGCTCTGAGACGGTGGGGTCCCTGTGGGCTCGGAGCTGACCAGGGGGCGGCCTCCCGGTCTGAGGACACACCGCTCTGTGGCCACAGCTTCCTGACCCACAGCTCGGGGCCAGCCTCTGCGGCCAGCCCCCAGAACCGGCCCCTTTGCAGGCTGAGGCCGGCCCTGCGTTTGGGAGCCAGGCCCCCGCCCCCAAGCCTGGCCGGGAACTCCCTCCCAAAGTCTGAGTCCCAGCTGAGCAGCTAATCCTCTGGGTGGACAGGTGGCGGTGCTCCCGGCAGCTGCCCGTCGGGAATTTCACGGGGGAGCGCCCCCGCTGCCCAGGGCCGCAGTTCTCCCCTAGAAGGAAGAAGGCCCGCCGCCCGCCGACTCGTTTCCTCCCTTTGAAAAGCCGGATAGAATGTCCCGTCTGCACTGCCCGTGGCGCCAGCCTGGGGGGCAGGGAATGCAGCCCCCGGGTCCTGGGGTCCCCTCACCCCGGGGTCCCTCCACCCCGGGGTCCGCCGAGGTCCTGGGTGGACTTGTTTACCTCATGATTACATTACAGTCAGCGGCGCCGTTGGGCTTTGATGCTTATTTTGTTTCCGCTCTTTCTGGAACTGTAGACAGAGAGGATGGGCAAGCCGGGTGGGGGGAAGAGGTTTGACAGTTGTCTGCGTGGGAAAGTTTATTCTGGTCGTTATTTATTAATCTTGCAGTGGAAAGTGGATTCAACTGTAAAGCTGTCCTTTTTTAAAAACATTTTATTGATTTTTTTACTGAGAGGAAAGAGAGAGAGAGAAACATGGATGAGAGAGAAACATCAATCAGCTGCCTCCTGCACACCCCCCACTGGGGATGTGCCCACAACCAAGGTACATGCCCTTGACCGGAGTGGAACCTGAGACCCTTCCGTCCGCAGGCCGATGCTCCATCCTCTGAGCCAAACCGGTCAGGGCTGAAAGCCTACCCCTGCCCCACCCTGTGTTTGACACCTCGATGAGTTTTTCCTAAGTCAGGAACTGGCGCTCGGACGGCCCCTCGGCATTACGTTCCGGGTTGGGTTTCCGGCTTGCGGCCTGAAGTGGGGGTGGCCAGGCCGCCTAGACTTCGGGGAACAAGCCCCTGTGCAGCCCGCTCCGAGCCCTGTCCCCAGGAGAACCGACTCTGAGGCCGGATGCCCTGGTGCAGTGGAGGAGCTGGACCTGTAGGTGGGTCCAGACCCAGGTGGTTGTTTTGTTTTGTTTTTTTAAGTTTATTTATTTATTTTATATATATATATTATTGATTTTGTACAGAGAGGAAGGGAGAGAGAGAGTGAGTTAGAAACATCGATGAGAGTCATCGATCAGCTGCCTCTTGCACACCCCCTACTGGGGATATGCCCGCAACCAAGGTACATGCCCTTGACCGGAATCGAACCCGGGACCCTTCAGTCCCCAAGCCAACGCTCTATCCATTGAGCCAAACCGGTCTCGGCTAGACCCAGGTTGTTTACTTACAACGGTGGCCCCAGGGCCTTTGCTTGGCCACAGGGCTTGGCGGGGTGTGTGTGGCCGGAAGCCGGCGCCTCGGGCAGTGAGCCTGGTCAGTCTGCATCGCCCCGGCCGGCCGGAAGCCCCAGGCCCAGGCGCAGGAGGCCATGTGTTGACATCAAATTCCCGCGGAGGTGCCCTCTGGGGCGTCCGGGAAGGCGGGGGCGGGTGACTCGCCGGGCGGGCGGGCGCTGACTGCTGCCCTGCGTGTCCCGGCAGGTGGGTCGGACGGCTCCCGGCTGTACGACTGCGTGTGGCGCTACAACTCGAGCGTGAACGAGTGGACGGAGGTGGCGCCCATGCTCCGGGCCCGTGAGTACCACAGCTCCTCCGTGCTGGACGGGCTGCTGTACGTGGTGGCGGCGGACAGCACAGAGCGCTACGACCACGCCAGCGACTCCTGGGAGGCGCTGCGGCCCATGACCTACCCCATGGACAACTGCTCCACCACGGCCTGCCGCGGCCGCCTCTACGCCATCGGCTCGCTGGCCGGCAAGGACACCATGGTGATGCAGTGCTACGACCCCGGCACGGACCTCTGGTCGCTGGTGGACTGCGGCCCGCTGCCGCCCTGGTCCTTCGCCCCCAAGACGGTGACGCTGAACGGACTCATGTACTTCGTCAGGTGAGTCCCCGGGGCCCGGGCCCGTGCGAAGCACCTCGTCCAGTTCTCGCCGCGAAGACCAGGCGGGCTGGGGTCCGGGCTGGTCCTTCTGACCTGCAGCCCCTGCTGGCGGCGGTGTCTGGGCTGCTAGGCTTCCGTGGGGATGGGGTCCCGGGTGGAGCTGGGTCCCTCTGGGGAGCTTCGAGGCGCTAAATGGATGAAGCCCTTTGCCTGGACCTCCCCCTGGGGGCGCCCCGAAGGCCTTTGTTGGAAGCACTCCATCCTGTGGAGAGGGATTCTGAACCTCAGACCAGGGGACACTGTGGACACTCAAGACCTGGGGGAACTTGTGACCTTCTTTTCTTTTTTTCCTAGAAACATTTTATTGATTTTTTACAGAGAGGAAGGGAGAGGGATAGAGAGCTAGAAACATCGACGAGAGAGAAACATCAATCAGCTGCCTCCTGCACATTCCCCACCGGGGATGTGCCTGCAACCAAGGTACATGCCCTTGACCAGAATCGAACCCGGGACCTTCCAGTCCGCAGGCCGACGCTCTATCCTAGGGGTGTCGAACTCAATCAGAGAAGGGGCCAAAATTTAAAATCCAGCCTAAATCGCGGGCCGAATGGTTTACTGAACAGTCATAAACTGTCATTGTGATGGAAACGCAGCGGAGTGCAGTGATGACAGCGCGGTGCGGGCCACATTGCAAGGCCTGGCGGGACGGATTTGGCCCGCGGGCCTTGTGTTTGACACATGTGCTCTATCCACTGAGCCACACCGGTTCTGGCGAACTTGTGGTCTTGACAGAACTTCCCTTTGCTCACTGAGCGGTGTCCGCCCCATTCAGGCAGGTGGGGCAGCGGCCAGGTGGCTGGACTGCCCCGCCCCTTTCCGTGGCCAATGCTCTCCTGCCGGTTCTGGGTCTGTGTGTCCCCTCCCCGCCTGGCCTGGCACCGGGAGGGCCCTGACTCTGGCCCAACGAATGCTGTTGTCAGGGCCCTGCAGCCGCTCCGGACCGGGCAGGGCACGGTGCTGACCGGCTGCTGCTGCGGGGCTGAGGGCAGCGGGAGCACTCGCTGGCCTGGACCTGCCGGGCGCTGGGTTGCCTGCCTCTGGGCGTTGTCACGGTGGGCCCCAGGGTTGTCCTAAGTCACAGATGGCGGAAAGGCCTGCGGGCTGGGGGCTTACTGCCACGGGCTTCCCGTGGACGGACAAGGTGCGAAACAAGGGTGCCAGGTCCCTGTGGAGCCACCGCAGCGCGGCAGCACCCACAGGCCTCGGTGACTAGTCACAGCCATGTGTCCCCGCCGCTTCCCTCCCTGCCTGAGCCGCCCTGCGTATACAGACCAGGAGGGAAGGGGGACCAGGAGGGAGCCGTGTCCCCTTGTCTCCCTCAGGCTGGGGCTTTGGAGCCTCAGAAACTCCCCACCCCCAAGCCTGGAGCCATCTGAGCTGCCACCCTCGCCCCCGGGCTTCTGGTGAGCGCACCCAGGCAGGGGCCTGCTTGCCCCCAGCAGAGGGACCGGGCATCTCCGTGGCCGGAGCCTGGGGGCTGCTCCGAGAAAGCCCTGGAACCTGCCAGCCCCGCGTCCCGTCAGACACCGGCTGACCCTTCCCCGGTCCTCCGAGGGGGCGGAGAAGCTGTAAATACCTCGGAGCATTTGCCTGCAATCCCCGGGCTCTGCAGGCTGGTGCCTTTGAGAGCGTCCTCCGCCCCCTGGTCCCTCCTCCGCCGCCCCCCCCCTGTCCCTCCTCCGCCCCCTCCTCCGCCCCCTGGTCCCTCCTCCGCCCCCGTCCCTCCTCCACCCCCGGTCCCCCCTCCGCCCCCTGGTCCCTCCTCCGCCCCCGGTCCCTCCTCCGCCCCCGGTCCCTCCTCCGCCCCCTGGTCCCTCCTCCGCCCCTGGTCCCTCCTCCGCCCCCGGTCCCCCCCCCCCCCCCGTCCCTCCTCCGCCCCCTGTCCCTCCCCCCCCCCCCCCCCCCGTCCCTCCTCCACCCCGGTCCCTCCTCCGACCCCCGTCCCTCCTCCGCCCCCTGTCCCTCCTCCGCCCCCCTCCCCCGTCCCTCCTCTGCCCCCGTCCCTCCTCCGCCCCCTGGTCCCCCCCCCCTCTCCCCCGTCCCTCCTCCGCCCCCCCCCCCCGTCCCTCCTGAGAGGTGGCACAAGCCCACGTCAGAAGGACGAGGAGGGGGATGGAGGAGGAGGAGGAGGAGAAGGAGAAGGATGATGAGGCGGGTGGGAAGAACCCCGATAAGTTAAAGATCTGAAGGCAGGGTGGCTGCAGCGAGGGGAGGGCATGGGTTGGTGCAGGTGCAGGTGGTAGGGAAGGGGTTATCCAGCTGAGGGTGTGATCTTCGGGTTCAGGGAGAAAGGCTGAGTGCAGGCACCTCGGAAGCCAGGCCAGAGGTGGGGGCGGGGCCTGGAAGCAGGGCTGCCAGATGGCACCAAAGAAGCCCCCAAAGGCGAGGGGCTTGGAGGAGCCTCCTCTCCAGTCCCTGCCACCCACTCTCCCTCCCCTCCACAGGGATGACTCTGCCGAGGTGGACGTGTATAACCCCGGGAAGAACGACTGGGACAAGATCCCGTCTATGAATCAGGTGAGTCTGCCTGCGTGGGAAGCACAGGCCGCCCTGGGGAAGAGAGTTCTCCGGAGGCCGCACGTGCAAAGGCCCTGGGGCATGGCGAGCCCGTTCCTAGAACAAGGTCTCAGCTGCTGTGGCTGCTGCTGAGCGAGCAGGCTGACAACAGAGGGGACAAGGTCAGACAGGAGGTCTTTGGGGGTTGACCTTGGCAGTGTACTCAGCGCCTGCTGTGTGCTCTGAGCTGGGCCCCACTCCGTGCTGGTGCTCATGCCTGATCGGGTCTCGCCTTCTCCTGCACGTCCAGGAGGGAGGTGCCGAGCCTGAGAGTGTCATGGAGTCACGAGGCCATGGCAGCATCTGGCCACGTGGGCAAATTTCCTCCGTCCCAGACCCACCTCCACCACCTGCATCTTTTCTTTTTTTTAAATATATTTTATTGATTTTTTTACAGAGAGGAAGAGAGAGGCACAGAGAGTTAGAAACATCGATCAGCCGCCTCTTACACACCCCCGACTGGGGATGTGCCCGCAACCAAGGCACATGCCCTTGACCGGAATCGAACCCAGGACCCGTCAGTCCGCAGGCCGACGCTCTATCCACTGAGCCACACCGGTTTCGGCCACCTGCATCTTTTCTATCTTAACATTTCCGTCCCTGCTCTCAGGGTACCTCTGCGTGGCAATGCCATTGTTTACAACATCACAGCGTGACATCTTTTTTTTTTTTTTTTAATATACTTTATTGATATTCTACAGAGAGGAAGAGAGAGAGATAGAAACAAATGATGAGAGAGAAACATCGGTCAGCTGCCTCCTGCACACCCCCCACTGGGAATGTGCCCGCAACCAAGGCACATGCCCTTGACCGGAATCGAACCTGGGACCCTTCTGTCCACAGGCCGACGCTCTATCCACGGAGCCACACCGGTCAGGGCTATCTTTATCCTTAAGAATTGACTTTACATTTCCCCCAAAGCGAGCTACACGTCCTAAAGCAAGTGCGAGGAAGACGGTGGTCCAGCCTCACGGCTCCGCGCTTAGTCTCGGGTCGTCCCAGAGGCTCGGCGCCCCCTCTGTCAGGCGGGAAGACCGGCCGCACCTGCCGAAGAGGCCGGTGCTGCTCCCAGAGGCTTGCGCCTCTGCAGCGCCCTGAGCACGGGCGGGACTGCGCGTGGAGCCCCTTTCCGGGGTGGGGGGCGGGAAGGGTGCTGGCGGGTCCCGGCTCCCTGCATCGCTTCCCGAAGCATCGAGGCCGCCCCTCCTCGGGGTCCCAGGCGCCGCCTCCAGGGAGGGACCGCGGGGGCTGTGCCAGGCGGGGCACCGGCCTCCCTCACCGCTGCCCTCGGCCCGCAGGTGCACGTGGGAGGCAGCCTGGCCGTCCTCGGCGGGAAGCTGTACGTCTCGGGCGGCTACGACAACACGTTTGAACTCTCGGACGTGGTGGAAGCCTACGACCCCGAGACGCGGGCCTGGAGCGTGGTGGGGCGGCTCCCGGAGCCCACCTTCTGGCACGGCAGCGTCAGCATCTTCCGCCAGTTCATGCCGCAGACGCCCTTGGGCGGGCGCGGCTTCGAGCTGGACGGCAGCGCGGGCGACGTGGACGTGGGCCAGCCGGAGCGCCCCCGCGAGCTGCACTAGCCCCGGCCGGCCCGGGGAGGGCCGCGATGCAGGCACCCAGCGCCTCGGGGCGGCGACCCGCCTCCGAGCCTGAGGACAGGCTGGGCTCACCAGGTGGGACCCTCTGCATCCAGACCCCGAGTCACAGCTGCGGGGTCAACGCCATTGTGAACGGCCCTCCCTCGGCCCAGGAAGGACTGCCTCCTCAGGCCACCACCCCTGCCCCCCGCCTCCCCACTGCCACCCCCCACACCCACCTCCGGGGAGGAGAGCCACCGGGATGAGTGGAGGGGTCAGGGTGCACTGGGGATCAGGCAGGCGATGGCTGTTCCCCGGATGAAGGGGGTTGTGCACAAAAACAGTCCACAGGGCCAGGCCTCCCTGCGGCAGCTGAACTCAGACCCAGGGGCGCAGGGGAGTGGGGGAGCCCAGGGGGCCTGCTGAGTGTGCCCATGCGCCTGGGCTGAGCCTGATGGTGTCCCTGCCCGCCCACCCCACCAGCTGGCATGTCCGCCCTCCACCCTGGCTCGGAGGCCTCCACGTTCGGACCCAGTGCAGTGGGGAAAAGCCTGCGGGTCCCAAGGTCAGGCTCCCACCGGGAGGTGCCTGTGGCCAGGAGCCCTGTCTCGGAGCTGCCCGGCTAGCGTGGCTTCGGGTTGGTTGCACGGTTTGAAAGGCAGTTTGGGCTGAAGAGGCGGCGGGAGCAGGGCTAGTAGTTACCTGTGATCTGTTGCAGGCCTCTGCGGAGGGGTGGGGGTCCCAGGAGGTGGGCGCTCAGGGCATGGTTCTCCGGGGGGGGGGGAGAGCGTTTCCGTGGATTGGGCGGGCTTGTCCCTCGGGCCCCGGCGTAGCTCTGCCAGAGTTGGTCTCCCGTCCAGTGGGAAAGAATGTACGTTCTCACCAGGAGAAGGGGTTCGTGGCGCCTCACAGATGCCACTGAAGACCTCACGTGGCCAGTGGCCCCGGCTTTGGGAGGAAGCCTGTGGCCTCCGGGGCTGCTGGGCGGGCCCTGCTGCGTGTGGTCATCGCCGAGGGTTAGACCTTGTGTCCAGACACCTGCTGGGCCACAGCTCACCACCAGCCCTTCCCACACCCTTGGCATCCTTCCCACGGAGGGCGGGCATGTAGGGGTCGGGATCAGAATGAGCCTTCAGACGTGTGCCCTGCCCTAGGGTCTCCCCGCCCTGGGGTTCAGGCTGGGAAGCCCCTACCACTTGCAGATGAATGTACTGACTTGGGGACAGAGGGCTGGACCAGCTCGGGGTGGGACTGTGTGTGGGGCACACCCTTTTATCAGTCTCCAAGATGAATTAAGTTATGAGCTCGGGTGGTATTAAATGCTGACCCAGCGTATTCTGTATTTATGACTAGCCACCCTCCCCCTGGCACCCAGGCCGGCCCCGAGGGCGGGGGTGTGTGCGTATTTATTGTCTGTTCTGGAGGCAGATGTCCCGTCCAGAATGCTGTAAGGTTTTAGGGCGCCTTCGATACTTTTTGAAATAAAAATGTTTCCTATACACTTGGAGTCATTTCTTTTCTCTGCTGGCATCTTGGGCCGGAGGGCAGGTGTGAGGCGTTAAGTGATGGGCAGGGGCAGTGTGTGCCATGCGAGGGCGCGCTAAGGGCCAGGGGCAAGGCCCTTCCTCATCTTGAATGACAAGGTGCGAAGTGGGGGAGAAGGCCTGCTGGAGCGTCCAGGCCCCGCCTGCCTGTGGGCGCTCTGTCCTCGCCCCGCCCCCAGTCCAGCCTGATGCTCTGCAGTGTGTGAACCTGGACCTGGGTGGGGGTGCCCGGGGAGGACGGAATCCTGGGGCCCAGAAGCTCAGGAGCATCACCTGCTGGAAAGCAGGCCCTTCTGAACCCAAGGGAAAGGTGGTGCCTGCGCCGGGAGGGCATTTTGAGGCCAGTTTGCCTTTTCCGCACCTGCGAGCAGCTCATGATTGGGTGTCAGTCATTGCACTTGAGCTCACTACCTGAGCTCCCAGTGGCCAAGGAGTGGAAGATGGGGAGGGGGTTCCTCACCAGGAGGCCTCAGCATGCTGCCGGCTGTTCCAGGAACCTTCCAGGGGCTTCCGGCTCATGGGGTCACGATCACAGTTTGGGGGAGGGGGGTATCCCGACCACTGCTACCACCTCCCAACAGCACTGCCCCTGGGGCAGCTGGAGGCGCACAGGCTGACGCCTCCCCAGGGTGGGGGCTGCAGCAGAGGCGACACTGACTTCGGGGCTGGCACGCAGAGTCCCCCAAGTGCCAGGCTGAGTGAGCCGTCCTGAGAGCAGCCCCAGACCAGGGAAGGTCTGGGTGTTGCTATCTAGCAGTGATAGCAAAATGGGCTCTCACTTACCCCCTCTATGAAGCATGTGCTGTTGCTAATTCCATAGAAGACCACGTGAAGCGGGTAGGAACTTGCCCGGGTCAGCACTGATGCCTCCCGCACTGCTGACGAGCAGCACCCGCTCGTCCCCGGGTCACAGGGCAGGGACCTCTCACCTGGGCGGGCCTTGTCTGCGCCCAGGCCTCCTGGACACCTAACCAGCCTCGGGCCCTTCCCTCTGGGCCGTGTGCGGCCAGCGGGGTCCAGAGCAGCTCAGCCATGAGCCCGCCTCCTCAGGCCCATTATGCTCGGCCGCACACTCCCTGGACGGGAGTCTGGAACCAGTGAGGCCATGGGGGAAAGGGGGACAACTGGCTGACCCCAGGGCTCAGGGAAGTCGGCTTGTTCCTGTGGATCTGCTCCCTGCTCCCCCTGCTACAACAGCTGGACGAGGGGTGGGAGACGGATGAGTGTCCTGGGCCAGAGGCGTGGCCCCCAAATTGCCTGCCCGGGTGTCCTGCTGAGGTCTGAGCAGGTGGGAAGGGCTGGCTCAGGTGCAGAGGCTCAGCCTGCGGTCTGCTCTGGGGGCTGGGAAAGCGCGGCCTGGCGGGGCCGGGACAGACGGTGGATGGCGGACGGCGGAGGGGCTGAGCAAGTGCGAAGCACGTGGTTTATTGGAGAGGGCCGGGGCCGGGGCTACGAGTCACAGTCCTCGGGGATGGCCGCGGTGATGAGCAGCGAGGGCTCCATGACGCCCGGGAAGCCCTCCTCGGCGCACAGTCTCTGGGCGGGGAGCGGGGGCGCCAGGCCGCCCTGGGCCAGCGACTCCACGATGACCTCGGCCGAGCCCACCTCCAGCTCGGCGGGCGGCTGCAGCGCCACCACCACCACCTTCTCGTCCTCGATGACCAGGTTCCGCAGCTTGCGCTGCCGCGGGCTGTAGTTCTTCACGCGCTCGTGGATCTCCATGTGCCGCCGCAGGTGGGCCTGGGGGGAGCGCGGCTCAGGCTGGGCCGGGGGCCCGGGGGGGGGGGGCGGGGAGGGACAGGCCTACCTGCCGCGTGAACTTGTAGCCGCACTTGGTGCACTCGAACTTGCGCACGCCCTTGTGCCTCCGCACGTGCACGCGCAGCTGCTCCACGGCTGTGAGGGAGGCCACGGGGGTTAGAGGGCGGGAACGGGGACGTGGCGGGGCCTGCGGAGCTGGAGTCCCCGGGTTTTAGCCACTCCTCGGGGCCCTGCCACCTACAGTGCCTCCGCGGTCACTACTGCATAGGACCGGAGCTGCCACCAGCCCCCTCATCCCGTTTGAGAGACGAGGATTAAACACGAGCGCCCCTGCTTCGTTATCACTGCTGGATGGCACCCCCGACCGCAGTGGGGACTGGGAGGTCCCCGCCAAGAGGCATGGCTGCCCGGCCTCTCCCAGCGGAGGCCCCGGCCTGGTGGGCAGCAGTGCAGACGCCTCCCCGCCGGGCTCAGGGCGGGCGGGCGGGTACCTTTGAAGGTCTTGCCGCAGATCTGGCAGAAGTGCGGGCGGCCCTCCTGGTGGCGGCTGGCCACGTGCCGCAGCAGCGGCCCCTTCTCGGTGAAGCGCTGCTCGCAGAACTCGCAGCCGAAGGGCCGCTCGCCGGTGTGCGTGCGGTTGTGCTTGTCCAGGCTGGCTGTGGGAGCGGCGAGTCAGCGCGGCCGGCCGGGGCACTCCCCGCGGGGACGAGGATGGGGGGGGGGGGGGGGGGGAGTGCGGGGGGGGCGGGGGTGGGGGGGGAGTGCGGGGGGGGCGGGGGGTGGGGGGGAGTGCGGGGGGGGGGACGGGTGCGGGGGAGGCCCCCTCACCTTGGGTGCGGAAGGTCTTGCCGCAGAGGTGGCACTGGAAGGGCTTCTCGCCCGTGTGCGTGCGCAGGTGCGTGTTGAGGTTGGCCTTCTGGGTGAAGGCGTGGCTGCAGAACTCGCAGACGTAGGGCCGCTCGTTCCTGTCCGGGTGGGGGACACGGACGGGCCATCACCCAGGGAAGGGGCCCCTTCACTGCACTGCAGCCGAGGGCCCAGGCCCGGGCCAAGGCAGCAGCGAGGAGGGCTTGGGCAGTGCCAGCACGGGGACCCCACCTCCTGCCCAGGAAGGTACAGAGCCTTCTCAGCCTGGAACCCCTCCCCCTCTGCCTGGCAAACCTGCTCGGCCCTCTGAGGCCCCCGCAGGCACCACTCGGGGTGGAGGGCACTCTGCCTTCCGGGCAGCCCCACCTGTGCTTGGCTTTGGTGTGCATCTGCAGGCCGTTGCGGCTGGAGGCCCGGTGCCCACACTCCTCACACACAAACAGCTTCTCTCCGCGGTGCTTGAAAGCCTCGTGCAGCTGCAGTTCTGTCCGGGACAGGAAGCACTTGGCACAGGTGGGGCACTGCAGGGCCGAAGGGGCCGGGCACAGAGCGGGGTGAGGGCAGGGCGGGGCACCCCTGGACACCCCGCGTGGCAGATGCCGCACAGCCACCCCCGGGGCAGCTCCAGTCCCAGCGTCTGAGCACGCTGCCCAGCCCCCGCCCCGCCGGGCACTCACAGCGTGGGGCTTGGGCGCTCCGTGCAGCCTGATCATGTGGCTCTGCAAGTCCTTCTTCTGCATGAACTGCTGGGAGCAGGAGGAGCACTGCAAGACAGACGTGGGCAGCTGAGGCAGCCGCACCCACCCGGACACCAGAGGGCAGGGCACCCATTCCGGCCACCCTGAGAGGTGGGGGGACAGAGGGCAGGGCACCCCACCCCGCCAACCTGGGCGGTGGGGGGACAGAGACCTGGGTGACGCCCACGCCGGGAAGGCGCCCCATGCCATACCCGCAGGAGCTGAGCCTGCCCTCTACGGCAAGAAACAAGGGCCAAGAAGGACCAGTGGCCCAGCCTGAGGTGTGGGGCACCAGAGGGATGGGCAGGGGAGGCGGGGCTCCCTGAAGCTGCCAGGGGAGGCACTCAGTGGGAGGGTCCTGGGGACAGGCCGAGCCTGACCTTGTAGGGCATCTCCCCCGTGTGGGACACCATATGCACCCGCAGCTCCATCCTCCGGCGGAAAGTCTCCTGGCACACGGAGCATGTGAAGACCTGGCGGTGTGAGGGGCAATCAGGGCGGCATCAGCGGGCGCCTCTGCCCTCTGCCCGCTGCTGGGAGGAGCCTGCCCGAGGAGAGGCCACTAGGGTGGAGAGGGAACATGCAACCTGCCTGCCTGAGCCTGACTGTCCAAACCCCCAACCAGGCCCCTCAGACCCGGCAGGCAGGGGGCAGGGGCCTAGCGGCCTTGCCTGCAGCCTCCCACCACGGTACCCCTTCTCCAAAGCCCAGGGGTCTGGCAGGCAAACCCCAAATGCCTCCTGGGCTGTCCCTTCCACTCTGGGACCTGTGTCCCCACCTGGAATACCGGGCAGCC
This sequence comes from Pipistrellus kuhlii, assembly GCF_014108245.1. NCBI lineage: Eukaryota > Metazoa > Chordata > Mammalia > Chiroptera > Vespertilionidae > Pipistrellus > Pipistrellus kuhlii. The sequence goes on along the minus strand of NW_023425534.1, from coordinate 2,071,970 downwards.
ACCTGACGGCATCCAGGAACCCTGCGGCTCTCCAAGGGTGCGGTCCCTCCCGAGGGCGGAGGCTGCTCGCCCGGCCCACACACCGGGCAGCACGCACCTGCTCGGAGCGGTTCATACAATTCCGGGCTTCGTGCTCCAGGAGGTTCTCCTTCCGGAAGTAGCACTTCCCACATTTGGGGCACTCGAAGGGCTTCTCCCCAGTGTGTTTCCTGCCAGAAGCCACAGGGGGCGTGGGGCTGAGCCACTTCCCGCCTCGCCTCACCCGCGCCCAGGGCCCCCTCTGGTTCTCACCACGTGGTTTTCACTCCCTTAGTACGTGGCTCTTCTCCCCCTTCATGGCCCAGAAGCGGGGAGCACAGGCCCTCCCCCGACGTGGGACTGGCAGACAGGAAGAGCAAACAGAAACACGGAGCGTTTACCTGTTGTGGACTTTCAGGTAGTACTTGCTGAGGAACTTTTTATGGCAGGTGGGGCACTCGACCGGCACCGCTGTACCTTTTCTGTTCGCGGGGGGCTCGGCTGCCAGGGCGCCTGCGCTCAGGGCTGGCTCGGCAGGGCAGGGCTTTCTGAGCGCGTTCGACTTCCTCCTGGTCAGCACGGTCTCTGTCTCAGAAACACAGTCGCCATTCCCGTCATCCTCAACTTGAACCACCACTTCCCACTAAAGAGGCAGGAGGAGGAGGCGTGTCACCCAGCTAATCAGCAGGGCCCCTGGGGTGGATGCAGCCAGCTCCATCCCAAGGCCCACCCAGGCCCGTCCGCAGACCAGCGCCCAGGCCCGTGGCCGTTCCCATCAGAATCTTGCACTGAGGCAGGGGCGCCATCGTGGGGAACTGGAAGAGGCTGGATTTCACTGCCCTGGGGAAAGGCCTGTGACCCTGATGCTGCCCGCGCCACGCCGAGAAGCTGGCAACCACGGGCAGCGGAGGCTGCAGGGCAAAGCCAGCTTCCCGTGTTTGGCAAAAGCCTGTTTTGAGCCCACACAACACGGATTCTACCTTGGGGCCCAGCTTATGCCAGAAAAGTGTCAATCTCTTCCCCCTACGCCCACTTCCCCCATCTCCAGCACCCTGCCTTCGGTACCTCATTGCTCCCGCCCTGCAGCTGGGCACCTTGAGCCTCCGAGGGCCTCGGGGGCGCTTTGCAATCCTCGGGCTCCTTGTCCTCCGGGGGACACAGCTTGAGGGCCTGCTGGAGTTTGCCGCGCAGGGACGGGCTCTCGGTCAGAGCAGGCAGCCCAAGCTGCGGCCTCGGAGGGCTGGTGCTGCCGCCGGGCTCCTGGTCCCCGGGGACGTGACTCGCAGCCCTGGAAGCTCCCTCTTCCTCCATGCCTGCCAGCTCCTTGGGGTGGCTGCTCACATCCCGGGGGGCAGGTCTCTCCAGCCCACCCTGGCCACCTGGTGCCGGTCCCGCCGAGGGCGCGGGGTGGAAGCTCTGGCACAGTTCCACAGCCTCCGGCACACACAGCTCCCTGGCTGCCAGGAGCACCTGGTCCCGGTTCCCTGACGTGAGGGCGAGGTGGCCCGTGTAGAAAAAGTCCAACAAGAGGCCAAAAATCTCCGCGAAGCCGGCCGGGAGGACGACGCTGCCCCCGGAGCCAACCCCATAGAGGCTCTCGAAGAAGTGGCTGCAGCAGGCGAGGACGCTCCAGTGGGCCTTGAACACCAGGTCGCCCACGGCCAGCGTGGCGTCGCAGTACTGGCCCTTCTCCCGCTGCCTGTTGAGCTCCTGCAGGACCCTCACGCTGTGCTGGATGAAGGAGCCATCCATGATCTGTCTGGAGGGGAGGAAGGCAGGAGTGACGCCCTGGCCAGCACAAGCCGGGGGTAAAAGAGAAAGCCCGTGCATCTGCGAGGTGGGAGAGGGGAGGTGGCTTCTACTCAGTCACATTTATCACCACGAGAATCAGATGGAAACTAGAGTGTGCATGCAGAGGCGGGAACAGGCTGAAAGCTTCCCCCGTGAGCAGCCCATATTAGGGTTGGCCAGAGAGTGGGTGGCGGGGCGCAAGGGGACTAGGTGAGGGGACGAGGTATGGCTTGGCGGGACACAGGGGAGGGTCAAGGGGCGCTGCTGGAAGGGATTGAAGTGTGAGGAAAGGAGCAGCGGATCGGCACGCACTGATCGGCCTGGCGCAGCGAGAGGACCCGTAGCAGCGGAGGGCGGCGGCTGCACACGGGTGAGCGAAGCCCACGCCGCTCCGTGGCTCCCGAGCGGCCGGACGTAAGGCGGCCGCAGCCCTTCCCTCTCTCGCCCGCGCCCTGCCCTTCTCACCCGGGCCGGTCCTCCCAGCGCCGGCCCCACCGACTCCAGACGCGTCCACGCCACAGCCCCACCCGCCAACTGCCCGGGGCCGTGTGTGCCCAGCCCACACAACGGAGCGGAGACGCCGCCGTCGCCCACGCCGGACGTGACGTCATGGCGCGCCCGCAGGGGTGGAACACCTGAGAGGCGCAGGGTTTAGCGCTAGCATTTGGGGGCGGGGCCACGAAGAAGGCGACCAATGAGATGAGAAAGGGGAATGGGGGCGGAGCCAGGCCCTGGACTTCCGTTCTCGGCCGCCTTCCAGAGCTGCCTAGCAACGCCAAGCTGGCGCGGGATTTTCCTCCGGTTCTGGTCGAGGCTGAGGTTCCGGCTGCGGTTTGCCCGCCGCTGCGCTTTCAGGCTTGAAGAGGTAGCTCCCCACGCTCGCCCAGCCTGGAAGCGCAACCAAGACGCACGTGTGTGTGTTTTTAAATCCTCACCCGAGGATATATTTAATGGTTTCTGCCTCTCTCAGGCGCCCAGACCAGGGTTGGAACCCGCAATCTCTTGGTGCACAGGACGCCATCCAACCAGCCTAGCCTCCGGGCGAGGGCACATGTCCCCTCTTTATTGGTCGCCCAGGCGCCGCCCCGACACTGGCCCGCAGGAGTCTTTGAAGTGGAAGCGGAGGCTCCCAGGCCGCTTCCTACCGACGCTCCAGGAGCCGCGGGGCGGGGCGATGAGATCTCGCGAGATTCTCGCGCCGCCAGCGCCGGCGACCAGCATGGCGGACACCCTGCCGCCGCCGAAGCGGGGGCCCCTCCGCTCCACGTGGGCGCGATGCCGCAAGGCCCGGCCCCAGCTCATCCTCAGCCGCCGGCCCCGCCGCCGGCTCCGGCTCCTGCGCTGGGGCGGCCGGCGGCTCCTGCGGCGGCGGCTGCTGCAAGCCCAGGCGGCCGGCGCGGACTGGCGGGAGGGCTGCGGGCCGGTGTCGCGCTCGGCGGCTGCCCCGAGGCCCAAGACCGCGGTGCCCAGCCCGGTCCCTCAACCGGCCCCCAGCCCGACCCCCAGCCGGGCTTCCAGCCCGGCCTCGGACGAGGACGCCGCCCCGCGTGGCCCCGCGAAGCTCGCCATCCCGCCGCTGCGGCCGGCCGGCGCGGGCCGCGCGTTGCTGCTGCTGCCGCGGGAGCAGGTGAGTGGAGCGCCCGGCGGGCGGAGGGGAGGCGGGGACGCAGCCCGGGGTGCGGCCGGGGAGACGGTGGCCTCTGCGGGAGTCAGAGAGCCCTCCAGGCGACGGTGCTGAGAGAGGAAAGGACGCTGCTTTGGAAGATGCCTTCAGGGCTGAAAGGAACTTGGATGGCGGTGGTTTTGGTAATGGGGTCGCGTTTCCTGGGTGCCTAGTGACGTCAGGCTCTGCGTGTTCTGAGGGTCTTGGTTGTATGAACATTGTAGTACTCGCAGCTCACCTGGAGTCACTGCCGCGATTGCTGCGAATGGTGACAGGAAGAACTGAGGGTTGGCTTAGGTAACTTCCCAAAAGGGACACGGTAGTAGGGTCCGCAGCCTGATTGCAGGGTCCCTGCTGTTCGCTGGGACTGTGGCCTGGGCGGCCCCTCCAATGAGGAGGGAAAGAAAAGCCTGCAGCCAGAGGACCGCAGAGCTGGGCTCGTGGGACACCCTTGTTTTTCACGTGTTCATGCTCCCCAGCTGCCGTGGGATGCAATCTTAAGTCAAAAACACACAGTCCCTGAAAGTCACCCCCTACAATGTCTCCGTTATTTAGAAACCTGCCACCTTTTGATATGTGACTAGCAATGAAGGTTTTAGAAAATTCAGTCCCTATATAATGTTATTTCTTTTCTTTTTTTCTTTCCCTGCTAGGTCTTTACCTTTAGCGGGACCTGTCGCGTGACCTGCCTTTACGGCCAGGTGCAGGTGTTTGGCTTTACCATTGGCCAAGGCCAGCCTTCCCAGGACGTCTTCTCCACCTACACCCACTCTCGCCTGGCGCTCAGCGCTGTCCATTACTCGGCGCCTGAGAAAAGCAAGAAGGAGATGAAGAGAGAAGCCCGGGCTTTGCTCAGAGCGCATCTGAACCGGGGTAATGAGGAGACCCGGATCGTCTGCTGAGGGTGCTGTGGCTGATAAGGTTTAGATGTGTACCACGGCCTAGACATCGCCCCCTTTGCTAGATCTACTTAAACCCTCACCGCCCTGGCCAGGTGGCCCAGCGTGTTTGATCATCATCCTTTATACCAGGGTCGGCAAACCAAGCCTTTGCCTCTCTGTTGACTAATGAGTTTGCCTAACACTGGTTTATACCACAGGATTGGGGGGGGGGGGGGGCATTCCTGGTCAGGGCACATGTTTGTTTTCCTCTCCCTCCCTCCCTCCCTCTCTCCCTCTTCCTCTTTCTCTAAAAGGAAATGGAAAGAATATCCTTGGTGAGGATCAATAAAAACAAATAATTAGTTCGTTAAATATATCCTCAGGTGAGGATAATAAAAATAACCCTAGCAAATGTCCTGAGTGACTTTTCACCATATTGTTTTCACCAATTTACAGAGAAAAGTTGCCCAAGGCCACACAGCTAGTATGACTTCTCAACCCAGGTGTGTTCCAATTATGCAGTCCGGCCCAGAAAAAGGCTCTCAAACGTCATGTCCCCCCTCTAAAAGCTCCCGGTTCGGCCCAGGAAATGCGGGCCGAAGGGCGTAGAGTTTAACGGTAGTTTAACCGCTCACAGATGACAGGTGCTGGGTGATGAAGAACTTCTCTCCGCTCTGCTCCGTGGTGCTGCTGGAAACCCTGAAAAACTCCGCCGTGCGCTTCATAACCAGCCACCCGGGCTTGTCCTACGTCTTCGAACAAGAGGTAAGACCGGCTCCGGTCAGAGTTTTGCAGATGACCTTCCCAGAGCAGTCATCTCGCACTGTGTAGGCGCTCCCCTCGGAGGTCAGCCTCCTGTGCCGTGTCCCCCAGGCTGTGGGACGTGTGCTCAGTAAGAACAGTCACTGTGGACAGGTATACCCTGAAAAGGGCCCCCCTTAGTTTCATTCCCCAGCAAAAGCCATCGTCTTGCATTGTAGTCGGTTAAGTTCTTGTTGGCATTTTACAAAAATGGTTATCTTGTATCTGGACTCATTAACGTGAGACTGGAAGTTTTCTCATAGCTGTGAATGAGTGATTTCGGTGTCCTTACACCTCCCGCTCTCTTCTCACCTGTATGTTTTGCTGGTCCTGTTGATGATTTCCTAAGGTCCAGTTTGTACTTTCATTGCCTCCCGTGAGCCAGTAAGGTGAATCTAACCATAAGGTGGTTGGACAGACTGGATGGTGAAAAAGAACCGAGGATGCCTGGCGGTTCTGTTAACTCAGACGGGGCGACCTCAGGAGCGGGTGTAGTCATGTGCACCTTGAGGTGCCTGTTAGATGTCTGCACTTCGGAGAAGCGGTTGGGAATGTAAATGTGGAGCTGTGAGCAGAAGGGGATCCAAAGGCCTCAGCACCTTTGAGGGAGTGACTTTGAGGGAGTGACTGAGTGAGAAATGGGAAGGTTCCAGGTCTGAGCCCGAGGCAGTCCCAGGAACCGGGCTCCGTGAGATGGAGACAGTGGTCATTGCTGTCAGGACTGAGGCCTGCTCCCTCCTTTACTAGAATCCAGAGTTGCTGATAGCAAGCCTTAGGGCCAGGCGGGTTCCATGCCTTTTGTGACGCCCTTTCCTGTGCTCCTGGGCGGGTCTCTCCCGTGATCCCCTTCCACACAGTGATGTGCTCCGTCCAGGCTCCAGCTGCTTCCGCGGGAGTGGGCTCCCGTTCCTCGGGTGGCTCTCCCACGGTCTCCTGGTGCTTCTGGGGTGCCATGGGGCTTCACGGACCCGCCTTCCGCGCCCTTCCCGCTCTGCCTGCTGGCTCTGTATGGTATTGCCTTGACTTCATTCAAATACCCAGCGGGCTCTTGGCCTGCGGCCTCCAGTTCCCTCTTTCTTCTGGAGTCACTCTCACACGTGTCCTTTCTCCTGGGCGTGTCCTGGGGGCGATGGTGGCTGGGAAGTAAGCATGAGCGGGGGAACAGGCGTGGTGCTTCAGGAGGAGAGCTGGCGGGGGTGGGTTTGGGGCTGGGAAGAGGGAGGGGTCCATTTATCTTCAGCTCCCAGCTGCGTGAGGCTTATTAACTCAGAACTGAGGGGAAGGGCGCCTTTGGTTTCACCTTTTCTAAAAGTTGATGCTGATAATTTCAGAGGACAACTTTCCAGATTAACGCCGAGTATTTCGCCATGAGGTCGGTGGGCATTAAGAAAGAGAAGAAGAAAAACGGCCTGCAGCTAACCGAGAGTGTCCTTTCGGCGCTGGAGGAGCTGGTCAGCGTCGCCTGCGGTGAGCGAGACGTTGCTAAGGTGGAGCGCTCCCGCCGGAGCGCCGGGTCCCGGGTGAGAGCCCCAGGGCGAGGCTGACTGGGCCGTGTTTGTCTTTCCTCCAGAGGAAGCGGACGGCTGCCCCATCATCCTGGTCTGTGGCGCTCAGGACGTCGGAAAGTCCACCTTTAACCGGTACCTGATGAACCAGCTGCTGAACAGGTAAGCGTGCTCCTGTTTGGACAGGTTGCTCCAATTGGGGTACGAAGTAGAAGTTTGGATTTAGGAAACTGGCCGGGATGCCTCTGGGCTTCTCAGGGCATTTACAACTCCGTGCCCAGCAGCTCGGCTAGGCGAGGGCTCGGGTGCGGACCTGCCTGACAGAGCGCCTTGGGGAGCCACTTGGTCTCAGCATCTGTATTTGTCCCCATGGAGATTTAGAGCAGGTCAGCTCCGCTGTCTACAGGTAACGTTTTAGGGAAGATGACCATGTACCCTATCATGGACGGACCCTGTGACCCATCCCATGTCCTCTTTAGGCACTGTACATGGATTGAGCCTGCCTATGGGGTCAAAACCATCCTATCTAATAGAAGGCCAGCGACCATAACGGCGTAAGGACCAGATTGACCAATCGACCAGTCGCTATGAGGCGCATTGACCACCTCTCAGTCTCTCCCCCGGCCCTCAGGCTCTGATCGCCGGATGGCGAAGGGGAACCACGGGGAACCAGGGTAGATGTAGGCGGGGGGTGGGCCTGGGGACTGGCGAGCAGAAGGAAGATGGCCCTGATTGCAGGTTAGGCCTAAGGACCCTACTCGTGCACGGTTTCGTGTGCTTGGCCTCTAGCACATAAAATCCTTAAGATCTGCTTTATCCTTTCCACATAGTAAAGCTCGCTAAGATTTCCTTTTGAATTTCCAGTATTTCCTGCGTTGACTATTTGGAATGTGACCTGGGGCAGACAGAATTTACTCCTCCGGGATGTATTTCTCTACTTAATATCACAGAACCGCTTCTGGGTATGTATCGTAGATTCCTAAATGTTCTATAACATGTGAGAGTAATGATACTTACCAAAAAGTCAAAGAATATAGAAGTATAAAATATGTGAGCATACCCCTTCAAACTCAGTCTTCCCATAACTGTTTGTCCAGCCTCCAAAAATGAAAAAATAAACTATGACACTTAGTGGGGTTCCATTTTAGTAAATGGACCTACTGTCCATTTTGTTACAAGTAAGTTAGAAACACAGCTTCTTTTAATACTAACATCTTATTTAACCCTATATAATGATTTAAACCAGGAAATTAACATTGATACAATGCCATTAATTAACCTGTAGATTTTATTCAAAATTAACAAGTTACCCACTAATGTCCTTTTTCTGGTTCAGAATCCAAACCAGAATTCTACATTGTTTGTTTTTGTTACTTTATTATTATTTTAAAAAAAAACACACATATCTTTATTGATTTTAGAGAGGAAGGGGGAGGGTTAGAGAGAGAAATATCAGTGATGAGAGAGAATCATAGATTGGCCTCTTGCACGACTCCTACTGGGAATCAAGCCCACAACCTGGGCACATGCCCTTGGCCAGAATCAAACCTGGGACCCTTCGGTCCACAGGCCAAAGCTCTTTATCCACTGAGCCAAACCAGCTAGAGCTGTTTTATTATTTTTTTAATGGATTTTTTTTTTGTTTTTTTTAGAAAAAGTGGGAGGAAGACGGGGAGAGAAAGAGAGACATCTTTGAGAGAGACACACATTGATTGGTTGCCTTCTGTGCTTGCCCTGACCAGGGCTGGGGATAGAACCTACAGCCCCAGGCATGTGCCCTTGACTAGGAATCGAACCCGAGACCCGATGGTGCCTGGGCCGACATTCGCACCAGTGAGGAACACTGGCCAGGGCATGGATTCGTTGTTATCTGTCTTCTCAGGACCACCGTTCACCCACCAGAGGACACCACAGAAAATGGTGTATTTTGGGAGATCTACTTGTAAAGACAACTATGAGAATTACATCGAGATCATCAAGTATGTGTTCAGCTCCTACAGGAGAGAGTCCCCTCTCATCATCAACACGATGGGCTGGGTGACAGGTAAGGCCACCGTGGCCCGCGGGGCAGGGAAGGACCCGGGGGGGTGAGCTCCCGGCTCAGACCTGCGGCTGGAGCCAGTTTTGGGGGAGATCCTCCGGCCGAGCGCGGTCTCGCATTGACACGGCGTTCCCGGAGCGCCGACGCCGACGCCCTCTCCTTCCCGCAGACCAGGGCCTCTTGCTCCTCGTCGATCTGATCCGCTTGCTGTGCCCCAGCCACGTGGTTCAGTTCAGTTCCAGCCGGAGCAGATTCATGCCGAAACTCACCCCCAGCTACATCGACGACATGGATGGCTTGTACACCAAGAGCAAGGCCAAGGTCAGAGACCGAGGCTTCTACCTGCCAGAGTTCGCAGACAGTTTGGAATTTGGTGACGAAGAAAAGGAGAGTCCGGCGGCCTTTTCTGGACATAAGCTGATGTGCGTCCGGTCGGACTTTGCGTTTAGAAAAACGCCAAGAAATCGGTAAGTAAACCGTTGAGGCCGGAGAATTCTGTTTTCTTCAGTTTAACACGCCTTCTGCCCTCAATTCCTTCAGAGCAGTCAGTCCTGTGTCACTTTCCATCTCCAGTGCAGTTTGGGGCTGGGGGGGCAGTCAGGCGTTTTCCCGTGGGAAAGTCCAGAGGGGCTCCCGCTAGGAGAGCTCCCCGCTCCATGTCCCCACTCCATGTCCCAGGGCTTAGAGAAAGGCAGGGCTGGGGATTCCAAGGTGCACATGGATCTACGTAATGGAAGTGGGGGGGGGGGCCTGTCGGGGCCGCTCCTCACCTCCTCCTGTTTGCTTTGCAGAGAGTCGCATAACAGAGTCCTTCGGGACCTGGCCTTGTTGGGGTACCTGGGCCAGCTGCACCCCCCCGCGCCGAAACCGCTTCACCCGCTGCACAGCCTGACCCCCTACCAGGTACAAGCTGGCTGGCGGGGGGACGGCTGTGTGCGGTACCTTCTGTCCGCTCTGTCGCTCCTCGTAACCCTCAGCGCCAGCCCGGGGAAGGCTCGGTGACTCCCCGTTTTGCAGACGGGAGCTGAGGAATCCAGCGACAGTGGCAGAGTGGGCATCAGGCTGGGCTGTCCTGGGCACAGCTCTGGTGCCGGGCCAGTGGGCATGTTCTTCCTGACCCCAGAGGTGGCCCTGGGTTGAACCCAGGCAGTCTGGTTCCAGCGCTCCCGCTGCCGAGCTGTGTGGCTCTATCGTTGGTAGAGCAGGGGCAGTACCGACCTGGTGGGTGGTTGTGCGGAGTCCACGGGGTGCACAGTGGTGCCTGGTCCCCAGTGGGCACTTAAAGCCTTGAACGTTACTGTCACCATTAGATTCTAGCACCAGAGTGTGTGGATCCTGAATTATCTGGGGAGAAACCACCTTAACGCTAGAATTCTGGCTGACGGGAGAATGAAACAGTGACAGGAGCACTTCCTAAGTGCTTACTCTGCTGTGCTGCGTCCTAAGCCCGTGTTTCCTCCTCTGCTCACAATGGCCGTTATAATCCCCATTTTACAGATGATGGGGCTGAGATCAGCTGACCCTAAGGGGCTCAGAAAGGTTTGGGCTGGACTGCAGGCTGTGCAGCCTGACTCCAGAGGCAGAGCATTCGCCCTCCGCTGGATGCCCTGTCCAGTGTTGAGCCCTCACTGTGCTGAGCTCATTACCAGGAATGGCCTGGTGCCTGCATGGCACTGGGACCTGAGCTCAGCAACCTGGGCACAGTCGGGTGGAGGGGACAGGGCTGAGGCCTCGCAGACGGGCGCAGCGGACCTGCCTGGCAGGGATGCGCCTCAGTCTGTCGGCGAGATTGGCTGAGGCCTCCCATCCCCCCCGAGAGCCTGAGGCAGTTCGCTCCCTGGCGCTCTGCTCACTGGGAGAAGCTGTATAACCGAGTTTGGAGTTTACTGCCAGTACCTAACCTGCCTTCTTTTTACTTCACATTTGTTCTGAAACCTAGATAATGTGTGTAACAAAACACTTTTCTCCTTTAAGAAGTTGAAATTACCCAGAAAGTCACATTAAAGGTGGTTCTTTATCTTGTGCTCCAGGCATGCGATACATTTGTTTTAATTCGGTATGCTGCCTTAGAGAACGGATGGCGGCTCCTCAGAGTGAGCGTGGCTTTCTTACATCAGAGGCCTCCGTGCTGGGTCTTCACCGCCTCCCTTTGCTGTGGCCCCGGCAGGACCTTTGCAGACAGACAGCTGTGTTTCCTTAGACAGGAAAGTCTCAGGCATCAGTTTAGCTTTCTAGCGAGTGTGGCTGGTGCACAGGGGCTTGACGTCAAGCTCTCAGGTGCCCTGTTAGAGCAGGGAGCCGAGCAGAGCTGGCTGGTGTTCCCATGCTTTTAGAGACTGTTCGGCAGGCGGTTTGGCAGACAGAACTTCAGAGAGCTGGCCAGTCCACTGATACAAAGGAAAGTAGTTTCCAGAATTAACCGAGGGAGGTGGGCAGTAAAGGGGAGGGAGGGCATGTATACGGTGACGGAAGAAGATTGGAGTCTGGGTGCTGAACACATGATGCACTAGACAGACTGTCGTGGAAGTGTATGCCTAAAACCTACGGGAGTTTTTTAACCCACGTCACAGAGAATTTATTAATAATAAAGAAAAACGAGCTAACGGGGAGGTGCCCATTGGCTTTGCAGGTCCCTTTCAGTGCCGTCGCCCTCCGTGTCATTCACTCCGATGTCGCCCCCACCCACGTCCTGTACGCGGTGAACGCCAGCTGGGTCGGCCTCTGCAAGATCCTGGATGAGGTGGGAGGATTCACCGAGGGGCCCGTCCTGCTCACGCAGACTCCCATCTGCGATTGCCTGGGCTTCGGTGAGTGAGAGGGAAGCGCGTCTGTAACACACTAAACCTGACCCCCTCTCCTCGATGGTCAGAGCTGCTCTGGCTCCACACTCCGTGGGCCTCGGGCCTCGGGCGGCAGGAAGCAGGTCTTCCTCTGTTTCTCCTCCGGCCTCTCTCAGGCCTGGATCCCTCGGCCTGGTGGCGCCTCACCCAGCGTATTGTCTCAGTCCATCTCCTGCTGACTTCCCACAGGGTTCCGAGCCCGTGGTACTGGGCACTCACTCTGCTCGGGTATCTCACGGCATCCGGGTCCGAAACAGGTCCTGATGGTCCGCAGGCCTGATGTTCTCCCAGTCCCTCCTCTCCACCTCCTGTCCCCAAGGTCCTTCAGCGGTCCTTGAAGACTCATGCTGGTGTTTGGGCCTGACCTCCAGGTCCTCCACCTCGTTCTCCACATCCCCCCACGCCAGGTCAGGCAGCTTCTATTCCTGAAATGAGTCCGGCTCCTCCGGTCATGTCCTCCCCTGCCCATATGCCATCCTCATCCCTGCACTGGACCCCACACTCGGGAGTGACCTGAGCCAATCTACGCAGTCATGTCCTGACATCCTGTCGTCATAGCGCAGGTCCAGGCCTGGCCGCGCAGGCCTCCCCCCTCCCCGCCCTGGGCCGTCCCCTCCGAGAGCCCACGGCAGAGTTTATCTCTTGGCTCCTGAGGTCCATAAACGTCAGTGAATGTTTCTGGAAAGTTCACCCAGAATTAGCCGAGTCCTTAAGTGATGACACGTTTCTAACTCATACAACACTGTACTTCTCACAGCGTCTCTTAGAGACGGGCCCCTGCAGACCGTGGACGAGGCGTGAGTGAAGGACTGTCTCCCCAGGCGCTGGCGCCGGCGCCAACTAGGACTGTGGCGTGAGGACCACTCGGTGCCTCAGCCGAGCCGGGAGGAGCTACCACGGCTTCCGGCATTCCCACACTCCGTCTCTGCCACTTTGTATTTCCAAACAAAACCCAGTTGAAATTGGGGCTCTGTCTTAAAAGCTGCTCTGCCGTGGGCGTGGGGTGGCCCGGCGCCTGGCGGAGGGTGACGGTGTGTGCTCTGGTCTTCCAGGGATCTGCAGAGGGATCGACATGGAGAAGCGGCTCTACCACATCCTCACGCCTGTGCCCCCGGAAGAACTGAGAAATGTGAACTGTCTGCTGGTCGGAGCCATCTCCATTCCCCATTGTGTCCTCAAGAGCCAGGTAAGCGGGCTCCGGACGCCCATGGGGAACGGCTGTGTCCGGGCAGAGGGAGCACCTGAAACTGGGCAGGAGCGGGGGCAGGTCCTTGTTGGGGACGGACACTTGGTGCCTGGGGGAGACAAGGCCATGAGCCAGCAGCTGCGGAGAGCCATTCCCGTTCCCGAGCTGAGGCCATCTCCAGGGGCAGCCCGGGAAGGTCACGGGAAGGTCACAGTGGCCAAGAGCACCTGTGTGGGCCCCCGCCAAACTGCAGGGCCTGTGGGTGGCCTGGCTGCTCCCCTTCTTACCTGCTTGTTTGAGATGGAAACCCCCACACTTACCACTGCCTGTTGGATGTGCTTGTGGAGTTGACTAGACCAGTGGTCGGCAAACTGTGGCTCACAAGCCACATGTGGCTCTTTGGCCCCTTGAGTGTGGGTCTTCCACAAAATATCTGCAATTGAAACATACAGCGTGATTAAAACTTCGAGGCCCACGTGCAGAAGTCGGTTTTCAGCTCTCAAAAGAAATTTCAGTCGTACTGTTGATATTTGGCTCATTGACTAATGAGTTTGCCGACCACTGGGCTAGACAGACAGGAGGCGGTCATCTGGCCCCTGGCCAGTGCTTCCGGGCCTTTGCAGGGAGAGCTCAGAAGAGGGGGGACTGGGGAGGGGTTGGGGCTCACTCAGACTCCACACTGTTTCCGGGGGGGGGGGGGGGGCGGGCAGAGGAAGACTGGGCGGCCTGGGAGTTTGCATGTTTTCCGTTTCCTTTCAGCATGGGTTCGAGGGGACGATTCCTTACGTCACAACAGATTACGATATTAAACTTCCTGGAGCGACAGGGAAAATCGGAGCCAGAGAAGCCGAGGAGACGTATGTAAGGAGACAACACCCAAAAGCGAGGTTCCATCGGAAGGCACACTGACGTTTCTACCCAGTGAGGCAGCTGCCTCTGTCTCCGCCTGACGCAGCGGACGGTGGGTCCGTGCTGCGAACGTGCCCTCAGGAGCAGTGTCCTCAGCTCGTGGGAGCCGGTCCGCTTCAGTCCGTCCTTAAGCTCCGCGACCGCGCGCCTCGCCTGCCGTGTGGTCCGTCAGACACGACGCTTTACTTTCTAAAGGAGGCAGCTGCAGGGAAACGTGCGCCATCGAACAAAGTTCTTCAGAACCTCATTGTTGGAATCTGGGAACAATAGGGAGACAAGGGCCCCAAAAGATGGACCAAGGAGGAAGGCAGGCTGGCCAGCGGGATCCGAGCGTCACTGGAAATGGGGACGCGCCTCGGCCCTTGCCCACCTGTGATGGCCGGCCGGCCGGGGCCAAGGCCCCGCTGGTGGGTCGTTCCATCCCCTGGTCACGTGATTCCCGTCCTCTTCCGTTCCTCTGGGACCAGCCGTAAAGATCGGGTTTCATTTCCAAAGGTAATCAAGGTTTAGCAGATGGAGGTTTGGGCTCGAGAAGCCTTCTCTGTGTTTTTAATCCACTGGTTTTATGCCGAAGGAAAGCTGCTCTCCCATCCAGGCGCCTCTGGGTTTTGCCCTGATTGGCTTCTCCTCCGAGACCGAGCCTGGGCAGAGCTCTGGGAGACCAGGCCTGGAGGGCAGCTCCGAGGAGGCCCGTTCCTGCCATGGGCGGCCGGACCTGAACGTGAACATGCGGCAGCTCTGGGCTGTGAGCGCCCGTCCTGAGGGCGGGAGCCGGTGCCGGGACCGTTCTCCTCTCCTCCCTGGTGCTCAGAGTCCTCACCCCCTGAGGTGGGGTTTTGGAGGCAGAGAGGAGCCGTCTGAGGAGAGCGGGACACGGAACTTACTGTGAACGTCCGCTTCCTGAGGAGCGTGTGGAAGGAGGTCCCAGGACTCGCAGGGTTTAGCACCTTCTCCGTTTAAATTGCTGGTGATCGCTGCCTTGAAGCTCTCGGACCCTCCGAGAGCTCATTCTCCCAGGAGCCCTGGCCCTCCGGGTGAATTTAGGATTCTGGAGACATTTGAGGTCTCACTTCTTCATTGCCTTTATTTATATTGAAGTTTACCGTGTACGCATTTTTCTATTTTGACTTTGCAAGTAATTGTGAGACAATCCACCACCGTCAGCTTCACGCCTCCTTCCCTGCCCTGCGTCTCGGTGACAGTCAGGTGACAGTCACTGCCGGTCTGTAGGGCGCTGGCAGCAGGTCGCACTGCCTCTCCCGGACCCCAGGCTGCCTGCAGCTCCCCTCTGGCGGGCGATGCAGGACGCGGTCCCGCTCCAGGCCCCTCTGAAAAGAGGCAGACTGGCCACTAGGGGGAGTTGTCAGCCGTGGTCAGAGGGCCAGACCCTCCAGGCCCCTGGCTCTGATCAGGCCGCTGTAGCTGTCCATTTCTTACCAATGTCAGTGGTTTGGGCTTGTTATTTCTAGGCGGTTGTGGTTCGGGGTGTGTAGGAATGAGTCTGCATTGAGTTATTCTTAATCATCCGTGTGTGATTTCCAAAGCAGTACATGCTTATTCTAGGTCTATTTTATTTTATAAACAAAGACAGCTCAGAGTTCCCTCCTGACCCCGCTAGTCCGGGGGTAGGAGTCTGTGTACGCCCAGGCCCGGTCTGGAAACGAGCTTTGGGGGCGGGGGGAGGCAGCGACACGCCCTCGGGTGCCTTGGATTAGGGTTTCCCAGAGAGCGCAGACTCTGGAAATGGCTCGTGGGAGGACGGGGTGGGGAGGTCCCAGGTGGAGCAGAGCCCCGCCTTTGGCAGCAGCATTCCTCTGCCGGACACCCGGCTGTCCGCCTGACGGTGTGGGGAGACCCTGTGTATACAGGGCTCCTTGTATGCCAAGCACTGAGTGTTTAAATGGACCGGCAGAGGCTTTTAGATTGGGATGTGGTGGTGTCGTGGGTAAGACAGCAGGCTATGATGGTGGAGCTCCGAGTTCAAATCCTGGCTGGACCGCTGGCTCCATGAGGCTGTGAGGGAGACATTCACTGAGCCTGTTCCCCTTTAAGACGGATGGAAGCTCTCCCCGGGGTCCCTGCCCGCACGGCGCCGAGGCCGGGCCCTCAGGAGCAGTGACTGCGGCCGTCTGGGAGGCAGGGACGAGACCGGTGGTTCGCAGTCACTGGGACGAAGCAGGGCCTCCGTGTTGGAATCAGAAGCCTCTCACCTGGCCCCCTCCAGCAGCTTCACTTCACACCGTCCTTCCGGCCACGTGTCCGCTAAAGAGCTCCCGTGAAGCACCCCCTTCCTGGGAGTTTTTCCTAAACCTCCGTCCAGCGCTTTTGAACTTGGATGAACAGGTCCCGCATTTAGAACCTGCTCGGCCCACTGCACGAGGGCCACTAGGTGCCATGTGCCGTCTCATCTGGATCTTCTCAACTGTTTGGCCTTTCCACCACCTTGGTGTCCTGTTGTATGGTTTCTGTCCAGCTTTTGTCACTCACGTCCCTTTTATATCATTAAATGTTTTTGAGGACATGACTTGGTGTAATTCCTTACGTTCGTAGGCCACATTGTTCCAGGAAATGACTTCAGAGGTTAGGAGCGATGATGGCAGAAACACGGGGTAAAATAAGACCCTGGCGGGGCTGGGGGCCAGGACGGGGCCACAGGAGGCTTTCCCCGCGGTACTGAACGCGAACACGGTGGCAGTTTAATTTTTCTGTTTGGGTCCTGGTGTGTGAGTTGAGAGGGTACGAACTCCTGTCTGGCTGTCTGGAGAGAGTATTAGAAGGAGAAAAGGTTTTGCTCCTGGAAAAGCTCAGAATAAGGAGAGAGGAGCCGGGTCTGGGCCTGTCCCTGTCTGACAGTGTGAGCCGCTCCGCTCCCGGCTCCCCTCCCAGGCTGGGCCTGCCCGGAGACGCTGGCTGACAGGCTGGGCCTGACGGTGGCTGGAAGACATGTGGGACCGTCCGTGCCGAGGAGGGGAAGGAGCCCCGTGATGCTGGGCCTCTGGGAGGAACAGCTTCCTAAGCTGAAGGTTTCCGGGTTTTGCCAGGAAAAGGGGAGAGGGCTGGGCAGCACCGCCTGCCGGAGCCGCGCTCGGAGTCCAGTCGGGGCAGCAGGTCCCTGGAAGAGCCGGGCCTGAGTAAGCGAACAGCTGAGCCGGCAGACACTGTTGGGCTGGGAAGCCAGGGTTGCCATGGCGACTGATGCTCAGCAGACTGGCTTGGGCTTTCCTCCAGCTCTGGAACTGACTGATCTCCCGGGTGCACGGCTGCCGGGCAGGGAGAAGCCACCGTCCTGCAGGCCTGCCTCCTGCCAAGGCGGCTGGCAGGGCTGCTGCCGGGCCTGAGCAGCCAGGGTCCCCGCTGCTTTCCCGGAAGGAAGGCAGGCGAGGCGGCCAGCAGCCTGATGGGTGCCTGGGAATGGAAAATCCGAGGGGAGAACACCAGCAGCAGGGAAACGCGGTGCAGACCTCGGCCAGGAGGCCCGTAGCTAGAACACACAGCGCCCCCGGTGCCCGCAGCGCGGGGAGGCAGCTCGGCCGGGCGGAGGGCCCCGCGGCTGTCTGTGCCGCCGGAGGAGCGAGGACCGGGCTGAGGCTGATTCCGCCGGAGGAGCGAGGACCAGGCTGAGGCTGATTCCGCCGGAGGAGCGACGACCGGGCTGAGGCTGATTCCGCCGGAGGAGCGACGACCGGGCTGAGGCTGATTCCGCCGAGGAGCGAGGACCGGGCTGAGGCTGATTCCGCCGGAGGAGTGAGGAGCGAGGACCGGGCTGAGGCCGGGAGAGGCCTCCGCCCTGGCGTCTGCCGCCCCGGCAGGCAGGGACACAGGCCTGGGCGCCTGGCGCGTGGCTCGAGGGCCGGGCGAGGCCACCAGAGTCAGGCATGAATTCGGTCCTCACCAAGTACGGGTCTCGCCTCGCGGCTGGCTGAGCCTTCGTCTGGGGAGCAGTGAGTACGTTTTTCTCTCTCGCCCAGGAAGGGGGCGGCGGCTCTGAGCCAGGAGAGGAGCCGGGCCGGCGCGGAGGGAGGTGGCCTTGGAGGGCCACTTGGTCTGGGCGCTTTAAGAGGCCCCCTCACTGATCTGGGGGTTCGTGAAAGGGGGGACGGCAGGTGGCCAGCCGTGAGGGTCAGGACCGCGCAGGGGCTCTGAGCAGGCCGAGCAGGGGCCTCCGGGTCGGCCTCCCGCCCCGGAGAGAAAGCTAGGTCTGCGGGGGTGCTGTCTGCAGGCGGACGGAGGGCCCGGCCCGGGGGGAGTGCCCGGGGCCCTTCTCATGGCCACGTGCTGTGCTCGCGGCCTTGTCCCATCGCCAGGGTGTTCTGAGGAGGTTCTTGTGTTGGCCTTGGCAGCTATTTGTAAAAGTGCCGTGAGCCCTGGCTGGTGCAGCCGAATGGCTAGATCACCCGCCCACGCACTCAAGGGCCATGGGTTTGATGCCCGGGCAAGGGCACGTACCTGGGCTGCGGGTTTGATTCTCGTGCCCAAAATCGGGGTGCGTGCGCAAGGCAACTGATCAATGTGTCTCTCATATCGATGTTTCTCTTTCCCCCTCTCTCCCGCCCTGGTACTCTCCAAAAGCCAGTGGAAAAAGTAACCTCGGGGGAGGATTAACACGAAGAAAAGGGCCGTCAGTGTTGTCTGTGCCGGACACCAGGGCGCATTGGGGGTGTGGAATCAGGACTATGTTTATGAGACCAAAGAGCCTTCCAGTGCCCCAGAATCGGAGCCCTGAACCAGACACCCCATTCCTGGCCGCAGAGCAATGACCTGGCCACGGTGGCCACTAATCTCGGCGCTCAAACAAGCACCCCGTTCCCGTCATCACACCCCACCGGCCGGCACAGAGCTGTGGAGCCGACAGGGAGTCACGGGGATTCTTCCAGCCCACACGGGCTCTCACAGGGAGGGGTGTGTCCCCCGCCCCCGCTTCCTTCCCTGCTCACCCAGAGCGACTTAACCGTACATGGGGCCCCCGGGGAGCGGGAAGGGGCCGAGGACCCTGGCAGGCTGTGACCTCTGTCTCTGAGCCCCAGTGACGACGTCAGTTAACTGAAGGCCCGGGGCGGGGGCGTGGGGGGGAGGTCCCGGCGTGGGTGAGCGGGGTTGAGGCCTTTGGGAATGTCCCCCAAGCCATACCTGCCACGTGGGCGGAAAACAGCCACCTACTCTGTTTCGGCCTGATTGTGTCTATAAGCTATTTATTTATTGGACAGATGTGAATGTGTCATAGCTTTTAATCACTTAACACATATTTATTGAGCACTTTTGTTGTTTTTAATCTTCACCCGAGGGTATTTTTCCCATTGATTTTTAGAGAGGGAGGGCGGGAGAGAGGAAGGGAGAGGAGGAGAGGGGGAGAGAGAGAGAAGCATCGATGTGAGAGACGTATCTGCTGGTTGCCTCCTGCACGGGCCCTGGCCGGGGATCAAACCTGCAGCCCAGGTACATGCCCTTGACCAGGAATCGAACTCTGGCCGCCAGTGTGGGAGCGACGTACTGAGCACGTGCTGAAGACGCTGTGAACAAGGTCAATGCCGGTCTGAGAGGCTCGGTGGCTAAGGAGAGATAAGGGCTGTTTACAGGAATGGAGAAGCAGTTTGCATGTAAACACAGCGATGGTGGGGCGATGGGTTCATAGCTGAATGATAGCCCTCTGGGGACACCAATCTAGGGTTTTCTGAGCAGTAACGTCACCTACAGGGCAAACCGAAGTCGGGGGAGCGGGTCAGAGGCACTTCGGGGGGAGAGTGACAGGCAGGGGTTTGTGCGGTGGACGGGGCTGGCCACGGGCTGGCATTCGGAGGACGGACGGGGGGCTGTGGGAAGGGGCAGAGATGGAAGAGGAGAGGTCGGGGGAGTGCGCTGGCGGCAGTGAGAACTGGAGTCTCGCAGGGTGGATAGCACGGTCCGCCTGCCCTTTGGGAAAGTCTTTCTGGTGGCAGTTTGGCGAGTGGACTCGCACAGTGTGGGGCAGAGTCTGGCAAACGAGGAGGGGAGCGAAGAGCCAGGAGCCATTGCAGGAATGCAGATGCCAGGCGGTCGTGTGTGCCCTCTGTTGGCACATAGACCGGCAATTGCCAGCCTTCCTCACAAACCACCAGTGGCGACCGCTGATCTAGACCCAGGGTTGGCAAACCGCGGCTCGAGAGCCACATGCGGCTCTTTGGCCTCTTGAGTGTGGCTCTTCCACAAAACAAAACACCATGGCCCCGGGCGAGTCTATTCTGAAGAAGTGGCGTTAAGTTTAAAAAATGTGGCTCTCCAGCTGAAACCGGTTTGGCTCAGTGGTAGAGCGTCGGTCTGCGGACTGAAAGGTCCCGGGTTCGATTCCGGTCAGGGGCATGTGCGTTGGTTGCAGGCACATCCCCAGTGGGGGGTGTGCAGGAGGCAGCTGGTCCATGTTTCTCTCGCATCGACGTTTCTAGCTCTCTGTCTCTCTCCCTTCCTCTCTGTAAAAATCAATAAAATATAAATTAAATTAAATTTAAAATGTGGCTCTCCAAAGACATGTCCATCGTTGTCCTGTTGATATTTGGCTCTGTGGACTGATGAGTTTGCCGACTGCTGGTCTAGACAAATGAAACACACACACACACACACACACACACTCTTGCTTCTGCTTCTCTGGCTGATGCATTTGCATTAGTAAGAGGCTCAAACATACCTAAGGAATGAACCCATGAGTCCTCTGGTTTTCTGTTAGCTCAGTTGTATTTCAGATTTTCCCCCATGAATATCACACACATGCTACATACATGTGTGTGTGTGAATTTTTTGAACCAGTAGAAAGCATGCAGTTTAGAATTGCTTTTTTCACTTCCTACTCTATTTCAGACATTAAAGAAGGCCGGTACGGAACCACCTGCCTCGTTCTGTCCATGGCTTTGTGGGATGGGGATGTGCCTTCCTCTTCCCTCCGGCTTCTGTGAGGGGACAGCTGGGTCCGGGTTGTCGCTCCCGTGAACGGAGCAAGGAGCACCCTCACCGCCCCCGCTTCGCGCCCCTGGGAGGCGACACCCAGAGAGCCAGTTCCCGGAGGGGAGCTGTGGGCGAGGAGGTGCGAGCACCTTGCATTGTAACCGAGAGTCCCAGGCCGTCACCCAGGAGCCTCTGTTTCCCCGGAAGCCCATATGCTGGCCCTTCGCATGCTCTGACTGGTCATCACCTCCTGTTCCCGACATAAGAGGGCGTTCCCCTTCTGTCCCGCCCACTCCTGAAACGCTGCAGGCTCTGACAGCAGGCCTCTAGGGCTTTCGGGGCGGAGGGTGGGGGGCATGCAGATTGGACAGCATCCAGGGCAGAGGGTGTCCAGGGCAGAGGGCATGCGGGGCAGAGGGCGTGCGGGCCGGAGGGCATGGGGGGCAATGCCTGGCATAGGTCACAGCGGCACCCGCGAGCTCATCACAGCTCCTCCTCAGTGGCCTGGGGCCTTGGACAATCACTACTTGCTGGGCTTCCATCTCGTTATCTCGGAAGGCGATAATAATAGTGTCTGCCGCTCAGGGTCCTTGTGGAGATGGTGAGGCAGCTGAGTCTGTGTGATGATTCCAGGGTCTCCTCTGAGGATGTCTCTCTCTCGGCTTTCAGTCAAGGGGTGTCATCTCCTGTGTGCCTCGTTATCTCTGGCTGTGTGCTGGACATCGTGTTTTTTAAATTATTTGCGAGAACCATGTGAGCCCGGGATGCTAGAGGGATTGCATGTGCTTGTGCCGGAGCCTGGAGACACTCCCCGTCCGTGGAGACCTCGATCCGACTCACCCTGCGGCTCCGGGCCTCCAGCTCCTCCCCGAGACCCGTAAGGCCGTCAACGCGAAGCTCGGTCTCCCCGCTCCTCCCTCAGGACGGAGATCCCGGGAGGCAAAGCCGTCAGCGGATCCTCCTGGGCCCCTCTCCTGCCTTCCGCCTGGTCGGATGTTTGTAAGGTTTTGAAGAATGTTTTTTCATTCAGCGCTTTTCCCCCAGTTGGAAGGTGGGTCTCGCTGGCCAGTCCACCCTGCAGGGAGCGGTCCCCGCCGAAGCCGCGGTCTCTGTGGCCGGAGGCTCAGTGAGGGGGGCAGAGGCTCCGTGGCATCTCAGCCACAGAAGGTCAGGACGGCCACGGACGCCGTTCGCGTCCCCCCTTTCCAGTCACTCCTGTGATCGCAGCCTTTCGGCAGCTGAGTCAGGTCTCACCCTTCTCTGCAGAAGCCTCCAGGGGCCCCCCTCTCACTCAGAGTGAAAGCCGAGTCCTCACAGGCCCTGTCACCTGCAGGCTTCCTCCGGCCCCCCCTCCCTCAGCCCCCCATCGACCCTGCTCCTGCCACACTGGCCGCCTTGAGGTCCCCTCCATAGGGTAACCAACCCCTCCTGGTTTTAAAACTGCAATTCCAGCCCTGGGCGGTGTGGCTCAGCGGTTAGACCATCAGCCCGTGGCTTCATTCCCAATCAAAGCACAGACCTGGCTGAAACCGGTTTGGCTCAGTGGTAGAGCGTCGGTCTGTGGACTGAAAGGTCCCGGGTTCGATTCCGGTCAAGGGCATGTACCTTGGTTGCGGGCACATCCCCAGTAGGGGGTGTGAAAGAGGCAGTTGATCGATGTTTCTCTCTCATCGACATTTCTAGCTCTCTATCTCTCTCCCTTCCTCTCTGTGAAAAATCAATAAAATATATTAAAAAAAAAAAAAAAAAAAAAAAAAAAAAGAGCACAGACCTGGGCTGCAGGTTCAATCCCTGGCCCTGGTCAGGGCACATGGGGGAGGCAGTCAATCAATGTGTCTCTCTCACTTTGATCTTTCTCTCTTCCACCCTCCCTTTCCGTCAGTCTGGAAAATTAGTGGGAAAATACTCTTGGCGAGGATTAACAAACAAGCAAATAAAAACAGACCTGACATCCCCGTGTGCGGGGAAGCCTCTGTGTCTGGGGCAAATGGAACAGCTGGTCCCTTTAACATGAACGCAGGCTGGGCCCCAGGGCCCCAGGGCCTTTGCACCTGCTGCCTCAGATGCTGTTCTTCCCAAACAATGGCCCCGCCTCCCATCATCCCCGCCTCTGCTCATCCTCTTCCTCATGGGCCACTCGAGCATGTGCACGTGCAGACACAGACACACAGACACACACACAGAGACACACACACACACACACAAAGACACACAGATGTATACACACACACAGACACACACAGACAGACACACACACACAGAGACACACATGTATACACACACAGACACACACACAGACACACACAGATGTATACACACACAGAGACACACACACACACACAGGCACACAAAGACATGCACACACAAAAACACACACACAGACAGACACACACGGACACACACATGCACACACACAAACACACACAGACACATACACAGGCACAGTCACACACACACACACAGAGACACACAGAGACACACAGAGACACACAGTCACACATACAGACACACACACACACACACACACACACACACAGTCACCCTCTGCCCTTCACCCGCTTGGTTTTTCTTAAGATGCAGATGAACAGGCCCAGCAGCACCTGTCCGAGACCTCGAGGACCCGCCTTCGCTACGGCACCCGACAGGCTGAGACCCAGCAGCTGCCCTGCCAGAGGCCGCCTCCGGGGCTGGGGGGCAGGGTGGCCAGGGGGACTGGGGGGCAGGAGGGCTGAGAGGCTGGGGGGCAGGGTGGCCAGGGGGGCTGGGGGGCAGGAGGGCTGGGAGGCTGGGGGGCAGGGGGGCTGGGGGGCAGGAGGGCTGGGAGGCTGGGGGGCAGGGTGGCCAGGGGGGCTGGGGGGCAGGAGGGCTGGGAGGCTGGGGGGCAGGGTCCTCACTGGGCGGCTGGGCCTCTGCGGGGTGTCCCGGGGGGTGTCCCGGGGGGGTTGTCCTGGGGAGGGTCCCAGGGGGTGTCCCTGGGCGGTGGGATTCTTCCTGAGCAGCAGGGTGCGTGCTCCCGCGATGAGCTGGCCGTGTGGGCTCAGCTGTCCTGTGTCTGGCCGTCTCCCCTGCGGTCAGGGCCTGGCCCCGAAGCCTTTGTTCCTCGGACAGACTTGGCCTGGAGGAGGCCCAGCCTCCCGGTCTGTCTGGCCAGGTTTGAAAGGCGGCGGCCGGCGGGAGGCTGGACCGCGGCCATCGTGCCGCGGCCACAGACGGCGCTGGGAAGCAGGCCTCCGCTCCCCACGCCCCACCCGGCCGGGCAGCGCCGGCAGCCGCCTGGCAGGGCCGGGTCAGGCCCGGGTCTCGGCTCCTCCTGGTGGGGGTACATCTGACCCCAAGCTGGGCGTCCGGGCCTGTGGGCTGCCCTCTGCGCGGGCCCTCCTTGGAGGCAGGGACCCCGCCACCTTGGCCTTGGAGGCTGCAGTGAGCCCGGCGGGACCACGCCCTCAGGTATTGGGAAGTCAGCCCTGGCGAGAAACAGTGGGTGGAGAACTGATCCAAGTTCAAGTCCACAGGCATTCCTCCGGCTCCTGCCCGGCCAGCTGGGCCCGGGCCTGCATTCGGGGAGCATGGAGCATGGAGCCAGCAGCTGCCTTCAAGGGGCTCCCAGTCCAGACGGAGCCGAGACCCCACCCGCCTCCTGCCTGACCCCAGCTTCCTGCGCTGTAAGATGGGGTGATCCCACCCTGGTCCGTGTTGCTCAGCGGTTGGAGCGTTGTCCTGTGCACTAGAGGGGTGCACGTTCGACTCGGAGTCAGAGTGCGTGCAGGGGGAGGGGCAGCCAACTGGTGTCTCTGGTCAATGTTTCTCTCTCTTTCTCCCTCTCCATCTCCCTCCCTCTCTAGAATAAAATTTAAAAAATGCGGTGACAAGGATGGTTGGCACACAGGGCCTGGCACACAGGGGCTGGCAATGTCAGTGTCCCTGCTGTGTGCCCACCAGGAGCCAGAGCCAGAGCCAGACGAGACAGGGTCCCTGGCCCAGCCGGAACTTCTGCGTCTGCGGGGATGAGAGCAACGGGGCTTCCCTGCCCTGGCTGCAGGGCCTAGGCCATGGTGCTGGGGTACGCACATTCACACCCCGAGGGCTGGGGTGGCCATCTGGGGGGCCTCAGACCAGAGCCTGCAGGAGCCACTGGGGGGACAGAGCAGAAACTATGGGCCTGAGCCCTGCTGGGCCCAGACATAGTCCCAGCTCCAGGGAAAACGGAACCCTATCTAACGAGGGAAAGTGCTAATTGCCCTTACTCATGCCCTCACAAAGATGGCAGGGCCCAGTCCCCTCAGCCCCACCGGGGCAACAGGCACATGGCATGGAGGGGGGGCTGGGAGGCTGGGGGGCGAGGTCCTCTCTGGGCAGCTGGGCCTCTGCGGGGTGTCCCAGGGGGGTGTCCCAGGGGGGTGTCCCAGGGGGGTGTCCCGGGGGGGGTGTCCTGGGAGGGGTGTCCCAGGGGCGGTGAGGATCCTTCCTGAGCAGCGGGGTGCGTGGGCCAGACGGGCCAGACACACAGGACAGCTGAGCCCAACAGGTCCAGCTGCTCCGCATGCCTGCCTCCAGAGTCCCCCAGTCTCGTCAGCCCCCTGGCCACCCAGGGCCAGCCTAAGGCACCAGGGCCGGCTGAGGCTTGCGCTGCTGGCAGTGGCAGCAGCAGAGGTTTGATGGGGGCGTCATCTTCCCCTGACCGCCGGGTCGCCGCCTGCCCCTGAGGGCTCCCGGACTGTGAGAGGGGGCAGGCCAGGCTGAGGGACCCCCCTCCAGTGCATGAATTTTCATGCTCCGGGCCTCTAATTGAAAATAAGGCCGAAACCGGTGTGGCTCAGTGGATAGAGTGTTGGTCCGCGGACTGAAGGGTCCCAGGTTCGATTCCGGTCAAGGGCATGTACGTTGGTTGCAGGCACATCCCTGGTGGGGAGTGTGCAGGAGGCAGCTGGTCGATGTCTCTCTCTCATCCATATTCCCAGCTCTCTATCCCTCTCCCTTCTTCTCTGTAAAAAATCGATAAAATATATTTAAAAGGAAAGGAAAGGAGGCCATGTGGGCAGCACAGGACAGTGGGGTCGCCTCAGCCCCCTGCCTGGGAGTGCAGCCAGTCTGGAGGGCGGGGCATGGGAGCCTGGGCTGGACGGGGGGCTGTCGGGAGACGGCCGGGCTGGCTGATGCTGAGGGTCGGGCTGTGCCCAGACTTCCACACAGCCGGCCCGCAGGTGGCTGAAGCTTCGGGCCCATGCTTCCAGCCTCTGGAACGGTCTGCTCTGCGGGGGAGGGTCTGTGCCCCCCACACCAGGCCCACTGTTTACCCTCCTCCCGGAGCCAGCCCGCCGGCCGGCACTGCCTCCACCCCCCAGGGCCACCACCGGGCTGAGGTCCTGCAGGGTCCTTGGCCAGCACCCTGGCAGGTGGGGACAGAGTCTTCTCATTCCCGGAGCGGGTGGGGGGCGGGTGGTGAGGACCCGTCCGCTCAGCTTGGCGGGCGGCAGAGGCCCGGGCGGGGGGTGGGTTACATAACGGGCCTCTGGCTGGCGGCGGCGTCTGCGGCCCCACCTGGGAGCACTTAGCACAGCCCGCGCGAGGCCGCTTCTCACGCGAGCTGGCGGCTGGCACCAGGCATGCCTGTCAGCGCCAGCTCCGTTCCCAGCCCCTCCCCACACACACAGCTGGCTCTCTGGCTGCCCTGGGGTCCACACAGGCCCCCCCCAAACACCAGGAGGAGGAAAGGATGTGGTTGCCAGCGCCTGGGGGGCCACAGAGGGTCATGGTGACCTTGCCTGGGAGGGGGAGTGGGGGGCAGGCCCCCTTTGCAGACTGCAAGGACCGCCCCCCAGTCTGCGGCCCTGCTCTCTGCCAGGCCCCTGCGTACCCCGTGAGCGGGATCTCGGGAGCCACCCCGTGGGGGCTCCTCCTTCACCCACACACAGACGCCAGCCAGGGAGGCCCAGGGAGGCCCCTCAGCTGGCTCCACCCCTTCGGGAGCGGCCCCCAGGGAAGGGGTCTCCAGAGCGGGATGGGGGTGGCGTCTGGGGCTCAGCCAGGTCCCTCGTGGCCGTGGTGTGGCTGAGAGACCCCGGCGGGGCTGAGGGTTGGGGGGGCTGAGGGCGGTTCCGGCCACCTGTTCTCCTCCCAGCCCCTCACTCAGCGGCCGGTGGGCTCCTCCAGCCTCGGCACTTCGCCCTCAAGGAAAGAGCAGACCCTCCTCTCGCCCAAGGCGCTCGCCAGGCCCTGGACTAAGCAGCCCCGACACTCCAGGTCGCGTCCCTCTGTCTGTGCTGGTCCCAGCCAGTGGCCTCCTGGCTCCGCTTAGAGGGGCAGGAGGAGGGGGCAGGAGAGCAGCCTGGGCCGGAGGCTGGGCTCCCCGTTCGGACCCCCCGTCCCCCCGGCTGACTCAGGACTCAGCTGCTCGCCGGCAGAGCCTGTGCCTCTGAGGCCAGGCCTGCAGCTTGTGCAGCGCACGCTGTTGACTCTGGGTGGCCCTGGGCACGGGGCCCGCCCTCCGCCCGCCTCAGCGTCCACACCCCTGTCCTGGGTGACAGTCCCGGTGCCTCACGGGCTGACATGAGAGAACATATGAGCCGCTCAGCACGGCCTCTGGCCCGGCTCAGCGGGGCTGTCATCACTCCGCCCCCCCGGGGGGGGGGGACAGTGGGGGACGGGACTGGGGACAGCGCCGCTCAGAGGTCAGCCATGCCCACCCGCTGTCCCAGCGCCAGGAAGGGACCCCATGTCTGAGCCGCATCGCCAGCCGCCAGCCCGCTGGTCTACTGGCCCCCAGCCCCTGCGCGCCTGCGGCCTCGCTGGCCGGGAGGAAGGACGGAGGAGAGTGGGCGGCCCGGTGGGCGCCGAGCGGATGCCCAGGCGGAGGACCGGCAGCAGCCGGGCGGGGAGGTGGGGACAGAGAACTTGGAAGGGGGCGCATGCGTCCTGCGAGCGGGGAGGGAGGGCACCGCTGGCCTCTGGAGTGGGGTGCGTGCAGGGGCGGGGCTCCGCGTTCACCCCGAGCGGAGGGTGGGGGGATCATGGCTACCCCCTCCCCCCTGTACACACACCCTGAGGCTGTGTCACCGGCTGTTCTGACGCCATAACCAGAGCGCCCACCAGGCCCGGCACAGGGCATCGGGACTGGGTCACTGCTCCGAGACCCCCGGGCGGGCGGGCGGGCGCTGAGAGGGGCCGTGGCTGCCGGGACACACTGTCTCGCTCCCCAAGCTCGGCCTCACGCCCCCACACTGGCCACTTGCCCGTGAACACGAGGGGGCCACCCCAGCCTCTTGTGGGCTCAAGCCCAGGCCACGTGGGCACCAGGGATCGAGGACCAAGGAGCCTGCGTGTGTCCATCCCTGGCTCCGAGCCTGGGAGGAGGGCAGGCGGGCATCTGGTTTTAATTACCCCGCTGCCTCCTGGCATCTCAGCCCTCAGCGAGGGGTGTGCAGGCTGCCTAGACAGCCACCCCCGCTTTCCCCCCACCCCCTGGAGGGCAGAGCCCTCTGCTGCCAGCTCTCCCCGCTGCCAGGCGTCTGGGAGGTGGGTGCTCTCCTCTGCCCGACTCAGCCCCCGCCAGGCCGGCTCCTCGGGGCCCTGGCAGGCTGGGGGCACAGAGGCTCAGGCGGAGGCGGCTCAGCAGCATGGCATTTCCGGGGGCCAGGCCTCTGTCCTCTGCCCCCCAGCCTCCCCCCAGGTGGCTGCCTGGGCCCCCGCGGTGGCTCCGAAGCCAGACGCTCCTGGGTTCCGATCCACGTGCGCTGAGCCGGTTCCCCATCTGCTTGCGGGACGGCCCTCCGCCGTGGCCCGGCCCTCCGCCGTGGGCCCGGTCCTCCGCCGTGGGGTAGTCCTCCGCCGTGGCCCGGTCCTCCGCCGTGGGGTAGTCCTCCGCCGTGGCCCGGTCCTCCGCCGTGGGGCCCTGTCCTCCGCCGTGGGGTAGTCCTCCGCCGTGGCCCGGTCCTCCGCCGTGGCCCGGTCCTCCGCCGTGGGCCGGTCCTCCGCCGTGGGGCCGGTCCTCCGCCGTGGGGCCCTGTCCTTCGCCGTGGGCCGGTCCTCCGCCGTGGGGGCCGGTCCTCCGCCGTGGGCCGGTCCTCCGCCGTGGGCCGATCCTCCGCCGTGGGGTAGTCCTCCGCCGTGGGCCGGTCCTCCGCCGTGGGGCGGTCCTCCGCCGTGGGGCAGTCCTCCGCCGTGGGGTAGTCCTCCGCCGTGGGTCCCTGTCCTCCGCCGTGGCCCGGTCCTCCGCCGTGGGTCCCTGTCCTCCGCCGTGGGGTAGTCCTCCGCCGTGGGGCAGTCCTCCGCCGTGGGGTAGTCCTCCGCCGTGGGGCAGTCCTCCGCCGTGGGGCAGTCCTCCGCCGTGGGGCAGTCCTCCGCCGTGGCCCGGTCCTCCGCCGTGGGGCAGTCCTCCGCCGTGGGCCGATCCTCCGCCGTGGCCCGGTCCTCCGCCGTGGGGTAGTCCTCCGCCGTGGGCCGATCCTCCGCCGTGGCCCGGTCCTCCGCCGTGGCCCGGTCCTCCGCCGTGGGCCGGTCCTCCGCCGTGGGGTAGTCCTCCGCCGTGGGGCCGGTCCTCCGCCGTGGGGTAGTCCTCCGCCGTGGGCCGGTCCTCCGCCGTGGGGCCGGTCCTCCGCCGTGGGCCCGGTCCTCCGCCGTGGGTCCGGTCCTCCGCCGTGGCCCGGTCCTCCGCCGTGGAGCCAGCCCTCCGCCGTGGGCCCGGGGAGTGGCCGCCGCCTTCCTGAGCGCCAGGCAGAGGCTTGCCCCCGGGCAGCCATCCGTCCTCATTCAGTTTCTAACTGGATGCCAGTGGGCAGGGTTTGCAGGGTTTTGGAATGACCTGGCTGGTAGCTGTCACATTCTGCCTAGCTGGGCTTTTTATTCTTCTTCCGGTGCTTTTCTGGGTGGCTTGTACCCCCACAGCTTCTTCATCCGCCAGCCCTTCCGACCCCCCTGCCCCCACCCCTCCCTCCGTTCCCACCCTCCGCCCACAAGCTCCATCCCAGGGCGCTGCCCTTGGTGTGGGGGGCGCAGTGCGAGGGGGGAGACGGGCGGGCAGCCCGGTGAGTGTGCAGCCTGGGGAGGGGAGAGGCCCTTGCCCAGAGCCCAGAGGGCAGATTCGGGCTCCTGGGCAGCCCGAGGGCTCGGCCTCTGACCCCGGGCCGCCTCCAGGCCTTGGCTCCGGAGCTGGGACAGGAGCCTTGAGCCTCCGGGGAGGGTGCCCGATGGGGCCGCTGCAGATGGCTCTGGGGTCACTCCCGTACCCCACGCGCTTCCTGTCCCCCCTGAGGAGCCCGCAGGGCCCAGCAGGGCTGGGGCTGGGTCAGAGGTCAGGGCCAGGGGCCGGATAGCTCCTGGGGCAGCACATTTTTCTCCGCTGAAGACGCATCTGGGCAGAGCGGCCGCGAACAATCGCACTCTTCTCCGGCCTCCGTCCCGCCGCCGGCCGGCCGCCGCGGGGGCTCCGGGGGCCCGGGACGCGGACCTTGGGGAAATGCTGTGGGAGGGAAGAAAGGCGCTTTGTGCGGCCGCCCGGCCATTGGTCAGCGCCGCCCCCGCCGCTCCCCGCGGCTCCCCCGGAGGCTGAGCTCGGGCCCAGGCCGGCCCGGTCCCCGCAGCCCCGCGCAGCCCCTGTGCCCAGGCGTCCGGGCTGGGGACCGGTCCCCGGGGCCGCCCGCTCTGAGGGCGCGGGCCTGGGGGAGCCCCCGGCCCCGGCATGTTTCTCTACTGGAGGAAGCGGGGCGCCTACGAGCTGGAGGCGCTGCCCAGCACCCTGGCCGGGCTGGAGCCGGGCGCCGTGGAGCGCTTCTCCTGGAGCTCCACGCTGGACATCATCGAGGACCTGGGGGGTAGGTGTGGGCCCTCCCGGGGGCTGTCCACGCTGGACATCATCGAGGACCTGGGGGGTAGGTGTGGGCCCTCCCGGGGGCTGTCCACGCTGGACATCATCGAGGACCTGGGGGGTAGGTGTGGGCCCTCCCGGGCAGCTGTCCACGCTGGACATCATCGAGGACCTGGGGGGTAGGTGTGGGCCCTCCCCGGCGGCTGTCTGGGGCTCCTCCCGCCCCCGTCCCCCTGCCGCCTCCCTGTAGCCCGAGCCTGTGGCCTGGCATCTGCACATGCCACTGTCTCACTCGCTCAGCCCCTCGGAGAGCCGCTGCTGGAGAGGAGGGGGCCCGGCAGCAGCACCCGGAGGGCCTCGGCAGCCGGGGTGGGGGGGTGGGGGGATGGAGGGGGCCGGCCGTGTGGGCCCCGGCGACTGGGCATGAGCAGGGCAGCCGGGCCCCTGCCGGGCCTCTGCCTCTGTCTCCAGGCGACGGGACAAGGTCTCTGGGCCGGTCATGTCCGAGGCCCCGGACAAGGTCATTTTCCCATCAGGCCATGCGAACGGCGAGGCGGAGGCCCTGGGAGGCAGGACTGGCCGTGAGGACGCAGAGGCCCACAGGCCGCACACGAGTGCCGACCTGGCCCTCTCCCCCCTCGGCGGTGTGGAAAGCCGTGCACACGGTGCCGGCCGCCTCCTGGGTGGGGAGGACTCGCTGGGTGACACAGAGCAGGCCCAGGCCCTGCGGGCTGTTATTACTGCCAGCCCACCAGCGGCCCAGCAGGACACGTGGCTTCTGGCTGGCGACCCCAACAGCCAGGTCTGGCCCTGCAGCAGCCGGCCGGGATGGTCCGGGCCCCAGGCCTCTCCTCCGTGGGGCGGGGGGGGGGGGGGGGGGCAGCCGGGAGGAGCGGGAGCCTCTCCCGGTGCAGCGTCCCCCGGGTGGGCCCTCCTGACCCTCCCTGCGGACAGGGGCAGAGAGTGGTGAGTGGGCCGGGTCCCCACAGAAGGGGACCGCGTGGGGCATGGGTTCCACAGAGCTCAGCGAGAAGCGCAGCTCCCAGCGGGAGACTGAGGTGTCCTCTCTGTGAGGAGCTCCCTCTGCCTCCTGTCTCGCGGCTGCAGTGGGCGCCGGGCCCCTTCCCAGGCGGGTGCAGGGGGCGGGGAGGGCAGGACTGTGAAGGTCATGGGTGTGGGGCAGGTGCGGGGGGGGGGGGGGGCTGGCCAGGCTGAGGCAGGCTCCCTCAGGAGCAGGGGGCGAGGGCAGTGTGCCTGGGCATCCCTCCTGGGGCCAGGGAACCGGTGCACACAGTTCCTGCCCCCAGGCCTGGAGCCACGCTGGGCACCTGCCGTCATCCTGCTTCCCCTGGCAGGTGCGCTGCCCGAGGCAGGTGAGGCGGCCACGGTCCTCACAGGCCGGGGATTGGCCTGAGGTCCTTCAGCCGGTCCGGCCACAAGCCCGGGAGGCCCCTCCCTCCATTGTGCCCTGGCCTCCTGGTCTCCCTCGATCTCTCTCCCATGGCGAGCATTCAGAGGGGCTGGTCCTGGCTCCTGGCATCTTCGTGCCCATCCTAGGGGTGGGGATGATTCGTTTTTTGGGGTTTTCTACACAGCCCCCCACAACCACAGATGATGCAGCCGCGTTTCCCACATTTGGGGAAACATGGGGACAATTCTTCGTGTCCCCTCAGCAGGGTGGCGAGTGAGGCCCTCGGCCTCAGCGCCGCCTGCTCACCGTGAGTCCCTGTGCCCACGCCGCCCGCGGGGAGAGAGGCCCAGCCCGCAGTGGGCGGTGGGTACACGGCGCATGAGCAGCCGGGTGAGCCGAGGCAGGCGGGGGGCGAGCCAGGCGCACAGCTGCCTGTGTGGGCTCTGTCCTCTGCAGCCAGCCGGTCCCTGGCCTGGGCCCATCGAGGGTGGGCGGTGAGCCCAGTGCCAGCTCGTCCCGTGATGGGGGTGGGGCTCATGCCCAGGGAGGGACTGCCCTGACTCGGAATCTCATCCCCGGGCTCGGCAGCCCTGCTCCTGTTCCCCTCGGCCGCTCCCGGCTCCTGGGGGGCCTGGGGAGGGAGCCCGTGGTGGATGGAGGGCAGGCGCCCATGCAGCCTCAGCCCGGGACGTGGCCGCCGGCTCCAGGCCTGGCGGCAGGAGCGGCGAACAGTATCTCTGGCCCCAGGAAGGAATTCTGGACGTGTCCGCCCACCTCTCCTCACTGAGCCCAGGGCTGTGGGCGGCAGGGCAATGGCTGGAGTCTCCAGGCCTCAGGGGGACGATGCCAGCGACGGCAAGTGTCAGAGGCCATGGTCCGTGCCCCCGTCCGCCCACCTGATGGTCCTGCCCTGGGGCTTGGGGAGGGACCACATTTCTTCCCAGGCCTCCCAGGTCGCTCGGCCAGTGTCAGAGGGTGGGCGGACGGTTCCGGGGGCCAGTGACAGTTGTCCAGAGCAGGCCCTCTGGCTGTTGGCCCAATGTGGCCAAATCTTGCCCCGGTGAGGGGTCCTGTCCTGGCACAGCCTGCAGCAGCTGCGCAGTGGGCACAGGCTCCCGGAGGGCTGGGCTGGCGTGGGAGGGGGCACATAAGGCCACAGCTGCTTCCTGGGAGCAGCAGTCTCTGCGTGGCCCGGCCTGGGGCTGGGAGGTGGGCGGGGAGCTTCTGCTTTCTTCCATGTGTTGTTCCACTTATTTATGCATTCATCAGCTGATTCTTTTTATTTTTAACTAGAGGCCCGGTGCATGAAAATTCATGCACTGGAGGGGGGGTGTCCCTCAGCCCAGCCTGGGAGGCTGGGGGATGAAGGGACTGGGGGACTCCAGAGGGAGGTGCATGGAGTGGCAGGACCCACCTGGGGGCAGGCCCAGCCTTGCTGCATGCCTGCCACTCTGGCGGGGCCGAGGGGACTGGGCACTGCCATCTTGTAGCTGTGGGTGCCACCATCTTTGAGGGCATGGCAGTCAATTAGCATATTCCCTCCTTATTGGCTGTGGGTGCCACCATTTTTAGAGGGTGTGATGGTCAATTAGCATATTCCCTCTTTATTAGATAGGATTTGTAAAAACTGATTTGAGAGAGAGGAAGGGAGAGAGAGAGTGGACAGAGAGAAACACTGATTTGTTGTTCCATCTATTTTATTAATTCACTGGGTGATTCTTTAAAAAAAATATTTTTTTTCTGGGAGGGTAGGGAGATCTGGGAGAGATAAGAGATCAACCGAAGGACTTGTATACATGCATATAAGTACAACCAATGGACACAAAACTCTGGGGAGGAAGAGTATGTATGGGAGGGGGGGCAATGTTAAAATATGTACACAGATAATAATTTAATTAAAAAATATATATTTTATTGATTTTAGAGAGGAAGAGGCAGAAAGAGCTAGAGAATCAATATGAGAGCGAACCATTGAGAGAGAACCAATGATGAGAGAGAACCTCTTGCATGGCCCGCAATGGGGATCGAATCTACAACCCGGCTATGCCCTGACCAGGAATCAAACCGTGACCTCCTGGTTCATAGGTCGATACTCAACCCCTGAGCCACGCCGGCCGGGCTGATCCTTCATTTTTAAATCAATTTTATGGAGAGAGAAACATGCTTCGGTTGCCTCCCCTCCTTGCCCTAGATGGGGATCAAACCCACAACCTAGGTGTGTGCGCTGACCGGGAATGGAGCGGCAGCATTTCGATGTGTGAGACGATGTGCCAATCAGCCGAGCCTACCAGCCAGGGCTACTTTCTTTCCTTTCCTTTTTTTCCTTTTTGCACTCGGTCTTGAAAACCCAGTGTGAATGCAGCGCCCAGTGTGAAGCCGCCTCCCTGCCCATGCTCAGCAGCTACAGAGCCAGCGGCTGCGATGGGGGGTTAGACCTGCAGCGGAAGGTCAGGCGGTGAGCTGAGACTCAGTGTATGGGAGCCAGAGGGCCCTGCAGGAGTGAGTAACGGCGGAGCTATGGCAGTGGCAGTGTTCCTGGAGCAACCTGGTGGGGGAGATAGGTCAAAAGTTGTTGGTGTCCTCGTTAGGGCATCATAATGCTGGGGTTCTTTTCCCAGCCTTACAAAGGGTTCATCCTTCTGGAGAAAGGAGCTGTGCGTCCAAAGACGAAAGGCCGGGGGTGTGGAGGATGCGGCAGGGGGCAGGGGACAGAACCAGGAAGGGCCGGGCCACGGTCAGAGCCCAGTTCCTTCCGGGGAGAGGCCGTGAGGAGCCTGCTGAGGGGCTCCGGGAGGCGGCGGGAGTGGTGGGGCCGCAGAGGGGGCGGGGTGTGGGTCAGCGGCAGGCAGCTGAGGCAGACACGGCTCAGAACCCGGAGCCATCACAAACACGGCCCCGGGCTGCCAGGCACCTTTGGTTTGTCCAGAGAAGCCAGAAATCTGGATTTTTATGTGAAATCTGACTTTTCAGAGTTGGCAACCCATTCAAATTCTTCTGAAGCGCCGTGCTCAGCCAAACCAAACATGTCTGCAGGCGGCATCTGCCCAGGCGCCCGCTCGCCAGTGGTGGGGGAGATCATGGTGCGGGCAGGCATCCTGTGACCAACATGGGGGCAGGGGGAGGGGGGGGCAGAGCTGGCCGGGGGCTTGTCTGCCCGGCTGGGGGCCTGGCTTTCCCGGGGACCATGGGGGCTGGAGGAGCAGGAGGGCAGCTGGGCTGTCTCAGACCCAGACCCAGGGAGGCAGCCTCTGGCGCCCTGCGGCTGGGGCAGGTTCAGTGCTGCAGGTCTGCCTGGGGCTTGGAGAAGGACAGGTGGCCAGACACCTGCTCAGGTTGACTCAAGGCAAAGTGGGGCTCAGTGGTTGAGCGTTGATCTATGAACCAGGAGGTCAGGGTTCGATTCCTGGTCAGGGCACAGGCCTGGATCGTGGGCTCTATCTCCAGTGTGGGGTGTGCAGGAGGCAGCCAATCCATGATTTTCTCTCATCATGGATATTTTTTTTTAAATATATTTTATTGATTTTGTACAGAGAGGAAGGGAGAGAGATAGAGAGTTAGAAACATCGATGAGAGAGAGTCATCGATCAGCTGCCTCTTGCACACCCCCCACTGGGGATATGCCCGCAACCAATGTACATGCCCTTGACCAGAATCGAACCCGGGACCCTTCAGTCCCCAAGCCAACGCTCTATCCATTGAGCCAAACCAGTCTCGGCTCATCATGGATATTTCTCTCTCTCTCTTCCTCTCCCTTCCTCTCTGAAATCAGTAAAAAAATAAATAAAAATAAAAACCAGAAGGACGGAGCTGGGGGGAAGCAAGGGCAGGCACAGAGCTGCCTTCTCCGCCCCCCTCTTTGCTCTAGGGCCCTCTCCATTGGCCAGCTGCTTCTGTGGGTCCCCTCATTTTTGCTCCCCAACAATTGCAGGGTTCTGTGTCCACTCAGACGGACTTCCCACGATTCCCTGGTTCCAGGGCCCAGAAGTCCTCTGTCTCCATTCAGGTTCCCAAGGCCGTGAACCTCATTGGCCAGGCGGCTACCTTGGGCCCAGGCGACTCTGTCTGAGTCATGCCATCCCCTGGGACAGCAGGGCCCCCTCACCAGGCCCGCCGGCTCTGCGGGGCTGGAGGTGAGCACTCGCCAGAGGGCGGCTCCCGGCAGGCCGTGATGGGGAAGACCAGTTCCCCTGCCTGAGCCTCCCCAGGCCCCAAAGGCCCTTCCCTGCCCCGGGGGCCGCAGGGTCCTCACGGTGTTCCGGTTTGGGGTCTCTGGGAAGCTCAGCTCCAGGCCCCAGGAGGCAGATGGAAGGCTGGGTCTCAGGGGAGCTGGGAGCTGGGAACTGGGACCAGCGCCTGCAGAGGACCAGGCTGTGCACCTTGGAGGGGCTGAACCCAAGTCAGAGGTCAGAGGTCAGCTGGGTAGAGCCCCAGGGCCTGGAAGAACGCCCGAACCCCACACGTCAAGCACCCGGGGTGACTGTGGGGTGGCCGTGGTGCCCAGCCCTGCAGTGGCTGTCATTGTGGGACCGAGAGAGCGGGGAAGGCAGTTCCAGACCCCGTGGGGGAGGAAGTAGCCTGGAGCCCACAGAATTCAGAGTCAGAACCCCAAACTCTTGGGGGCATGGGGCATATGACCTTGACTTCATCCCCAGCGTTTCCAGAACCCAGGGATCTGGAGTCGAAAGATCCAGATCTTGTCTGGTGGAGTCTGATAGGCCCCAAGCAGGGTGCGTGGGGAAACCCCCCCAAAGCTGACCAAGGAGCCCAGTTCTCCATAGAAACCCAGATGGTAGAAGGGCCGCTGGAGTTGTGGTAGAGAATGCTGCAAAAACAAAACAAAACAAAACAAAAAACAAAAACAAACCAACAAAAAAGGACCCTCCCTCTCCCTTAACCAGTCTTAACCAGCTCCCTCCTGCAGGCGGTCTGGGTGGGGCCGGCAGGACCATGGACCCAGGGACCCTTCAGGGCCCGCCCCGGCTTGGCACATGTGTGTTTGCTGAGTGGATCCAGAACCCACAAGCTGTGGGGCCCACACAGTTCCAGGCGGGCAGGCCTGGGTGTGGGCCACCGGGGTGTGGGCCACCGGGGGGTCCCCAGGGCTGACCCTGTGCGGCAGGCACCGCTCTGGCTGAGAGGTCCGCGGCGAAGGGAGCCTTGGGGAGAGGGACCCCAGTGCCACTGGCCACCGGACCTCCATGCCTGGGTCTCTGGCGACAACCCGGGGTGCGGAGGGGGTCTGGGGATGCCCAGCCTCCTGACCGGCCGCTGGCTGTTGTGAGCACGTGTGTGCGCTTCTGTACATGTTTGTACTTCCATGAGGCTTTCAGTGCCAGCCAGCGAGAGATGGCAGCACACGGGCACCAGCCACCGAGCCCACTCCGGTCCGTGGGCCTGACCACCCCTGACCCATTTCTAAGCGGGAGGGGGTGGGCGCGGGGCGCGGGGCGCTGTCCTGGCCGCACGTCCACGCGGAGGCCCCTCTGGAGCCGGAGACTCAGCAGGAGAAAGCCTCACCCCTCCCTCCCTGGAGCCGGAAACGTCTCCCACCATCGAAACGGGGGGCGGGGGGCTGTGGGGGGGCTGGGCTCCTGGTGGGGGGCCGGGCCGAGGGGGCGGAGGGGCCGCCTTCGGGGTCA
The DNA here is from genome assembly GCF_014108245.1 of Pipistrellus kuhlii. Classification (NCBI taxonomy): domain Eukaryota; kingdom Metazoa; phylum Chordata; class Mammalia; order Chiroptera; family Vespertilionidae; genus Pipistrellus; species Pipistrellus kuhlii. Next base: position 2,034,577 of record NW_023425534.1, on the reverse strand, counting down.
CACCGCCCATTCCCACGGGGGTCCGGTGGGGAGCGCGGCGCTGGCCGGGGACGCCCCGCGGGGGAGGCGCGGGCCGGGGCGCCGGGGGCGGGGCCGCCGGGAGGGGCGGGGCCAGCGCTCCCGGGCCCCGCCCCCGAAGGCGGAGCCGCGCGCGCCGCCCCTCCCGCCGCCCACCTGCCCCGCCTCCCGCCGCCGAGGGTCCCGCCGCGGCTCCGGCCTCTCCCCGCGCCGCCGCCGGTCCCGCGCCCGCGCCGCCCATGGGTGAGTGGGGCCGCCTGCAGGCCGCGCCCCCGCGCCGGCTCCGGGGGGCGGGGGCGCCGCGATGGGGGCGGGGAGCGGGGCCCGGCCGTCCCCTCCGCTCCCGGCGGGCTCGGCGGCCCCGTCCGCCGGGGAGGCCTGCGGAGCGGGAGGTGGACGCCGGCCTCGGGATCGGGCGGCGGGTCCAAGCCCTGCCCCCTGTTGGGGTTCGCGTCGGCAGCACCTCCCCCCCAGCCCTGCCCGCCGCCCGGGGTTCTGGGGGGGCGGCCCCTGCCCCCGCCGTTCCTGCACCCCAGCTCCCTTAGGAGAGGCGGCCGGGGGGGGGCCCGGGTCTGGGTCACAGATGGACGGTGGGTGAGGGGACCCTCTGGGCCTCGGAGGGGCGTCCCCGCACAGTGACGTGGAGGCAGGGGTGGGAATGGCTGTGGGACCCCTGGGCCCCCCAGCAGTCCTGCAGGACCCCCAGGAAGCCAGGGGCCCCCAGGTCTGGGAGCAGCGCCCCCGCCCCCCAGACCTGCGGGCCGGAGGGCGGCGCGGGCAGCGCTCCCGGTGGAATCTGGACAGCTTCCCCGGGGAGCGAGCAGAAAGGCTGCAGATTCCCCGGCAGATAAGCTGGCAACAGCGAAAGAAGAGGGACTGACCTCCTCCCAGGGAGGCGGGAGGCGCAGCCCCACCCAGCTTCCCCCGGGAGGTGCTGGGCCCTGGGGAGCCCGGGTGCCCGGCCTGGGTGCCCCCTTCCCTGGCCCCACCCCGCTGATCACCTCCGCTCTCCCTGCAGATGCCGGGAGCCTGGCCGAGGAGCAGGGCCTGCGCTGTCAGAACCCCGACTGCATGGACAAGGGGCGCGCGGCCAAGGTAGGGGGCTGCGGAGGGGCGGGGGGCTGCGGAGGGATCGGGGGCTGCAGAGGGATCGGGGGCTGCAGAGGGATGGGGGGCTGCAGAGGGATGGGGGGGGCTGCAGAGGAGCAGGGGACCTGGAGGCCGGGGGACTGCAGGGGGGCTGCAGAGGGGCGGGGGCCTGCGGAGGGGCGGGGGGTGCAGAGGGGCAGGGCACTCGCCGGCCTCTCTGTCCAGGCCCCAGCAAGGGCGCAGCTGGGTCGCCACGGGCTCAGGAGTGGGTAGGGAGCAGGGGGCTGGTTTCGGAGGCCGAGGGCTGCCCCAAAGCCCTTTCCTGGGCCGCAGTTGGTGCAGCAGCCGTGGGGTGACAGGGCCGTGACCCCATGTCACAGATGAGGAAGCTGAGACTCTGGGGGGAGGCCCCCCAGGTTCTGTTCCAGGGCCAGCTGGCACCCTCCCTGCAATCGCAGGCCAGTCCTGGGCCGGGGCCCGGGTCAGGGACGCTGTGGGACGGTGGCTGTGGCGCTGGGACTGACCGAGGGGAGGGCAGGCTGGTCCCGGAGGGCGGGCCAGGCCTCGGAGCTGGGACTGAGGCGGAACCGGGGGTCACGGCCAACAGGACGCCGCGCTTCTGCCCCTGACGTGCCAGGCGCCGTGCCACGCGCGCTCTGCGCCTCATGTGCCGCTGGGGAGCCCTGCTGGGGAGACATCACGGCCCTGTTCCCCGATGAAGACCCCGAGGCTCAGAGAGGCAGGCCCAGAGACCGAGCCAGGGTCTGAGCCCACTTCGGGAAGGATCTGAGCGACAGGTAGTGGCTGCCGCTGCCTCCTGCGTGGGGCTTCCTTCCGGCCGAGACCTGCCCTGTCGTTACTCCCGTTTGCACAAGGGGAAACTGAGGCTCGGGGAGGTAGTGGCTCCCCCAGGGACGTGCTGCTGGGATGTGGTGGAGCTGGGATTTGAACCCAGAGCCCAGACCTGTGTCATGCCAGAGCCCGGGGTAGCTCGGCTCTGCCAGCTGCAGGAAATTAAAAACGCCACTCCCCCAGGTCCCCCCCAGACACACAGCACAGACGCTGCACAGGGGACCAGCCAGCAGGAGCAGGCAGGAGGAACGCGGGGGACTGTTCCCAGTGGGAGCGGAGGGGGAGCCGCCAGTTGCCGTAGTCACCAGGCAAGGGGGTGTCTGTGATTCAGACGATCTGCTGGCACGGATGGCGCCTGGCATTGGTGCTTTGGTTTTGGCAGGCTGCCTCGCTCCCAGACAGGGGCTCCTGGCAACAAATTGGCCTCATTGCCCCCCTGCCCAACCTGCCAGGGGCCTGCACGGCCTTGGGGCTTCTGCCTGACCCCGAGGCACCCAGTCCTGGCCCCTCCGGTGGGCAGCTGCCCCGGGGGCAGATCCTGGAGCAGGGGCAGGGGTGGGAGGGCCTGGACTGTGCAGAGGTGAGGCCTGCGGGTGAGGGCTGGTTTCAGAGTAAGTGGGAGGTCCTAGCTGCAGCCCAGCCCGGGCCTGCCTGGAATGGGCAGTGCTGACCGTGGCATCCGCAGCCAGAGGGCTGCCCCGCCTGCAGCGGGAAGAACTGAGGCACCGTCCCTGGTGGGACCCACTCTGGGACAAACGGCACCTGAGCGATCAGAGGGAGGAGGGCTAGTCAGGGAGGACTTCCTGGAGGAGGCGGCCCCTGGTGAAAGTAAAAACATCCCTAGGCGAGCAGGAAGGGAAACTGCCACAGGCAGGAGTACAGAGGCAGTTGTTGCCGAGCCGAAGGGATGAGGTGGCTGGAGGAGAGGCTGAGAGGAGGAGCCAAGACGATCCTGTTGTTGATGATAAGAATAACCACCGCTGACTGGTGGGTGTCAGGCCCTCACTGAACCCGTGTGAGAGCTTCAGGAGGGAAGCATTATGGCACGCCAGGAAACGGAGGCTCCGAGAGGCGGAAGGACTTGCCCACAGCACACAGCGTGGCTGGCACAGCTTGGCGGGAGTGGCAGCCAGAGCCTGCTCCCGGCCTAGCTGTGTTAGGAACCGCCGGCAGGGGAGATGAGCGCTCTGAAGGAGGTGACATCACTCATTCACTCACCAAATCAGCTTTGAGCGTCAGCCGGTCCGGGGCCCTGGAGGTGTCCCGGAAACCGAGGTCCTGGCCTCTGGAGCTGACATCCTGTGGCCCTGGAGGAGGACGGAAGTGAGGACTCCGCTTGGCCAGCTGGCCCCCGGGCTGCCCTGGGGCAGGGCCGTCTTCCCGCAGGGCCGGCCGTTTCCTCCGGGCCCACCCTGGAGGCTGGGTTGGAGTCTCTCCTGGGTGCTGAGGCTTCTGACATGAACCAGCTGCCCCACCTCTACCTCCTTCCTCTGGAGTTCACGGAGGGCTGGCACCCTGAGGGACGCGGACTGGGAGGTGGAGGAGGCGGGCTGAGCGGGCGGTGTGTGTGCGTTGTGGGCAGGGACGGGGGACGGGGAGAGGGAGGCAGAGCCGGGTGGGAGCACCGTGTGGACCGTCTGCTTGGGGCCTCGGGAGGTGTGCAGCCTGGCCGGAGAGGCTCCGTTGGCTGAACATCATCCTGGGTGTGACACTCAGAACCGGCCATACGCCCAGCTTACGGTCTGACCCCGGTCAGCACGCCCTCGGGTGAGTGTGTCTTTAAAGACGTGCAGAGTGGCCCACACCTGTGACCTCCGAGTCCCAGCCGCCCCTTCCCAGCGGCGTGACCCCGCGCAGTCCCTCCCTCGCTCTCCGCCCGGGTGTCCAGAGGGGTTGTGCTGAGGACGAAAAGAGCTCGAACGTGTGATGCCTGGCACAGACTGGCGCCTGTCGGTGGTCAAGAGCATGCCAGCAGTGACCACACGCTCACCCCCCAGGCCTCAGGCGCACTTCCTTCTCCCCCCCAGACCCTGGCCGGCCCCGCCCGTGGACACAGGTTTGGGGTCCGTCTGTCCTGTTCCCAGGGCGAGTGGAGCTCAGGGTCTGGGGAGCTGGGGAGTGGTCTCTTCCTCCCTCCCTCACGGAGGGCCAGTGTGGAGGTGATGGGGGTCCCCATTCTCCGCGAGAGCCCTGCTGGCCAGTGTCTGGCCCCCCGGAGCTGGGCTGTTTGGTCAGGGTCCAGTCTGTTGAAGGAGACGGGAAGAGGGCTGACGCTGGCGCCGGAGACACTGGGCTCAGGCGTCGGAGGGGGCGGAATGCTGGGCAGTGCCTGGCGTGGCCCCCGTGTCACCCTCAGACAAAGATGTTGGCTCCTCGGCCACCGTTTACTCAGCTGGGGGCCTGTGTCCGGCTTCCCCGGGGGACCCCAGCTGGCCCCCGCACCCCTGCTTTGCAGTAGGCCCCACCCCACCTCCTTCAGACAGGACGGGGACGCAGAGGGTGACGTGAGTAACCAGGGCAGGTCCAGCGAGTCTGTCCTCCGCCTCCCGTTCCTGAGGCGCCGTTGGGAGGAGAGGGGGTGTTTGTTTTCCGTGTGGTTCCCCAGGGCCCTGGCAGGGAGGTGAGCTTGGGTTCAGAGAGGCCAGAGTTTGCAGCAACAGAAGCTGTTCCCCGACAGGTGGGTACTGAGCACCCCCTGCCTGGAAGGATTAAGCAGGGAGAGTGGGAGCTGGATCTGCTAACAATGGGCAGGGCGGAGGCAGGTATGGGGGGGGGGGTGCGCGCCGAGGGGAGGGGCGGCCAGATGAAGAGCCACGGACACAGGCAGAGGAAGGGGTGGGTCTGAGGTCCCCGTGGAGGAAGAGGGAGCAGGATGCAGTGAATAATGGCAGAGCTGGCCACGCACTCCTGGGGATAAGGGGTGGAGTGTGGGGTGCCCTTGACAGTGGCCAGACCCCGGGGTGCCCTGGGGGTCACTGGTCTGTTTAGATGCTGGTCCGCTGTGGAAGGCGGAGTCCGGTCTGTGCCCAGACAGAGGGGTAGGACCAGAGAAGCAACGCCAGTGGAACTCCTAGGCGTTGGCTAAGTCCGCGGTCGGCAAACTGCGGCTCGCGAGCCACATGCGGCTCTTTGGGCCCCTGGTGTGTGGCTCTTCCACAAAATACCGCGGCCTGGGCGAGTCTGTGTTGAAGAAGTGGCGTTAGAAGAAGTTTAAGTGTAAAAAATGTGGCTCTCCGAAGAAATGTCGATCGTTGTGCTGTTGATGTTTGGCCCTGTGGACTGATGAGTTTGCCGACCATTGGGCTAAATAATTGGGAGGGGGAGGAGGAGAGACACAGGTGGAGGTCTGGGGTACTTGGCCCAAGGGAGAGACAGAGGGCCCAATCCCTGTGATGGGCCAAGAGCAGCGGCCCTGGTGTGGACCCCGCCCCCAGGAACGCAGCCCCTGCCGGCAGGGGGCTCCAGGCGGGCTGGGTGAGGGCTGAGGGGTGCGGTCTGCGGTTGGGAAAATGCAGGAGGGCCAGGGTCTGCCCTGGGGGCCACTGCACCCACCTCAGGGGAAGGAGGAGGGCGAGCGTGGGGCCAGGCTGCTGCCTCCCCATGGGTGCCCCTTCACCCCACGCACCGCCTTCACCCCAAGTTCCAGGCAGAGAGGGAGCCACCACGGGGCGGATGCCCCCCTCTGCAGCCCCCTCCGCAGCCCCGTGTGGGCCAGGGGAGAAGAGGGGGACAGAGACGGCCAGACGGGTTTTGCAGGCGCCACGGAGGCGCAGCTCCGAATCCAGCCGTTTACCATGGGAGGCGGTGAGCCGGGCTTGGGGCGAGTCCCAGGGCGGCTCTGCCTGGACCCCGGGGCCCTCTCGCCGGCCAGGACAGCGTCCTGCCGCAGGGCCTCCCAGGAGGGGCCGCTCCTGTCTCCCAGCCCAGGTTCAGGACTCGGGACTTAGAACTTTCCGGAGATCTGTGAAGGGCCAGCCCCCTGGGGACAGTGACAACCCCCCTCCCCCCCTTCCGCCCCCTGCAGCCCGGGCCCTAGATGACTCCCTCAGCGCCAGCGGGGCTTCCTGCCACCCCCTGGGCCGGCCGGGCCTGCCACCTGGGCCTGGCACTCCCCGTCCCCACCCGCGGGTGCATGATGGTACGTCCCGCCCCGCCCAGGTGGTAGCGCCCGGCCGTCTACCGTAATTCCCTTACGTGCGGCGCCCACGCCGGCGCAGGTCCTGTGAGCCCGAGGGGACTGGCCAGTCTTGGCCTGGGTTCCAGCCACAGGGAGGAGACCCAGGTCCCTCGGTGAGTCTCCCAGGGAAGCTGGGGTCCGGACGGGGTAAGTTCGGGGGCCAAGTCTCGCCCTAAATCAATGGACAGACCGGAGTGGCAAGTCCCCTGCAGTCCCAGGCTGGCAGGTGGGTGTCCGTGGGCGCTTCACCTCAGGGTGGAATGAATGGCCCCAGGGCCTGCCCCGCCCCAGTGGCTCTGGGGGTGATCTGCTCTGAGATACGCCCCAAGGTCCGGCCTTGGGGAGCCTGTGGGGTCCCAGCCCACAGGAGAAGTTGCTGGGGGGGCCTCATGGGGTGGCTGGAAGGCTCTGTGGGATCAGCCCCACCTGGGGGTCAGCGTGGCCCCAGGCAGGAAGTCAGCTGGCGGCCAGCAGGGGGCGAGAGAGGCACCTCAGTCAGGGGGGTGGCTTCCGGGAGAGGAGCAGGGAATCCTGCTGGGAAATGGCAGCCAGGGGTCCCTGGGCCCTCAGATTCCCCAGCCACTTCCCCAGGTTTGGCAGCTCTCGGCAGATTTTACAATTCCTCTGCCCTCAGCCAGGGCCCAGCCCCACACGAGGGCCCAGCAGCCATCCTAGGCCGAAAATTCCCAAGAACTGACCGCGCCTGCTTGGCCCAGCTGGGCAAGGGCTCAGGCACCTCTGAGCAGGGACAGGGCAGGCGGCGCTCAGGACCACAGCCTCTGCCTCTCTCCGGCGCCGGACCCCGGCCAGATGGCTCTCTGGGGAGGAAGGCCCGGCCTGTGGACGGGTTCTCTGCCCCCTGCCCTCTGCCCAGCACCCAGCGCTCAGGGCCCAGAGGACAGGGGTGAGGTGCAGGCCCCGGGGGGGAGGGAGGAGCTGGCGAGGCTGCGAGGAGGGAGGAGAGCAGCTGGCAGAACAGGCCCAGCCCTGGCTGACCTGCCCACGCATGCAGCCTCTGCCCCTGGTCTCCGAGGTGCCAGATGGGGCCTCGGGGCTGGAGGTTCCCAGGGGAGCGGGGCCCCCGGGGGAAGCCGTGGGCAGGGGTGTCCCTCCAGGCAGGGAGCCCCAACTCCGGGTCCCAGGCTGCTTTCTGGGGGCAGAGCACAGGCCTGGCCCGGACCTCTCCCTCTCCCACTGCGGACGGGAGGGCCCCGTCGTCGTGGGGGTGGGGATCCCACAGGCTTCTCTTTTTCGGGGGCTGGGGAGGTGGTGGTGGCGGCGGGGGGAGTGGGAAGGGGCTCCTGCCTCGGAGACTCCATTATTCATCAGCCCCAGCATCTGGTTTCTGGGTATCAGTTTCAACAAGCCGGTCCTGACTCATGAGCCTGGAGCCGGGGCTGGGCGGGCGGGCCCTTCCCCAGTCACTCAGGGGCTGGGACCTCTCAGGCCTGCGCTGGGCTGGACTAGCTCAGCTCCATCTTGCAGAGCGAGGTGGGGACCCCCCTCTCCGGGTGCGGGCCGCCTCTGCAGGCTCCTTCCCTGGCTGGAGTGTGACCCCGGATGGCCGGGGCCTGGCCGCTCGGAGGACTTCCGGTGGCCTGCCCTGGCGGTCTCCATTTGATCCGACCTGGGTACCCCAGGCCAGGGGGTTCCCCTAAGCTGGCTTTGGAATCTGCCCTTTCCCCAAGGGGGTGGGCCTCAAGGCACTGCTGCCCCAACCCCCCACTTAGCCAGTCTGGCAGCCCCTCACGGCGCACGGCGCCTGAGACCGACAGCGGTCCACGCACAGGCACCCGTTCTCCCGTTTACTGGCTGGTGGCTTTAGGGACAGTTACTTCCCTTCCCCAAGCCTCAGTGTCTCCGTCTGTTAAATGGGGACAGTCACAGCATCTCCTCCTGAGGGCGGTGGAGAAGCGTGCACAGGGCTTGCTGCCCCAGACTCCTGGCACTGGCCTTGCAGGGGGAGGGCTCCGCGCCAGCCTGCGGGATGGCAGCAGGGGCAGCGGGCCTGGCAGCACCACCGAGGTGCGAGGTGGAGACTGGCCCAGGTCACGGGCGCCAGGTGGAAGGAGAGCCGCTGTGGTCGGGCAGCAGGGAGGGCATGGACCCAGCTGTGTCTCCAGCCATCAGCCATCCAGCCACCCGGTCTGCGCTGAGCACCTGCTGAGGGCCAGGACGGGGGAGCTGAGGAGGCAGGGACCTGAGCCTCTGGCCTCTGAGCCGGGCACGCCGGCAGGAAGCGGGGCCGGAGAAGAAGGAACACTGCAGGGGGCAGCTGTGCTGGGGGCTCGGGAACGGCGTGAGGGGCTTTCCTTCGAGAGGAGGCGGAGGCCTGTCGGTGGGGGGGCCTGTCGGTGGGGGCGCGGTGCCAGCCGTGGCAAAGTCAGGGGCACACGCTGTTCCAGACAACGCAGATGGCACTGAGCTGAGCTGGGTTGGGGGAGGGAGAAGGCCGCAGGGCGGACCACTGTGCCAGACCCCCCCGGAGGCAAGGCGGGAGTCAGGCCACGTGGGGGTCTGTCCTAAGCCACTGGAGAATTTCTTAAAATATTTTTTATTGATTTTTTACAGAGAGGAAGGGAGAGAGACAGAGAGTTAGAAACATCGATCAGCTGCCTCCTGCACACCCCCTACTGGGGATGTGCCCGCAACCAAGGTACATGCCTCTGACCGGAATCGAACCTATTGTAGAACCTTTCAGTCTGCAGGCTGACGCTCTATCCACTGAGCTACACCGATTTTGGCGCCACTGGAGAATTTTAAGGGGGTGCATGGTCAGGCTTCAGTGCTCAGGTCTGCCTGTGTGGGCAGCGTGACGGAGGCTCCAGGCGGGAGGCAGCCCCTGGGGCCTCCCAGCCCCTAAGACACCGCTGCCTCTCAGGGCCACGCACAGAGGCCGTCCGGGTGGAGCAGGTCCGGAGGAGCTGTCTGAGGGGTGGGGGGCTGGTGATGGCAGGCTCCCCTCGCCCCACGGGCACTGGGGTGCCATTCCTGGCCTGGATCCTGGCCCTGCCTTGGACTCAGCCACTGTGAGCCCACACTCTAGATGGAGGCCACAGGTCCGCCCCCTCCGCCTGGGGAGGAGGGTAACCCCCTTTGACCCCCTGTCTGGGACCCCCGCCTGTCCTGGTGGCGCTTCTCTGGCTCCACGTGCGCCCCCTGGCGGCGGGGCACGAGGGTGCACCCCGCTGGAGCCGCAGGGACCTGGGGAAAGTCGTGCTGGGCTTGGGGTTTTCCTGACCCGTCTCCCTCCCGGCCCCCCCACCTGCCTCCCTCCCGCCGGGCACCTGCGGTCCGGCCGGCTGCTGGCCCGGGCGCAGGGAGGGCCCGCCGGCTCCGGGTGAGACGAAGCTGGAGGTCAGCGCAGAGCGGGGTGTCTGGGGGCTGAGCCCCGGAGGGGAATGTGCCCCCCCCCCCCCCCCCCCCCCCTTCTGCCACCAGCATTCGGGGAGCTCCACCAGGAGACGCGGGTCCCAGGGGGACCTGAGCCGAGGGCCTGGCTTGGGGTGCAGGCCGGGGGGGGGCACGGGGGGAGGCGGGACACGGCAGGCGGGCAGCTCCCCCGCCCGGCCCCCCGCTGTCCCCCGGGTCCCAGCGCCCGGCCCGGCGGCCGCACAATGGCAGGAAGCGGGCCCCGCGCTTTGTCCGGCCGCACAGCCGCTCCCTCCGGCCGCCATGGGCACCGGGCCCGGCGTCTCCGGGCGCCGCGCGGCCTCCAGGCCCGGCCCCGGGGTGCCCTCCCCGGACTCGGCGCCCTGCTGGGCCGGGGGACTCGTCCGCGGCCGGGACGGCCAGGTAGGGGCGCAGGGGGGCGGGGGCGGGGGGCCCAGAAGGTCTCCAGGGCAGAGGGTGCCCACAGCCGCCCAGCCCCGTCCAGGCACCCACCGGGGAAGTGGGGCGCTCACCAGGGGAAGGGGGGGCTCACCGGGGGAAGAGGGGGGCTCACCGGGGGGGGGGGGGCTCACCGGGGGGGGGGGCTCACCGGGGGAAGGGGCGCTCACCGGGGGAGGGGGGGCTCACCGGGGGAGGGGGGCTCACCGGGGGGAGGGGGGCTCACCGGGGAAGGGGGGGCTCACCGGGGGATGGGGGGGCTCACCGGGGGAGGGGGGGGCTCACCGGGGGAGGGGGGGGCTCACCGGGGGGAGGGGGGCCTCATCGGGGGGAGGGGGGCCTCACCGGGGAAGGGGGGGCTCACCGGGGGAGGGGGGCTCACCGGGGGGAGGGGGGGGCTCACCGGGGGGAGGGGGAGCTCACCGGGGGAAGGGGGGGCTCACGGGGGGAGGAGGCTGGGCCCAGAGACGTGTGCCCCCTCCCGCCATCGCAGGGCTGGAGGCAGAGGGGGGCTGCCCAGTCTGGCCTTTGTGTCTGGGCGGCCTCCGGGCACCCCACGGGGCCCAGGCCCTGCCCCTCGCACCCCCTCCTGCCTCTGCCGGGCCCTGCCACACCCCTTACTCCTGCCGCCGCCCTCGGCGAGGAGGAGGGCACTTCCGGAGCCCCCTCCCCAGGGAGAGGCCTTGACCTGCTTCCCCAAGGCCCCTCCCCGCTGCTGGTGAAGTTCTGGTCCGTCTGCGGGCAGTGGCCTCGGGGCTCTCCCTTCCGGGCTGAGTCCTGGGAACTTTGGGCCCTGCTGCCCCTCGCCCGTGCCCGCAGAGGGCGGAATGGTGGGCAGAGGAAGGGGCCTGGGCACCTGGTCTGAGAGCAGGGGAAGGGGCTGCCCCATGCTCTGGGGAGACCCTGTGGTTTGGTGATTCGGGGAGGGGGAGCAGGCCTGGCACCAGCAAATGAAGCTGTCGGAAATCGCCAGAGGCCCGGACAGGTCAGAGGGGCCCTGTGCCCGGCTGGACTCGGGCGAGAGGACTGCCAGCTGCTGGCGGTGGGCCCCGGGGAGAAGGGCTCAAGCAGGGCCGCTGGGTTATCTGGGGCAAAGAGACCCTCTGTTAGCGCGCCCACGGCCCCGAGGTGGCGGGCGGCCCCGAGGTGCGGCCCCGAGGTGGCGGGCGGGCCCTAAGGTGGGCAGGCGGACCCCGAGGTGGGCAGGCGGGCCCCGAGGTGGGCAGGCAGACCCCGAGGTGGGCAGGCGGACCCCGAGGTGGCGGGCGGCCCCGAGGTGGGCGGGCAGACCCCGAGGTGGCAGGCGGCCCCGAGGTGGCGGGCGGGCCCCGAGGTGGGCGGGCGGCCCCGAGGTGGGCGGGCAGACCCCGAGGTGGCGGGCGGCCCCGAGGTGGCGGGCGGGCCCCGAGGTGGCAGGCGGATGGAGCCGAGCGCGGTGGTTCTCCCGCTTCCTTGGGGAGAAGGAGATAGACAGCTGCTGTGGTTGAAGGGAGTCCTCAGCCCAACCTCACAGCCTGAGGGGGGCGGGGGCTGAAGGCCGCCTTCGAGATCTGGGCCAGAATGGCCACAGCCGCCTGCCTGGGGCCAGAGCCCCGGGAGCCAGCGTCCTGCCAGCCATGCCTCTGTCCCGGGAGGAGTGAGGGACGCAGGAGCCAAAGCAGCGACTCCCTCTTGTCCCCGTGGCCCGGCGGACCCCGGCCAGCCTCCCGCTCCACGCTCCCTGTCAGGCACCAGGCGGCGGTGGCGATGGCGATGGCGGTGGCGATGGCGATGGCGGTGGCCATGGCGATGGCAGTGGGGGAGTGTGGTGAAAACCTGGGATCTGCAGCCTTGTGCCCTGGCCGGGGTGGCTCAGTGGTTGGAGTGTTGTCCTGTGCACCGAAAGGTTGCCCCTCGGCAATTCGCCTGGAAGACAGCGTGGTCTCAGCTCACGCACGTGCCAGGCCATTTGGGGACCTTGCTGTCCTCTGAGGGGCTCCCTGCTTGGCCCTGGCCAGTTCAGCTCAGTGGGTAGAGTGTCAGCCTTCAGACTGAAGGACGCCAGGTTCCATCCGGTCGGTCAAGGGCACGCGCCTCACTTGCAGGCTGGATCACGGCCCCGGTTGGGGCTCGGGTGAGAGGCAGTCTGTGTGTCTCACATCCGTGTTTCTCTCTGTTGTCTCTCCTGGCTCCCGTCCAGTCTCTATAAAACCAACGGAAAGTATCCTCGGGTGAGAATAACAACAAAAAAACATGTCACAAAAGACACCCCCCCAGGCAAAAAAAAAAAGTAATGGGTACTTCTTCTCTAAAAACAGTTTTTTAAAAACCCTCACCTGACGACACACTTTTTTCTTTATTTTTTTAAATTATATTTTACTGATTTTTTACAGAGAGGAAGGGAGAGGGATAGAGAGCTAGAAACATCAATGAGAGAGAAACATCGATCAGCTGCCTCCTGCACGCCCCCTACTGGGGATGTGCCCCCAACCAACTAACGTACATGCCCTTGACTGGAATGGAACCTGGGACCCTTCAGTCCGCAGACCCATGCTCTATCCACTGAGCCAAACTACCGTATTTTTTGGACCATAAGACGCACTTTTTTCCCCCCAGAAGTGGGGGGAAAAAGTCCCTGCGTCTTATGGTCCAAATATAGCCCACACATATACTTTAAAAAAAAGTTTTTTTACTTGCCCGGCTCTGTGTGGTCTCTGTGTGCTTGCCCGGCTCTAAAATGGTTCTAAATGCTGCTGTTCACTTTACAGGGTTGATTACATGTGTTTATGACTGTGATGTTGGGTTTTAATGCACATAAAATATTTTAGGACACTATTTGTTTCAGAATCTTTTTTTCTTCATTTCCCTTCTCTAAAAACTGGTGCGTCTTATGGTCCGGAGCGTCTTATGGTCCGAAAAATACGGTAGTTAGGGCTGTTGTTGTTTTTAATTATTTTTATTGATTTTAGAGAGGAAGTGAGAGGGATAGAGAGATTGAAACATCAATGATCAGCTGTCCCCTGCAGAGAGAATCATTGATCTGCTGCCTCCTGCACACCCCCTACTGGGGATCGAGCCCGCAACCCAAGCATGTGCCCTTGGCCGGAATTGAACCCGGGACCCATTAAACACGGCGCTGCCCAACCGAACGGCAGCCTGAGCTTCGCTTCTGGGGGTCCTTCCTGCCTGCGCCCCGGGAAGAGGCCCCGCTGCCCCCGCCTCCTGGGTACTCACTCCAAGTCTGCCCCTGGGCACTGCGCTGCTGGGCAGTGGCACAGGAGGCCCCCTGGGCCCGGCCGCGGTCTGGCCACAGCCCACCTCCCACCCTCGCCCGCAGGTATGCCACCACGCCGACTGCCAGCAGCTGCACCGCCGGGGGCCCCTCAACCTCTGCCAGGCCTGTGACAGCAAGTTCCACAGCGCCATGCATTATGACGGGCACGTCCGCTTCGACCTGCCCCCCCAAGGTGAGTATGGACTGGGGTGCCCAGCCTGGCCCTGCGGTGCCCAGGGTTGCCCCACATCCCCCTTCTGGGGGCACCCTGTCCTGGTACCTGGGGGAACCCTGGCAGGGCCGTCAGAAGGACGAGAGCTGACTGTAAATTATGAAACGCAAGTATGTTTCAGTCCCTTTTGTTCCGCAAGTTGTTTGTTTTTTTATTAAAGTTTGTTTTTGTTGATTTCAGAGAGAGGGAGGGAGAGAGAGAGAAACCTCAATGATGAGAGAGAATCCTTGATGGGCTGCCTCCTGCACGCCCCGCAACTCCGGCCTGTGCTCCGACCGGGAATGGAACCCTGACCTGGTTTATAGGTCAACACTCAACCCCTGAGCCACGCCGGCCTGGCCCTACAAGGTGTTTGAACAAGAGAAAGGGCTGGGGGTTGTGCCCATCTCGGGAGCAGGCCTGTCTCTGCCAGGGGCTGGGTCTGCACCTCCCCGCTGCCCTGCGCCTGGCTGGGGCCCGGGAGAAGGTCCCTCTCTTCCTGTCCTCGGGCAGGGCCTTCAGGGCAAAGCTTCCTGCGGGGGTGGGGGTGGGGGCAGGTCAGAGGAACTTGTAGCCGGAAACAAGAAACCCCTCCTGCTGAATAGGGACCTGGCCGGGCCCACAGCCAACTGGCTGTGCTGGGCACAGCCCTTTGTCTCCTCCTCAGCCGGTCAGAGGCCCAAAAAGACTCTGCCCCTGTGCCAGGCCGCCTGAGACTTCGGGTTTGGCCGCAGGGTGGGGGCGGGGAGGCCTGAGAGAAAGAGCCCTGGGCCTTGGGCCCTTCCTGCAGTAACCCCGGAGGCTGGCTTCCTCATCCTGATTTCATAGAAGGGTAAACTGAGGCAGCAGGTAGCTTTGTATTGAGAGCGGGACGTCCCCTACAGTGTCCTCTCAGGGGAATCGGGGAGACCAGGTGCTAAGCAGTGACTGAGCACCTCTCCTCACTGAACCAAGGGGCCCTAGCTAGTGGGGGGCGGGCCACAGGGCCAGTGGTGGCAGTGTTGTTTTTGTTTTGCTTTTTAAATATAATTTTTATTGATTTCAGAGAGGAAGGAAGAGGAGGAGAGAGATTGCAACATCCACGATGAGAATCACTGATAGGCTGCCTCCTGCATGCCCCCCACTGGGGACTGGGCCCCTCACCGGAATCGAACCCGGGACCCTTCAGTCCCCAGGCCTACGCTCTGTCCGCTGAGCCAAACCAGCCAGGGCACAGCCCGCTCCGTTTTACCCTAAAGGCTCTGTGCTGGCCCGGAACGTGTCCACGCGGTCATGCCCCCCACGCACCAGCCCTGCGGTGGACCTGGAGGAGGAGGAGGAGAGCTCCGTGGATGGCAAAGGGTAGGTGAGGGGAAGGGGGGCGAGAAGACGCTGCGGGGTCCCAAGGCTGGGTCTCAGATCAAAGATCCAGGGGCCAGCGGCTTCCCGCTTCCCAGGGGCTGGCCGGGGACCCCTCCCTGTCTGCGCTGCCTGATTGCTGGAGGAGGCCACCTGGCCTGGGCCAGCCTGCAGGCTTCACCTGGCGAAGTGCCCCTGGGTGTGATTCCTGTGGTGGCCGCCAGAGGGCGCACAGCCCCTCCTGGGCCCTAGCCGGCCTGAGGGCACCTGCGTTCCTCAGTCAGTGGGGGTGTTTGTGGAAGTGTGGGTAGGCAGCCAGGGCCCACTCACAACACATCCTGGTGAGGACCCACCGTGCTTCCAACCTCCGTCCCCCCTGGCTTCCCTGCAGGGACCGGAAGAGCTCAGGCCTGAAACTGTCCAAGAAGAAGGCCAGGAGGAGACACACCGATGTAAGGGGTCCCTGGCAGGAGGCCCGGCAGGCTCCGGGGCCGTCTGCTCTGAGCTCCAGGGCCGGGGGTGGGCCCAGGGGGTCCCTCCCTCACCACCTGCCCCGTGGCCCAGCGCGGCCCGCCTTAGCCAGGTGGGGGGGGGATGCTGGGGGAGCGCCTCCCTCGGTCTCGGGGACTTGGCGGCCTCCCTGGTACACAGGTGGCTGGGGTCTCCCTGCAGTCACTCCCCGGCTGGGGGTCCCCTTCTAGACCCCGGGGTGGGGAGGGCAGGAAGAGGGGCCACAGAAGCTGAGACCCACGTCCTCTCAGGACCCAAGCAAGGAGTGCTTCACCCTGAAGTTTGACCTGAACGTGGACATCGAGACGGAGATTGTGCCGGCCGTGAAGAAGAAGTCCCTGGGGTAGGGCCTGGCGGGCAGTGGGCCGGGGGCCGGGGCGGGCTCCTGCACAGATGCCTGTGTGTGTCTGTGTGGTGGGTGGTCTGTGAGCATGGCCCTCACGTGTGGGAAGGCCCGCCCCTGGGGTGTGCCAGGCCCCTGCACCTGTGTGCGCAGTCCTAGCCCGTGTGCGTGGCCCAGGCCCCGCCCTGATGCGCGGGACACACCTCTGGGGTGTGTGGGGGTGTGCACACACCTGTATGTCCGTGTGCTGTGTGAGGCTCCGCGGGTGCTCCCTTTCCCGCCGGGAAGGCGGGTGGAGCTGGGGAGGGTGGGGTGGACTGCCCCCGAACAGATGCTCCCGTCCGCGCAGGGAGGTGCTGCTGCCCATCTTTGAGAGGAAGGGCATTGCACTGGGCAAAGTGGACATCTACCTGGACCAGTCCAACACGCCCCTGTCCCTCACCTTTGAGGCCTACAGGTTCGGGGGACACTACCTGCGGGTCAAAGGTGAGCAGCTGGCGGGGTGGAGAGGGGCCGGGCCTCCTGGAGAGGAGTGCTTCCCCCAGGCTCAGGTTCCCCTTGGCAATGGCCCTGAGCAGCTCATTACCATACAGGTGTCCGGGCGGTGCAGGGCGGGGCCTCCGGGCGGGCAGCCGGCCTGGGTTTGGATCCTGGGGGGGAGAGAGGACCCGCGCCCCTCTCCCGCCAGACCTGGGCGTTGAGGACCTCTCCTTGCCCCCCATGCCGCCCCAGCCAAGCCGGGGGACGAGGGGAAGGTGGAGCAGGGCGTGAAGGACGCCAAGTCCCTGAGTCTGCCCATCCTGCGGCCAGCCGGAGCTGGGCCCCCGGGCCCGGAGCGCGCCGACCCCCTGAGCCGCCGGGAGAGCCTGGACATCCTGGTGAGGGGGGGGGAGGGCCCCGGGGGGGTCGGCCGGGCCCTCACTGCTCCTTCTTGGGGCTTTATCTCCCCTTCGGAAAACGGGGCCCTTTTTGGATCTAAGGTGGTAGTCTGTCTCTGAGAGTCTGCCTGTGCCCAGAGAGTGTATGTGTGTGTGTGTGTGTACAGTCAGGTGTTGTGTGTCACTGACTGCGCGTGTGTACATATGTGTGCATGTGGGTGTATTAGCAGACACTGTGTGCCACAGTGTGTGCATGTGTATACGTGTGTGTGCATGTGTATACGTGTGCGTGTGTGCGTGTATGTACGTGTGTGTGTGTGTGTGTGTGTGTGTGGTGGATTCTCCTAAGTGCACTGAGTGTGACTCTCCCCCCCGCCGGCTCTGCGCTGTGGCTGGGAGGCTGGGGGGTCCAGGTGCGTCCGTGTCTGGATCTTCCCGCCCCCAGAGCATGTCCTGCAGAGACCCTCCCCCGTCACAGGCTGGCCCACGGTCCTGGAAACCCCCACAGGGCGGGGCTGTGGGGACCAGGGCGGGCTGGCCTTGACCCCCCTCCCTGGCCAGGCCCCTGGCCGCCGCCGCAAGAACATGTCGGAGTTCCTGGGCGAGGCGAGCATCCCCGGGCAGGAGCCCCCCGCGCCCTCCAGCTGCTCGCTGCCCACCGGCGGCGGTGGCGACAGCTGGAAGAACCGGGCCGCCAGCCGCTTCAGCGGCTTCTTCAGCTCGGGCCCCAGTGCCAGCGTCTTCGGCCGGGTACGTGGGCCCCGGGGCCCGGGGCAGGGCAGCGCTGGGCACTGACCCCTGACCCTGACCTGACGCCGGTCTCCTGCCAGGAGGTGGACAAGATGGAGCAGCTGGAGGGCAAGCTGCACGCCTACGCCCTCTTCGGGCTGCCCCGGCTGCCCCGGCGGCTGCGCTTCGACCACGACTCCTGGGAGGAGGAGGGGGACGAGGAAGAGGAGGAGGACGATGCCTGCCTGTGGCTGGAGGACAGCTGGCGGGACCTCATCGATGGGCATGAGGTGGGTGCCCGCCACAGCCTCCCCTGCTCCCTCTTCTGGGGGAAGGACGACACGACCCCCCATGTGGAGGGGCCCTCTGAGCGCCCGCGGCAGCATGTTCCCAGGACCGCCCTGTGGAGCTGTTGTCATCACTGACCCACTTTGGGGAGACTGAGGCAAAGTGAGATTGCGGGTGCCGTTTAGATGTCTTAGTGGTAGATAGAGCAGGGCCCGGAACTTGGGGGACCCCTGGGTCTCTATGGGGGGGGAGAAGGAGGTTACAATCTAGGTTACTTCCCTCCCGCTCCCTGGCTGACCCTGCCTTCCCACAGAAGCTGACCCGAAGGCAGTGCCACCAGCAGGAGGCGGTGTGGGAGCTGCTGCACACGGAGGTTTCCTACATCAAGAAGCTGCGGGTGATCACTAACGTGAGCGGGGCTCCCGGCCCAGGGCACCCACCTGCTCCCGGTGGGTTAGTGGGCGGAGCAGAGCGAACACGGCCTCATGCCTGGTTCACTCCTTCAACGGCCGTTCCTGACACCTGCTGTGCCAGGGCCCAGCTACCGCACTCTGGCCGGGAGGCAGAGTGGGCAGGCACTGGGGAATGTGTGTGTGTGTAAGGACGTTGATCTGGAGGGAGCACCTGGCCTGGGCTTGGGGGTTCAGGAAGGCCCCCTCTGAGCGGACACTCAGAGGCTGAGCCAGGGCAGAGTGGAGCCTGGACCGGGCGACCCTCCAGCGGGCTATGGGGCTTGGGCGTTTTCTGAAAAGGTGAACCCTCTCTGTCCCTGGGTGCCTCAGAGCCTCCTGGGAAGCGTGAGGGGGAGAGGGGAGCCTAAGAATGGGTGGGGAGTCGGGACTGGCACCCCCAAGCTGCAGCGCCAGGTACCCCCACAGCTGTTCCTGTGCTGCCTCCTGAACCTGCAAGAGGCTGGGCTGCTGTGTGAGGTAGGCCGGGCCTGGGGCGGGGATAGGATGGGGGAGTGTCAGGGGAGGGGCTTAAGCAGGGCTGGAGGTGGGGGAGCGGGGCTGGAAGAGGGTGGAGAAGGTGAAGCGTGGGGCGTGGCTTCGGAAGGCGAGGATGGAGGAGGGTGAGGAAAGGGGGAGGATGAACCCAGGCGGGCTGGGGGCGGCGCTAGGGGCGGGGCCGGGAGGCCGGGGGCGGGGCCGGGAGGCCGGGGGCGGGGCCGGGAGGCCGGGGGCGCGGCCGAGCGCACCTCCCGCCCGCAGGTGGAGGCGGAGCGCCTGTTCAGCAACGTCCCGGAGATCGCGCGCCTGCACCGCGGGCTGTGGGGCAGCGTGATGGCGCCGATGGTGGAGAAGGCGCGGCGCACGCGGGCGCTGCTGCAGCCCGGAGACCTCCTCAAAGGCTTCAAGCTGGTGCGGACCCAGCCCGCCCGGGGGGTGAAGGGGGAGACGCGGCAGCAGGGCGGGGGCGCCGGTCTCATCGGCTCATCACCCCACCTCCTGGGACAGGTTCCTGGTGGTCACCCCGCCCGGTTCCTGGTGGTCCGAGGCGAGGAATTTCCAGTCGGTCGCCCGGGTTCTGCCCCGCCTGGCCGGCTGCCCTTGCTTACCCGGCCGAGGGGGTCACGCCCGTCGAGGGGCTGTCTTGTTGAATGGAAAAAGGGGGGTGACAGGCGTGTCACCTGCGGGGTGGCCGCGGGAGAGCATAAGGGAGAGCTGGTGGGGGGCCCGGCCCGCTGGGGCGTCCGGTAACCGGTGCTGTTCCTCCGGCGCCAGTTCGGCTCCCTCTTCAAGCCCTACATCCGGTACTGCATGGAGGAGGAGGGCTGCATGGAGTACATGCGAGGCCTGCTGCGCGACAGCGACCTTTTCCGGGCCTACGTGACGGTGAGGGAGCCGGGGGCCGCGGCGTGGGGCCACCGTGGCTGCGGGTGCACTGGAGCTGGCGGGGGCGGGGCCTGGGCATCCGAGGCTGGGCCTGTGAGTCCGGGGCGGGGCCTGTGGGTCAGGGTGGGGCCTCGGAAACAGGGTGGGGCCTGGGAACAGGGGCGGGGTCTGTGGATCAGGGTGGGGCCTGGGAACAGGGGCGGGGTCTGTGGATCAGGGCGGGGCCTGGCGTCTGGGGCGGGGCCTGTGGGTCAGGGTGGGGCCTGGGAACAGGGGCGGGGTCTGTGGATCAGGGTGGGGCCTGGGAACAGGGGCAGGGCCTGTGGATCAGGGTGGGGCCTGGGAACAGGGGCGGGGCTTGTGGATCAGGGTGGGGCCTGGGAACAGGGGCGGGGCCTGTGGATCGGGGTGGGGCCTGGGAACAGGGGCGGGGCCTGTGGATCAGGGTGGGGCCTGGGAACAGGGGCGGGGCCTGTGGATCGGGGTGGGGCCTGAGAACAGGGGCAGGGCCTGTGGATCAGGGTGGGGCCTGGGAACAGGGGCGGGGCCTGTGGATCGGGGTGGGTCCTGGGAACAGGGGCGGGGTCTGTAGATCAGGGTGGGGCCTGGCGTCTGGGGCGGGGCCTGTGCACTGGGGGCGGGGCCTGGCCTGAGCCCCGCCCCTCCCGCCGCAGTGGGCCGAGAAGCACCAGCAGTGCCAGCGGCTGAAGCTGAGCGACATGCTGGCCAAGCCGCACCAGCGGCTCACCAAGTACCCGCTGCTGCTCAAGTCCGTGCTGCGCAAGACGGACGAGCCGCGCGCCAAGGAGGCCGTCGTCACCATGGTAACCAGGGCGGCGCGGGTCCCGCGGCGGCCGGGCCTCCCCGGGACCCCGGGCCTGAGCCAGCCCCTGTCCGCCCCCAGATCGGCTCCGTGGAGCGCTTCATCCACCACGTGAACGCGTGCATGCGGCAGCGGCAGGAGCGGCAGCGGCTGGCGGCCGTGGTGAGCCGCATCGACGCCTACGAGGCGGTGGAGGGCAGCAACGACGAGGTGGACAAGGTGGGCGGCCTGGCCTTGCTGGGGCTGGAGGGGCCAGACCGGCAGGAGGCTGTGCCGGAGGGAGTCTGGCGCGGGGACTCCTGGCTGAGCTGACCCCGCACCTGCGCCCTCCCCGCAGCTCCTGAAGGAGTTCCTGCACCTGGACCTGACGGCGCCCATCCCGGGCGCCTCCCCGGAGGAGACGCGGCAGCTGCTGATGGAGGGCAGCCTGCGGATGAAGGAGGGAAAGGACAGCAAGGTGACTCTAGGGGCCGCCCCGTGGGCAGCGCCCCTGCCCTGCCCCCCTGGCCCTGCAGGCGTGGACCACCCCTTCCCAGGCACCTCCTGGGCGGAGCCAGTGGGTCTCAGCTGCCCAGTCAGGTGGGCGGCGATTCAACAACTAGTGACCTTGTGGCCCCTGAGGGATGACCATCTGCCTGCAGTTTGCACTTTACAAACTCAGCAGCGTGGCCACAGCCCATGGGTGCCGGTCTCGCCCACTGGGTGCCATGTGGTTGCTGGGGGGCAGGAGGGGCACACTGTATCAGCAGGCCAGGAACAGACCCTTGCACTGAGCTAGGAATCCGTCATGCCTCATGTAGCCGGAGCCTGCAACTCAGGGTTTTAAAGTTACCTCCCAGTGGACGGAATGCCGTCCTGTGTGCTGAAGGATTCCGGTCGACTCTGGTCAAGGGCACATGCGGGCTCCATCCCCAGTAGAGGGCGTGCAGGAGGCAGCCAAGCAATGATCCGCTCTCATTGATGTTTCTCTCTCTCTCACTCTCCCTTCCTCTCTGAAACCAATAAAAATACATTAAAAATAAAATAAAATTTACTTCCCTTTCCTCTTTAATATCAAGTTCTAATTTAAATAAGTCACAAGCCTATAGCTCACTGGAAGAAAGTCATCTTGTTCTTCCTTTTTTTTAATTCAGAGAGGAAGGGAGAGGGAGAGAGGTAGAAACATCAATGACGAGAGAGAATCAGCAATAGACTGCCCCCTGTACACCCCCCACTGGGAACCTAGCCCACAACCTGGGCATGTGCTCTTGGCTGGAATCGAACCCGGGACCCTTTAGTCTGCAAACTGACGCTGTATCCACCGGGCCACACCAGCTAGGGCAGTGGTCGGCAAACCGCGGCTGGCGAGCCACATGCTCTCGAGCCGTGGTTTGCTGCTTTGTTGACTAATGAGTTTGCCGACCATTGTCATATGCTAACTACCCTTTACCTCTTTGCACACAATATAAATTTCCTAATCCTCCCAGCTTCCAACTACACAGTAACATTTAGTCTAGCAGTGGTCGGCACACTCATTAGTCAACAGAGCGGCAAACTGAGGCTCGAGAGCCGCATGTGGCTCGCCAGCCGCGGTTTGCTGACCACTGAGCAAGCGCTTGCTCTCACGTTCATGTGCGTCGGGCAGGGCAGGTGTCTGACAAAGTCTGAGTGCCCCCAGGAGAGGGCGCTGCAGCGGACAGGCGGAGGGTCCCTGCCTGAGGCCCCGGGACCCTGGCTCTGACCCCCGGCCTCCTGCTGCCCGCCCCCAGATGGACGTGTACTGCTTCCTCTTCACGGACCTGCTCTTGGTGACCAAGGCGGTGAAGAAGGCCGAGAGGACCAAGGTCATCAGGCCGCCGCTGCTGGTGGACAAGATCGTGTGCCGGGAGCTGCGGGACCCTGGTGAGGGGCCCGCCCCCGGGCCGGGGCTGTGACGGGCGGGCGGCAGCCGTCTGCGCCGGCCCTGACCCCAGCCCTTCCCGAGCAGGCTCCTTCCTCCTCATCCACCTCAACGAGTTCCACAGCGCCGTGGGGGCCTACGCCTTCCAGGCCAGCGGGCAGGCCCTGTGCCGGGGCTGGGTGGACGCCATTTACAACGCCCAGGTGAGCGGGTGCCGCACAGAGGGCGGGTGGCCGGGTGGCCGGGTGGGGGCCGTGGCTCACAGCCCAGCTGCCCCCCCTGCAGAACCAGTTGCAGCAGCTGCGTGCACAGGAGCATGCAGGCAGCCATCAGCACCTGCAGAGCCTGGAGGAGGAGGAGGAAGAAGAGGAGGAGGAGGACGAGCAGGAGGAAGACGAGGAAGAGGAGGGTGGGGAGAGCAGCACTTCAGCCGCCAGCTCCCCCACCATCCTGCGCAAAAGCAGCAACAGCCTGGACTCCCAGCACTGGTACGCGTGGCCTGGGCCCCGGCAGGCCTGGGCAGGGCCCGGCCCCAGTCCCTGTCTCCGAAAGGCTTTGTGCTGTGAGCCCGGCCGGGGTGGGTGTGGGTTCTGTGTGGGAGCTGGCTGCCCCAGCCACAGGCCGGGTTGGCACAGGATTTTCAACTTGACCGCCAACTCTGCCTCATTAGTAGCTGTCTGCCGGGAGCCGGCTGAGGGCTCTCAGGCCCTGTCCCACGGGAAAGAGTCTGTGGTGGGGATGATGCCATGCTGGTGTCCGCTGTGGGCACAGGAGCTGGGGGTCTGGGCCCGTGCCATGTTTGCCATCTCTGAGCCTCCAGCGGGCAGGGCCGGCCGAGGCCGTGGAGCCCTGCTGTGCCCGCCGGGGCTGACTCCCTTCCCGGCCCCCGGCCCGCAGCGCCTCGGACGGCTCCACGGAGACCCTGGCCATGGTGGTGGTGGAGCCCGGGGAGCCGCTGTCCTCTCCCGAGTTCGAGGGCGGCCCCTTCAGCTCCCAGTCGGACGAGATGTCCCTCGGCACCACCGCCTCGTCCGTCACGCCGACCAGCGAGCTGCTGGCCCTGGGCCCCGGGGACGGCCGCTCCTGCTCCATGGACTCCGCCTACGGCACCCTGTCCCCCACCTCCCTGCAAGACTTCGCGACCCCAGCCCCTGCAGCGGAGCCCGCGCCCCGGCCCCCCGGCTCGCCACAAGCCCCCTCGCCCCCGCCCTCGCCCCGCCTCCGCCGCCGCACCCCCGTCCAGCTGCTGCCCCGCCTGCCCCGCCTGCTCAAGTCCAAGTCCGAGGCCAGCCTCCTCCAGCTGCTGGCGGGGGCCACGGCCCGGGGGCCGCCCCCAGCCCCCAGCCGCAGCCTGTCGGAACTCTGCTTGGCTGCCACGGCCTCGGGCACCAGGACTCGGGGCTCCCCCCACGAAGCTGGGGCCCGCTGGCATGGCGGGGGCGCGCCAAGCCCTGGCGGGGGCGCCCAGCCGTCGGAGCCGGAGGGCAGGACCGCCTGCCCGGCGGGGGAGCCCGGAGGGCCGGCCAGGAGGAGTGGAGAGCTGCCCTCAGGGGCCTCCCCCAGGGTCCAGCCGGAGCCGCCGCCCGGGGTCTCCGCCCAGCACCGGAAGCTGACGCTGGCCCAGCTCTACCGCCTCCGGACCACCCTGCTGCTCAACTCCACACTCACCGCCTCGTGAGTGGCCGGGCGGGCGGCGAGGCGGGCGGCCCGGCGTGCTGGCACGGGGCACCGAGCCCTGGGGAGGGCAGGGGCGCTGTTAGGGCTGGAGCAGCGGCACCCAGGGCTGTGGAGGAAGAGGGAGCCCGGGGCCTGCCCCGGAGCTTGGCTGAGGGTGTCTGAAGTCAGGATTGTGGCGGGGAGGAGAGGGTGGCTGGAGTCCCTCTGAGTGGCATCAGCAAAGGAAGGACTATCTCTCCCCTCCCCGCCCCGCCCCTGCAGGGAGGTCTGAGCAGAGGGAGGCCCCAAGGGTGCCGCTGACCACGGACCGCACACAGCAGGCCTCCGGGGTGCGGCCCTGCTCCAGCAGCCGCCTGTGTGCGCACTAGGCAGGACCTGCTGCTGCCGCGGGGCCGTGTGCACTCGGCCAGACTGGATGGAGGAGGAGGAGGGTTCGGCAGAGGCCCAGCTCAGGATGGCCCCACGGTCCCACCGGCACTAACCTGCCCCCGGCCCGCCCAGCAGGACTCCTCGTCCGCTCCTCCCTGGAGTCACCAGCTTCCCCTGCGCTGGACTCCAGGGCCACCCCCTCCTCTCCTCTGGCCCCGAGGGGGACAGCTCCTTGCCCTCGCCTCCCTCCGCGTCCCAGGCCCCGGGGCTCGCTGTAAAGTTGCATATTTATTGAGCTTTGATTCTTTTATAAAGACTTGTACATACTCCACCGGAAGGAGTCCTTTGCTTTGTATCCCACCCCTTTCAGGCTCAGGGCAACTGAGCTCTGTTCCCCCATCTGTGGAGGGGCGCCGGGGGAGAGGCCGTGGGGAGCAGCAGTGAATTAGGGGGCAGAGGCCACCGGACCGACACCCCAAAACCAGCCCATGCCCTGACACAGCCACGAGACCCACCCTTAGCGCCCCACGGTGCTGCTCCAGGCTGCCCCGAGCTTAGGCCAGGGTGGGCGATCCGGCTGGGCTCACCGGGAGTCTCTGGGGCTCCTCTCCAGGGGAGGGCCCTGCACCCACACCTTACAGTGTCTGGAGGGGCCTGGCTCTGAACCCCCGCGGAGGAAGTTCCTTCACCCCCTCCCTTGGGGGTGGTCTCAGGGCTGAGACCGGAAGCCAGGCTCGGGGCCAGGGTAGCCCTGGCCTCCGTGCACCTTGCTGCCCGCGGGCCATGAGCTCACTGAGCTGGGGACCGCCTCCCAGGCCAGGCCTCCACTCCCAGGGCCCCTGGGGCTGCTCCCCGACCCCCACCCCCAGGCAGGCTCCCGGGGGCGGGCCTGCGGCTGGGTGCCGGGCCGGAACTGCGGTGGGCAGGGCGGGCAGAGGGGAAGCCCCCGCAGGCGCACGCCGGGCCTGCCCGCTCCAGTCCCGCCCGAGGGCCCAGAGCGGCGGCGCGGGGCCATGGACCAGCAGCCCCGGCGCTGGGCGGCAGCGGTGGCCGCAGTGAGTGGGGTCCACGGGTGGGGAGCGGGTGAGGGGCGGCCTCAAGCCTCTGGGCTGGGCCTGAGCGGGGCGGAGGGGGTCCCGAGAAAGCGAATACCTGAATCTGGCGCCCAGACTCGCTGGGGGTTGGGCGGGCCCTCCCCTCTGACCTAGTTAGAGGCTCCGCAGGGCGGGCCCTTCCTTCCAGAGGAAACAGCCTGCTGGGGTCCCAGGGAGCAGGTCGCTGGGGCGGGGGAGGGGCCCTGTGAGGGGCTGGGGGAGCCTTCTGCTTGCCAGCCTGGCCCGTCTCCCATCCCAACCCTCGGGCACCCCTTCTGCTCAAGAACCTGGGAAGTGGGCTGCTCTGAGGGCACAGTCTGGGGGCCTCCAAAGGGGGGGAGACTGGGCAGGGAGAGGCCCCACGTGGGGAAGCCATGCCCACGCAGGAGCCAGCAGCCCCTGTCTCCCAGGCCCTCCTCCTGCTCCTGCTGGGTGCCCAGGGCCGGGGCGGCACTGCCAGTCCCCGGTGTGAGTGTGCCCGTGGCTCCCAGAGGAGGACCGGTCCGCTCTGCTGCAGGGGCTGCCCCGCAGGTGAGTGGCTGCGGGAGGGAGGGTGGGGAAGCGGGGCTGGGAGAGAAGTGGGGGGCACGGGTAGGAAGGGGAGGGGAGGCGGGGGCCCCCTGCCTCTCTGACGCAGCCCGGGCTCCACAGGGCAGTACCTCGCGGCCCCCTGCACGGAGCCCTGTGGCAATGCCACCTGCGCCCCGTGCGGCCAGGGCTCCTTCCTGGCCGGGGAGCACCACCAGCAGACCAGCTGCACCCGCTGCCAGGCCTGCGACGAGCAGGGTGAGGAGCTGCGGGGTCTGGGGGGCCCTGGGGGCAGGCTGCGCCGCCTCTTTCTGAGGAAGCGGCTGGTTGGGCCACGCAGGGTGCGAGGGCCTGCGGTCACCCCCTCAGGCCGCTCTCCCGGACCCTGCCCCGGGCACCGTTGTGCCCCTTCCCCCCGCGACCTCCTGTCTGCACACTCCCGCCTGGCCTGTGGGGTGCGCTGCCCTGTCTCTGGTTTATCCCGTTTGTTCTTCTGGGGATCTGTCCCACCTCTGGGGGGCAGGCGTCTCTGCCCTAACCGCCTCTGCTCCCCGTCTCCCTGCACCCCCACCAGCCTCCCAGGTGGCCCTGGAGAACTGCTCGGCAGTGGCTGACACCAGGTGTGGGTGCCCGCCAGGCTGGTTTGCCGAGTGCCCGGGCCCTCACTGCATCAGCGGCTTGCCCTTCCGCTGCCACCCGTGCCTGGACTGCGGGGCCCTGCACCGCCACACACGGGTGCCCTGTGAGTACCCACAACGTGCGCTATTGACCCCCCCTCTCTCCCACTCTTACCCTCCCCCCACCGTCCTCTCCCCCACCTTGACCCACCCCGTCTGCTGGTCTGCAGGTTCCAGCACAGACACTGAATGTGGCGCCTGCCTGCCTGGCTTCTATGAACATGGCAACAGCTGTGTGTCCTGCCCCACGTAACTTCCTGGCTGCCCTGGGCAGGGACAGGGGGAGGGGAGCAGAGTGGGGCCAGGGCCAGGGAGGAGGGGGCTTGGCCCTGTGGTGGGTGGGCCCCCCTCCAGGCAAACATGTAAAGGGAGACGTGGATTCGCCTGAGCTGGGCAAATAAGGACACTGCGGTAGTGAGGAGGAGGGTTTGGCGCATACGGAGGGCATTGGTGGACCCGCCCTGTTCCCTGGAGGATGCTGGGCAAGCGGCCTCACTCCGATGTGCGGCTCCCCCATCTGAACACGGAACGGTAGTGGGTCCCCAGAGCACCTGCCATCTCAGACACCCTTCTCGGTGTGGGGTACAGCAGGGAGACCCCTGGCCGGTCTGGTCCGGACGGAGCGGACATGCTGATGGCCCTCAGTCTGGTCTAGAAGCAGCTCGGATACATCCTGGTTGAGATCTAGTTCCTGGGACGCGGGCATTTCAGCAGAGCTTTGGGGACATTCCCGGGAGGAGCGGGCTCCAGGGAAGAGGCCTGGAGGGGAGGGGCCCTCAGGACGGAGATGTCGGGCAGCCCGGACAGCCCGCCGAGCGGGCCCTCACCCCCCGCCCCCCGCCCCCCGCAGGAGCGCCCTGTGGAGATGTCCCGAGCCCTGCGCAGCGGCCTGCGGCTGGAGGCAGAGTAGGTGGCGTGCTGGGGACACAGCGGGTGGGAGAGCTGGGGAAGGCCCAGGGCAGCTGGGGGGCGGCTACACCCAGCACCCACCCACTGCTCTTTCAGTGTTCTGGGTCCAGGTGCTCCTGGCAGGCCTGGTAGTTCCACTGGTGCTCGGTGCCACCCTGACCTACACGTACCGCCGCTGCCAGCCCTGCAAGCCCGTGGTTCCTAGTAAGTGCATGCGCATTTGCACGCACACACGTGCATACCCACACATGCGCATGCTCGCACGTACACACACGCATACACACAGGGACATACAAATGTGTGCGGACCTCATATGTGGACGTGCATAATCACACACATGCATGCCACTTACATGCATACACACACATGCACACACTCCTGGGAACCTGGGGTCAGGATGGGTAGCCGGAGCGCACTCAGCCCGGACGCAGAGGGAACGGAGGGAGCTGGTGTGTATAGAGGACCCCAGCGCAGCTGGACCAGCATCAGGCCCAGGAACCCTGCCCATTGCTGGTCGGACTCTCTTGTCTCCCCGCAGATGGAGCCGGGATGGGGGCCCTGACCGCTCTGCAGGTGAGACTCACGTTCTGTAGGTGGGTAAACAAGTACCAGGCCTCAGCCTTCGGGAGCTCAGAGGCCGGGCCTCATTAGGACGCGGGCGCAGCTGGCATGGGGTAGGCTAACACACACGTGCGCCAAGTTATCGGGAATGAGGGCAGCACGGGGCCTCTCGGGCGTGGCCCTCAGGAGGCCGCGGGCCTCAGGTTAACAGAGCTAACTCTTCAGGGGGGCGATGCCGCCATGGCAAGGGCAGTGCCGGGACTCCAGCAGAGGGCAGCTCTCCCGCGGGGTCCCTGGGGGAGCTTGCTGGCCCGGCTGACCTGGGCCTCTCCTGGCTTCCAGACCACCCACCTCTTACCCCCTGAGAGCGCCCACATCCTCTTGGTGCCACCCAGCGGCAGTGAGAAAGCCTGCCCCGGCCAGCTGGTGGGCAGCGGCTGGACCCCTGGCTGCGCCCAGACCCAGGACGCGCCGGGCGCGGAGGGGCCGTGGTCCTGGGAGCGGCTGCGCAGCGGGGCGCTGGGTAAGCCTTCCCGCCGCCCGCCGGGCCGGTGAGAGCTGTGCTTTCCTGGGGCGCCGCGTGCCCACTTCCCGTCCCCGCGCTCCCCGGGGGGACCGCCCCGCCGCTGCCGCTGCCGCAGACCGCGTTCCCAGGGTCTCTGTCTGCCCCCAGGCCCGCCGCCGCCGCCAGCGCCCCCTGCAGGCTCGGCGGCCGCCACGCTGCAGCTGGGCCCGCAGCTCTACGACGTGGTGGACGCGGTGCCCGCGCGGCGCTGGAAGGAGTTCGTGCGGACGCTGGGGCTGCGCGAGGCCGAGATCGAGGCCGTGGAGGTGGAGGTGGGCCGCTTCCGCGACCAGCAGTACGAGATGCTCAAGCGCTGGCGCCAGCAGCAGCCCGCCGGCCTGGGCGCCATCTACGCGGCCCTGGAGCGCATGGGGCTGGACGGCTGCGCCGAGGACCTGCGCGGCCGCCTGCAGCGCGGCCCGTGACGCCGGCCGCCCGCCAGCGGGCCCCAGGGCCCTCGCACAAGCCCTAAGTACTGTTACTTACGCGTGTAGACATTTTATGTCACTTATTCTGTGCCCCCGGCCCGGCCCTGCGTAGCAGCGCCAGCCGCCCTGCCCTGCCCCCCACCCCAAGGGGAACGAGGGAACGGGGGAGGGGGTCGGAATGGCTCCGCGGGCGCCCAGCCCCAGGGGCCGGGCTGTGGATTAAATCTGTTCGGAAAAGCCGCAGATTGGTGTTTCCTCGGGGCTGGGGTGAAGGGCCCGGCTTGGCTTCCTGGGGCGTCGGGAGGGCGGAGGTCTCGCCCGCCAGAGTCTGGGACGCACGGAGGGGACCAGAGTGGCCCTCGCGCCCGAGCCTGCCGCTCCCGCTCCGTGCGGGGCTGCCCCGTTACCCCTCCCCTCCCGCTCCCTGCGTGGCTGCCCCGTTACCCCTCCCCTCCCGCTCCCTGCGGGGCTGCCGTTACCCCTCCCCTCCCGCTCCGTGCGGGGCTGCCCCGTTACCCCTCCCCTCCCGCTCCCTGCGGGGCTGCGTTACCCCTCCCCTCCCGCTCCCTGCGGGGCTGCCATTACCCCTCCCCTCCCGCTCCCTGCGGGGCTGCCCCGTTACCCCTCCCCTCCCGCTCCCTGCGGGGCTGCCCCGTTACCCCTCCCCTCCCGCTCCGTGCGGGGCTGCCCCGTTACCCCTCCCCTCCCGCTCCGTGCGGGGCTGCCCCGTTACCCCTCCCCTGCCGCTCCCTGCGGGGCTGCCCCGTTACCCCTCCCCTCCCGCTCCCTGCGGGGCTGCCCCGGGACCGGAGGGAGGGGAAGCCGGCGACGGGGAGCGATTGAACGTGAGCGAGGCCGGCGTCTGAGAGCTTTAATGGGGTGCGAGGCGGCGGGGCGCGGGGCCGGGAGGCAGCAGGCAGGGCGGGTTCGGGCGCCTCGTCCTCCAGGAACCCCGTCCCTGCGGTGACGGCGAGGGCCGGGGGCCTGGCTGGGGAGCGCGGGCTTTACGGGGCAGGCGGGGCCCGGAGCGGCCGCCCCGCCGGGACGGGCAGCTTTTATGGTTTCTGGTAAACAAATGACTGAGAGGAAGCCCTCGGCGGGGATGGGAAACGGGCCGGCGGACAGATCTAGGTCGGGCGGCAGGAAAACCCCTTCCCTTCCCGAGCCCGGCGGCCCCCGCCCAGGATGTGCCAGCGCCGCGGGTTCCGGGGCGCGGGGGAGGGGGCCGCAGCCGGTGCGGGTCCCGCAGGAGAACAAAGCCGCCACCCACGGGGCCGGGAAGACTCTGCAAACGGTGACAGTCAAAGGCCATGCAAATCTATGGAAATAGCCATGCAAATAAGCAGCATCTTTTGCGTCAACAACTTGGGCACTTTCTGGGCGCCTGTGGCGGGCGCGCGGGGGCGCTCCTGCGTCTTCCGGGGCTGGGGGTGCGAGGGCGGGGTTCAGGGAGGGGTGCCGAGCCGGAGGGGGGGTGGCCTGGGTCCCAGCGGGTCCATCCGGGCCGGGGAGGCGGGGGCGGGGCGCCTCCTGCCCGCCCACCCGCCCCAGCTCCCGGGGAGAGGAGCGGGAGGAGCGCGGCTAGTACTTAGCGATGTCCCCCTTCTTCAGGATGATCTGTCGCTGCCAGGGCGCCAGCTTGGTCTCGTCGTAGCCCAGCGTCCGCAGCTTCTCCGACTGCTCCTTCTCCCGCTGCAGCTCCTCCTGCTTCTGCCGCTCCTCCTCTTTTCTAGACGGGGGTCGGGACAGAACCCGCAAGGGTGAGAGGGGGCCAGCGCCTCGAGGGCTCAGTGGTGGCCAGGGCTGTGCCACTGAGGGCAGAGGGACTGTGAGGGGGAGGGTGGGCAGTGGCTTCTAGGGCAGAGGGGCCAGGGGACTGGAGGGCTGGGTGAGGAGGCAGGCAGAGGGGGTGCTGGGGGCAGATTGGGATCACTGGGTGAGCTAGAGGCTGCGGCCGAGTCATTGCTGGAACAAACAGGTGCTGATCGCAGTGTGGCTGAAGTGAGGAGGGGTGATTATAGGGGCAGGGGAGGAGATTATTGGGGCGAGGACCTGAGTTACTGGGGCTTGAGGATGGACTCTGGGGAGCAGACCACTTTGGGAGACAGGGGCTGGGTAATTGTGGACAAATTGTTAAAATGGGGGGCAATGGGGGAATTTGGGGGACATCTGTGATACTTTCAACAATAAAGATAAACTTAGAAAAGCAAAGCACTTTTTGTTTTCCAGGAAAAACAAAACAAAACACCAACACAAAAGTGTGGGGGCCAGGTCTGCACTGCTGACACGGTAGCCACTGAGCAAATGGGCTGCTGAGGGTTGGAAATGTAGGACTGAGGAGTGTTGCAGCCATAAGATGCTCATGGCATCACAAAGACTTAGATTTCAGAGTGTAGGGCGTCTCATTAATAATTTTATATTGCCGAAGCCGGTTTGGCTCAGTGATAGAGCGTCGGTCTGCGGACTGAGGAGTCCCAGGTTCGATTCCGGTCAAGGGCATGTACCTTGGTTGCGGGCACATCTCCGGTAGGGGGTGTGCAAGAGGCAGCTGGTCGATGTTTCTCTCTCATCGATGTTTCTAGCTCTCTATCTCTCTCCCTTCCTCTCTGTGAAAAATCAATAAAATATATTAAAAAAATAATAAATAATTTTATATTGATTATATATTGAAATACCTAACTTCAATTAACATTATAATCACTGAAGTATATAACTGAATTTTGATGAGTCGAGTTATATAAAATACTCCGTAGCCCAGCTGGTGTGGCTTGGTGGTTAGGCATCCACCTGTGAGCCAGGAGGTCATGGTTTGATTCCCAGTCAGGGCACATGCCTGGGTTGTGGGCTAGACCCCCAGTGGGGGCGTGCAGGAGGCAGCCGATCAATGATTATCTCTCATCATTGATGTTTCCATCTCTCTCCCTTCCTCTCTGAAATCAATAATATATTTAAAACATACTCTGAAAATTAAGTTCGCCTGTTTTTGTTTGTTTGTTTGTTTTGTGTGTGTTTTTTTTTTAACTGAGCAGAAAGGCTAGGTTATTGAGACAGAGGGCTGGGTAATTGGGGACATGGTCATGACAGCATAAGAGCTAGACTCTGGGGACCGGGTCTAGTTATGGGGGCGGGTGGCATCACTGGGAGCAGAGAGGCTGTGCTACAGGCCCAGTGACAAGGGGAGGAGGCCAATGGGACTGGGTGAAGGGGCCAAGGAGGGGAGGCAGGCTGGGACTGCCCTCACTCACCGCTTCTGCTCCCTGGAAGGAAAAGGAGACAGCGTTAGTCGGTGCCACCAGTTCAGGGACACGATCCAGACTCCCTGCCAGATCCCAGCTCACCTCTCCTCTTCGAGCTTCTTCCGGAGAAGGTCCCGCCTCCAGGCAGGCATGTTGGCCAGCCGGGCCTCCTCTTCCTCCTCCTGAAACACACACAAAGCTTCAGGGTAGCCCAGGCTGGGAGGTATGGGCAAGAGGGCGTGCATGCCCAGCTGGGGGGACTGCAGGAGTGAGGGGCCCCAGGACCCAAAGGGAGCTCCAGGAAGAGCCCTCTGGTACCTTCCTACAGGGCAATGGATGGGGGAGCCTGGCCACACCCCCTTTTGAGAGGCAGAGGTCCCTCTCCCCCTGTAACTCAGGCCTGTGTCCCAGAGGTGGTGCCAGAGCAGTCAGAGCTGAGTGCAGGCGGTGAGAGCAGGGAATGAGGTTTTCCCCAGTAAGGTGACCAGACGTCCCGCTTTTGGCGGGACAGTCCCGATTTTTAACAATTTGTCCCGCGTCCCGCAGCATTTTAAAAAAGTCCCGATTTTTGGAAAGATTCTCTCAGGGACTTTGAGAGATGACAGGGGTGGATGGCAAGTGTGAACCATTGATTTTTAACAATTTGTCCCGCCAAAAGCGGGATGTCTGGTCACCTTACCATACAGGCAGGCAGACCGATGGCCCCACAGCTGTGACCCACAATCTTCAGGCACACCCAGACCTGGGCCCCCGCAGACCCTGCCAGCTCCGGGAGGCTCAGTGAAGGCCCCTCCCAAATGCAGGAGACATGAACTCTACAACACAGCGTGGGGGCATCCAACACAGGCAGCTCAAGGCGAAGAGTTTTATTTTATCTTATTTTTTAAAATATATTTTATTGATTTTTTTACAGAGAGGAAGGGAGAGAGCTAGAGAGCTAGAAACGTCGATGAGAGAGAAACATCGACCAGCTGCCTCCTGCACACCCCCCACCGGGGATGTGCTCGCAACCAATGTACATGTCCTTGACTGGAATCGAACCCGGGGCCCCTCAGTCCGCAGACCGACGCTCTATCCACTGAGCCACACCAATTTCGGCGCGAAGAGGTTTATTACTCGCACGTTACAGAGAACACGTCACACGGGACACTGCACACCTGGCTCCCCCGACCTGAACCCAAGAGGTAGCTGTGAACCCCAGCGAAATCCAGAGAGAGGAGAGCCACACAGCCCCAAGGGGGACCCACAGTCCCTCGCTCAGAGGGGCCGCTCCTGCCACCGGCTCCACACGGAGCCAGGCAAGGCCGCAGGGCCAGAGGGGCCTCCTGGTCTGCCTTGGGCCACGCTGGCCTATCCGGCCACTCCCCAAACCGGCCTGGCGGGACTCAGTGGCCAGGCAGCCGGTCCTGCGCCTCCTGGGTTTTCCTAGGCCAGGCTCCAGGGTTCTTGGGTCGCTTCTGGCTTGGGAGCGCACCATCCAGGCCTCGGGGCCGGTATCCAGGCCCAGGCTAAGACGCTTGAGCGGAAATTCTGAATCCTGCTGCTCAGATGTCGAAAAGCTCTGCCTCTTTCTCCTTCCAGAAGGAGAAGCTGCGGTCGATGTAGCGGCAGATGTCCTCGTTGCTGAACTCGCCCATCTCAGACAGCAGCTCCAGGGGGTCCTCAGCGGGGGCTTCGGAACCAGGAGGGTCCACGGGCGGGGGCGGCTCAGCTGGCGGGGGCGGGGGCGGCTCTTCGGGCGGGGGCGGGGGAGAGGGCTGCGGCGCAGGAGGCGGCGGCTGCGGGGCGGGCGCCGGGGCCTCCGGCTGCCCCTCTGGCCAGTCTGTCTGAGCTGGAGCAGCTTCTTGGGCCTGGTCCCTCTCCTCCTGCTCTTCCTCCTCCACCTTCTCCACCTCCGCCACCTCCTTCTCTTCTTTCTCCTCTTCCTGCTCCTTCTCGGCCTCTTCCTCCTCCCAAGGCCGCTGGGCGTCCGGGCCGTCTCCAAAGAACTGCTGCCTGAGATCCTCGAAGCCGTCGCTCCAGCCCCGCCGGCCCGCCTCCACCTCCTCCAGCACGGCGCGGTGGAAGCGGCGGATGAGCTCCCACGGGTGGCTGCCCAGCCGGTCGAACATCTCGTAGCACAGCAGGTGGCGGAACTTGCGCTCCTCGCGGCTCAGGCCCATCTCCAGCAGCTGGAAGTAGCCGAGCATGAAGAGGTCCAGGGTGAGGCTGTCGTAGCGCGGGGGCGCGCCGCCGTCCAGGGGCGGCAGGAAGTGCTGGGGCCAGTACAGGCCGTGCGCCAGGACCGGGCCGGGCGGCTGGCGCGGGGGCACCTGCCGCAGGAGGCTCCGCCAGCGGCCCAGCAGCCGCCCCACCACCTGCCGCTGCTTCAGCAGCCGCTGCAGCCGCTCGTCGGGGCCCTCGGGGCCCTCGCCGGCCGCGGGCGGAGGGGCTTCGGCGGCCTCGGGGGCGGGCCCGGCGCCCGCGGCCACCACGCGGGGCAGCAGCCGGCGGAGGCGCGCCTGGGCCTGGCGCCCGGGGCCGCCGAAGGTCCACCGGCGCCAGTGCTCCAGGAAGAGGTAGACGATGCGCTCCTTGCGCAGGTCGATGTAGTCCTGCACGCCGCTCAGCTCGGCGGGCGCCAGCAGCTCGGGCTCGGGCAGCGCCTCCTGGCGGCCGGGCGGGTCCTCGCAGCCCCGCGGCTCCGGGGCGGGCGGCGGGCTGGCGGCGGCGGCGGGGGCCCTGGGCTCGGCGGGGCCGGCCGCCACGTAGTCCTCCTCCAGGATGGGCTCGCGGCCCGGGGCGCCGGCGGGGGCCAGCGAGGGCCTGCGGCGCGGGGGCGCGGCGGCCTGGGCGCGCAGCTCGTAGGCGGCGCGGAGGTGGCGCACGGACACGCCGCACTCCAGGATCTCGCGCGCCACGGCCTCGCGGCACCAGCTGAGCGAGTGCGAGCGGCCCAGGCAGAGCGGGCCGGGCCGCCAGGGCGCGTCGGGCAGCGGCGCCAGCGGCTGGCCCGTGTCGGCGGCCAGCAGCTCGGCCAGGTGCGCGGGCCGGCCGCCCAGCGCGGCCAGCAGCGAGGCCATGCTCCGGAGCAGCGCGGCGATCTTGCTGCACCAGGCGGGCAGGCTGGCGGCGCGGCCCTGCATGCGGCGCGGGTCCACGGTGAAGCGCGGCGCCGACAGCGCGGCCGAGATGGGCAGCAGCTGCTCCAGCTCCAGCTCCAGCTGCTGCAGGCGCGCCTCCAGCCTCTGCGCCTTGTGCAGCACCTGCAGGTTCTCGATTTGCTGCTCGATGCGCAGGACGTCCGCCTCGGTCATGAGCTCGCCGAACGGCCCGAGGATGCCGTTGTACTCGCGGGAGTACCTCCAGCCCTCGCGGGGGTAGCAGCACGAGCTGGCGGCCGTCAGCTAAGGCGGGGAGACAAGAGAGGGAGGGAGGCGGGTCTCCCTCTGGCCCGGCTCCCGCGGCGGCCGCCGGGGGGCGCCCTTTGCATGTCCCGGGTGGTGTAATGGCTCCGCGGGGCTGTTTGCAGGGACGGCCGCGCCGGGCGGGCGGGTACGTTGGGTGAGGCTTCAGCCCAGGCCGGCTCCGGGCGCTGGGCAGTGTCCACTTTGTCGCTGGCGGGGACACAGCCGGTCGCTGGTGCTGCTGCGGGGGCAGGGCGGGCAGACGGCTCCGGGCCTGGCTTGGCTGCGCATTACACCACCCAAGAACATGCAAAAGGCACTGCAGCTGCGCGCAAGGCGGCCCCACCTCATCCACGCTCCGCGGTGTTGAGGCCTCTCCTCGCCCCACACGGATGGCCCCTTCTCATCCTGTGCCCCAAGCCCTCTCCGTCCACGACATCAGTGTTTTAGTCTCAACCACAGGCTCTTAAAGGAGGCTGGCCCTGGCTGGTGTGGCTCAATGGATAGACCGTCAGCCTGCCGACGGAAAGGTCCGGGTGGATAACAATCAGGGCACATGCCTGGGTTGCGGGCTCAACCCCCAGTAGGGGGCGTGCAGGAGGCAGCTCATCAAAGGTTTTCATAATTAACGGTTCTCATCTCTCCCTTTCTGAAATCAATATATAGTATATATTAAATATTGATTATATATGTTAAATATTGATTACATATTAAGTATTGATTATATTAAAAAGGAGCTGAAGCTGTGGCTTCCACTCCTCTCCCCACCCCTCTCCTCCTGTTAGTAATACTACAGTTGAGAGAGCCGGGCTCGCCAGGCTGTTCTTACATTTTCCCTCGCCTTCCTTCACCTCCAGGCTGCAACTCCAGCGCCAGGCTTTCCCAGCCCGGAGGGCGGAGGGGGGAGGGGGGAGGGTGGAGGGCGGCCCTCACCTCCTCACAGCCCCGCCCCCCATTCATCCTGACCCACAGACACTTCCTAGCCTCCCCCTCCCAGACTGCACGCTGCTGCAAAGTCCGTGTTCTTCAAGGACCCGCCCCTCCCGCTCCATCCCTTCCCTCCCTGCACAGTCCCCGAGCCACGCCCACGGCCTCCCAGCCCTCCCCTCCCACCGGCCTGCTCTTTGCCCCACGCTTCCCGTCCGCTGCTTTCTCATCTCCGAGTCTACCTTGGACCTCACTGTCTCCTTCCGTTCCACCGCCCCCCCAGCCCAAACAGGACTGGGGCTTAGGGCTGCCCGCCCTCTGCATGCTCCGGCACAGCGATGCCCAGATTGAGACCGCCAGTTATTGGGGGGCACTGATCCCTCCATTAAGGTTCTGTGTTTGCTTGCTGGCTGACCCCTCTGCCCCACTCCTGCAGCCCCCTCAAGAGCAGACCCTGATATAGTCCACGAGGCCCGAGAGACTGCAATGTGTGCGGACACAGACGACGCCCAGGGGACACATTCAGTGGGCCCACAGCCACCCCTCCTGCCAGCCAGCGAGGATCAACCCATCTGACAGACGAGGAAACTGAGGCTGGATGAGGCTGAAAGGTGGGAATGCAGGGAAGGAGCCCAGGCCAGTCTATGACCAAAAGCCTCTTGTACTCAGAGTGTGGTCCCTGCACAGCACGGCCAGCCTCACCCCGAGGCCCCTGCAGAATGCCCGCCCCCCACCAGAGCTCCTGACCGGGAAGAGCATGTTTGCAAGGTCCCAGGCTGCCTTCCCCCTGAGCTGCCTGAGGCTGCAGGGCCTGCAGGCGGGTGCCGGGAGGAGGGGCTGTGGCCCAGGTGCAGCCCCAGGCCCCCAGGGACGCCCACCCAGCCCACCTTCCGCCTCTGCTCCTCCTCCTCCTGCATCTTCAGCTGCATCTTGCGGACCATCACCTGGCGCTTCCACTCGGGAATGGGCCGGCCCTGCTCGTCGTGCGTGGGGATGAGAGCCTCCACGTCGAGCTGCACGCCGGGCGCGGGGGTGGCGGGCGGCGCCGGCGCCAGGCTGCCGTTGAGCAGTGGCTGGGGCCCTGCAGCTGGCGGGGTGGGGCTCCGGGGCCGGGACGGTGCCGGTGACACTGGCGGCAGCTGCGCGTCTGGCTGTGGGGAGACGTGGCGGGGCTGAGCCTGGGCAGGGGCGGGGGGAGCCGGGTGCGGGAGGCAGCACCGGGCCCTTGCGGACCTCCTACGGACCTGGGAGGCCAGCTGCCCGCTGCCGGAGAACACGGTGGTCAGCCCCTTG
Source organism: Pipistrellus kuhlii (assembly GCF_014108245.1). Taxonomy (NCBI): domain Eukaryota; kingdom Metazoa; phylum Chordata; class Mammalia; order Chiroptera; family Vespertilionidae; genus Pipistrellus; species Pipistrellus kuhlii. Next base: position 1,996,873 of record NW_023425534.1, on the reverse strand, counting down.
CTCTGCGGCGTGGGCTTCAGGCTCTTGCCAGCCTTGATCTCAGCCAGCAGCTCGGCGTTGTCACCGGTCGGCGTCATCATGTTGAAAGACTTGGTGCCTGGGGGAGGCAGAGAGGAGGCATTGGTGAGGGGCGAGGTGTGGGGGGGCCCGTGGGGACCTGCCCTTCTGCTGTCCCCTCCCCATCAGGAGGCCATCGGAGCCTCGCTTGGGGCCAGAGGGCAGCATCCCAGATCCCAAGCCTGGGGGGGGGGGCTCGGCTCTTGGGGACCCCGGAGCCAGGCCCTTCGCTGGAAGTCGTGCACCCCCACCATGCTCCCAGCCCTACTCACGCTGGGGCGTGGGGCCCCCGCCTGGAGGCCCCTGGGAGTCCATGGTGGCTCGTGGGCTGGCTCTGGGGACTCTAGTGAGCGTCTCCACCCCGGGCAGTGACTGCTTAGCTCCCAAACTCGACCTGGGACCAGCCCCCCGACCTTTGTCCCCCGTTCCCTGGCTCCAGTGGCCAGGGCGGAGTCTGCCTCCGGCCCTCGCGCATCAGCAAAGCCCAGTGACCCTTGGACTGGGTCGCCGGAGCCTCTCCGGCCATTCGGACTAGGAACCCTGATACCAGCTCCCAGCCAGCCCCGCCCCCAAACCCACAGACAGACGCACGGACACACTGGTCGCAAGCCCGGAGCACACGAGCACACGTATGGCAAAGCTTCCCGGCTCTCTCAGCTCTGGGGCCCGGGGCAGCGGGTCCGCCCGGAAGGGGCCCGGCGGGGGGCATGCAAATGCCCGGCGGGAGTTTGCATGTGTCAGGGCCGGCAGAGGTGACTGGGGATTGGGGAGGGCTGACTTCAGAGCCCAAGGATGGGGTGTGGGCCGGGTGCGGGGCACAGGCCAGCAGTTCCTGGCTTCCCTCGGCTGTGGGTCCCAGAGCACAGTGTGGGGGGAGGAAGCAGGGAAAGGGGTGGGGCCAGCCCCAGCAGCCCAGCCAAGAATTGGTAGGTGTGGAGTGGTGGGTGGACGTGGGGGATTGCGGACCTTCCTGCCACCAGCCCCTGGCTCTGCCCGTGCCTCAGCCCCTGGTCCCTTGGGCCTCGCTTTCCCTGAGCGTTTGCTTTGTCCCCCAACCCGAGCCTCAGCTGGAGCGTGAACGCAGCTACTCACTCTTCCTGTGCCTCAGGACTCTCACTTCTAGAGACCAAGAGGAGAGAAGTGACAGCGGAGTTAGAGGAGGGAGGGCTGGGGAGGCTGGGAGAGCTGCGACAGCAGAGAGGGGTGGGCGGGCAGCGGGGAGGGGAGATGTGCTGAGGAGGGGGGAGGGGAGCAGAACTTGCAAGCCCATCGGACCCTGGCTCGGGCTGCCCTGGGGTCCAAAGGGTGGTCTGCTCAGTTGCCAGCTTTGCTGCTGCCCCGAGGGCTGGACGGGGCTGCCACGGCCCTGGTCCCCTAGCCAGGGCCTCCGCCAGGGCCTCCGTCCTGGCGCTGGGCGGGAGCAGGGTCTGTCTGCTCTTCCTAGCCGCAGGCCCGCTCCAGGCGGCAGATGGGGAGCTGACCTTGAGCTGGGACTGCAGGGCTCCCTAGGAACCCCCGGCAATACCAGGGGACCCTCCTGTGCCCCTGCATGCTAGTCAGGGAGAGGAAGCTTTGGACGGAGCCCTAGTGGTCCCTGCCCCAGTGGCTGGGCGAGGAAGGCACCTGCCAGCCTGGGCTGGGACCCCCTCCGGGCCTCCAGCAGCCCCAGGGGCAGGAGACTGCCCCCAGACAGGAGAGAAACTCGGGAATAAATACTGGCCGCCCAGCGGCCTAGCTCTTACAAAAGGAGGCCAGCAGCCCCAGCAGGGACAGGCATGCTGGGTCACAGCCTTGTCCCCACAGCCAGGCCTCGCTGGCGGGGCCCCGGGGACATGGGGCTGGGAAGAGTCTGAGAGGCCCTGGGAAGGGCTCAGAATGCAGCTAGCTTGGGGGACCGAGCACGGGGCTGGGAGAGACTCAGGACAGACTCGGGAAGAGGGCCTGCCTCCTTGAAGTCGGTTCTGCTTCCCAGAGCTCCTTCCAGCTCCGGCTCAGACCACTGGGCGGGAGGCAGGCCCAGCCCAGAGAGGGACAGAGACTCCCGGGGCCACACACAGCCAGGCCTGCCCCTGGGGGAAGGAGGGGCTGCGGGAGGAACAGCAGGGAAAGAAGGGGCGCTGGCGCGGGCCCAGCAGGGAGGGGGCGTTGTCTAGGTCCCCCCCCCTTCCGGCTCGCGGGCCGCCCACCTCCCCGCCCGCCCCTACTCACTGCCGGTGGAGGAGGAGGAGCGGCGCTGCCCGCAGCCGGGGCCGGCGCCCTCGAAGGGCAGGGGCGGAGCCGGCGGCGGCGAGCTCGGGCCCTCGGGCAGGGGCGGCGGCGGCGGCGGCGGCGGCGGGGGCGGCAGCTCCCTGGACGGCGTGGGCTCGGCCGCGCAGCCGTTGTGCACGTGGCTCCCGGGGAGCAGCGCCGCCTGCGGGGGGGCGGGGGGCCGGCGGGTGAGGCGCGGGCCGGGGGAGCGGGGAGGGGGCGGGGGCCGGGGCCGGGGAAGCGGGGGGGCCGGGGCGGGGACCGGGGCCGGGGGAGCGGGGGGTGGGGCGGGGGCCGGGGCCGGAGCGGGGCCGGGGCCGGGGAAGCGGGGGGGCCGGGGCGGGGGCCGGGGCCGGGGGAGCGGGGGGTGGGGCGGGGACCGGGGCCGGGGGGAGCGGGGGTTGGGGTGGGAGGACGGGGCCGGGGCCGGGGCCGGGGCCGGGGCCGGGCGGGCGGGCGGGCACGCACCTCCTCGCTGTGCGCCATGGCCGGGCGCGGCTCGCGGGGGCAGCGGCCCAGCTGGCGGTAGTAGTCCCCCGTGCTGGGCTGCTTGCTGACGGCGCGCGGCTTGCGGCCCGAGTCCTGCCTCCGCAGCCCGTCGTGGCTGTGGCTGGGGCCGGCGCGGGAGCCCAGCTGCGGAGAGAGACGGGGCGTGGGCTGCGGGCCGGTCCCTGCGCCCCCTCTCCTCCCGGGGGCGCGGCCTCCTTCCCGGACCCTCCTGTCCTCGGAGCGGGGACAGGGCGTGGGCTCGGGGCCCGGTCCCTGTGCCCCCCCTTCTCCTGCCCTCTCCTCCCAGGGGCGCGGCCGCGGCTGTCGAAGGTGCGTTCGCGGCCCCTCCTGGCCTCGGAGCGGGGATGGGGAGGGTCACGGCCCGGTGCAGGGCAGCTGGGTTGGCCGGCAGGGAGGTGGTGCTCTGGGCACCGGCCAGGGGCGCAGCGGCCCCACTGAGGCTGGAGGGGGCGGGCCCGGGGGCGGGGTGGCCCGGCCCAGACGCCAGGGGGAGCCGGAGGAGGGCAGCTCCCGCCGGGCCGGCGCTAAAGCCTCGGCCGCACCCCAGTCCCAGCCCCAAGTCTCCGCCGAACCCTGTCGCGGGGACCCGCCCCAGGGAGCCCGCTCCGGAACCCGAGGCCGCGGAGGCCGCTGCTGCCCAGACCCCGGCTGCCCAGCCCGAGGCAGGGGCGCTCCTACCTGTGCCGGTGCCGGTGCCGGTGCCGCGGCCCCCGCTGTGCACCTGGCGGCGGGCGGAGGACCCGACACCCGCGCCACCTGATCCCTCCTCTCGGGTTACCGCCCGGCCCGCGCCCCAGCTCTGCCTCCGCCGTCCTGACATCACCCAGCCCGCCAATCCCGGGCGGTGGGGATGCCAGGGGGCTCCCCCGGCTCCGCACCCCTGGCCGCCCCGCCCGCCCGCCACGCCTCCGCCCTCCCCCCCCCCCCCCCCGCCAGATGTGACCCTGCCCTGCGCCTCTGCCCTCCGCGAGGTGCTGCCCCATCCCTCCGCTCCATCCCTCCGCTCCCCCATCCCTCCCCCCATCCGACATCCTCCATCCTCCTCTCCTTCCTCCATCCTCCCCTCCTTCCTCCATCCTCCCCTCCATCCTCCACCCTGCCCTCCATCCTCCCCCCCCCCCTCCATCCTCCATCCTCCCCTCCTTCCTCCATCCTCCCCTCCTTCCTCCATCCTCCCCTCCTTCCTCCATCCTCCCCTCCTTCCTCCACCCTCCCCTCCATCCTCCCCTCCTTCCTCCACCCTCCCCTCCATCCTCCACCCTGCCCTCCATCCTCCATCCTCCCCTCCATCCTCCATCCTCCCCTCCTTCCTCCACCCTGCCCTCCATCCTCCACCCTCCCCTCCATCCTCCACCCTCCCCTCCATCCCCCACCCCCTCCATCCTCCCATCCTCCCCCCTCCATCCTCCATCCTCCCCCCCTTCCTCCATCCTCCCCTCCATCCTCCATCCTCCCCTCCTTCCTCCACCCTGCCCTCCATCCTCCATCCTCCATCCTCCCCTCCTCCTCCCTCCCCTCCTTCCTCCATCCTCCACCCTCCCCTCCATCCTCCACCCTCCCCTCCATCCTCCACCCTCCCCTCCATCCTCCATCCTCCCCTCCATCCTCCATCCTCCCCTCCATCCTCCGGAACAGAACACCCAGGCCGCCCCGCGGACAGGGGCCCCTCCCCCACGTGGCCCCTGGGGCTCGGGGTCACGCCCCCGCCCTTCCAGGCCGCATCTGGAAACCATCGCCATCCGCGTAAGCGACACCGACACCCGCCCCGGCCTCGGGTTTCAGGGGCCGCGAGGCGGCTCAGGTGACAGCGAGCGCCCGCCCCGTCAGCCGCCCGCCGAGCCCGCTCTGCAAGGAGGAGGCCGCGGGGCCCAAGGCCGAGTGCGCGGGCGGGCTGTCCCCCTCCCCCCAGCCCCTGCCCCTGCCCCTGCCCCTGCCCCTGCGGTGGCCCGAACCCTCCGCCCCATCTAACCGGCTCACGTTGCAGGAAACGGACACCGCAGGATTTGGTTCCCGGCCCGCCCCTCGCGCCCCCTGCGGCCCTAGGCGCAGAGCACGACCCTGCTCCAGGCGGTCAGGCTGGGGGCCGGGCTGGGGGCCGGGGCCGGGGGCCGGGGCCGGGCACAAAGGGCCCTTTGTGGAGCTGCCCGGAGCCTGCGGCCCGGCACGCACACGCCCGGAGGGGGAGCGGCTGGAGGTCCGGGCGCTCTGGCCCAGGGAGGGGAGGGGCAGAGGCCAGCCACCTGTCCTGTGGCTTTGGGCAGGGCCCACAGGCCCAGTTGGGAAAGTCCTGGGATGAAAGGGGAACCGACGGGGAGCTCGGTCTGAGGTGGCACGAGAGGGGCGGTGCAGCCACTGTGCAGACGTGCCTCCCCTCCCCCACCAGTAGCCTGTGACCAGGTCATCTGTGCCAACTGGTCCCTTAGCTTCCTCCCGGAGTGGCCCATCTGGGGCTTGAGAGAGAACTGCCTGCAAGGTCAGGATCCTCTGCCCCACACGCCACCAACTGAGGCTCAGGCCGCCCTTGCCCTCCTCCCAGCCTCCTCCCAGTGGGCTGTGCTCGGTCCCCTGGGCTGTAAGCAGGGCCCCTCTGACCCCCAGCCCCACTCTCTGACCCCCAGCCCAGCCCTCTGACCCCCAGCCCAGCCCTCTGACCCCCAGCCCAGCCTCTGACCCCCAGCCCAGCCTCTGACCCCCAGCCCCACTCTCTGACCCCCAGCCCAGCCCTCTGACCCCCAGCCCAGCCCTCTGACCCCCAGCCCCACTCTCTGACCCCCAGCCCCACTCTGACCCCCAGCCCAGCCTCTGACCCCCAGCCCAGCCCTCTGACCCCCAGCCCCACTCTCTGACCCCCAGCCCAGCCCTCTGACCCCCAGCCCAGCCCTCTGACCCCCAGCCCCACTCTCTGACCCCAGCCCCACTCTGACCCCCAGCCCAGCCCTCTGACCCCCAGCCCAGCCCTCTGACCCCCAGCCCCACTCTGACCCCCAGCCCAGCCCTCTGACCCCAGCCCCGCTCTCTGACCCCCAGCCCAGCGCTCTGACCCCCAGCCCAGCCTCTGACCCCCAGCCCCGCTCTCTGACCCCCAGCCCAGCCCTCTGACCCCCAGCCCCACTCTGACCCCCAGCCCAGCCCTCTGACCCCCAGCCCAACCCTCTGACCCCCAGCCCCACTCCGGAGCCTCAGCCAGGACCCCATCCCCAGCGGCCCTGCCACCCCCAGCACCTGGCACTCAACATGCCCACATGGGACTCCTCCCCTTCTCCCGAGGACTCATCTCAGGCCTGGCCCCGCCACCTCACTCACTTCACCTCACTGTCCGGCCTCAAGCCCAAACAGGGGGTCAGTCCAGACTGGGTGCCACTCCATGACCACCCTGCCATTCTGTGCGAGAGGTGGCGGGGACCCAGGCCCGGAGGCCCCACTGTCTGGGTGTATGTTCTAGTCCCTTCTCTGCCCCCAGCTCTGCAGAGGGCAGCGGCTTGATCTTACCCATCCCCCTGTCCCCAGGGCCCAGCCCTGAGCCCCCACGGGGCTGCCAGGAGTATGGACTCTTGAACAGGCCACTGGCCCAGGGACCCCTTGGCCTCCAGGACCCCCACCAGCCCGGGCGCCCAGAGGTGGGCGGTGGGTGGTGGGCAGTGGGCGGAGGGCGGAGGGCGGAGGGCGGAGGGCGGAGGCTCACTACCTCCTTCCGGAAGCCCGTGGTCTCCACGTGGCGGAGCTTGCTCTTGGTCTGCATGTAGATGTCCGCGGCCTGCAGCCCTGCGGGGGGCTGGGGCGCGGGGTAGCCGGGTGGGGGCGGGGGCAGCTGGGTGCCCGGGGGAGGGGGCGGCGGCGGGAAGCTGGGGGGCGGTGGTGCTGTGTTCTTCTCCATCTTGCCCTGGGCCAGGTTCAGCTCGGGGCTCAGCATGTCCATGTAGCTCTGGATCTCTGCGGCTCTGCCTCGGGGAAGCCCTGGTGGGGGTGGGGGCGGCGGGGGGTAGGAGGGGGGAGGCCGGGCTTAGAGTTGTCTGAGACCCTCTACTGCCAAGTGGGCAGTGGACCTCAGGGGTGCAGCCCAGCGTGGCCCCCCGGTCCTGGCCCTGCCCTCCCCCAGCTCTGCACCTGCCGGGGAAGGCCACGCCTCAGGGACCTCACCCGGTGTGGGGTGTGCGCCCTGAGCTTTGGCTGCAGGTGTGCCCGTGCGCTGAGCCACCTGAGCGGGAGGGCTGCTTTCCAGGCAGACCTGGCAGGGCAGGTGGCAGGGATGCGGATGCCACACCCAGCCTTTCAGGGTGCCCGCCATCTCTGCAGCCACCACCTGAGTGGAGGTCCCCGGGCTCAGGGTGTGGTCAGCGTGCGTGCTGGCGTGTCTGGCTTCTGCGTGAGCGTTTGTGCGTGTCGTGTGACGGTGCGTGAGTCGCAGGCTCTGTGTTTATGACTGTGCTGTGTTAGGCTGTGGACTTGGCGGGGTGAGCACATCTAGGAGAGCTGTGTGCCTGTGTGCAGCGTAGGCGTGTGTGTATGTCTGCGCAGTTACTATGTGGCTGTGCACTCATATCTGTATATTGTGTGCACACATGTACAAGAGGGCACTCTTTAAAAATGTCTTATTGGTTTCAGAGAGAGAAGGAAACATCAATGATGAGAGAGTTTTTGACCAGCTGCTTCCTGCATGCCCCTGACTGGGGATCAAGTCCGCAACCTGGGCATGTTGTGCCCTTGACAGGAACCAAACCGGGGACCCTTCAGTCCGCAGGCCGACGCTCTATCCACTGAACCACCCCAGCTAGGGCACAAGTGTGCACTCTTGAGTGTGTAAGTTCTGGGGACAGTTTGTGCACGTGTGAGTGAGGATATTATATCGTGTGCGAGGTGCATGTGCAAGTGTGTGGACATACATGTATGTTGTGATGGGGACACACACACATGAGTGTCTGTCGTTCACCAGAACCAGCATCCTCTCCGGTGACCTGGGCAGCCTCTGGAGGTAGCTGTGGGCAGAGCTGGCCCAGGGCTGCTCCCCCTCCTCCCTCCTCCCTCCTCCCTCCTCCCATGGGTCCACTCACCGCGTGGGGGGCGCCGGGTCTTGATACTGGACTGGCTGGAGGAGCAGGAGTCGTAGTTGGAGAGGGTGCTGGTGGGCGAGCTGAGGTCGAAGTTCAGTGGCTGGACCGATGCGGTGGTGTTGGGCGAGGACATGCCTGAGTCGGGCTGCTTGGCCTCCAGCTCGGCGGAGGGGTCCCGGGACAGCACACGGTGCTCCAGGCTCTGCGCAGAGGAGCGGAGGGTGAGGGCCGCCAGCCCCGAGGCCAGGAGCTCCGGGCAGGGTCCGCTGTGTGACCTTGGCTAAGCCACTGCCCTTTCTGGGCCAAGATTCAAGCCTCACCCCCAGCAGCAGGACCCGGGAAACTGGGAGACTCCTCCTCCAGCCCCTCCCTGTTCAGGAGGTGGAGAGGCTGAGGGAGGGGGGCCCTGAGTGCACCCACTGGGAGAGCCACAGGGCAGCCGCCTTCCTCCTCCTCAGTGGGCAGAGGGCCTGGGCTCTGGGGCCTCTTGGGGGCGGGGCCCGGGCTCTGCAGCTGGTGAGGGTGCTGGCAGCAGCTGGGGGCAGGGGAGGGGTGCAAGGCCCCTCAGCTTGCAGGGAGGACTGACCCCCCATTACCTGGTCAGCAAGCCCTGTCTCCTGGCCCGACTGGGCAAATCCCAGCACCCGTCCCTGTCTCCAGACAGGCCCTCAGGGAAAGGGAGGGGCATGGGGCGGCCCAGCTGAACTAGGTGGGCATCTGAAGCTGAGGCTTCCAAGCCAGCCGCCCCCCACCACTGTCCTGCTCCGCCCCCACCTGCCCCTCCTGGCACGGGCTGGGCTGGGGTGGGGCCCCGCTTACGTTGCCCATGCTGCTCTGCTGCCGGCAAGCTGCTCGCTCGCTGCTCCTGCCCAGGCCCGCGCCTCCCGCCGGCCCGAGAAGTGTCACAGGCCCCGTGGGAGTGGGGGCGGCGGCAGTAACGGCTCTGCAGCGTGCTCACCGGCCGTCAGGAGGGGCTCTGGGGCCTGTTGGCCTTTCTGGGCCAGCGTCCTCTGCGGCCGGATCTGCCGCCGCCATCCCGGGGCCCACCTGAGCGAGGGGCCGGGCCCCACACCCCGCACACTTCGGCCTGCCCCGGGAGCCAAGGGGAAGCGCAGGAGCTGAACGGGGCGGCTGAAGGTGCCCTTCCTTGGCTGACAGCCGTGGGCACGGAGAGCACCAAGCCTGACCCCACAGGTAACAGAAGACACCGCAGGGCGCCCAGGTCCCCATGGGTTGCTCGATGGCCAGGCTAAAGTAATTTAAAAGGACCAGCACAGGCTTCTGGCTCCGAAGAAGCTCACTGCGAGCGAGCAGGCAGTGGAGTGGTCTGGAGGTGACTCTCGGCCCGGCCACTGGGCTCCACCACTTAACACTGTGAGCTTGGGCCTCCCTGAGCCTCAGTTTACCGGGAAATGGGCACACTCACACTCGCTGCCGGCGGGCGGCGGCGAGGGTGAAATGAGATATCTGTGCGGGCTGTGGCCAGCTGAACGAACTGAGCTGTCCTGTTCGAACGTGTCCGGTGACTTCTCCCGGCCTTCGCCCGCGTCAGGACGACCTGGACCGTTTTGCCTCCAGGCCCCACTCCCCAATGCCCAGTGGTCCCGGCTGAGAAGTCACGTGGGGAAATGGCCTGGGGGGCCCTTACTCCCTGTGTGACCTCAGGCAAGGGCCTTCATGTCTCTGCACTCCAGCTTCCTGGGTGCTAACGGGGCTCACAACACCTACCTGTACGGGGTGCTGGGGGGGGGGGGGCTGGAGTGAGATACCGGGGCAGGGCCAGGCGTACCAGGTTCTCCACGGTGCGCAGGTAGCGGGTGCAGTGGCTGTGGCCGTTGTAGTCGGAGAGGTCAGCGGGCGTGTAGCCGTCGCGGTCGCGGACGTCCAGCTCCGCGCCGTTCACTACCAGGATCTGGCAGCACTGCAGGGGCACGCAGGGGCACCCGCTAGCTGCGCCCCGCGCCCCGCGCCCCGCGCCGGCCGCTTGTGCGGAGCGCACGGCGCCGGCAGAGGGCGCCCCTCCCGCCCCGGCCCCCCCTCACCTCCAGCTCCCCGTTCTCCGCGGCGTCGTGCAGCGGGGTCCCGCCCCACAGGTCGGCGGAGATGTCGCCGCCGTGCAGCAGGAGCCAGCTGAGCACCTTGGCGTGGCCGCGGCTGGCCGCGAAGTGCATGGCCGTGGCGCCGTCCTTGTCCTGCTCCGACAGGCTCACGTCGGTGCAGCTCACCTGGCGGGAGGGGCGGGGCAGAGGGTGGGCGGGGCCGGGCGCCAGGCCCTACCGGCCCCGCCCGCACAGGCCCCGCCCGCACAGGCCCCGCCCGCCCCGCAGGCCCCGCCCCGCCCCGGGGGAGCTCACCAGCCACACGATGACCGGGCTGTGGCCCATCTGCGCCGCCGCGTGCAGCGGGGTCATGCCGTCGTGGGCGCTGGTGTGCGGGTCGGCGCCGCACTCCTGCACCAGGTACTGCGTCACCTCCAGGTGGCCCTCCTGGCACGCCAGGTACAGGGGCGTGGCACCGTTCTGGGTTTGGGCATTCACTCCCCTGCGAGCAGGAAGCGCCACGGAGGCTCTCAGCACCCGCCCCCCGCCCCCCCTCCCCGCCCCGCGAAGCCTTCCCAAGTCCCTCGTCCCTTCTGGGGACCCTGGGGGGCTGGCAGGGTGGGTCGACGGGGGCCTAGTCACTGGCTCCCTCTAGGCTCAGACCTGTGCCAGCCGCCCTCAGGGGCCCCTCTGGCTTGCCCCTCCTCCCCCAGCCCTTCCTTCCTACAACACACCTGGTTCTGAGCTCGGCCCTGCCCTCGGCTAATAGCTCACCCCTCACCAAGGCCTGACCGGGCCTCTCCCTCCCTTCCAGCCACACTGACCCACTGTCCCTGAAGTCCCATACCTACTGCCAACTCTCTCCCTCCCTATCAGCCACACTGACCCACTGTCCCCGTAAGTCCCATGCCTACTGCCAGCTCTCTCCTTTCCTCCTCCTCGCCCTTTAAGACTCAGGACAGCTCCCTCCTCCATGAGGCCTGCCGTGGTTCTCCCAGGCAAGTTAGACCGTTCTCACCCTGTGCCCACACTGCCCTGCCCGCTCCGTGGACACCTGTCTTGCTTGGCTGAACATAACTGATTCTGGCCCATGCCTCCCCCGTGGCTGAGTTTCCAGAGAACAGAAAGGGGGGGTTGCCAGGTAAACACAGAATGCCCAGTTAGTTCTGAACGTCAGATAAACAACAAATCATATATATATCTCCCTGGCTGGTTTTGTCAGTGGATAGAGCAGTGGCCTGTGGAGTGAAGAGTCCCAGGTTCAATTCTGGTCAAGGGCACATGCCTGGGTTGTGGGCTCGATCCCCAGTAGGGGGCATGCAGGAGGCAGCTGATCAGTGATTCTCTCTCATCATTGATGTTTTTATCTCTCTCCCTCTCCCTTCCTCTCTGAAATCAATAAAAATACTTAAAAATAAAAATTATAAGTGTATCCAAAATACTTGGTTTGTTGTTCATCTGAAACGAACATTCGTTTGGATATCCTGGTGGTTAACCTGGCAGCCCTCTGGCTGGCCCCGTCCACTGGGCACTTCCCGGCGGGCGCTGTGCCATGAAGTCAGCAGGCAGGCTCTCCCGGACGCCCTGAGGGCCGGTGTGGTCCCATTGGCAGAGGGGCACTGAGGCTCAGAGGCTGTGACAAGCCTGAGGTCACACAGCTGTACGTGACGTGTGGGTGAGGGCACATCTGTCGGTGCGATGCGCACAGTAGGCTCACAGGGAGTGGAGAGAGGGCATTCCCTGGGGCCTTGCCTGCACCTGCCACTGCCCCTCGGATCCCGCAGAGGGTCCTTACTGGGGGACAGGGAAGTCTCCCCAGGAGCTGGGGCGCCGCTGGGAACAGGGGAGCCGGCAGGGCCCTGGCTGATCCTGTTTTTCTGACTTCTCAGGGGTCATGGACAGCCCAGCGTGCAGTTACCGGAGTTGGCCACTAGGTGGAAGCACAATCTAGGCGCAGACCCAGGAGCTGCCCACCAACAGCCCAGTGGCTCTCAGCTCAGGGGAGGGGCTGTGCCCGAGTATGCTGAGCCTCAGGAAGGGCAGTTCTTCCCCTCCCTCGGCCCACTCACATCACCAAACCCACGCTCCCTCCTCCATCCACGCCCTCTCTGCCACGTCCAACCCCCAGCCCCTCTGCCCATCAACACAGGCACCAGGCCATCCGCTCCTCTTCCATCTGCCCACTCCCCCTCCCCTTGTCCCTGCCAACATGACCTGGCCCCTCCCTCTTACTCCCCCCACCAATGCCCGCCCAGCTGATGTCTTTCTCCCTGTCCCTAACAGCCTGCCTCTGTCTACTTCCCTGACCCCTGACCCCAGGCGCTCCTCCCGCCTGGTGTGGGCTGGCCGCCCTGACACAAAGCTGCCATTGGCTGGGGCTGATGCTGAGCCAGCACTTCTCACACTGAGGAGGCGCAGGGGCCAGGCCCGGCTGCCCTCCGTCACCCCACAGCGTCGGGCCGAGCGGTGCCCACGAGCGGACACAGCACACACGGCGACAGAGACACATGCCTCGCCTCGGCGACAGCCTGGCCTGGGGCCACTGGCCCCCACACACGCCTTCACATGCTGGTGCGTCAGCAACAGCCGTTTAATATTTCATGACCGACACTCAGTGGCCTGAATTATTCACCCCGTCACCAAGGCACAGCGAGTGCTGGGGTCCTGGGCACGGCAGGCTGGCGGGGGGCCTCCCCCCAGGGCCCCCAGGACTCTCTGGGGATGCCTGAGGCACAGACAGGGTTCGGGGGCCAGACCTGCCAGGAGCCCTGCCCTCCCAGCAGCCCCCGCCTGGCAGGTATCTATGGCCCGGGGGCACCCAGCCGGCCCGAGGAGGCCTGAGAAGCTGGCACGGAGCAGGACCCGGCAGGAGGGGGCGGACATGCCCTCGGCCTCCTGCCTGGCCACCGGCCGGCGCTCTCGGCCAGAGTCCCGGGTGCGCAGCGAGCACTGGACGTGTCACCGTTGCTCTTAGCACCTCAGCCTCTGGCTCAGGGTCCTCCCGAGTGGGGGGAGAGCTCCCGCCCGGGGGCCCCCAGCACACAGGCAGGTTCGCTGCTGGGCCAGGATGGCCGAGGGGGTCCTAGCCTGGTTACCCTCTTCTGCCTCAGCCCGCAGGCCGGAGGATGGGCCCCCCCGTGCTATAGAAGTCTGCATGAGCATAAGGCGATAAAGGATGAGTTGAGATGGAGAGATGGCTTTCCAGTGGGAGGAGCAATGGCCGTCATTGATAGCAGTGGTGGCAGGTGCCGTTTAGTGAGTGGTTTCTCTGTTCCAAGGGCCGTGGTCAGCATGAGGCACACGCTCTCATTCTGTCCTTATAAAGTGCCCTCAGGAGGCGGCATCAGCATTGTCCCCCTTTTACAGATGGGGAAAGTGAGGCAGAGAAGGACCCGGGTGTGGGAGGGGCCTGGCTGACGAGCCCTCCCGCCTGCGCCAAGGTCTGGCCTCTTGTGTGTTGGCTTCTCAAAGCCATCCTGCTGGGGAGGCGGCATCCGACCGACCGACCGACCGACCGGGAGCCTCAGCACCGCCCTGCGCCAGGTTGCCTTTTAGGCCCTGCCTCCCTGTGTCCATGGGGGTGCACTGCTGTCTGGGGATGTCCAGGCCTCACCAAGCAGGAGTCACTGCCTAGAGGGGTGGGGCGGGGTCTCAGGGGACACCCTGATCCAGCGCATCAAGTTCTAGCCTCAGGGACAACCTTTGGGGGGAGGGGCGGTCCCCCTAACCAGCCCCTGCCCTTTGCCCTGGCCTCTGCTCACCCCCTGACTCTGCAGCTCACCGCACATTCTTTGCCCTCCGAGCCTCAGTTTCCACATATGGCAAGTGGGCGTGACACCTGCCTGGCCTCTCCGTGCCTCTTGCGGGAGAACAGAAGAAGCAGCTTTTCGACGCTGTGTTTCCTATGGGGGTGGCCTGCCATCCCCTCGCCCGCCTGCTGGGCCACGCTACCAACCCTGGAGGTGTTCCCCTCCTCATGTGACGTGGCCACTGCCTAAGGGTGCCCCTCCCCCAACACCTGCCTGCGCTGGGCCCTCAGCCTCCGCCTGCCTCACCTCCAAATGTGTTTGTGCCCCAGGGCCTCCTTTCTAAGTGCGCTCCCCAGTGAGGCCATCTACTTCCCCGCTCCAAGGCAGCTGGGTGGGCACTGGCCCCGAGGCGCCTCCCTCTCCCACGTGCACCTGCAGTCCGCACCCTGCCCTCCTCTGCCCACCGCTGGGCCTGGGCCTGGGCCAGGCGGCTTGACCCGCGCAGGCTGAGAGCCGGCCGAAAGCTGGGTTCCAGAGGCCTCACCCCGGTAACAAGAACGCACCAGTGTCAGGCACTGGCACACAGGGTGGGGAGCAAGGTCTGCCTCGTTGGCGGGAGGCAGACACAGGGGCGCCAATGCAATGCCAGGCCAGGGAGGGAGCCGGGGGAAGAGGCGGGAAGATGGGGAGGGAGTGTGCGTGTTGTGGGGTGCGTTACAGTTTGAAGGCGCTCAGGCAGGCCGCACTGAGAGAGAGAGAGAGAGAGAGAGAGAGAGAGAGAGAGAGAGAGAGGAGCAGAGGAGGAGGGCGCTGCAGGGAAGAGCTCTGAGCGAGGGAACAGCCAGGGCGAAGCCGCAGGCGCTGGCCTGTGGGAGCAGAGCAGGCGATGGGGGAGCAGCTGGCGGGGAGGGTGGGCCAGAGTGAGGGTCGCTGGGCCATGTAAGGAAGTGGCTTCCCTGTCAGTGGTGGGGAGACTGGTGGTCCCCAAAGGTGTGCTGAGCTGGGAGGAGGAGGGCAGGGCCAGGGCGGGGCGAGCCGCCGGGCTCCAGGTCTCACGGCTGGGACCGGGCGCTGCTGGTGGAGGTGGAGGCTGTCCCCATGGAGCGGGGTCCCCCTCTTCCACCAGGCCCTCCTCTCTCAGAGCCTCCAGCTGGGTCAGGGTCCCCATCGTGGAGGTGCCAGCCCCGGCTCCACCCGGGGCCCGTGCCCAGGACCTCAGCTGGCACCAGGGCAGACCTGGGCGTGGTGGCAGAATAAAGGAGCCCTCACCGCCTGCGGCACACCCAGGCCTGGCACAGCCTCTGCCTTCGAAGGGGGAGTCCCTGGGGTTCTCGAGGGGTGAGCAGCCCGGCTCCCTGCTCACGACGGGGGCTGCCTGAGCCCCTCCAGCGGGGCTGTAGAAGCAGCTCGGAGTCCCCGGAGACAGAGCAGAGAGGGGCGGCCAGGGGACCTCCGCAGGCAGCTGGCCTCTGGCCACGAGACGCCCTCTCTGTACCTGTCCCTCCGCGAGGCACTTGGAAGTCCCTGGCCCTGAGTCTGGCCTGGCGCAGGGGGATGAGCCCGCCTGTGAAATGGGCTGATGACACGGCCCGGCCTGGGTGGCTGTAAGGCTCACACTGGAGCTTGGTGCCGGCTTCTGGGAGACACTGGCCTCTCCTGGCTCCTGGCCGGGGCACTTCCAACCTCTGACCCAGGCCCAGAGCCCACCCCCCAGGCCCCAGCCTTCCAGCTCGGGTGCGGGGAGGGGGCCTGGCTGAGCCTGGTGGCTCTGGGGCCCCAGGACCCTCCCGGCAGGTGGTGAGGCGCCCTGAGGGCCCTGCTCCTCCCACTTCCCAGTCTGTCCCCACTGGTTCCCACCACCAGCCACTCATGTTCCTGGCCAGGAGGGACGACCCAGCCAGCTGCTGTCAGCCTCGGTGCCTCCAGCGTAGGGACCCCCTTTCTGCAGAGGGCTCAGGGGGAGGGTCCCCAGGACAGCAGACCCCAAGGCCGCTGGGGCCAGTCCTTGGCCTCTGGGAGAATTTGGCCAGTGGACTGGGATAGACTGGAAGAAGGGTGGGGGTGGGGGTGCAGGTGTTCCTGGGGTCTCAAGCCCTTTTCGCTGCCCCCCAATGCAGCCCGGCACTGGCTGGCCCTCCCCGGACCCTCAGCCCTCCAGCTCCTCCGGAGCTTGTCACCGCATGGCCCCAGGCCACGAGCTCCTGGCGGGATCCGGTTTCTCCCTGGGAGGGCTGGAGCCGCCGCCCTCCCCCGCAGGGAGAGCTGAGCCCTCGTGAATAATTCACAGGCTCCACGGCAGCCAGGCTCACGGGTGGGCGGGCGCTGGGCTTCCAGCCGCTGCCTGGGCCCCTGATTGCGCCCTGCAGCCAGAGCAGTCCCAGCCCCCCCCCCACCCCCCCGCCCCAGCTCCCTGCCAGCCCCAGGCTCGGGGAGCAGGATCTCCATCCCCACAGGCTGCTGGTGGGCACTGGTCTGCACCTCCTCTCCGGCAGTGCCCACCCCACGCCCAGCCTCCCCTCCCGCCTGAGCCCTGTCTGGCAACCACACAAAAGCACCTTCTTATCAGCCAGGGACAGTCAGCCCCCTGTCACCTCCCTGACAGTCACCGTGGCCTGGGGGCCGGCAGCCATCAGTCCCGGCCACCTGGACAGAGCCGGCACCCCCCAGCCAGTCCCGGCACACCTGCAGGGCCTGGGAGGGGGCAGTGTCCCCAAGGCTCCCAGGCCCAGGCTGTCCCATGGCACAGCCAGGGCCTTCCCCAGGCTCCTGGTGAGGAGGGGCTCAGCCTGCCTGGGGTTCCCCCCACACCCCCCTCCACCTCCACCTCAGACCCTCCTCCCCCTCAGGTCCTCCTCAGCACTCCCAGGGCGGGCAGGCCCTTCCAGTTCACTGCCGGGCTAGGTTGGCATCACTGCCAGCCTGACGTTTGGGGCCCGTTATGTGGGAGGGCGAGGCGGGTGGTGCAGGTGGTCGGCCAGAGCCGTCCCTCCCCTCACAGGACCCCTGTGTCCTCTCGTTTCCCTGGGGGGAGGGGAAGCAGCATCGGAGTCGCCCCGGTGGGGGGCCATGTCGCAGGGCTGGTCCCAGCCCCTCAGCCCTGGGTGCCGACGGTGCCGGGCCGGGAGCCGTTCTCAGGAGTCCTGGGGCCTCCTGCTCTAAGTCCGAACCCCAGCTTGTCCAGAAGCAGAGTTCATGTGACAGTGGTGCGGACCCGTGCCCACGTGGCCCATGGCCCCCCACTGACCAGGCCAGGGAGCCTCCTGCTCAGCCAGGTCACGGCCGGGCCTGGGGGCTGCCCACACCCACGCCAATGTGCTGGGCCCGAGGCTGATGCTGCGGCCACCTGCCCAAGGCCAAGGGCAGCAGCCCCCCGCCCCCTGGTGGCCAGCGGCCCTGCGGTGCCTCAGGAGTGAGCCGGGGGTGACCCTCTCGCCTGGTGACCGCCCTTAGGCGGGTCCTCTGAGGCCGCTCACGTCCTAGGCGCCCACTTGGACTGACAGAGGTCACCCACCTGCCAGGGCCCTGGGCCACTGGTGCCCCCCTCGGACCATGTCTGGACGGCTTTCCCCCAGGGCTCCTGTCTCCCCAGCTGCCAAAGACCTGGCCCTTCCTCCCTAACCGCCCCCGCCTCCCCTGTGCGCACTGAGCCCCATTCTTCCTCCTGCCCTGCCCCCCCCCCCCCGGGAGCCCCAGCCCCTGCTCAGGGCTCCTCAGCCCAGCCAATCAGCAGAGCCTCTGGGGTGTGGGGCCCAGCGCCTCTGTATCAGGAATGGGCTGAGGGGCCACAGGGAGTGAGCAGCTGCTCTGTGGATGGCCTGGTTGGGGGGGGGGGACCTGTGGGGCTGGGGGAGGAGTCTGGGGGGGCAGTCCTCTCCCTCCACCTCTGGGTAAGTGCCAGGCTCCTCCTCCATCGCCTCCTGACTGCGGTTTAGGAGATGCTCTTACCCCCCCCCCCCCATTTACAACAGCCTTGCCAATGAGCACAGCAGCCAATGAGGCTGGGCTGGAGGGAGCACCCTGCAGGCTGGGAGCATGGGGGAGCAGAGACCTTGGGCTGGAGGCCCGGGCCTTGCAGGGCCCGGGGCACGTGGCAGTGAGCCTGCGGGAGGGGAGCCATCCGGCTGTGCAGGAGCTGCCTCTGGCCTGGCCCCCTGGCTCCAGGTGCGGCCACTCCCCCAGATGCCCGAGGGGATGGCAAACTCCCAGCACCTGAGCCCCCGGCACACCCCCCCCCCACCAGGAGGGGCGTCCTCACTCAGGGTGGTGCCCGATGAGGAGCCTCAGGGAGGGGAAGTCTCCTTTGGCGGCGGCGTAGTGGATGGGCAGGGCGCCGGTGTCCGTGGCCGCGGTGGGGTCCCCACCGCCGTGACGCAGCAGCCAGTCCACCACCTCGGGGTGGCCGAAGCGGGCGGCCAGGTGCAGGACCGTGGCACCGGAATTGTCTTTGTCCTGCGGGAGGAGGGTCCGTTAGTCTCACTGTCTTTTAAAAAAAATAAAAAATATATATATATATACACATATATATACATATAGACATATATATGTATATATATATATATATTTTATTGATTTCAGAGAGGAAGGAAGAAAAAAGAGAGAGAGGAAGGGAGAGAGAGAAACATCCCTGATAAGAAAGAACAATGGATCGGCTACTTCCTGCAAGACTCCACTGGGGATGGAGCCCACACCCCGGGCACGTGCCCCTGACCAGAATCAAATCTGGGACCTCTCAGTGTGCCGGCCGGCCCACGTGCTCTCTGGCTCAGGCCCTTCCCGCCTCCCTCCGGCCCTAGGGCAGCTCTGTCCTCGGGCACCTAGCGGTCCAAAGTGGCGCCACAAGCCGTGCGCGGGGGCTTTCTGAGCACTGCAGGCCGTGGCGGAGGTGCCCGCATGGCACAGGCATTCCGGACGTGGCACCTTGTCCCCCAGGCGCTCCGGGGTCCCTCGGAGACCGGTGCCTGGCGCCCACGTGCTCAGAAATGCGTGGGTGAGGGAGCGAGAGCTGCTGGGCAGGGAGGTGGGCTGTTGGGGCCGCACCAGGTTGGCATCGGGATCAGAGGCACCTTCTGCCTCCAACGCTTGCCCCGCTCCCCCAGGTGTCACATGGGGAGGCTCTCCCATGGGTGCTCCTTTAACAACCCAAAGTCAGCGGAGACAACGGCCCGCCTCCCAGCACACCCACGCCCTGCCCCAGGCTGCCTGCTCACCCCGCCCCGCCCCGCGGGGCAGTGGGCAGGGCCTGGGCGGTCAGCCAATGGTGGCAGCCCTCTCCCAGGCACCCCGAGGGAGTGGGGCAATGGTCAGAAGTGCCATGTGTCCTCGTGAGCACCCAGGTGTGTGCCTGCGTGGGAGGGGTGGCAGGTGCTGGGCACGGGGCTGGGTGAGGAGGACCATCCCCGAGATGCAGAGGCTGGCAGGCGGCTGGGAGGTGCACGTGGGCTCTGGGTGCTCCCCACACTAAGCACGTGTGACGACGGAGCGGAGAGGGCACCGGGAAGTAGTGAGTGGTGGGCATGGGGCCCCTCTGCCCAGGTGTGGGCACAGGTGGGCACAGGTGTGGCTGTGGCAGCGAGAGGTGAGCGGCAGCGAGGGGCTGGAGGGCATGGAGCCTAGGGCGGCTGATGGTCCTCCAGGCAGGGGGACAGGCGCAGGGGGACTGGCTGCGGCCGGGAGGGGTGGGCAGTGAGGAGGGCAGAGGGGGGTGGGCAGTGAGGAGGGCAGAGGGGGGTGGGCAGTGAGGAGGGCAGAGGGGTGGGCAGTGAGGAGGGCAGAGGGGGGTGGGCAGTGAGGAGGGCAGAGGGGTGGGCAGTGAGGAGGGCAGAGGGGTGGGCAGTGAGGAGGGCAGAGGGGGGTGGGCAGTGAGGAGGGCAGAGGGGCAGGAGTGAACCCCAGGAGAGGAGGGGGACGCTGAGACCCTCTGAGTGCTGGATGTCCAGGTGGCAGTCTGGCTCAGTGTGTCCCTTGAACCCAGGGGACAGGGCTGGCCAGAGGTGACCCAGGCAGGACCACAGTGAAGGATGTGCCGGGCTCAGCTCTGGAGAAAGGCCCTCGGTCCCTCCTGGCCTTGGGGCTGGGGGCCTGCAGCTCCAGGGGGTCCTGTTGGCCCTGGCCTCGGGGGGGGGGGGGTAACAGTAAGAAGAGGACCCGGGCTTAGGGGCGCTGGCCTGTCCCTGAAGCTCCGGCCTCGGCACCCTGAATCTGCTTATCTCTCCGGCTGAGCAGGGCCGGGATGGAGGTGTCCTCCCCCCACACCCCGCCCCCGGGGCTGGGGAACAGAAGCCCAGATAAGCCGGGCACAAGGCCACCTGCTCTTCCGCCTCCTCTGCGGAGGCGAGGCCGGCTTCCGGCCAGGGCTGCACACCGGGACAGGGAGGCACGCCACCTCCCCAAGCGGGGGCAGGGGCCACGTGCCAGGAACTCTGATAACGGAGGGGGAGATAAGGCCGGAGGGGGAGATAAGGCCGGGCCATCTCCCAGCAAGGGCGGAAGTGGGGGGGGGGGTTCGTCCTGAGAACAAAAAGGGGGCAGGGGTCTGGCCCCCTCAGGGCACAGCCCGCAGCTCAGGTGCTTTGGCCTCGTCTTCCACATCCCGGGACCCAGTGGTCACACCCAAAGGTCTGTTCCTCCCGCCAGCGGTCCCACGGCCAGAGCACCTTCCGGGTTCCTGAGGCCAGCCCCTGAGACCCCTGGCGGCCTCTCCACCCTCACCCACTCCCGACGCTGCCCCTCCCCAGGACAGGACCTGCGGGCCGCAGCGCTGGGCACTCCTTGTTCCTGTGCTGGACGGCAGCTGTCTGGCCAGCACCTGGCCAGTGCCTCCTCCTCAGTCCCCCTCAGCGGGGCCTTCCCGGCCACCTCACCCAACTGCTCCCCGAGGCGCTCCATCGCTGGCCTTGCAGGGCCTGGGGGTGCCTGGTTAGCTTTTCAGCCTGTGGGTTTGCTGTGTGTTGCCCCGTAGACTGGCAGCTCCAGGGGGGTGGGAACGCCCTGAGCCCCCGGCCCAGCACCTGCAGGTGCCCTGTGGCCAGCAGGAGAGTCACACCGGGGCCTGAGCGACCTCCTCCCCAGCTCGGAAGGAGCCAGGCTCCCACCAGCCGGGGCCGGGAGACCAGGTGGGGCCTTGGGAACACCTGC
The DNA here is from genome assembly GCF_014108245.1 of Pipistrellus kuhlii. Taxonomy (NCBI): domain Eukaryota; kingdom Metazoa; phylum Chordata; class Mammalia; order Chiroptera; family Vespertilionidae; genus Pipistrellus; species Pipistrellus kuhlii. The sequence goes on along the minus strand of NW_023425534.1, from coordinate 1,976,089 downwards.
TCTCAGCCTGGAGTGGGCTGTGCCCACCCCTCCAGATATAGTGGGGGGCCCCCTGGGCTTGATTCTGTGTCCAGGCCCTCGTGCACCCCCACCTTCCGGGCCCCCTGGGTCAGTGGTTTGCCCCAGCCCCTCCGGTTCCCCACCACCTGGGTGCTCACCCCGCAGCGGCCAAGACGGGACGGGCATCTGCCCTGGTGCTTACTGAACCCAGGAGCCACCTTGCCCTGGCCCGGGGAGGAGCTGGACGCAGGTTCAGTGGGGAGGTGCCAGCCTCACCCACGCTTGAGCCTAGGGGGGCTGCAGGCCAGGCTCTCCAGGGAGGAAGTCCGGGCACCGGGGCGCGAGCACCCACCTGCACCCTGCAGCCGCCCTGCGAGAGCAGCCACTGCAGGCAGGCGAGGTGGCCGGTGGCGGCGGCGTCGTGGGCCGGGGTGGCGCCGTTGCGCGCGCGGGCGGCGGCGGGCAGCGCGGCCTCCTCCACCAGGAAGCGCAGGCAGTGCAGCTTGCCGGCGCGGGCCGCGTGGTGCACGGGCAGCGCGTCCAGCGGGTCCCGCAGCGAGGGCTGCAGGCGGCCGGCGGCGTGCAGGGCCCTCAGCACGTCCAGCTCGCCCTGCCGCGCCGCCTGCAGCGCCTGCTCCAGGGCCATCGCGCTCAGCGCGCTCCCCCGGGCGCCATGCGCCGCTCCCGGGGCTCCCGCGGCGGAGGCCGTGGCGCGGCCGTCGGGGCCCGGCGGGTGGGGAGGCGGAGCGGCGGCCGGGCTCCTGCTCCGCGGTCCCTCGCTCGCTCCGCTCCGCCTCCGGCGCTCTGGGGCCCGGCCCCCGCGGCCCGGGCTTAAGCCTGGGACCCGCCCCCGCCCCGCCCCCGCCCGCCCACCGGCCCGCGCCCCGCCCCGGGCTGCCGGCCTGGCGGAGGGGACAGGCGAAGGGGACAGGCGCAGGGACTGGACTCCTGAAGGTCCCCCTGAGGAGGGTCCGGGCTGGGTTTGGGGGACAGGGGTGTCCAGGCAGGGGGACCACAAGGGCAGAGGCCAGGCAGGAGCAGGCCCCAGTCCCCGGGGCTCTGGGCCCAGCCCCATGGGAGCAACAGGTGCTGGGCCCTCAGCCCTGGAGCCCACCGGACGCCAGAGCTGCTCTCAGAGCCGGCGGAGGCGGGCCCGGGCCTGGTGCGCGCCGGTTCTGATCCAGAGCGCGGGTTCTGATCCAGAGGGTGGGACAGGGGGCACCAGAGCTGCTGTCTGGGCGGGGAGTTACCCCAAAGCTGCAGGGCCCGTGGCTGCCACGCGGAGAGAAGGGAAAGAGGGGGTGCAGGAGGGGGGCTTGCGGAGGGCACAGAGCAGCCACCAGAAAAGGGGGGCGGGACCCCTCAGAGGGCGCAGGCAGCGCCAGGAGGGCTGCTGGCCGGGGGAGCACGTGGGCCATCCCTCCCGCCTGCGTGGCCAGCAGCCTGCCTGGAGCGGGAGGCGGCACAGGCGGCTGGACACGCGGAAGGGCCCCCGAAGGCGCGGGCTGCGCAGCCGTGGGAGGGAGCCGGCACATCCTGTGACTTTGAAACAGTCTGTGCCCTGCCTTCCCCTCCCCCGCTCCTCCCTGCCGCCCCCGGGGCCTGGCCCAGGCCGGTCCCCACAGCGCCTGGCCAGCGGCGGGGGCAGCGCTCTCGTGTCCGCCGAGCTGCCTCCGGGAACCGCGGGTCCCAGATGGGATTCCGCGGCGGCCACGCGTACTTTCCCGCGGCCGCCGCCTGGTGGCGCTGTGCGATGACTTCGGAGCTCCGAGGAGCAGGTACCCCAGAGGCGCTGGTCCCCCAGAGGCCCTGGTCCCCCAGAGGCGCTGGGTCCGTTTGAGAATGGGTTGCCAGGGACATCCGCCTGGCCAGGCCGGCCTTGCTCCCTCCACGGGACCTGAGGCCACTCTGGTTTGTGGACAAGGGAAGCCAGGAGTCTTTTTTTTTTTAATGTTGTCACATTTTGTAATTTATTGTTTTTCTTAGGACAGGTTGCTACATTGTGCTTTTATTTTAGTTTCTTTTTGAGTCCGGTGGCTTGCCTTTGTTTTTCATTAAATCTACTAGAGGCCTGATGCATGACATGCGTGCAAGAGTAGGCCTAGGCCTCCCTTCCTCCCGCTGCCAGGACCAGCTTCCTTCTGGCACCCTGGACCCAGGTTTCCCTCCCAGCCCTGGCTTCGCCTGGAAGGACGTTCAGTCTAATTAGCGTATTACACTTTTATTATAGATTGGAGTGGCATCCTATATAATAAAAGATTAATATGCAAATTGCCCCCTTGACTGGGAGTTGGACCAGGGGGCAGGGCTGGCCTGCCATTTGCCTGAGGTCCCGGCCTCTGGGTCTGGATCGAGGTGGGCTGGACCCCACCTATGCACGATTTCATGCACCGGGCCGTTAGTTGGTTAATAAAATCAATAGTTTTCAAGTGTTCATTTATTTTCTCTCTATTTTTTAAAAAAATAATTGTATCTCTTTTTTTACAGAAAGGAAGGGAGAGGGATGGAGAGTTAAACATTGATCAGCTGCCTCCTGCACACCCCCCACCGGGGATGTGCCCACAACCAAGGTACATGCCCTTGACTGGAATCAAATTCGGGACCCCTCAGTCCACAGGCCAATGCTCTATCCACTGAACCGAACTGGTTAGGGCTTCTCTCTTTCTTTTTACATCTTTATTGTTGAAACTATTGCATATGTCTTCTTTTCCCCCTCATTGACCTCTCCCGGGTCTCCCCTACCCCCTCCTATCCCGGGCCTTCACCACCCTGTGTCCATGGGTTATGTGTATATGCACACAAGTTCATTGCTTGATCTCTTCCCACCCATCCACCATCCCCTGCTGGGAAGGGAGGAGTCTTATCTTGGCAATCTCCATGCTTGGCTGGTTCATGTGCCCACGAGGCTGCCCTCCTCCAGCTCCCCCAGTGACAGACACACCCTGAGGCCTGAGGAGTGACTGGCAGGGGTGCTGCCGGGACAAGGAGCTGAAATGACTCTTCATGGGCGCCCCCCACCCCCATGCCTCCTCCATGACTGAAACCGTGTGCTGCAGTTCAAGTCCTTCCCGCCCCAGGCAGCTCTCCTGGCCCCGGACACCCTCATCTGTCACGTGGTTCTGTCATTTTGGGAGCCACCCATACTGTGTGCGGCAAAGCAAGACACCCTGAAACCCCTCCCCCCCCCAAGAGGAACATCACATGTGTGTGTGTGTGAGTGTGTGTGTGTGTGTGTGTGTGCCCCTCCTCACTGAACATCTTCTTTGCCTCCTTTCTTAGGGTCACTGCTCAGACCTGGGCTGAGATCCAGACCTTCCTGTCTGCTCTAGGCCCCTGCGGGCCCCCTGGGTCCTCCCAGCAGCCCTAGCGAGAGCCCACACCAGCAAGGACATGCTTATGGAAGTCCTGCCGCTTACCGGGCGCTATGCCAATCCTCACTGGCACCTTTACCCCCCTGGGGATGCCATGCGGCAGGCACAGCCACTATTCCGATGTCACAGCTGGAGAAACCGAGGCACAGGGAGGTGGTTGGTTGGTTTGTTTGGAACGTGTCTTGCCTGAGCGACACCGATGGGAAGGGGCAGAGCTCACACCACCGGTGGCTGGTGCTGTGCCTTCTCCCCTCTGCACCGGACGGTCCCTCTGCCTATTTCCTGTCCCTCCAGATGTGTACGTATGGATCCCCCAAACCCCCTCCCCGCCAGCTGGCCTCCTCTCATCCCTCCGTGGACCTCAGGCCACCCACCGGTCCTGTGGGGGGTGCCTGTTCCAGCCTCTGCCCGAACCCGAGGGCAGGGCCAGGGGTGGGTGGCCCCACCTCCCTAACGCCGGGACCCACACATGCTGCACACTCAGCGACTCAGCTAAGTTCTGGTCATAAATGACTTTCCTCCCGGTGTGCGTGCCCCCCCCCACGCCCAGGGTCCTCTGTGGAAGCAATGGCGCATGAGCTGGTCCAGTCCCGCACAGCAGTGGGGAGTGGAGGGAGACTGGGGTAACACGCCGGAAAGGGCGTTCGCTCCCCCCACAGGTGCTCTGATGATGGCCCACCAGCATGAGGGGGCATTCCAGAAAGAGCCTTCTCCCCAAGCCCCTTCCCCAGGAGCCAGTAGGGGTTGGTGCAGGGCGGGCTTGTGGGCAGGAACTGCCTGGGCCAGTGTGGCTGGGGTGGGGGAGAGTGACAGGTGGGACATCAGCCAGGGAGCCACAGTCCTTTTCGGATCCCTGGGCTCAAGAATGCAAAGAGGGGTGGGGGCTAACTGGTTTGGCTCAGTGGACAGAGCGTCCCAGGTTCGATTCTGGTCAAGGGCATGTACCTTGGTTGCGGGCACATCTTCAGTGGGGGATGTGCAGGAGGCAGCTGATCGATGTTTCTCTCTCACTGATGTTTCTAACTATCTCTCTCCTTTCCTCTCTGTAAAAAATCAATAAAAGGTATATTCTAAAAAAAGAATGCAAAGGGCTCAGGCACTCCCAGGCCCTGCCGGGCCAAACATATTGACTTATTTATTCTCCGAATCAGGACTGTATTGGGGGTTAATGGACGCGAGGGTCCTGTGCTTGGTGAGCAGCATGTCCTTCATAGTGATGGCCCTCTGCGAGCCACACAGGGACGGGAGGCCCGAGGGCCTCTCGCCCAGGCTGCTCGCACCCCCTTTATTTTCTTTTTTTTTAAACATATTTTTTATTGATTTTTTTTTTTTTTTACAGAGAGGAAGGGAGAGAGAGAGAGAGCTAGAAACGTCAATGAGAGAGAAACACCGACCAACTGCCTCTTGCACACCCCCCACCGGGGATGTGCCCACAACCAACGTACATGCCCCTGACCGGAATCGAACCCGGGATCTTTCAGTCCGCAGACCGCTCTACCACTGAGCCAAACCGGTTTCGGTTCTTTTCTTTAAAAAAAAAAAATATTTCATTGATTTTTCACAGAGAGAAAGGGATAGGGATAGATAGTTGGAAACATCGACCTGCAAAACCCCTATTGGGGAAGTGCCCGCAACCAATGTACATGCCCTTGACTGGAATCAAACCCGGGACCCTTCAGTCCGCAGACCGACGCTCTATCCATTGAGCCAAACCGGTTTCGGCTGCACCCCCTTTCTGATCTACGCGCTGGCCTTCTCGCTGGGGGGAGCAGGAGGTAGGAGGATTTGGGGCGAGTGACAGGAATGGGGCCGGAGGTGGGGTTTGGGGCGGGGCGGGGGCTGTCAGCACCCCGGACAGCGCCGCCTGGCTCCGCCCCCGGGAGCCTCCTCCGGGCCGGGCTGGGCGGTCCGACCTCCGCCGCCCGGGGGCCGCGGAGCCGTTCGCCGCGGCCGTTGCCGCCAGCGGCTGAGGGTGCGGGCGGAGCAGATGGACGGGGAACGCCCAGCCCGTTCGCCGCTCCAACCGCCACCGGCGAGGAGGCGGCCCGCGCCGCTGGGGCCGGAGCACGGGACCCCCGCCTCCCGCCGCTGGACCCGCCTCCCGCCACTGGCCCCGCCTCCCGCCGCTGGGCCCCGCCTGCCCCGCCGCTGGCCCCGCCTCCCGCCGCTGGACCCGCCTCCCGCCGCTGGGCCCCGCCTCCCGCCCCTGGGCCCTGCCTGCCCCGCCGCTGGGCCCCGCCTCCCCGCCGCTGGGCCCGCCTCCCGCCGCTGGGCCCGCCTCCCGCCGCTGGGCCCCGCCTGCCCCCCGCTGGGCTCCGCCTGCCCCACCGCTGGGCTCCGCCTGCCCCGCGGGCGGGGATGGGGACGCAGCCGGCGTCGGATGGAAAGAAAATGGGCTCCGAGGGCCCCTGGGTTTCCCGGGCTCCTCCGGGCCTCAGTTTACCATCCAGAACCGAGGACTGGGACCAGTGGCCTCTAACTGGGAGCCCCAGGCGTCCTCAGAGCCCTGGCGGCCCGGCCTGGGCAAGCCGAGACCTCTCTCCCCGCCGCTGGGACCCGCGTTCGCAGAGCGACTGGGGGGCGGGCGAGCCCCTCCCGGGAGGAGAAAGGGGGAGGTGCTAAACCTGAGTGAGTGAGTGAATGAATGAATGAGTGAATGAGTGAATGAATGGAGAGGGCGGAGCTGGACCTTGTGGGGCGGCAGCTGCGAAAGCTGCGATGCCACCCCCGCCCCCCCGTCGCCGGGGCTCTGGGGCCCCTGGGCCTGCGACCCCGCCCGGATGGGCCGCGAGGGGCCGGAGCGAGGTCCCCGGGGCTCTGCCCTCTCCCTCCCCCCTCACCACCCGCTCCCGGGCGGGGACACAGGCGGAGGCGGGGCCCGCGGGCGGCCGGACTGCGCGGTCCCGCACCTTCCGCGTCTCCCGAGCGCCGGCCGCAGCCGGGCCGCCTCCCCGTCCAGCATGGGGCTGCCTCGGAGGGCGCGACCGCCGTCCGAGCTGCGGAAGGTAGGATCGGGCCCGGGGCTGGGACGCGCTGTGCGCAATGCCCGCTCCCCCATAACCGCGGTCCCCCCCCCATAACCGCGGTCCCTGCTCCCCCATAACCGCGGCCTCCGTCCCCATAACCGCGGCCTCCGTCCCCCATAACCGCGGTCCCCGCCCCCCATAACCGCGGTCCCCCCCCCATAACCGCGGTCCCCGCCCCCCATAACCGCGGCCTCCGCCCCCCATAACCGCGGCCTCCACGCCCGCAGAGCCTGAAGCCGCTGCTGGAGAAGCTCCGCCGTGCGCTCATCAACCAGAGCCTGCGGGGCTCCGGGCGCTCGTCCCACCGCTGCTCGGCCTGGAGGTGAGGGGGCGCCGGACGGGGCGGGGGGGAAGGGGGAGAACCGGGGGGAGGGAGCGCGCGGAGCGAGGCGGGCGGGAGCGCTGGTCGCCTGGACCCCAGGAACCTGCGAGGAGGCCCCGCCGGGCGCCCGGGGCCGGCCGAGCGCAGGTGGGACTGGTCCCCGGCAGCCGGGCCCTCCGCGGGCCTGGAGCGCGCCCAGCTGCGGGCCGGAGCGGGTGGGGATGGATTGGGATGGAGCAGGGGGGAGGGGAGGAATGGGGCTGAGGGGGTGGGGATAGGGCTGGGGGGGTGGGGTTAGGGATGGAGGGGATAGGGATGGGGGGGTAGGGATAGGGCTGGGGGGTGGGGATAGGGATGGGGGTGGGGTTAGGGATGGGGGGCATAGGGATGGGGGCGTGGGGATAGGGCTGGGGGGTGGGGATAGGGCTGGGGTGGGGATATGGGATGGGAGGTGGGGTTAGGGATGGGGGGGATAGGGCTGGGGGCGTGGGGATAGGGCTGGGGGGTGGGGTTAGGGTTGGGGGGATAGGGATGGGGGCGTGGGAATAGGGCTGGGGGTGGGGATAGGGATGGGGGGGGGGGATATGTCTGTGGTTGGTGGGATAGGGCTGTTGGGTTTTAAGGTGGGGATGGGGGGGGTGGACCAGGCAGCCAGCCGGCAGGCCAGAGGGGATCTGTCCTGATGTCCTCTCTCTGTCCCTCTCCCTATGGCCGCCCGCAGAGCTCCGGCTGCTCCAGGCTGGAGAAGGCGGACATCCTAGAGATGACGGTGCGCTTCCTACGGGAGCTGCCCGCGCCCCCCAGCCCCGCGGCGGCGCCCGGTGAGTGGCCCGCCAGCCTGTCCACACCCCGCACCCGGCGCCTCTCCCTGCCCAACCCTGCACCCCGAACCCTGCTGCACTCCCCGCGCCTCTCCCCACACAGCCCATCGCTCCGCGCCTCTCCCCGCCCCGCCCCGCATCCCGTGCCTCACGCGCCTCTCCGCCCCGCAGCGCCCTCTGACGGCTTCCGCCAGGGCTACGCGCCTGCCGGGCCAGCGCTTTGCCCGCCTGCGGCGCCCCGGAGCCCGCGCTGGGCCGGCTGCTGGAGCACCTGCGGCGGAGAGTGGCCACCTCCCCCGCCGGCAGGCGCCCCGAGGACGCCTGGGGGGTCCCCCCCGCCCTCCGCGCCGCCCACCCCCGCGCCCCCGCCGCCTGCGTGTCCCCGCGGCGCCGGCCTCTGGCGGCCCTGGTAGCCCTGGCGAGTCCACGGACCCGCTGACGGCCCGGGGATGGAGGAAGCTCTTGGTGGCCGCTGCCTGTCCACCGGGAGGGACCAGCTACGGCCAGGCCGCAGCCCGCAGCCCCGGCTCTGAGCCCAGACTGCAGGCCCTGGACTCCGCTGGAAGAAATAGGGGAGAAGCCCGCCTCCCCGCCACCCCCTCCGCCCAATGAGGGTGCCTGGGCCGCAGGAGAAGGGGGCGTGGCCGCAGGGAGGAGGAGGCCCACCCCTGCGGTGGCCGTGGCTGCAGGCCTGGACCAGCCCAGTCGCCCTGCAGCCGGCGCACCGGTCCCGGCACGGCCCGATCCAAGGGCTGACCCAGCTCCCGCAGCCGGGTGCAGCCGTCTGCTCGCTGCCCTCCCGGCCCTTCCTGGGCCGCCCCCTCGCCAGCTCTGCTGGGCAGCCTCTGGGCAGACCGGAGCAGTGAGCTGAGGGCTCTGCAGGCCGGACGGGAGCCATCCCCTCCTGGGCCCTCCTTCCAAAGCCTGAGTGGCAGGGCCTGGAGGCAGCCAGGCTCGGCGCCGGCAGGCTGGGGTATGGCTGGGTGGGCAGGGGGAGCATCAGTCTAACCTGGCTTACATGCCAGGCGTGAGGAAGGGGTGGGCAAGAACGTGGGTGCCCTGGGGCCCGAGGAGCCCAGCGCAGAGGCAGTGCCGGGAGGGGAGCCAGACCGGTCACTGTGGCAGAGCCAAGGGCGGGGCACCCGGGGAGCTCAGGAACCACGGGGGGCTGAGGAGCAGGTGATGTGACCAGACCAGGAGGTACTGACCCCTGGACAGCCTGGCCTCCGCCCCGACTCCCACCGGGGGCTCTCACATCTCTTAGAACGGTAGTCGGCAAACTGCGGCTCGAGAGCCACATGTGGCTCCAGAGCTGCCTTTTGCCGACCACTGACTTAGACTATCTGCTCCGCAGGCCTGGGCTCCCCGGACAGCAGGGGGGAGGGCGTGGGGGGAGGGTGTGGAGAGCCGGCGCCCCAGGCTGGGACTGCTCTGCGGAGCTGCCAGGAGGGGGCAGGTACCCACAGGCCCACACCCCCAGGCGGGTGCACTGCAGCTCCCTGTCCCACAGGAAGAGCTTTCTCTCTGGGCGCAGCGTCTGAACCTGGCCCAGGGGCCCCTCTCCTCCGGCCGCACCTGCCACCTCCTGGTCTGAGCTCGGCCGGTCCCAGCTCTGTGACTCGGTGACCTGCCCTCTGCCAGGCTGTGCTGGGAGCAGGCGGGTGGAGGTGTGCAGACAGGCCAGTGATGCAGGGTCAGGCGTTCCGGGCTCAGAGCTGGCAGCCAGCCTGTCCTGGCAGGAGCGGAGGCAGGCCCAGGTGGGTGAGGCTCTGGGCCCAGCAGGGAGGGGCACCAGCTGCCCCGGCGGCTGCTGGCACTCAGGCTGGGCTTGTGACACGGAAGCCAGCCTCCTCCACAGGCACCTGTGCACACCTGCTTCCTGGCAGCTCCCTGCTGTTCCCAGAGCCTGTGTGGCGCCCCAGGTGGGCACAGGGCCAGCGGGCCTTTCTGGTGTGGGAGGGAGTCCCCCCCCACTCAGGAGCACCCCATGATTCTTAGCAAGGCCCACGTGGTGCCCAGCTGGTGGCCCTTTCTGTGACGGCCCCAGGACTGACTGCTGGCACGCTTAGTCGCAGGGAAGGGCCTGGGTTCTTACAAACCAGTGGGTGACAGCCAGCGCCTGGAGCACCTGGGAGCCTCAGGCTGGGCTGCCCCCACCCCCGCCCCCGGGGTCAAGTCTCCTGTCCACGGTCAGTGATAAAGGCGGGTTCCCAAGGAGACTGCTCTAGGAAACATCTACAAACCACGAAGCCCAGACTCCGCTGAGTCTCCCCTGGCTCGCCTGGAGCAGGAGCAGAGTGAGCTGGGTCTGCAGAACCTCCCATCATGCCTCAGGGCGGCCCCAGAAGCCAGCGGCGGGATCCAGGGCCCTTCCCCTTCCCGTGCAGCCACCTCCTCCTCCCACCGTGGAGGCCACATTGACTCTAAGAACATGCCAGGCTGTTCTAGCCGGTCCAGTGGTTATTTCCTTGGCTTTACTGCTTGTCTGGACCCCTTCCCAGTGTGGCCCTGCCTCTGGGTGCCGCGCGCGCGTGTGTGTGTGTGTGTGTGTGTGTGTGTGTGCGCGCGCGCGCGCGTGTGTGTGTGTGTGTGTGTGTGTGCGCGCGTGTGTGTGCTGTGTGTGTTCCTGTGCCCGTGTCCCTTGCAGCCCTGCAGAGAGCAGCCCTGGCGTGTGAAGGGGGTGAAGGCAGCCGCCAACTGTGGGTTCCACGTGAGCAACTGGTTTCACTCTGGGTTTTGAGAGGCGCTGGCAAAGCTCAGGTGTGGAAAGCATCTGTCATAAAGCTCTGAAAGGTTTCGGTGGCGTGAGAAAGGCACCTGAGGGAACGCCCTGTGTGTGTGTGTGTGTGTGTGTGTGTGTGTGTGGTGTTGTGTCACTGGAGATCCACTGGAGGGCAGCAAAGAGCAGGGTCTGCGGCTGCTCACGGGACCCACCTGTGAAAGGGAGACTGGCTGAATGGGTGCCCCCCTGCTGGTCTGCGTGGTGTTCAGGATGCTGAAACCCTAAGGAGCCCAGGACAAAGTCTGCAGAGAACGAGGAGCTGTTCTGGACCCCAGAAACCAGAGCAGGCCCAGCGCCGCGGGGACTGCACTTGGAGACCCTTTGTAAGAAAACATAAAGTAGCTGAAACCGGTTTGGCTCAGTGGATAGAGCGTCGGTCTGCGGACTGAAAGGTCCCAGGTTCGATTCCGGTCAAGGGCATGTACCTTGGTTTCGGGCACATCCGTGGTAGGGGGTGTGCAGGAGACAGCTGGTCGATGTTTCTCTCTCATTGACGTTTCTAGCTCTCTAACCCTCTCCCTTCCTCTCTGTGGAAAATCAATAAAATATATTTAAAAACAAACAAACATAAAAGTAGGTATTAGACTTAGCATGAAAAGGAACCCTTACTCAGAACAAAAAATGTAAATCACAGCAAACCAGGGCTGTCTGCAGGGGGGCGATCCCAGTCCAGATACACAGAAATGCTTTTTAAGAAAACCTTTCTAGGTGATTGGTCATTATGCCTCAGGGCATAACAGATAATTAGCATATTCCTCTCTCATTATATAGGAAATTCGTGTGAGGAAATGGGGTGGGGGGGTGTTCCTCAGCCCAGCCTGCACCTCTCCAATCTGGGACCCCTCTAATGCCTGGGAAACCCAAGCCTCTCAACTGCTCATTGTAGCTGCAGCCATCTTGGTTGGGGTTAATTTGCATACTCACTCTGATTGGCTGATGGGTGTGGCTCTAGCGGAGTGATGATTAATTTGCATACTACTCTTTTATTAGGTAGGATAATTGGTTTCAGAGAGGAAGGGAGAGAGAGAGAGAAACATCAGTGATGAGAGAGAATCACTGATGGGCTGCATGTGCCACACTGGGGGTTGAGCCCACAACCCGGGCCTGTGCCCTGACCGGAATTGAACCTGGGACCCTTCCATCCACAGGCTGACGCTCTATCCACTGAGCCACACCAGGTAGGGCAGGGCGGCTTTATTTTGTAGCTTTGCACATCTCCTTGCTGTCTGCATCCCCAGAAGCACCTGGCTCCCAGGTCTGCCTCTGCACTCAGAGTTGTGATATGTGTTTTGGTTGAAGGATGTGAAGAAAATCTAGCCTCATCTATACTAATGAAAGAGTAATAAGCTAATTAGACCCGGAGACCTTCCAGAGACCTTCCAGACTTCCTTCCGGACAAAGCCAGGGGCTTGGGTGGCCTGCAAACCGCCCCCAAAGGGCCCTCAGCCCCTTGCCCAGGCTAGCCACGCCCCCAGTGGGGACCGTCACCCCGATTAGGAATGGCCAGACTGCAAAGACCATCAGTCCCTCACTCAGGCCAGCCCTGACTCCCAAAGGGACCTCCACCCTGATTCGGGACACCCTTCAGGGCAGACCAGCCGGCCCCCTCCCGTGCACCAGGCCTCTATACTAATAAAAGGAAAAATGCTAATTAGACTGGAAGACCTTCCGGGAGACTTTCTGGATGTCCTTCCGGACAAAGCCATGGTGGTGGGGCCCAGGCAGAGGCGGTTAGGGGCGATCAGGCTGGGGGGGGCAGTTAGGGGTGAGCAGGCCAGCAGGGGAGGCAGTTGGGGGTGATCAGGCCAGCAAAGGGGGGCAGTTGGGGGCAGGCTGGCAGGCTGAATGGTTAGGGGCGATCAAGCAGGCAAGCAGGTAAGCTGTCGGCAGCCAGTGGTCCTGGATTGTGACAGGGATGTCCAACCATTCGACCCACAGGATCGGGCCTAAATTGGCAGCTGGACATCCTCGAGGGGTCCCAGATTGGCGAGGGTGCAGGCTGGGCTGAGGGACACTCCCCCTCTCCCGGGGCTGTTGAAACTCCCTCCATTGCCCCACCACTTGCGCCCCAGATCAGCCCTGATCACTGGCCAGGCCTAGGGACCCTACTGTGCATGAATTTCATGAACTGGGCCTTTAGTAAAAAATATATAGTTGAAGTCCAGCCAGTGTGGCTCAGTGGTCAAGCATCAATCTATGAACCAGGTTTGATTCCCGTTCAGGGCACATGTCAGGGTTGCTGTCTTAATCACCAGTGTGGGACATCTACTAATCAATAATTCTCTCTCATCATTGATGTTCTTATCTCTCTCTCCCTTCCTCTCTCTGAAATTAATAAAAATATATTTTAAAAAAATACGTAGTTCACCCTAGCCAGTTTGGCTCAATAGATAGAGTGTCAGCCTGAGATTGCAGGTTTCCTGGCCCTGGTCAGGTGTGTGCAGGAGGTAACTGAGCCATGTGTGTCTCTCACATCGATGTTTCTCTCTGCCTCTCCCTCTCCCTTCCACTCTCTCTAAAAATCAATGGAAAAGTGTCCTCGGCTGAGGATGAACAACAAAAACACGTACAGTAGTTGGGAAAGGGAGGGTTTGGAAAGCAAGCCGCCTTTTCAGAAAGCTGTGGATGTTTTCTTTGGAATTGCACAACACGCCGCCGTGTCTCCCAGCGGCTGCCCTGGGACCCTGAAGCCCCCCAGCTGTACCACTTCCTGCTGCTTCATGAACCCGTTCGGACCTCGCTGGCATTTTGAACGACTCTCCTGCCCTCGTGTGTTTATGGAACAGCATGTGTTTACTCCTCTGACAAATATCAGCCCCGGAGTTACGCAGATGCTCCGAACAGTGACTCATCACAGTGTCATCATCGCCGTGTCCCTTCTGGAAAAACCCAGGAATGTAAATTTCCAGTAAGAAGCCGGTTTTTAAAACAGGAGTATGTATAGAACTGCTATTCATGCCCTGGCGGGTTTGGCTCAGTGGACAGAGCGCTGGTCTGCGGCCTCAGGGGTCCCGGGCTGGATTCCGGTCAAGGGCACGGACCTTGGTTGCAGGCTCCTCCCCAGCCCAGGCCTGCTCACGGCACGTGCAGGAGGCAACCAGTCCATGTGTTCCTCTCACAAGGAAGTTCCTCTCTGTCTTTCCCTCTCTCTTCCACACCATCGGCTTTTCTGGGTCTCCCGCTTAGAGAGCAGCAGATCACGGGACATCTCAGCCCCCATAATCATCACGTCAGCCACTTCCTATAATCTCATAACCAATATCATCTATCTGTCTGTCTATCCATCCATCCACCTATCTAAATATAGACTGATTTTTAGAGTGAGGGGAAGGGAGCAGGTGAGAGAGAAACATCGACGTGAGAGCAGAACGTGGATTGGCTGCCTCCTGCACCCCCGCTTCCCCTACTGGGGATCAGGCCTGAGGCCCTGGGCATGTGCCCTGACCTGAAATCCAACCAGCAACCTTTCGGCACGGGATGACACCCAGCCAATTGGTTTTGTCTCCCTGGAGAGCCCTGATTAATAAATAAATGATAATAATAATATTAACGTTAATTAAAATTCTGAAGTAGCCACTTTAATATCAAACAAATAGATTTCACACATGAAATGTTATCAACCATAAAGTGGGACAGTTCCTGATGATACGTCACTTTATCAAGAAGACAGAAGTCTCCCTAACTGGATTGGCTCAGTGGTTAGAGTGTCGGCCTGCAGTGTGAAGGGTCCATGTTTGATTCCAGTCAAGGGCATGTACGGGAGGCAGCTGATCGACGTTTCTCTCTAATTGATGTTTCTAACTCTCTCTCTCTTCCTTTCTGTAAAATCAATATATATATATATATATATATATATATATATATATATATATATATATGAAGACAGAAATCCTAATTGCACATGGGCTTAGTAATTGGGCTTCAAACGATAGACAAAGTAAAAACTGACAGATCCACTATTGTAGAGAGCACCTCCACCTCCCATCGGAGTGATGGGTAAGCAGGTGGCGGGACATTGGTAAGCTAGAGCAGTGTTTTTCAACCTTTTTTGGGCAAAGGCACACTTGTTTCATGAAAAAAATCACGAGGCACACCACCATTAGAAAATGTTAAAAAATTTAACTCTGTGCCTATATTGACTATATATAAAGTAATTCTCTTGAATAGGAATCAAATAAACACAAAGAAAGTATTTTATAATTACTTTATTATGAAATATTAAGTAAACAAAATAATGAAAAATTATAAAATTCTTGTCTTGTCTGCACTTACGGCACACCAGGCAACACTAGTGTGCCGCGGAACAGCGGTTGAAAAACGCTGAGCTAGAGAATAGTGCTCTCCGAAGGCACAGAGCCGGCAGGGAACTCTCCTGAGGCCGCACAGCAGGAAGTGCCCGAAGAGGCTTCTCCCAGCCTCCGGCCAGGCCCGGTGGTTAGAGAGCAGCCCTTTCCCAGCGATGATGGGGCTCTTCCCGGAAGCGGCTCCAGCCAATCAGGGCCCTCGGGCTCTTCCCACGGCAATTCCCTGAGGCCTGAAGCCAGCCCTTTCTCCGGGCCTGGGAACTGTAATTGCCCCGTATTTATTGCCCGCGGGGGTGTGAGAGCGCTGAGCCACCTGCCTCCGCGGCTGGTGTCATCGGCGGCCGCACAGATGTGAGCAGAGGGGCCTTCCTGTGATGTTTAGTCACATCTGGGCAGGTGGGAGCAGGGGCCGGGGAGGGAGGCAGCGCCTCCAGGAAGCGCTGGGCCCTGTGGGGAGCCACCAGCGTCAGGCTCAGGGTGAGGCGCCAGGTGGCGCCCGCAGGGGCACCTCCCTCACCCACGGAGTGCCCGCTCCGGGTGCGGCTGTCCTTCCAGCCGCAGGTTCACCCACGGGGCGTGGCAGAGCTGACTGTAAGGGCTTCTCTGGGAAGGATCTATGTCCTAAACCCAGGCTGTTTCTCTTCTCCGCAGACGACCCATTTGTCCTTGGCTACAGTCTGCTCTTCATAGGGGTAACAGACTGGGGATCCGTTTTAGGTTTCTTTTTTTTTCTTTTTTTTAATATATTTTATTGATTTTTTACCGAGAGGAAGGGAGAGGGATAGAGAGTTAGAAACATCGATGGGAGAGAAACATCCATCAGCTGCCTCCTGCACACCCCCCACTGGGGACGTGCCCACAACCAAGGTACATGCCCTTGACCGGAATCGAACCTGGGACCCTTCAGTCCACAAGCCAATGCTCTATCCACTGAGCCAAACCAGCCAGGGCTAAGGGCTTCTTCGGGAAGAATCTATGTTTGTCCTAAACCCCAGGCTGCTGCTCTTCTCTGCAGGATGACCCGTTTGTCCTTGGCTTACCGTCTGCTCTTCACTGAGGGTCCGTTTTAGTTTTCCTTGGAGTCCTTCATTCTGGGGCCACAGCCTTAGGGCGTGGTGTTTCCTAAATCCTCACCTGAAGACACATTTTTTAAATTGATTTTTATTTTTTACTTTGAGAGCGAGGGGAAGGACAGAGGGAACAGCCTCAACGTGAGAGAACATCGCTCAGCTGGAATCAAACCCCCAACCTTTGGCGCTCGGACAGCCTCCAACCACTGAGCCGGTGGCCGGCACAGGGCTGGGCCCTCAGGTGTGCGGAGTGGGCAGGTGGGGGCAGGGCGTCTCCGGAACGGCCCCCCGTGGCCCCTGTGAGCCGGGGCTGCACTGCCGGCTCCACCTCCACTCCCTGCGGCAGCGTCCTGGGCCGGCAGGGCACGCGGTCCGGCATCTCTCAGAGGAAGCCCCGCCTTCGGGAAAACAGCCACAGCTTATTGACGTGAGAAGAAGCAGCTGTGAGCAGAGGCCCGGTCCCTCCGCTGCGTCCCAGCCCTGGGGTGGGGGCAGGGCCCCCAGAACCGCAGGCCCTTTAGCCGGAAGCCCAGCGAGCACTAGCTGGAGTCTTCTTCCTGGGCTCTGTCCAAGGTGACCCCATCCCTCTGGTCATACGTTCCTGCGGCACCCCGCCCCCGGCAGCTTGTCTGCACCCAGAGCTAGTCCACAGCCCCGCTCTGTGCCAAGACATCAAATTAGTCCCCCCTTCCACGCCCGAGGGCAAATACTATTGTCTCCCCGTTTCTCTGGATAAGGGAACCAAGGCCCGGAGGAGTGAGAGTTAGCCCAGAGCATGCGGGGGTCCATGGCGGGAAGGGGGACAGTGTAAGAGGTCTGGACCAGGCTGCCCCCTGCCAAGGCCTCACCCTGGCCCAGGTGGGGGGGCATGTGCCCTGTGTTCCTCAGGCCTCTGGTTCGTAGCTCTGAGTTAGAAATACAAAGGCACACGAAGCCCAGGTTCCTGCTTAAACTGGGACCCTCGCTACGTGTAAAGGCCCTCGGTTTACCAACAGCTGAAAGGCCGGCTGCGCCTCATCCCTCATCCGCCCCATCTCTGAGGACCTCACCGACGGAGCGACTCGCCCCAGGCCGTGAGGCTGGTAGGAAAGAAAGAACAGGGATGCAGAAATTCACCCACATCGGCTTGCCCGTAGCCATCGGCTCACACTTCCCTAAAATGATAGAGAAACCGGGTCCGTGGTCCCACCTCCCAGGTACCTTAAAGCTGTGCCTCTGAACAGACAGACCATGCGGGGCGCGCGTGCCTGCGGTCTAAACAGGTCACTGGAAACCTGTTCACTCCGCGCGTGGTGACAGCCCTCTCCCTCCCTTCCAGAGGGACCCACTGTGGTTGGTTTGTTTATTATCCGCGTTAGAGAGAGAGGAGGGGGGATGGAATCATGGGTTGCTGTTCCCCTTACTGACGCGTTGATTGGCTGCTTCTTGCCGGTGGGCTGACGGGAGATGGAACCACAGCCCTGGTGCTGGGACGACCGAGCTTGGGCCCTGGGCGGGGACTGTTCTTTTTTGTCACCAGCACTGCCTTGCTTTCCGCTAGAACCTGACCACCTACTTCTGTTTTCCTCACAGATAGAATGACTTGTTCTTAGCGAATTATGCTTTCAAACCGTAAGAGGAAGTTTGATGGGAGAGAAACAGAGGTGGCAGAAGGGAGCCGGCCAGGCCGAGTGGGCTCAGGAAGCAGGTCAGGGAGGTGGGAGGGTCCTGGGAGCTTAGGAGAGAGGAGGCAAAGGAAAGTGGGGGGAGAGGGGGAGAAGCGTGGGAAGGAAGAGGGAGAGCACGCTGTTCTCAGCACATTTCAATGATGCAATATAGTGCCATCAGCTGGGGCCACCGTGTTATCAACTATATCCTCAGACCTTTTACCACCTTCGCCCTCCCCCCATCCTGGCAACCACTCTCCTTTAAAAAATGTTTTTAGCCAAAACCGGTTTGGCTCAGTGGATAGAGCATTGGCCTGTGGACTGAAAGGTCCCTGGTTCAATTCTGGTCAAGGGCATGCACCTTGGTTGCGGGCACATCCCCAGTAGGGGGTGTACAAAAGGCAGCTAATCGATTTTCCTCTCTCATTAATGTTTCTAACTCTCTATCCCTCTTCCCCTCCTCTCTGTGAAAAACCAATAAAATATATTTAAAAAAATGTTTTTAAAAACATTTTTATTGATTTTAGAGAGGAAGGAGGAGAGAGAAACATCAATGATGAGAGAGAATCACGGATCAGCTGCCTCCAGCACGCCCCCTACTGGGGAATGAACCTGCAACATGGGCAGGTCATGGGCACCTGCCCAGGTTGTAGGTTCATTCCCCAGTAGGGGGCATGCAGGAGGCAGCTATTCTGTGATTATCCACTCTATCCACTGAGCCAAACCCTCTAGGGCACATGTGTCAAACACAAGGCCCGCGGGCCAAATCCGTCCCGCCAGGCCTTGCAATGTGGCCCGCACCGCGCTGTCATCACTGCACTCCGCTGCGTTTCCATCACAATGACAGTTTATGACTGTTCAGTAAACCATTCGGCCCGCGATTTAGGCTGGATTTTAGATTTTGGCCCCTTCTCTGATTGAGTTTGACACCCCTACTCTAGGGTGATCTGCCTTTTTTTAGATTCCACAGTCTGAGTTATAAGTGAGTATGACCTGGTGCACAAAATTTGTGCACATTAAAAGGGGATTAGAGGAAATAATTTAGTATTGCTACTTGCCCTTTCTCTATAATAGAAGTGTCAGAGATGAAAGAAAATTAGTAAAATGTATATGAAAACCTTCCTCCTGTCAGAGTCTGGGGCACAACACGGGACCCAGAGTCAAGTCTTATGTACCTCAAAATCGCATGAGACCCAGATCTGGCTGGCCCCCGCCCCCATTGGGCTAGATCCAGACCCAACCAGTCCCACTCTTGTCAAGCCCCCTAGGCAGAGGTCGTAGCCTCAGGCCCCCTGGCCCAGTGCTGGGGCGGGGGCACAGCCTGAGGCCCCCTGTCCTGGTGCTGGGGTGGGGGCACAGCCTGAGGTCCCTTCAACCCCTGCCAGGTGGGGCAGCGCCGCCTCAGGTGCCCTGGCCTGGTGCCAGAGTGGGGGGCGTGGCCTGAAGTCCCCTGTCAGGCCCCACCTGGGAGGGGGCATGGCCTGAGGTCCCCTGACTTGGCACCAGGACAGGAAGTGCACCTTGAGGTCCCCCGTCAAGCCCTGCTGGGCTGGGGGGCATGGCTTGAGGTCCCCTGACCTGGCACCGGGCTGGGTGGTTGTGGCCTGAGGTCCCCCAGCCTGCTGTCAGGGTGGGGGTGCGGTCTGAGGTCCCCTGTCAAGCCCTCCAGGGCGGGGGAGGGCGTAGCCTCAGGCTCCTGCTGACTGCTCCTTAAGGCTCCTGATGGGAACTTGGCTTCAGCTGTGGGTGCAGCCATCTTTGCGTCGGAGTGATGATCGATTAGCACAGTCCCTCTTTACCAGATAGGATGTCTCCTGAGTTATAAATTCAAACTTAACGCAAATCCAATGGGGCAAATGTTGTTGTTTCCCCATCCCATCCCCAAGGCACAGACGGTCAGTCTTCTGTCGCCACGGGGTGAGCCACGGAGGCAGAGGGCTGACTGTGCGCTCACCTCTCCGTCCACCTGCAGGAGACCGGGCGGGCTGGGACCGGGCTGCGGCGAAAACCCTGCCCGGAGCCCGAGAGCCCTTTCTCTCTCGGAGATAAGTAAGGGCTTTGCTTCCTGCCCATGCACACCCAGGGCGGGGCTGTAGTCACACCGGCTTCTGTCGGTGACTTCTTGAGGAACTGCCAGGCTGGTTTCCTCGGCGCTGCCCCAGGTGCCTCCTCCCCCTGCACTCGCGTCCCCTTCTCCCTCAGCCCCGCCAGGTCCTGCTCCCTCCCGTGTGGCAGCAGCACAGCTGCCTCCCGGCCCCTCTTTCCCTCAGCGCTGCGAGTCTCCCTGTTGTACGTACACGTATGTGAACTCCATGGATCTCCATGGCCACCGGCCTCTCCACTGACGAGTAGATTGCAGTTCACCGGCCCAGCCACTGTGGGTGGGTGTTGAGTCATTGCCAGTTGGGGGTCGTTACAGTGTGGCTGTGAACCCCTCGGAAGCATGTCCGGGTGCACTCACACTGCTCATACACAGGAAGAATGCCTAGAAATGAAACTGCTGGGTGAAGGGTAGGGCTATTTTCAACCTCAGTAACTATCTTTAGCTACCTTCCAAAGAGGGGGTAACAGTTCAGAGCTTCATGTTTGATACTCCTATTGACATGAAAATAGAAAACACTGAGCAGCCTGGCCGGTGTGGCTCAATGGTTGAGCATTGACCTACGAACCAGGAAGTCATGGTTCGATTCCTGGTCAGGGCACCTGCCTGGGTTGTGGGATCGATCCCCAGTGTGGGGTGTGCAGTTGGTAGCAGATCAATGATTTTCTTTCATTGTTGATGTTTTTATTCCCCTCTCCCTCTCCCTTCTTACTGGGGATGTGCCCGCAACTAAGGTACATGCCCTTGACTGGAATGGGACCTGGGACCTATCAGTCCGCAGGCCGACACTCTATCCACTGAGCCAAACAGGCTTTGAAAATATATTTAAGTTTTTATAATAAGATGACAGTTTGTGGATACTGTTTCTAATCCAAAGAGAGTTTGCAAATTAAATATCTGCTGCTGTTAAATATATCTCTGTTGGAAGCCTCCTACTGGGCCAATCATTTGTAAAATATTTATTGAGCACCTACTATGTGCTAAGCACTTTTCTAGGAACTTGGGATATGGCAATGAACAAAATAGTAAAAAACTCATGCCTGCCTGGAACACACATTCCAGTTGGGGGTGATACAGTAAATAGGTGAGTAAAATATATGTTAAATGCTATTAAATGCCAGGAGAGAAATAAACCAGGGGAGGGGATAAGGAATTGTTAGGAATTGTAATTAAAAAATGTTTTTATTATTATTTATTTATTTATTTATTTATTTAGAGAGAGAGAAGGGGAAGGAAGAGAAAGAAACCTCGATGAGAAATATCCATCAGCTGCCTCCTGGACGCCCCCTACTGGGGATGGAGCCAGCAGCCAGGGCATGTAACCTGACTGGGGAATCAAACCAGTGACCTCTTGGTATGTGGGATGATGCACAATCCACTGAGCCACACTGGCCAGACAGTGAACTGTAAGTTTAGAGGGAAGAACTGAGCTCTGTGGGCCCCTGGGGAAGAGTGGTCCCAGCATATTTGAAGGACCAGGGAGGTCAGAGCAGCTGGAGCTCAGTGACCAGGGGGGACAGTGGCAGAGGCCAGATGTATGGAGGCAGCTGTGGGCAGATTTCCGAATGCCACGGTCACCCCATGCTAGACTTACTT
This sequence comes from Pipistrellus kuhlii, assembly GCF_014108245.1. Taxonomy (NCBI): domain Eukaryota; kingdom Metazoa; phylum Chordata; class Mammalia; order Chiroptera; family Vespertilionidae; genus Pipistrellus; species Pipistrellus kuhlii. The sequence goes on along the minus strand of NW_023425534.1, from coordinate 1,955,050 downwards.
TGAATGCAGAACCAGAAGTGACCCCCCACTGGTTCAATCATCTGCGATCGGTGTGAGAGGGACAGAGTGTCCAGAACGACTCCGAGGTGAGCTCGGGCTCTGGGATTTGAACCTGCTGAGCCGGGAAGGCTGTGAGCAGCACACGTCCCAGGGAGCATGAGATGCCTGCACACACCCTAACCCTGACCCTAACCCTAACCCTAGCCCTGCACCACCCATTGAGCTGTGGCCTGGGCGAGAGCACCGGAGTCTGGGATTTCCGGGAGGGGCCAGGGCCCCAGGTGTGGGGCAGGTATCGCAAAGATGGGACCCGAAGCCACAAGACAGGAGGGACCTTGAGAGCAAGCACCTCCGCCCCTCCCCAGTGCCCAGAGGGCTGCAGGGAAGGCGGAGCGGCGTGGCTGGGAGAACAGGAGTGTGTGGTGCCAGTGTGTGTGTGGGGTGGGGAGGGCAAAGGAGCGGCGTTTCAGAAGGAGAGGTGTGGGGGTGCTGGCGCTGGTGGAGGTGATGCAAGACGGCTTCTGACCGGCACTGTTGGATTTAGCAACTTGGAAGGAATTCGTGATCTCGACAACTGAATTTCAAAACCCAGAGGGAGTGGGTTCCTGAGCGCTGGGAGGGTGGGGGAGAGGGTGCCTGTATGAACAGCTGCGGGAGAAGTTTTTCCAAGAGGGATGGGCGTGGCCCAGTGGGTTAGAAAGTAGGAACCCCCCCCCAACCCCAAAATGGGAAGGAGAGAGACTGTACGGAGAGGGATCCTGTAAGCCCACCAGCACGAGGGTAAGAAGAACTCAGGGTGTGTTTGCTGAGGGACTGGTTCCCCATTTCCATCCTCCGGAACCGAGGGCAGCCGCACCATCCACGGTGGCCAAATGGGAGCCGCTGGTCCCGCAGCCCTCGGCTCTGCGGAACCCAGGCCCCGGGGCCCTGCCTCTCCAGCCGGTGCAGCCCCGGGCCTCCCCGCGGGACCGCACAGCAGCTCCGCCCACACGCCCATCCACGGGAAGCCGCCTCCCACTTCCTCTCGGGGTGCATTTTATTTTATTATTATTTAATTTTAATTTAATTTATATTGTATTGTATTTTTATTATTGTATTTTATTATTATTATTTTAAAAATATATTTTATTGATTTTGTACAGAGAGGAAGGGAGATAGTTAGAAACATCGATGAGAGTCATCCATCAGCTGCCTCCTGCACACCCCCCACTGGGGATGTGCCCGCAACCAAGGTACATGCCCTTGACCGGAATCAAACCCGGGACCCTTCAGTCCCCAAACCGACGCTCTATCCATTGAGCCAAACCGGTTTCGGCTGTATTTTATTATTTTATTTTATTATTTTATTTTATTTACTATTTCTTTTCGGGGCTCATTTTAGCCTGCGAGACCCGAAGGAACACCCCAGAGACCGAGCGGCCGGGCGCCGCGGCCGGAAGCCCCCAGAAGCCCCCGCACAGACACGCGCCGCGCGGGGCGAGGCCCACCCACGCGGCCCCACCTCGCTGGCGCCGCCCAACCGCCGCCGAACCTTCTGGAAGCGGCGCCCCGCCGCCGGCACGGGACGCCCGAGAGGCCGGGGGGCGGGGCGCGCGGGGCGGGGGCCTGGGCGGGAGGCCGCGTCTGATTGGCCGGCGGCGCGCAGGCCCCGCCCCCGGGCGCCGGGGCCCGCCCTTCCCCTCCCTCCGCATGGCGCGACCCGGGCTCATTCATTCCCCGCGGGGCCTGCCGGACACCTGCGCGCTCGGGAGGCCGCCCGCCGCCGCCGCCAGCATGTCGGGCCCCACCGGAGAGACCCCGTCCGCCATCCAGATCTGCCGGTAAGCGCGGCCGGGGCGCCGGGGCGCCGGACCCCGCCCGGCCTGCCCCGCGCCCGCCACCTCCGGTCCCGCACCCGCCGCCGGGCCTCCGGCCGACCCCTCAGCGGCCGCCGCTCCGCCCGCCCTCACCTCCGCCCCCGCGGCCGGGGCGCCCCGGGATGTGCCGCAGCGCCGGCCGCCGCCCCGCGCCTCCCCGCCCGCCGGCCCCGCACAGCCCCGGCGGCGCCGGCCACGCGGGCCGTTTGCGGGACAATCGGCGGCGCCCGCTCCGGGCGGGGGTCGGAGTGCCGCCCGCCCCTTCCCGCCCCGCCCCGCCCCGCCCCGGAGCCCGGGCCGCCTCAGCCCCTGACCCCGGTTCGGTGGTCCTCTGGGCGCGGGGGCCCGCTCGCTCGCGGCTCGGCTTCCGGAGCTCGGCCAGCCCCGGGATGGGCGCCCCGTGGGCGGCGGCTGCGGGGTCCGGCCCCGCCTCGGGCACCTGCCCGGGTCTGGGGAGAGCCGGCGCCCACGGGAGGGACGGAATGCCTCCCCCTGGAGCAGCTGATGGAGGGGAAGGCCCGGCGCTGGCAGCAGCGCACACAATGGGGCCCGCAGCCCTCCCACCACCCCGCTCCCTCAGGGCCCGGTGCGGAGGCCCCGGAGGAAGCGGAGCGGGGAGCTGGCTCATTGCCAGGACGGAGGGCGGCCTCCGGTGGCTCCCCATCCCCGGGGGCAGCATCGGGAGCGGGAGCGGGCCCCTGAGCCTGAGCTCAGGGTGGCCAGGGCCCGGGGTGGCCTCCCTGGCGCCGGGCCTGCAGCAGGGCCTGTGCTGCGCAGGCACCACTGGCAGCGAGGGCCTTCCTGCCTCGGTCTGGGCTGGATATCACACTGGACATCGCTCTGACCTTGGGTCCAGCCCAAATGAGCTTCCTGTGGATGTTGACATCTGCCGGGGAGAGTAAGCGCTGGCTCCGTGGGGCGCCCTGACCGCAGACCTCCTTCTGGCCCAGCCCAGCCCAGGGCCGTTACTGACCTCAAGGTCAGGTTTGGCTTTTCTGGGGGGAGGGATCTTTGGGGGGCCTTGCTCCATTGCTTTGTTACTGGCCGTGGGTCTGTCTGGGCCCCACCCACTCCCAGTGCCAGGGGCAGGAACAATAGGAGTGTCTGATGTTTGGTGACCTTGGGGTCCGTGCTGTGCACGCGGCTTGCACACAGCCCTCGCCTCACTCGGTTTGCCCACCTCCCCTGGGAGGGAGGCCGGGTCTCACCGCCCAGCTGAGTCAGGAGGAGGCTGAGTTCGGGAGACCCAGTGCCTCTGTAGGTCATCCAACCCCGAGAGCCGGGACAGCTCTACCAGGCTTCTGTCCCCAGGGCCGTTCTTTCCACTGCACCCTCCTCCCCAGCAGAGGTCTGGTTTCAGTCTGCGTGGAGAGCCAGGCTTTTGTTCACTCCTGATGCTGATGAATAGCAGTACCTTTCCTTCCTTTTTCCTTCCTCCCTCCCTCCCTCCCTCCCTTCCTTCCTTCCTTCCTTCCTTCCTTCCTTCCTTCCTTCCTTCCTTCCTTTTTTCCTTCTTTCCTTCCTTCCTTCCTTCCTTCCTTCCTTCCTTCCTTCCTTCCTTTTTTCCTTCCTTCCTTCCTTCCTTTTTTCCTTCCTTCCTTCCTTCCTTCCTTCCTTCCTTCCTTCCTTCCTTCCTTCCTCCTCACCTGGGAATATTTTTTCCATTGATTTTAGAGAGAGTGGAAGAGAGAGGGAAAGACAGAGAGGAACTTCCATGTGAGAGGAACACATGGACTGGTTGCCTCCTGCACGTGCCGTGAGCAGGCCTGGGCTGGGGAGGAGCCTGTAACCAAGGTCCGTGCCCTTGACCGGAATCCAGCCCGGGACCCCTGAGGCCGCAGACCAGCGCTCTGTCCACTGAGCCCAACCCGCCAGGGCATGAATAACAGTTCTATACATACTCGTCTTTTAAAAACCAGCTTCTTACTGGAAATTTACATAAGGCTCTTAACCAGTGTTACCCCCATAAATTTACTTTAATATGGATAATTAGCCCTGGCCGGCATGGTTCAGCTGGACAGAGCGTCATCCTGTACCGCAGAGGGGGGGTCTGATCCCATTGGGGCACATGCGGGAGGCAGCCAATCAGTGTTTCTCTCTCTCCCTTCCTCTTGGTAAAATTAATAAAAAATAAAATAAAACCAAATATTCTTTAAAATATTAAACATAAAATAAAAATACACCTGAAATTTATATAATGTTTTTTATCAATGTTACCTCAATACACTTAATTTTGAAAATAATTCTTTAGAAAACCCCAGCTTCAGCAGGTGCTGGATTTCAGTAGCTGAGGGTGCCGGGCGGGATACCTGGCTGAGGCGGCTCACGTGCCCAGAACAACTGCCAAAGTGGAGGCCGTGACGAGGCTGAGGTCACGAGGACGTGGCCCGGAGAAGCCCCGGGAGAAACACTGGGAGCGCGGCCACCTCGGGGTGGGGCCCTTTAAGGACACCTGAGCTGACCCCTGTTTGGAAAGAGGAGCCTCCCGGCCGGACAGCCACGCCCGTGAACTTACCGAGTGTCACTGAGCTCCGAGGAGCAGGGCCCTGAGGAGGGACAGGGCCTGGAGAATATGGTCCCTGCCCAGGGGCTCCCCAGTCCCTCAGGGAGAGAACGCCCCTAGCCCCCAGCCCCACCATCCTGCACAATTAAGAGTGGTCAGTGCTCTGGCTCCTGGAGGAGGTGTTGAAGGGATAGGGGCTCTAAAGGCTGGTGAGGGCAGTGGTTAGCGCCAGCTTTGCAGCCCCAGGCCTGGGTATGTGTCCACCCTCTGCCTGTTTCTCGTGGGTGGTTCTGGGCGCTAAAGAGAAGAAAGTGCATCCGCACCTGGCAGCACAACTGGCTCCTGGAAAGTGAATGGCAGCTCTTTTTGTGGGAAAAGTGGGACGCAGGCTCAGGAGGCCAGTGTCCTGGGTTCGAATCCCACTCTGCCTCATGTGGGTGTGCACCTTCAGGACCTTCCTTAACCCTGTGAGTTGGAGATCCCAGGATGAACCCTTTGGCACAGAGCCCAGCATTGCCCACGTGAACGAGACTCACAGAGGGAACCCCGACCGCTAGGGTCCAGCTTTGGGTGGCCAGGCCGCTGTGGGGCGCTGCCCCTCCTCCTCTTGGCCCCACCCTACAGATGCAGGTTTGGGGATGGCATTTAGACTCTCAGAAGAGCATTTTTCCTTTGGTTTGCTTTGAGGAATCATAATTGACGTTTAGTTAGCAAATTGCACTTGTCCTGGTCGCCCTCAGTGTGTGGAGTGTTAGGCCGGCTCTGTCACTTATCCCGGGGCCAGTGAGGCTCACAGCTAGAGACTTGGCTGAGGAGGCCGCCTGAGGATGCCCTCTGCCAGCTGGAGGTGCCCTCTGCCAGGCGCCCTGACGCCCTGTCTTCCACGGCTCACCCCACGCAGGTCTGTGTTGTGCGGTGTGGCCCCGAGGGCTTGTGTCAGTCCGGCTGAGGGCGTGGCCTATGGCAGGTGCTGGGGGGTGGGCGAGCGGTGTGGCTCCCTCAGGGACGTGCAGGCTCTTTGGGGACCGCAGCCAGCTTGTAGATGGAGGTGGGCCGTGGCACGGCCCAGGCCGGCAGCCTGGAGCCCTCTGTGGGTAGGCCGTGTGCAGGCTGCAAGGTCATGGCTCCGGATGCAGGTGCAGGAGGAGGTGCTGGAGGCAGGGGCTCGCTGGGCCAGGAACGGCCCGGCCTCAGCAGACACGCCGGGGACACTGGTGCGTGGGCTGGAGGGGAGTACGCCGTGGGGTTGGACTTTCTGGGCTCTGAATTGGGTTTGCAGCGCAATTAATGGGAACAAACCTAATTTACAGAAACCACATTTGGAAGTAGCATTCTGGAACATTCCATAAAACAATGCAGCGCTGTGGTTGGGAAGCTGTGCTGCTCGCTCTCCGGCTCCTGTAAGTGGGCCAGCGGCCGCACCACCTGACCAGCTCCCTGGCCCCAGGAGGCCACGCGCGCTTTCTCGGGGACAGGGCTCCGCTGGAGGGGCCGGCCTGTGACACCCGGACACCTGCTGTCCCCTGAGGGGGTCCTGGGAGGGCACGCTGCCCTCCATCCTGGCTCCTGACAGCTGAGTCACCGCGGAAGCCGCTCACACGCAGGCTCCCCCTGCAGAGAGAATCCCCAGCAGCAGCTTTAAAACATTCCTGAGGCATTTGTAGTCCCTTGATGGTTAATGATATGAAGGGACTCATACTGTATTTTAGTGAGTCTTTAGCTTTTGTTTATTTTAAACACACACACACACACATATGTATGATTTTTTTTTTCCTTGAAAAAGAAGGGAGAGGAGGAGAGGGATAAATTCATCAAAGATGAGAGAGTCATTGACCGGCTGCCTCCTGCACGCCCCACACCAAAGATGGAGCCCACAACCCGGCCTGTGTCCTGACCGGGAATTGAACCCTGACCTCCTGGTTGACAGGTCAGCGCTCAGCCACTGAGCCGGCGGCCGGGCAGGCCTTTATCTTTAGAGGGACCGGCGGGGGGAGGGGGTGTGGATGCTCAGCTGTGACGGCTGACGTGTTCTCGAACGCTGTGGAAGGGGAGCGTGGGGCAGAGGAAGCAGAGCTGATTGTTGGAGCTGTTTGGTGGGGCGGGAGCCATTTCCTTTGCTCTGCCCACAGGACCCTTTGGTGCTCTCCACAATTAAAGTGAAAAGGAGAACGCGCCTGCTGGGAGCTGAGAGCCACTCCTGAAGCTGGGCCTGTGGGTGTGTCTCCGCTCCTCCGCCGACAGCCGCTGGCGGGGTGTGTGTGTGTGTGTGTGTGTCAGGGGGGGCGGTGTGTGTGTGTGTGTGTGTGTGTGTGTGTGTGTCAGGGGGGGGCGGTGTGTGTGTGTGTGTGTGTGTGTGTCGGGGGGGGGTGGGGTGTGTGTGTGTGTGTGTGTGTGTGTGTGTGTGTCGGGGGGGGCGGGGTGTGTGTGTGTGTGTGTGTGTGAGCGGGGGGACGGGGTGTGTGTGTGTGTGTGTGTGTCAGCGGGGGGGCGGGGGGGCGGGGGGAGGTGTGTGTTGTCTTCCCGTCTGGCTGCTCCTACCCAGAGGCCTGGTTGCTCCTGCTCTCTCAGCCTATCAGACACCAGTGTTGCGACTGGTTCTTGCCATTGCCAAGTGTCTTCAGTGATAACCATCGGGGAACTCTGGAAGTTATTACTCACAGGATCTGGAAATGCGCAGCAGGCCTCAGTGAGGTCGGGGTGGGGGGAGGGGGAGCGAGCAAGCTAGGGGCCAGCCTGAGCGTGAGGCTGGCCGGTTCTGCTTTTTTTGTGTTCACTGCGGTGGACGATGAGGTAAGAGGGAGAACTTAGAGTCTGGAGAGGAAAGAACAAGTGGCTCAGATGGTCAGTGAAATCAGCCCCGATCTCAAACAAAGGACCTGGCGCTGAGGCCGGGCTTCTGCAGCCTCCAGCCCGCTGGCATCATGCTTGAAGCGGATGCCTCCCGGAAGTGGGTGCCCTGGCTGGCAAAGCCCCGGCCAGGCGCTGGCATTACCCACAGTACAGACCCCTTCACCTCGACGGTCTGATCAGAATCTCTGGCCTGTGGGCGCAGCTGCCGCCTGGTTCTGGCTTGTGCCTGGCACAGCGTTCTTGGTGGCTTTGGCACAGCCCCACCTATTTCCGCCCCACTGGCTGGCCGGGCCCTGCTCTCTGCCTCATTTGCCTGGCTGTGTGACTTCAGGCTGAGTCATGAGCTCTACTTGCATCACTGGCCTGCCAGCCAGGAGCATCCTGTAGGCCCTGCTGCCGAGGGAGGGCAACCCCGAGGCCTCTGGAGACCCGCCCAGCTCCGGGAGGCAGGGCCGCTGGAGACCAGAGGGACTGGGAACGGGCCTCTGGTGGGATGAAGCTGCTGGCCTGGGCGCTGCGCCTCCGCCTCTGCCTCCGCGGGCTCTCGGCCGGGCGGCCGCCTGCCTGGAAGGGTCCGGGGCCCCGGGGCTCCGCAGGGCTGCGGCCGCCGTGCTGGGCCCCGGTCCGCGCTTTTGGGAGCAAGATTGGACCCCCTGTCTCTCTGAGGTAGGGTGACCTGAGCCCGGTGATGCCGGCTCCAGCAGATCATTCTACCTGGGAGGGGGTGGGCCCCCACCTATGCCCGTTTGGCCCAGTGATTAGAGCATTTGCCCACGGACTGAAGGGTCCCAAGTGTATCCAGCGCATACCCTGTTGAGCGTTTGTGGAGGCAACTAATAGATGTGTCTCTCTCACACTGATGTCTCTCTCTCTGCCCCTGCCCCCTCCCTTCCACTCTCTCTCTAAAAATCAATGGGAGAATAGCCTCGGTGAGGATTAACAAGAATAATAAGCACAGCCACATCGCCGTGCTCGGGACCTGTGACTGCGTCCACGGTGGAGTCTGTGCTCACTGGTTCCTCCTCGTCAAACTGCACTGAACTGTGGGCGGCCAGCTGCTGGCTCCGAGGCGTGGCTCCCGGGAAGGGGAATAATGTGGCCAAACAGGAATGGAATTGCTGGGTCATATGGTAATTCTGTGTGGAAGTAAGAAACATTCAAACCTGTAGAGAAATTTGTTATTTTATTTGAGCCAAACTGATGACAAATGTCAGGGAGGCAGTTTTTGTCGTCGTTTTTTTCTAATATCTTTTTATTGATTTCAGAGAGGAAAGGAGGGGGAGAGAGAGAGAGAGAGAGAGAGAAGCATCGGTGACGAGAGTGAATCATTGATCGGTTGCCTCCTGCACCCCCCACACCGGAGATGGAGCCTGCAGCCTGGGCCTGTGGCCTGACTGTAACCTCCTGGTCCACAGGTCGATGCCCAGCCACTGAGCCACGCCAGTTCCTTTATGGTTTACGTTAGGAAGGAACAGAGGAAGATTCCGTGAAGGGAAGGCGAGGCAGGATTGGAGTACAGGATACGTGACAGATAAGCGCTCCCTGAGGGCTTGTATTCTCTCCAGGGTCGTTGTTTCCGCATTTCAGCCGAGGTGGGGCGTTCAGGGTGGTCTGGCCGTAGACTGTTTCCGCATTTCCGAGGTCTGGGAGCCTGGAGGCACAGCACAGGGAGTTCCAGGCCTGAGGCGGCCACCACCGTGACCTGCGCAGGAAACTTAGGATAAGATCACCGGAGGTCACTTTTCATGAACCTGTTCCTTTGCCGGCAGTGCTAGCCTTTTTTAAAAATATATTTTATTGATTTTTCACAGAGAGGAGAGGAGAGGGATAGACAGTTAGAAACATCGATGAGAGAGAAACATCGATCAGCTGCCTCTCACACACCTTCTACTGGGGATGTGCCTGCAACCAAGGTACATGCCCTTGACCGGAATCGAACCTGGGACCTTTCAGTCCGCAGGCCGACGCTCTAGCCACTGAGCCAAACCGGTTTCGGCTGTGCTAGCCTTTGAGGAGCTGCCAGCTGTCTGCCAGAGGCTGCTTCTCTCCACGCTCCCACCAGCAGCCTCAGCCTCAGACCCCCCAGGGCCCCCCGCTCCCCCAGCACTCCGCTGTCCCTCTTTTGGGTCTTAGCCCCCCTAGCCGCCGGGAAGTGGCGTCGCACTGTGGTTTGGTCTGAGCTTCCCTGATGACTAACGATGTTGCGTACCTTTTGTGAGCTCAGGAGAAACGTCTGTTCTCACCACCTGCTCTCACTGGGCTTATTTGTCCTTCGGTGACCGGGAAACCCCGGTGGGCTCGGCTGCCTGTCGCGATGCCCGATAACGGAGGCGGGTGGAATCCTATGAGGCTTACTGAGAGGCCAGCCAACCAAGAGGACGGCGCTCACAGCATCCAACCCTGTCCTCCAGCAGGTGCGGGGCCAGGTCCCACTGGCGAGTGGGCTTGGGCAGTCGTCGGCAAACCGCGGCTCGCGAGCCACATGTGGCTCTTTGGCCCCTTGAGTGTGGCTCTTCCACAAAACACCAAGGCCTGGGCGAGTCTATGTTGAAGAAGTGGCGTTAGAAGAGGTTTAAGTTTAAAAAAGTTGGCTCTCCAGAGAAATTTCCATCGTTGTGCTGTTGTTTGGCTCTGTGGACTGATGAGTTTGCCGACCACTGGGCCGGGGAGGCTGGGAACGGATAGTGATCACACGGCCCCGGACAGCAGGACCCGGCCATTGTTCCCGGTCACCGGTGAGGAGAGACGGCGTGGCTCCTGGTGGGGTCGGCCTGACCGTGCTTCATGCTCTGCCCGCGGGCTGGGCAGTGCCCGTTGTCCATTGTCCACAGCGGGCCACCTCCTCACTCGCTCCGGTCACGGGCCTGTGGGTGCACCGGCCTGGCAACGGAGACGCGGAAAGCTCAGCCCTGTTCCCGGAGTCTGTGTTCCAGGACTTACAGGTCTGGGAGTACTTTCAGATGAGCCGGGTGCTCTATCAGATTATAAGTCCCCTCACTTTCATTTTGAGGTGGAGAATTCCTTCTAGATAGTGTACGAGATACAAGTTTCTTCTCAGGTATGATTTGCAAAGATTCTCTCCCATTTAGTGGGCTGTCTTGTCACTTAAAAAACATTTTTTAAAAAAAATTTCAGAGAGGAAGGGGGGAGAGAGAGAGGACGCGCTGCTTTGTTTCGATGATGTCCTCCCAAGGCCTCACACTCCGGCAGTGGCCACGCCCACTCTGGCCAGTGGTTTCTGTTCCCAGGTGTAACTGACAGAAAAGCACCTTTCCGCCTGGCCGGTGTGGCTCAATGGATAGAGTCGGCCTGTGGGCTGAAGGGCCCCAGGTTCGATTCCAGCCAACGGCATGTGCCTTGGTTGCGGGCTGGATTCTCAGTAAGGCGTGTGCAGGAGGCAGCCGATCAATGATTCTCTCTCATCATTGATGTTTCTATCTCTCAATCCCTCTCTGAAATCAATAAAAATATATTTTAAAAAGAGAGAACATTCTTCTATAACATCACAGATATGGGAGTAGTTGGTAGAAGACATGGGCTTAGGAAGCGAGTTGCAGAGGCAAAGGAAGGGCTGGAGCTTGGAAGCGAGGAAGGTGATGGTGACCGTGACGTGCCAGCGAGGGGGGGGGGGGCGGAAAGGCGTGGTCTGCTCCCAGGATGCCATTCTCTCACAGCAGCATATTCCCCTGTGCTCGTGACCGCCTTACTGCCCTTTAACCCGTGGACACCGGCTGCTCCCAGTCCTGGCTGTTCTCAGTGGCACTGTGTGGCCATGGTTGGTGCGAGCATCATCCCGTACACCCAAAGGTGCGGGCTCAGCTCCCGGTCAGGGCATGGATCTGGGTTGCGGGTTCACCCCCAGTCGGGACACCTGAGGGAGGCATCCTCTCCATGTTTCTCTCTCACATGGGTTTTTAAAAATCTCTTTCTCTCCCCCTTCTCTAAAAATCAATGAGAACATATTCTCAGGTGAGGATTAAAAAACAACCCAGTCCTGCCGGTGTGGGTCAATGGTTAGAGCATCGGCCCACACACCAAAGGGTCGAGGAGGGTTTGATTCTCAGTCAAGGACATATACTTGGGTTGTGGTTCCTCCCCACTCCTGGTCAGGGAGCGTGGGGGAGGCAACCAGTTGATGTGTCTTTCTCACATGGATGTTTCTCTCTCTTTCTCTTATCCTCCCCCGACCACCTCTCTCTGAAAAGCAGTGGGGGGAAATGTTCTCGGTGAGGATTAACAAAACCCCCACCAGCTCAGAAGAGGCATTGCCAGGTCATACTGCCCCCTGGCCCCGAGCCACCTGCCTCCGCACGGCCGGTCGCGTGTGAGTTCTTGACTTCGTGTGGGAGGGATTTCACAACAGGAGCCCAATGACTGCGATGTGTATCGAAGCGGACGGGAAGTGAGGAGGGCTTAGGGTGGATGGGCCAGGAGAGCCAGGCTGGCCCCTGGGTCCGGGAAACACGGAAAGCGTGGTCCGCGGGCTGCGTGGCTCCCGGGAAGCGGGCCACGGGAAGGCGGCGAGCCAGGGCGGGGTGCGGGGGGCCCCTGGAGAGGAGAGGAAAGGGCCTGGAGGCTGGACCAGGGCAGCCTGGAAGAGCCGCCACTGCCTGCTGCTCCCCGTGGCAGGAGTGGGGGGGGCGTTGGAGTTTGGGGAGAAAAGTGATGCACCGGGAGGAAGGGAGGCCTGGTGCCCGCAGAGAGCCCTGGGGTCGCACCTGTCTCCCAAGGTGGGGTTTCAGGGGGGCTGGGGGTCACTAGCTTTGTGCTCAGGAGCCAGATGAGACGCCTTTCCTTGACTGCGTCCGTCCGGGTGTGGTTGGCACAGGGCACCGAGGGAGTGTCTGCTCTGCTTCCTGGCGGGTGGTGTGAGCTGCTCACCCGGAGGGAGGAGAAATGGAGCTTTCACTCCCAAGTGCCCTCGAGGAGGAGACAAGTGTGCCATGTGCTCGGTGGCCGGAAGCGGCGTGGCCTGACCGTGTGTCTCAGAGCCGTGTGCCACGTGCCAGGCTCCCTGGCTCTCCTGCGGCACCTGGCGGCCTGTGGGGGCCCCGGCTGTGGCCCCAGAGGCTGCGCCGGCTGCCGTCCCACAGGCCGCCCCTTCCCTCACCCAGCACCTGGGCGCCGCCTGCTTTCTTTCTTTCTTTCTTTTAATAAATTTTTTAAAATATATTTTATTGATTTTTTACAGAGAGGAAGGGAGAGAGAGAGAGAGCTAGAAACGATGAGAGAGAATCATTGATCAGCTGCCTCTTGCACACCCCCTACTGGGGATGTGCCCGCAACCAAGGTACATGCCCTTGACCGGAATCGAACCTTGGGCCCCTCAGTCCGCAGGCCGACACTCTATCCACTGAGCCAAACCGGTTTTGGCTCTTTTAATAAATTTTACTCATTTTTTTTACAGAGAGGAAGGGAAAAGGATAGAGAGTCAGAAACATCAATGAGAGGGAAACATGGATCAGCTGTCTCCTGCACCCTCCCCATTGGGGATGTGCCCGCAATCAAGGGACATGCCCTTGACTGGAATTGAACCCGGGACCTCTGAGTCCACAGGCCAATGCTCCATCCACTGAGCCACACCGGCTAGGGCTGCGCTGCCTTCTGATGACAGCCATTCGGATGGGTGTGAGCGAGCCTCACTGTGGTTTGGGCTCTTTTCACTTCGATGCTATCTCTGGAAGCACAAAAGTCCAAGTTTTGGTGTCCAACAGCTTAACTTTTCTTTTCTTTCTTTCTTTTTTTTTTTTTTTGGTTGCTTGTACTTTTATTGTCATAGTAAGAAACCGTTGTCAAATCCAAGGCCACAGAGGTTTGCCCCCATGTTTCCTGTGGAACATGCGTGTGGCCGTCTGAGACGTGTTGGATCACGGCGGTTGGGCGGGTGCATGCGGTGGGCACGCGCTGAGCTTGCGCCGCGGCTGCAGGCACGTTGGATTGGGCGCCAGAAATGCCAGGAAAACGGAATTTCCATCCACCGGAGGCAGCTCTCCGGCTGGGAGTTAATGTCGAGGGAGAAAGAATTGCTTTCACAAAACCAATTCCCCGCCGCTGCCACCACCACGATGTGTGCGCGGAGCATCCACCGCTGCAGGGAGAAGCCCTGGCCCGCTCCTCCTGCATCCTCACCCTCACGCTCACTCAGGCAGCTCTCAGCCTGTGCTACAGATGGGGAAACTGAGGCAGGGTGCCTTGCCCAAGGTCAGCACAGTGGACACTAGAACCCAGGACTCTTCTCTGTGCCCCATCACATGCCTGACCGAGGGCGAACGCTGTGTAAGGGAGGGTGGGTGATGGAGGCTTGCTTGGCTTTTGGAAGGCGGGAGAGGTCTAGGGCGCAGTGTGTCTCCCAAGCCTGGCTTGAGGCTGAGTGCTTCTCTGAGCGGGGTGCCTAGCGAAGCGTGCCAGATGCCACCAGTGCTGGGCTCGGAGGAGGCCTCGCAGTGACTCCCACAGAACTGCTGGAGGGGCATCGTGCATGAGGGGCTGGGGGGCACTGGGCATGGCTCTGGCCCCGCCCCGCTGTCCGGCCGCCCTGCACGGCCCTGGCAGGGGGCACGCTGGATACTGGAGGTGTGCCCGCCCGCCCGCCCGCCCGCCCCCCTCCTGCCTGGAGGAGGCTTCCCGCCCCCGCCCCCAGCTGGCTGAGCTCGGTGTTCCGATGCCCGTGGGCGCCGTGCGGGTGGAAACCCGAGCCGGGCAGCCAATCGGGTAGCGATGTGCGCCCTGTCCCAGCCAGGGGCACCCTTCCTGGGTCCTCCCAGCCCGGGCCTGCTCGCTCCGTGTGGCCTCGGAGTCCAGAGCTCTGCCGCCTGATGGCTCTCCGGGCCTCCGGGCCCGGCTCCTCAGGGAGCGGGTCTGCGTGGTGGACCCTCTGTGCTGCCTCAGGACAGCGCCCCTGGCCTGTGCCGCCTGAGACCGCCCGCCGGGCGGCGACACCACAGCCCGGGGCGCCTCCCTGACCAGTTACCCGGCCGCGGCCTCTGCATTGCGGCCGGAGCCAGCATAACGGTTTTTCTGGAGTTGGTGGGCTTTTGTCCATGACAGTTTTTTTTACTTGATTTTGCTTTAATTGCTTCCATGTACCTACTGAATTTTTACATTTATTTTAGTATAATTAATGGACTATAGAGTGCAATATAGGTAATTAGGAGGATGTTCGGTTCGTTAGGAAATGACCAGACTGCCTTCCAAAGGGGCGGCTGTGCCTGGGTCCCGGTGAGCTCCTGCCGCTCCGCGTGCTCCGGCCTCAGCATGGAGTCTGGCCGTGGGGCACATGGGCTGCAGTTTGCAATTCGCCTATGACCCTGTGGTGCTGAGTGTCTTTTTTTAAAGATATATTTTATTGATCTTTTTACAGAGAGGAAGAGAGAGGGATAGAGAGCTAGAAACGTCGATGAGAGAGAAACATCGACCAGCTGCCTCCTGCACATCCCCTACCAGGGATGTGCCCGCAGCCAAGGTACATGCCTTTGACCGGATTCGAACCTGGGACCCTTCAGTCCGCAGACCGACGCTCTATCCACTGAGCCAAACCAGTTTCGGCTCTTCTTTTATCTTTTATTCTTTTTAAAATATGGGGTTTTTTTTGCTTTCAGAGAGGAAGGGAGGAGGAGAGAGAAAGAGACATCAATGATGAGAGAGAATCACTGATTAGCTGCCTCCTGCACACTCCACACTGGGGATCAAGCCTACAACCTGGGCCTGGGCCCTGACTGGGAATCAAACCGTGACTGGTTTATAGGTCAGCACTCAACCACTGAGCCCCGCTGGCTGGACAAGAATAGCCTTTATCTTTATTTTATTTTATTTTATTCTTATTTTGTTTTTAAGAATAGCCTTTTTAGCCCTAACCGGTTTGGCTCAGTGGATAGAGCATTGGCCTGCAGTCTCAAGAGTCCCAGGTTCGATTCCGGTCAAGGGCTTGTACCTTGGTTGCAGGCACATACGCAGCGGGGCGGTGCAGGAGGCAGCTGATCAATGTTTCTCTCTCATCGATGTTCCTGATTCTCTATCCCTCTCTCTTCCTCTCTGTAAAAAAATCAATAAAAATATATTTTAAAAAAAGAATAACCTTTTAAAAGAACATAGTTTCATTTCTTATATTTTAACATGATACATTTTGATTTTTCATCACAAGGACTTTAATAGAAATAACATACACTAATTATAAATAAACTCGCATTAAAGTGAGTTTGAAGGAAACCTATTTTTATCTATTTTAATTTTTTAATCTATTGACGTGAGAGAAGGAGAAATGCGATTTATTGCTCCTCCATTTATGCTCTCAGTGGTTGACTCTTGCCTGTGCCCTGCCCAGGGATCAAACCTGCAGCCTCAGGGTAGTGGGACAGCCTGCTACCCGCTGAGCTATCTGGCTGGGCTGACTCAGTCAGGCGTCTTCAAACTACGGCCCTCGGGCCACATGCGGCCCGCAGAGGAGTCTGATCCGGCCCGCCAGGTTTTTTGGGCAGTGAGCGCAGCCGAGGTGTTACAGTAGGAATTAGTAGTTCATATAGTCCGGCCCTCCAGCTCTCTGAGGGACCGTGATCTGGCCCCCACTTTAAAAAGTTTGAGGACCCCTGAATTAACTCCTTGAACAGCTTGTGCCCCATTGCAGAATTGCCACTTAGAAAATACCGGCAGTGATAACACACTCACACTGTGTACAAATGGCAGCTAGGTCATCTATGTACTTAATAAGTTAAATATTTGCATTTCTCAATGTAATCTCCCGAGGAGCTGCCTCCCACCCAATGTTGAGGAATTCTTTAATTTTATCATAGAGAGCACGCCCTGCACCGCGAGAACACGCATCGATCCCTCCTGCTCTCGCTCCCGCATCCCCACAGAGCAGCTGGCCACACGCCCTGTGTCCCCGCGGTGCCCTCCCCGGCGGTGCCCTCCCCCGTGGTGCCCTCCCCCGCGATGCCGTCCCGGCGGTGCCCTCCCCCGCGGTGCCCTCCCCCGCGGTGCCGCAGGGCAGAGGCGCTCAGAGCCTGCGTCCCTGCCCACAGTGGGCTGGAGGTGGGCAGTGGGCTCCTCGGTTGGGTAACAGGCGCTCGTGGTGGGGCTCAAGCCCCCAAACAAGACAGCACCACAGCGCCCTGCACCGGCGCCTCGAACCCTGGTAGAAGCCACAGTCCCTCCGGTTCTGCTGCTTCCGTGTCACAGCCCCTAACCCCCGACCGTCGCCCTCCGGGACCTCTCCCAGGACCCCGGTTCGAGCAGGACCTAGCGGGCCTGCTGCACAGGGTGCGGCCCAGCCGTCCGCCAGCGCCGCCTCCGAGCTGTCCCTCCTCCCCACGCGGCTTCCTCCGGAGGCTCCTGGCCGGAGGCTCCTGGCCGGCTGCTGCCCAGGCTGGCCGCTCGGATCTGAGCGGTCGCTCGGTTGGTCCTGGAGGAGGGCGTGCAGCCGCCCCTGCCCGGGCGTGTTCAGGGCTTTGCCCGTTTTCCTCCTGGGCTGCCGGTTCTGGTTAAGTTTTAGGAGATCTGCGTGCGTTTTGAATACAAGTCGTTTTTAAATCAGCGTGTGTTGTGTGAGCCCTTCCTCCGGCCTGAGCTCGCCTGGGTTCTCTTAGCAGCGTCATGGCTGCTCCCTTCCAGGGCGGCCAGGAGCTGAGCTGCGGGGTTTGCCAGGTCTGGGGGCGTGGGAGACAAGGTGTGTATGTGTGTGGGGGGGCCCTCTCGGCCCCGCGTCAGCCTCCTTGTTCCAGGGGAAGAAACTGGCCACCTTGGGGGCATGTGGCAAGTGTGGCAGAGCGTCGACCAGGACCCCGACTGCAGGCCTTGTCCTGGGCCAGCTGGCCCTGCACCGCACCGCCCCGGGCACCAGCACGTGGCCTGCAGCGGTGCTGGGCGGGTGGGCTGCTCCATGCCCAGGATGCTGGGAGGGCCGAGAGGCTGAGGGTCCCTCTCCTCTCCCCCGGCCCGTTCAGGGCTGAGGGCCACTCCTTCCCATGGCCGTCATGCCCGGTGCCCCCGGGTGCCTTCGGGTGTCCTCCGTGCCCTGGGGAGTCTGGGCGCCCTCCCGGTGATCCTGCTGTGGCGGGGAGACCTGGGCCTCAGCTGTCTGCACACCAGGGCCTCTGCCAGTCCCGGGGTGAGAGGCCTTCGCTGCCGCCGCCTGGGGCCTGGCTGCTGGGCCGGGAGGGCTCCGGTGACGAGCTCCCTCCAGAGGGCGCTGCTGCCTCCCTCCTGACTGCTGGGCTCGCACAATGCTGGTGGCTGGGAGTTGGGGCACCAGCTCCGCTGGCTCCGGGAGACAGTGTTACCTCCTGGGGCAGTGGGCTGGGTCCCAGTGGGGTGTCCTCATTGCCAGCGGCTAAGGGAGGAGCCCACGGCATGTGCCAACAACGGATTCTCTGCAGGCGTTGGCAGGGCTGGAGGGTACAGTTACCTAAGCGCTTTCCTGAGGTGTGCTTTCTGTAACTGCTCACGTTTGAGGAACCAGATAAACTTGACGCATGTCTACACTGTGCAGCCTTCACCGCTATTAAAGCCAGGAGCACGCCCCTCGGAGAGAGTCCCTCCCTCCCGCCTCCCACCCGGCCACCACCAGCCCTTTCCGAGGCTGCGGAGCAGCTTACGTTTCTAGAGCTTGTGATATGGAGGCCCAGGATGTGTTCCTTCCGGGGCTGGTTCGTGCTGCCGCCTGACGGCTAGTCCGTCCCCTTCTCGAGCTGAGCAGTGCTCCTGCTCAGGGCGGACGCGGTCCCTTCGCCTGTGTGTGGGCATGGGAGCTGGTTCCGGTTTGGGCTGTAATAGGGAGCACTGCTCTGAACGAAAATCTAGTGTTTTCATTTGTGTTTTTGAATCCTCAATTGAGGATATTTTTTCCATAGACTTTTATAGAAATTAGGAGGGAAGGAGGAGGAGGGGGAAAGAAAGAATCATCGATGAGAGAGAGAGACACAACGATTGGTTGCCTCCTACTCGCAGGGCGGGGATGAACCTGCAACCAAGGTATGTGCCCTCAACCAGGAATTGAACCCTCAACCCTCCAGTCTGTGGGCCACCGTTCTAACCACTGAGCCAAATGGCTGGGGCTCATCTAGTGTTTTCAATCTGCTGTTGGGCCAACAAGTTATATATAGATTTTCTTTCTTTTTCAAAAATATTTATTGTTGAGAGTATTACAAATGTCCCCCCTTTCCCCTCATGTTCCCCTCCACCCAGTTCCTGCCCCACCCCACCCTCACCACCATGTGGTCTGAGTCCATGGGTAATGCATTCCTGCAAATAAAATCTTAGGTTAATCTTTTCCAACCCTCCACTTCCCTTCCCTCTGATATTCGTCAGCTGGTTCCATGCCTCTGATTCTATTTTATTCATTAGTTTATTTTGTTCATTAGACTCCTTGTTTGTTTTGATTTTTAGATTAATTGTTCATATATATGTATTTATTGCTATTTTATTCATATTTTTAAAAAATATTTTTTTCTCCTCCTCTTGCATGTCCTCCATCTCCTCCTCTTCCTCCTTCTCCTTCTTAGAGAATGCCCTTCAATATTTCATGTAATACTGGTTTGCTGTTGATGAATTCTTTTAGCTTTTTCTTGCCTGTGAAGCTCTTTATCTGACCTTCAATCCTAAATGATAGCTTTGCTGGGTAGAGTAATCTTGGTTGTAGGTTTTCATCACTTTGAATATTTCTTGCCATTCCCTTCTGGCCTGCAAAGATTCATCACTTTGAATATTTCTTGCCATTCCCTTCTGGCCTGCAAAGATTCTGTTGAGAAATCAGCTGACAGTTGTACGGGTGCTCCCTTGTAGGTAACTAACTGCTTTTAAGATTCTCTCTCTGTCGTTAACACTTGGCATTTTAATAATGATGCCTCTTTGGGTTCCTCTTGTTTGGAACTCTCTGTGCTTCTTGGACTTGTAAGTCTATTTCTTTCATCAGGAAGGGGAAGTTTTCTGTTATTCTTTCTTCAAATAGGTTTTCAGTATCTTGCTCTCCCTCTTCTCTGGTTGGTGTTTTGATAGCAAGGACAGTACGTATGTATTATTATTATTATGAGTTCCGAGAGGAAGGGAGAGGGTGAGAGTGATAGTGAGAGAGAATCACTGATCAGCTGCCTTCTGTATGGCCCCCATTGCAACCGGGGCATATGCCCTGACTGGGTATTCAGTTGGGACTTCCTGGTTCATAGGTCGATGCTCAGCCACTGAGCCCCGCTGGCCGGGCAGGGCAGTGTGTCTATGGCTTCTCCCTCGGCAGCTCTTCCTCCGACCCAGCTCCGTGCGTGCCCTTCGTCATCCCGCCCGCCCTCGGCCGGGCCAGGCTTCCTTCCCGCAGTCCCGCTCTCCTCACAGGTGGGAGCTGGGACTCGAACCAGCTAATTTCCAAGATCTCTTTCAACTCCTATTTCCTGTGATTTTTATTTTGTTGTGTTTATATATTTGGAGCATTTCACCCCAGAGCAGCAGAATATGCATTCTGGACAGATGAAGACAAAATGCCCTCCACAGTTAGTCTGCCTCACCTGTTTTCCTAATGACCACATGGAACAAAACGATAAATCAGTGGACGTATGATTTGCATCAGTGCCCCCTCACCTTTCCTCACCGGAGTGCCAGGAAGTGACACAGCTCCCCCTCAGCTGGGGTTCATTCCCAGGAGTGTCCCCGCCCAGTACGCTGGCTGGAACAGAACCAAACCTTGGGGCCCAGGGCCAGGTCGTGAGTCCTGGACACACAGCGTCCCGGGTGCTGGAGACAGGAGCGCTGCCTGTGAGCGCACGGCTCTGTGGGGAGCGAAGGGAAGCGCCCAGTGTCAGTGTCTGAGTGGCTGTGCTCCCTGGGGTGTCAGGGTCTGTGCTCCCTGGGGTGTCAGGGTCTGTGCTCCCTGGGGTGTCAGTGTCTGGGTGGCTGTGCTCCCTGGGGTGTCAGCGTCTGGGTGGCTGTGCTCCCTGGGGTGTCAGGGTCTGGGTGGCTGTGCTCCCTGGGGTATCAGTGTCTGGGTGGCTGTGCTCCCTGGGGTGTCAGGGTCTGGGTGGCTGTGCTCCCTGGGGTGTCAGGGTCTGGGTGGCTGTGCTCCCTGGGGTGTCAGTGTCTGTGCTCCCTGGGGTGTCAGGGTCTGGGTGGCTGTGCTCTCTGGGTAGGTAAAGGTCAGGCATGCACCGTGTGTGGCAGGATGGTTCGGTATGTCCTCGGGGTGGGAGGTGTGCTGGGCATGCCGAGAGGAGAAGCCAGGGTTGCTTAGGCCCGGCATCCACACCGCAGGGAGGGGCAAGTCCAAAGGGCACCGCTTTGGGCCGGGGCCTCTCCAGTCGCCTGGCTGCGGCTGTGGCTGTGGCTGTGGCTGTGGTTGTGGCTGTGGCTGTGGCTGCGGCTGTGGCTGTGGCTGTGGCTGTGGCTGTGGCTGTGGCTGCGGCTGTGGCTGTGGCTGCGGGAGGGCCAGGAGCAGACTTGGAGACCATGCTCACGCTGCTGCTCCGGCGCGGCTTGTCCCTGAAGGTGCTCAGGAGGCGAGTCGACGAGGCCTTTCCCAGGGAGAAGACCCAGCCGTGAGTTGGGGGGCTGCGAGAAGCTGGGGAGACCCTGGTTGGTCCACCAGGTGGGGAAGAGCTCAGCTCTGGGGTACCCCGAGGCTCGGGGCCTTTTCTCTGCTTGAGGGGATCCTGGACTGACCAGACCCAGCAAGCGGCCTCCTGGGGCGCCCAGCCCACTGCTGGGAGCAGCGCTGCAGGCCTCCGAGCTCAGGAGGGGAAGGGTGCAGGGGGGGTGGCAGCAGGAAGAAGGGGCGGCTGCTGCCTGGGCAGGCCAGGCAGGCACACAGGGACTTGAGGGGACTCAGGGATGGGGGTGGGGAAGGCTTTTGGGCCAGGTTTTCCGCCCTGACTTCCCAGGGAGCACATTGGGTGGTCGGGCTCTGAGCATCCCTGCGGCCCAGCCCAGGCAGCCTGGCCACTGCCCTCCCCGGCCGGCAGCACCGGCTCTGGGTTCGGGCTGGGGCAGCGCCAGGAGCCAGGGCTGTGAGAGCTCAGTCTGGTTCCTTTCTCTGTGGCAGAGGGTGGGGCGTGGGGCAGGGCACAGATGATGGTCTGGATTGAGGAAGCGCTGGGGCCGCGGCCCTTTACAGAAGCGGAAGTGTGTGCCCCGCGGATGGGCTGTGAGCGAGAACGCAGCGTGCACGCCAAGCCGCGCGGCATCCTGTCCTCACTTTATCTCTTGCCAGCACCTGCCAGACCTGCCCACAGGCCGTGGAGTGGTGCCCAGGGCCAGGCAGGACGGCAGGTTTGGGAGGACTGGCTCCTTCATTCCTGCCGGCAGCATGCCTCCCTGGCACATGGGCTTTCCGTGCACATGGGCTTTCCGTGTTACTGCGGGCTGCAGCTCCCAGGCAGAGGCCCTGCGGAGGGGGTGCTGGCGGCCTTGATCAGTACACGCCCGTCCCCTCTCACCCGCCCCAGGGCCACCCTCCCTGGACTGCCTTCCTCCCGACGCCCGGAGGGCAGGGTGTGGCAGGAGAAGGCGGCAGGCCCTTCTGGAGGGCGGGATGGGCCCCTCCTGGCAGCCGACACTCCTGAGCAGGCGGGACAGGGAAGTGAGGCTGGCTGTTGGGGATAGGGTGCCAGCCGAGGGGAGCTGGGCTGGCGGACACCCCCCTTTCCCTGGGGCTGGGAGGTGGCCTTGGGGAGTTCTCAGCTGCCAGCTCCCTGGGCAGGAAGCTGGGCAAGCACCTGTCGGGACGCCACCCCCTGAGCTGCACTGGCCCAGCCCTCCACCCTCCGCCTGTGCGGATGCTGTGGAAGGGCCTGGCCTTTGCCGAGAGCCACACAGACAGGGCTGCCCTCTCCCACGGCCTCGCAGAGGCCCCAGGGCCCGGGGCTGCGATCTCCCTGACAGGGCAGCGGAAGGGCTTGTAGACTTGCTTTTCCCTGTCATTATTTACAAAGTGAGGTTTCCATGACAACTGGTCAGCTCCTCAGAAGGGCCAGGCAGCCGCTTGCTGGTTGGACTGCTTAGCGCGGAGGCCAGGGCGCTCCCTGGAGCCCTGCCCGCAGGAAGCGGTCTTGGTGGGAGGGTAGGTGACTCAGTGATGCCAGCTGCAATGCCCCCGCCTCCCTGGCCCTCGGTGTCCCAGCCGCTCGCTTCCCAGCCAGCTCGGACCTCCCGTCGCTGGCGCCCTGGGTGGGCACTGTGGCCGTGGGGGTCTGGTGGGTCAGGTGGTGGAGGAGGTGGCCCTGTGGCCGTCAGGGTAGCTTCCCGCCCAGTCCCGCTGGCGTTAGGTGGGTAAGCTAAGCCAGGGCAGGAGCCCCCCTCCAGAGACCACCTGCGCTGCAGTGGGTCCGTCACAGCGGAGCCGGGACCGGGGAGCGGGGACCGCAGCGGCTGTCTTCCCGGTCTCACTGTCCGTGGTCACCGGCGGGTCTATGGCTGTGCCGGGCGCAGCTGCGCTGCTGGCCTCGGCCCAGGGCCCCTGGTTCCTGGCCCTGCCCGGGGCCGGGGGGCCTCGGAGGACCCAGGCTTGTTCCCAGCCCTGCCTCTGCTGGGGCCGGTGGTGGGTCTCGGGGGTTGAGGGGACTTTGCCGGAGCCTTCGGAGCGGCCACGTGGAGAGGACAGCAGTGTCGTTCCCCTCGGACTCCGTGGGGAGACGTGCCCCTGTGGGCCTGGCCCTGGCCCTCCAGACCCGAGGTCAGCCGTCTGCTGTGAGCCCCTCCTCCCCCACCTTTCCCGCCGGGAACGGCACCCGCTTCTGCTCCCACCCTCCTTCAGGCCCAGTGCAGAGCCTGCCTCGGGGGCCTTCCACACCCTCCTTGTGCCTCTCCGGGCGGGGCGAGGGGCTGTGGTTGTCTCTCTGGTTTGAGCCTAATTCCGAGGGGACAGGACCAGGGAGCCGCCAGCGCCATCCGCCATCGGGGGGTCCTGGGAGCTGTGCCCCGGGGCCCGCCTGGCCTTCAGGGCCCGGGCCGCGGCTTGGTGTGCCGGGAAGCTGAGATGCACCACTCGGCGGGCTGTGCTGCCGCCTCCTGTGACAGATGGATGCTCTGGCTTCGCTGTGGATAAACAGGCCCGCACCGTTGCCATGGCGCTCACGGCCGTGTTAATTTTAGCGCTGACATTTCCCAGTCAGAGCAGATGCTGGCCGGCGCCCAGGGAGCTGCGAGGGGCGGCCAGGAGTCAACCCCTGCGCAGCGGCCACCAAGGCTGCTGCCTTCTGGGGTGGAACAGGGGTGCAGAGGGGACGGGCTATGTGAATTTGGGGGTGTCATAACACGACTACAGACAGGTAACATATGGTAAAACAGTAGAATGCATGCTCTCATTTGGGGGCCCTGAGCCCCAAATCCAGGCGCTGGCAGGGCTGGCTGGCAACGCCCTGTTCCTCAGACACACTGCCCGAGTCTGCCTCCATTGTCATAGGGCCTTCTCCCTGTGGGTCCAAATTCCCCTCTTCTTTTTTAGTAATAGTTTTGTTTTATTTGTTTATTCAATATATATTTTATTGCTAACAGTATTATAGATGTCTCCCATTCCCCCCTTTGCCTCCCTTCGCCCAGCCCCTACCCACCCCAGGTTTTCACCACCCTATTGCCCGAGCCCATGGGCTGTGCATATTTATAAATAAAAGGGTAATATGCTAGCGAGACCGGAGACCTTCCGGACGTCCTTCGGACAAAGCCGCAGTGGCTGCCTGAGGCTCAGGAAAGCCGCAGATGGCGGCTGCCACTGCCCAGGGCCGCCCGAAGCTCATGGAAGCCCGGGATGGTGGCTGGGAGCTCAGGCAAGCTGCGGATTGTGGCTGCCCAGCCGCCCAGGGCTGGCCCGAGGCTCAGGCAAGCCAGGAATGGCGCCTGCCCAGTGGCCTGAGACTCAGTTAGGGGGTGATGAGACTAGCAGAGGAGCTGTTAGGGGCTATCAGGCTGGCAAGCAGAGGCGGTTAGGGGCGATCAGGCAGGCAGGTAGGCAAGTGGTTAGGAACCAATGGTCCTGGATTGCCCTAGGGATCCTGGATTGGAGAGGGTGCAGGCCCGGCTGAGGGACACCCCTCTGTGCACGAATTTCAGGCACTGGGCCCCTGGTAAGTATATAAGTTTATCTCTCCTCATGCCCCCACCTCCACATTGAGGTATGTCAGTCTGTTCCATGTCTCCTGGCTTCGGGTCTTACTTTATTGGTCAATTTATTTTGTTCATTAGATTCCACATATAAGTGAAATGATAGGTATTTGTCTTTCTTTGACTGGCTTGTTTCACTCAGCACAATAGTCTCCGGGTCCCTCCATGCTGTCCCCAGGGTAAGAGATCTCTCTTGTTGACAGCTGTGCAGTGTTCCGTGGTGCAAATGTTCCCGGCTTTTACCCGCTCAGGCTGTTCCAGAGCCTGGCTATTGTGAACAACACTGCTGTGAGCACAGGGGTGCACATATCCTTTCTGACCGGAGTTTCGGGGTTTTAGGATATATCCCAGAAGTGGGATCGCTGGGTTAAAAGGAAGTTCCATCTTTAACTTGAGGAAACGCCATACTGTTCTCCACAGTGGCTGCACCTGTCTGCATTCCCACCAGCAGTGCACGAGGGTTCGTTCCCCTTTCTCCACATCCTCACCAGCACTGTCGTTGGTTGAGGGTAGACATTCTGACAGGTGTGAGTGATCCCTCATTGTCGTTTTAATTTGCATCTCTCCGATGAGTAGTGACTTTGAGCATTTTTGCATATGTCTCTTGGCCATTTGAATATCCTCTTTGGAGAAGTGTCTGTGCAGGTCCTCTGCCCATTTTTATCGGAGTGTTTGTCCTATTGTTGAGTGGCATGAGTACGTTATATATTGTGGAAATTAACCCCACATCAGTCTGTCATTGGAATATGTCCTTCCACACTGTGGGCTCCCTTTTCATTGTGTGGGGGGGTGCTTTTGCTGGGCGGAAGCCTTGTGATTTGTTGTCATCCATTTGTTTCTTTTTTCTGTTTTTTCTCTTGCCCTAGGAGATATATTAGCAAAGATTCTCCTATGTGACATATCTGAGATTTTACCCCTGTGTTTTATTCTAGGATTTTTATGGTTTCATGGCTTACATTTAAGTCTTATATTCTTTTTTATTTTTTTTAGTAAAATGTAATGAGTTTATTTGAACCCAGCTAACAACATATATCAACGCTCCTCTTTTATCCATTTTGAGTTTATTCTTGTGTAAGTTGGTGTCTGTTTTCATCTTTTTGTATGTGTCTGTCCCGTTTTCCCAGCACCGTTTGTTGAAGAGACTCTGTCTTTACTCCTTTGTCAAATATTAATTGACTGTAATAGTGTGGGCCAATTTCTAGGGCCTCTGTTCTGCTCCATTGGTCTATATGCCTGTCCTTTTTAATATACCGTACGCCAGAGGCCCGGTGTGAAATGCATGCACAGATAGGGCCCCTAGACCAGGCGTCAATCAGGGCTCTTTGGGGCCTTCCGGCTGCTGGCCGGGGCCTTCCTCCATTCTGCGCCGCCCCCTGGTACTTCAGAGCGAGCGATCGAATTCCCAGTCTCCCAGTTGAACTCCCTAGGGGACACTTTGCATATTAGCCTTTTATATATGTAGATTGATTTCAGAGAGGAAAGGAGAGGGAGAGAGAGCTGGAAACATCAGTGATGGGAGAGAATCATTGATCAGCTGCCTCCTGTACGGTCCCTACTGGGAGTTAAGCCTGCAAACCAGGCATGCGCCCTTGACTGGAATCGAACCATGACCTGCTTTGCAGAGAGTGACTTTGGACACCCCTGGTTTAATCATGGGTACACCCTGCCCTGGCATCACGGCATCAGAGCACATCTGGGCGGGGAGTTTTGATGGACAGGTCCAGCCTCCATCCGGCTGCGCCCACTTGAGCTCCCATTGGTAGACGAGGGCATGCTTCACCCATTTTCCACCCTCCCCCCAACTACCACTCTCTTCTCTGTACCTTTGATTTAGAGTTTTTAGGTTTCCCATGTGAATGAGATCACACAGGGTCTGTCTTCTCTGTGACTTACCTCACTCAGCATCATGCCCTCCAGGCCTGTCAGTGTGGTGGCAGATGGCAGCATCTCCTTTCATGGCTGTTCCATTGTGTACCACGTGTGTCACTCGCTCATCCAGCGATGGTTGGTGTCTCGGAAGCTCCGTGGAGCTTCCCTGCCTGGGCTCCGCGGCCAGGGTGTGCCGTCCTCCGGGGGAGGTGAGGGCGGGCCAGTGGGCAGCGTCCGCCCGCTGCATTCTCACTTCTCGGAGCTGCGCCTCAGGGCTCCCCCTGGTGGTGGCCCCAGGTCTGTTTGTCTTCCGAGGGGTTGCAGCCTGTGTCCTGTGCCCCTTCAGCTCTGCTGGGGGATGGGGACTAGGAGGGGTCGTGCCAACATCTCGCTGCCTTTTCAAAGGTCCCACCACCCCCCCTTCCTGGTCAGTGCTCCAGGGGCAGCCCCCCTGCCCCCTCTCTCCCATGGAAACAGAGGACCCCACAGCCGCTTCCCTGGCCCGTGAGGTCAGCACCCCTGACCAAACTCCCAGAGTTCTCTTCCTCCTCTGGGAGCGGCGGCCCCTGTGGAGGGCTGTCCCCCCGCGGCTGTCATTGCTCAGAGGACGCCCTCCCAGAGGCCTCTCCCTGCTCTCCCTCCCCCAGGATCATGCGGCCCGACGACGCCAACGTGGCCGGCAACGTGCACGGCGGGACCATCCTGAAGATGATCGAGGAGGCGGGCGTCATCATCAGCACCCGGCACTGCAACAGCCAGAACGGGGTGAGCGGCCTCTGGGCAGGAGGGGGGGCGCTGCCACTGGGGGTCAGAGGGGAGTTTGGTGGGAGTCAACCCCCCTCCCCCCGCACCCAGGCCTGGGGCTTCCGGAGGCTGCGGCCCGGTCACCGGGCAGGGCCCCTGGGACGCCGTTGGGTGGGGCTCAGCTGGCGGAGTGGGGACCAGAGACAGCTGAGGGCCTGCCCTCCTTTCTGGAAGTCATGGTTTCTAGAATCTTCCTGGAGCCCAGACCTCAGAGCTACTCCTGCATAGTGGCAGTTTATTGTGGACATCAGACCCCCTGGCCTGTCCCTCCCTGGCCCTGGCTGAGCCCTGGTGCCCCAGAAGCCCCAGGCGCCCACAGGGGTGCCCTCACTGCAGGGGCGACTGCCTCGCCCAGATCTGTGGGGCCTGGCATTGCTCTGCAGTCTGCCGGCACGGGAAAAGCCACCTGGGGTGCGGGGCAGGGGGGTGGGGACGCTCTGTCTTGCACTACAGCCGTCACCTTGGGGCCAGCAGGAAGCGTGTGGCTCTGTGTGCCTGAGGTGCCCCTCCCCTGGCCCAGGTAGCCTCCACTGTGCTGGCAGATCCGTGTGTGTGTGTGTGTGTGTGTGTGTGTGTGTGTGGACATGCCTGGGGCCTGGGCTCAGGGTGATGGGAGTGGCTGGGCGGGGAAGGAGGCTCCCTGCCTGGCTAGGAGTTTGCATGTACCCTGGTGCCCATGGAGTTCTGGGGCCAATCTGTCCCGTTCAGAGCGCGCCCTCTGGTGGCCATGGGGAGGAGAGCCTGAGCCTGGGGGGCTGAGGCTGGGATGGGGGCCAGGTGCCTGGCAGACCCTCCGAGGGAGACACTCAGGGTCCAGGGCAGGCTGACAGGACAGGCTGGGAATTGGGGGGAGGAGCCCCAGGACTAAGGCATGAGGAGGAGGAGAGTGACGCCTCTGTCAGTGCTGTCTGTGTGGGCCTCACGGGGCCGAGACACAGCTGCCCTACTGTCCCCACTGCCTAGGGCAGGAACGAACGCACAGGGAGGCTGACCGGTTCCTTGAGGCCGCACAGGGAGGCAGTGGTTGGTCGAACCCGTGCCTTGAGCCCTGGCCCCTCCCCCCCTTCCCTGGAGTGAGCTGGGCTGTGAGGGGGACAGCTTGGACATGTCGGCTTGGTGCTGCCTCTGGGCTGGGGTCCCAGGAGAGGGGGCTGCATCCAGGCTCAAGGGGGGCTGTGAGCCCAGGGCAGCTGCAGAGGCTGGGGCTGGGCTCTGAGGGGCTTTGCTGGGCTCTGGGTGGGACCGGGGACCCCCATCCACACCGCCTGGTGGTCTCACCCAGCCTGTGGCTTTCACAGTGTGAGGTGCCGTCTCCAGGCCTGGCTCCCCCAGGTGCTTCATCGTCCCCTTGACCTTGAGGGCCCACAGACCCCCAGGCCCACCCAGGCTGCTTCTCCAGTCTCCCTCTGGGAGGCGGCCGGCCGAGGTTCAGGCTCAGAGCCTGGAGCCTCTGCTGCTCCCTGTTCCCTTCCCGCAGGCATGGGCCCTCCCCGGGGACAGGTGCCCTCCCCACGGGCATGTCGGTCACTCTGGGCTCCACCCGCTGCATGTGCCCGCCTGCCAGGTCCCGGAAACAGCCACTCCCAGTCAGGCCTCCTCACCTCACCACGGCCAGGGTCTGTCACAGGAGTGGAGGGATCCCGAGTGTTTTAGCGGGAGAGGACCAGGCTTAAGGTCTATGTGGCCTTCCCACCGGAGCAGCAGGCCCGAGGCTCCCAGGTGCCCGCGCCGGCCTGCGTGCTCTGGACGGGTCTGTGCTGAGAGGTGCCATCCCACTCGTGCTCTGGTCCCGGGAGGAGCACCAGTGCCCTTTGCTGGAGACTCAGGCAGCTCTGGATGTGTGGGCTCAGTCTCCCGACGGCCTGGGCCCTGCCCTCCTTCACCCTCCACCCTATGCCTTCACCGCCCCCCGTCTGAAGCTACCTCACCCCACACCACCCTCCTCAGAGCAGCCACGCCGTGTGGCGTTGCCTCCAACCAACACCCAGGCCAGGGCATGCCTCCTCCCTCCTCTGTCCACGCACACAGCGCCGTGCTTGCTCCGCAGACGCTGTGAGGAAGGCCCTGCCCTTGTAGCCGGAGACAAGCTCAGGTCTGTCCATGGCCCACGTGTGCATGTGCATGTGCGTGTGCGAGAAGCCAGCGGTCCCACTAAAGACACTTGTGTGTGTGGCATCTGTGTGGCATATCCATGCCACAGGTAACTGCCCTCAGCTCTGCAAGCTGGCGCCTCATTCCTGCCCGCGCCTCTGAGCTGCTTTTCCAGCCTTCCGCCAGTGGGTGGTGCTGTAGCCACACGAACTTACTTCCCTGTGTTCCTTGCCATGCTGTGCTGCCAGAGGCTGCTGTGTGTGTGTGTGTGTGTGTACCTGTGTGTGTGTCTTGTGTGTCTGTGTCTGTGTGTGAGTGTGTGTCTGTGTGTGTGTGTCTGCTGTGTGTGTCTGTGTGTGTGTCTGTGTGTGTCTGCTGTGTGTGCGTGTCTATGTGTGTGTGTGTGACTGCTGTGTGTGTGTGTCTGCTGTGTGTGCGTGTGTGTGTGTCTGCTGTGTGTGCGTGTCTATGTGTGTCTGTGTGTCTGCTGTGTGTGTGTACCTGTGTGTGTGTTGTGTGTCTGTGTCTGTGTGTGAGTGTGTGTCTGTGTGTGAGTGTGTGTCTGCTGTGTGTGTCTATGTGTGTGTGTGTCTATGTGTGTGTCTGCTGTGTGTGCGTGTCTATGTGTGTGTGTGTGTGACTGCTGTGTGTGTGTCTGCTGTGTGTGTGTGTCTGCTGTGTGTGCATGTGTGTGTGGGTGTCTGCTGTGTGTGCGTGTCTATGTGTGTCTGTGTGTCTGCTATGTGTGTGTGTATCTGTGTGTCTGCTGTGTGTGTGGGGGGGGCGGAGTGGGGACAGCAGGTATGGCCCTTTCACTGTCATCCTGATCCCTGCCTTGCTGAGGCCTGATGCAGGCCTCCACCTCCAGCCTTGCAGGGCCAGGGCCTGACGGGCCGGCTCCCCCCATCCCCCAGTCAGATCCGTGCTGCTGGCCGGCTCCTGGGTGGGCGGCTGCTCTCCTGTGGGGAGCCCAGCACTCAGTGCTGAGTGGCCACGATCAGCGCAGGGTGTCCTTCGCGTCGTGACGCAGGGCAGGGCCAGGCCAGGTGCTGCGGCTGTTGAGCGGTGCTGAGGACGTCACCGTGTCTGTCCGCCCACGTGGGACGCAGTCCCCACCTCAGAAAACCAGGCAAAGGATGCTCCGCACTGAACTACGTACAGTTAACGGGTGGGGTTCCGGTCCAGCCAGCCAGGGGCTCTGTCTGCCATGGCGAGTGGGAAAAGGCGATCCTGGAAAAGAGCGAGGGAGCCCCTCATCCCAGGAGATGAGCTTCCTGGGGGGGAGGGGGGGACCCTGTGGTCACCGGAGCGTCCGGGGGCTGGGCCTTCGGTTCCTCTTGAGCTTTGGGCATGAGGATGGGCTGCCGGTTGCCAGACGAGTGCACTTCCAGTAAAAGAACTGGTGCTGGGAGCTGTGTCCCCGCAGGTCCTTCCCGCTGTTGAGAAGCAGGGCGTGAGCGTCAGTTAGGTTCACACAGTCACTCAGGGTGGAAGCTGCAGGACGGGTCCCGGCTCCGGAGCCAGCGAACCCCTGTTCTCAGGGAAGAGCGGGGACTGGAAGGTCTCCAAATAGGAACGGCCATCTGTGGGGAGGAGCGGCTCCCTCCTCTGCCTCCCTGTCTGCTCCCCGAGTTTCCCACAGCTGCACGCGTGTCCTCTCACCGCCATCAGGCGAGTGACACGTGTTTTGTAGGAAAACTGGGGAAAAGGAAATGCCGGTCGCAGCTCCACCATGCGGTTACGGCGCCATCGGCGCCATCTCTGGAGGGTCCGGGGCGCGTCTCCACCTCCCTGTGTCACATTTAGGGGCAGTTTGGGGGCGCACCTCGGTGAGGGGGGGGGCCCGGCGGGCTGACGGCGTCCGGTCTTGCAGGAACGCTGCGTGGCCGTGCTGGCCCGGGTGGAGCGCACTGACTTCCTGTCGCCCATGTGCATCGGCGAGGTGGCGCACGTCAGCGCAGAGATCACCTACGCCTCCAAGCACTCGGTGGAGGTGCAGGTGCACGTGATGTCCGAGAACATCCTCACAGGTGAGCGTGTGTGTGTGTGTGGCTGTGACGGCAGTGCTGGGGGAGGGGCTGGTCCTCGCACCCCCACAAAGTGAGCAGGTGCCCTGCCACGGAGAGGGCACCGCCTGTGTGGGCAGCCAGCCCAGGTCTGAGCGTGGAGCCCTGCCCCTCTGGCAGCTCATGCCAACCACAAGTGCCCTCCGCTCCCTCTGCTGCCTCTCCCCTGCGCCTCTTGCTCTCCCCCTCCGCTGCCCCAAGAGGTTTAGGCTGGAGCTCACAGGGCGACCTTTGACTCTGGTTTGATCCGAATATTCTCTTCCTGGGTGTGGTAACCATGGAAACCATTTTCATCCTCCCACTGGGCGCTGCAGGGGAGCGTGGCTGTGGTTCTAACTGGCACCGGCTGCTTTTTATAGCCCGGCTGCTGCCGAGAACACGGCCCCTCCATCCCCTGGCTGCTCACCCCCCCGCCCCCCCCTGCACCCAGGCATCGGAGAGCCGAGCCCCTCCGGTTCTGGAGGAGGCGCTGCCTGGGCCTCGCCCTCCTCCCACCGCCCCCCTCGCTGAGGCTGCCCGCGGCGCTGGGCTCAGAGCCCAGGGCACAGCACAGGGGGCACTGTGACATGGTGGCCTCGGCAAGCCCGGCCACAGTGAGCGCCGCACACTCCCGCTGAGCCAGGGCCCAGTGGCCCAGCCCGACAGGCAGGCGGCTCTGCGTCACAGGGACCTTTTCTGTGGGTCCCAGCTGTGGCCCGGAGCCCTCGCTGGCATGAGGGCAGAGTGGGCGAGGAGACAGCCCTGCCTGAGGAGGGTGCCACCTCCCTGAGCGCCCGTTCCCGTCCCCGACCTGCAGATGGCACTCAGGCCCGGAGCTGCCCGCAGAGGAGAGCGAGGGGCCTCGCAGCCCGGCCGGCACTGCCAGCTCTCCGGCCGGCCGGGCTTTCCCCACGTCCGGGCCTCTTGCCCTGGACCCGCTGGAGCCGCCCCTGCTTATGCCCGCCTGGGCCCCCGTGTTTGGGTCTGGTTGCATCTCTTTTCTGGGACCCTGGTCTCCCAAGGCCTCCCTGGCCAGATGTGCCCCCTGGGTGTGAGCCCTCTGGGGACAGGGCAGTGGCCGCCCGTCCCCCGCAGCCCCCGACGCCCAGCTCGGTGCCCGGCCCTCAGGAACTCTGCCAGGGCGGTGAGCTCTGGCAGGTGGGGAAACTGAGGCAGGCAGGCAGAATGTGAGCTGTTTGATCTCTGTTTCTCACCCCGTCCTGTGTCCCTCCCCGCGGGCGCTGCCTGTCGGAGGCGCTGGAGCAGCACACGCGGGCGGGCGGGCGGGCGGGCGGGCGGGCGGCGGCGGCTCTCCGTCGCGGCTCCTGTCACAACATCCCGCTCCCGGGGTGACGGCTGTGGGCTCTCCAGAAAGGAGCGGGGCGGGAGCGCCTAGGATTCTGACACAGACGTTTCTGACGCCGCGGCTGCCTTGATGGTTTCATTAAATGATGGGAAAAGTGCAATTAGTGTGTTTTGCCTCATTTGCTCCGTGGTGCTCATTTGGGTCTAGAAGAGGGCCACTTGGGTTTCCATGGAAACCAGCTTGTCAGGCGGGCGCTAGCTGAGTCAGACAGGAAGTCTTTATTGCCAAAAGCAGGCTGTCAGATTCACTTTCCGTCCAAGTGCAGGGACAAGATTCCCCTGTTCCCTGTGGCTCCCGCACGCCGACCTGCTGTCCCCGTGCTGTGGACCAGGCTGCCCCCGTGGCGCCTCTCTCTCTCTCTCCCTCTCTCTCTCTCTCTCTCTCTCTCTCTCTCTCTCTCGTTCTAATGGTTCTCATCAACCCCCTTGGGCGCTGCTGGTCCAGGGCAGGAAGCCGCAGCCCTGGACTCCCCTGGGGGAGGCGGGTCCGGAGAACTGAGGAGTGAGCGCCCGGAGGGACCCGAGGCACCGCTGGGCTGCTCCCCGCTGCCTCTCCCTTCGCTGGGTCTCCCCTGGAGAGGCGATTAAAACAACGTATTGCTTTCAGAGAGGAGGGGAGAGGGAGCAGGAGAGAAACATCAGTGATGAGAGAGAATCACTGACTGGCTGCCTCCTGCATGCCCTCTCCAGGATGGAACCCACAACCCAGGCCTGTGCTCTGTCCAGGAATAGATCGATGCTCAACCACTGAGCCACCCCAGCCAATTTTTAAAAAGGCATCCTTGCAAATACTTCCCTGAAATTGCTGGGACCCGGGAGGCCGAGGTCTGAACTCGGAATGGCACTGAGTTGCTGTGTGACCCTGGGCAAACGCGTTGACCTCTCTGAGCATCAGGCTCCTCCTGTACAAGCGAGGGGGTGGACCAAGAGCTTTCTTTTGGCCCGAGTTTCTCGGCAATGGGCAGCCCCACTCTGCCCTCTGTTTACCCCCTTCAGAGACAGCCTGTCTGGTTTCGGGGCCTCTGTGTGAGCAAGTGCCAGAAAGCCGACAGGCTGGGAACCCGTGGGCCCTCTGTCCCCCCACACATCCCGTAAACCGGGTGATCTGGAGTCTTCCCAGCAGCCTTTGCAAGCGGCAGGATTGTGGGGAGGGTCCCCTTGCGGGGGTCTTCGCCTGCACCTCAGGGCTGAGGGCCTTGGGGTTAGGGGTCAGGGGTCAGGCGGTGGTGCCTCACCCGTGGCTTGCTTCTCCGAAGGCACCAAAAAGCTGACCAACAAGGCTGCGCTGTGGTACGTGCCCCTGTCGCTGAAGAACGTGGACAAGGTCCTGGAGGTGCCCCCGGTGGTGGTAAGGAGGCCCTGCGTTTCCCAGGGGCAGATGCAGGCGTCCAGAGAGCCCGGGGCGGGAGGTGGCCCTGTGTCCGCGTTTCCTTCAGGCTGGGGGTGTGAGGGTGGCGGGCCTGGCCCCGGCCCTCCTCCCAGGCCCTTTATCCCACTCTGACCAGACAGCAGGCCGGTGACGGCCATGCCTGGTGAGGGGCCCTTCCGCCTGTTGACCTTAGACAGACAGACAGACAGACAGACAGACAGCTGGACATTGCTCCCCAAACTGGTTTACTCAGGAACAGCAAACAATGGCCATTTGGGACATACAGTCTAATGGGGAGCCCCCCACAGTCCGGAGAACAAAGGAGGGGCGGGCTCTTTTATGGGGGGTGCAGGGGGGGAACAGGGGGGCTGGGGAAACTGGGAGTCCACAGTGTGGCTGCTGCTCGTTGGCTGAGTGGCTGCCAGGCGAGGAGAAAGCAGGGCTAGAGGCAGACAGAGCTGGGCCCTCGTGGCACCTGCCCCCGCACGGCCGCTTCCTCCCTGCCGTGAGTGTCTGTAGAGCATGTTTTTAAAATAACGAAACGAACCGGACAGTACTGACCCCTGGCACTCCTGGGCTTGTGGCCACATCACTCCAGTCTCTGCCTCCGTTGTCACATGGCCCCTTCCTGTGTGTGTGAGTCTCCTTATTTCTCATGCAAACACGAGTCCTTTGACTCAGGCCCATGTGCTCTGGTGTGAGCTCCGCTCATTACACCGCACAGACCCTGTTCCAATCAGGCCACACGCGCAGGGTCCAGGCGGACGGGATGTGCCGGCGCTGCAACCGGAACCCCCCCTCCGGCCCCTCCCCGCCTCCTGCTGCCCGGCTGGGCGCCGAGTCTCCCTGGGCGGGCGCTCCTCATTCTCCAGCTGCACTAACGGGTCCTGAGACCAAGAGCCAGGAGAGTCGGAGGCGCAGGGACTGCCCTGGTAGAGATGGTGGACCCGCCTCGCTTTCTCTTCCCCATGAAGCCCTTGGTGCTGCATTAGCCACATCACATGTCACTATCCCAACCCAGTTGTCTTTACTGACAACTTCAGATGCCACAGCATTTATGTTATGTTGATAAGCAAGCGGGGAAGTACTGTTCCTTTCTTTTAAAACGCTGTCAGGTTTAAAGTCGACGAGCAGCATATAGAGCTGTTACATACAGGGGGCGGAAAGAGTCCTGGGCCAGATGTGATGGGGGGACACGGCGGCCTGAGCTCTCTCCGTCTCTGTGACGTTGTCATTCACACACATTGTGCTGTCAGAGGGAGGGAGCCGGGGAGAGGAGGGAGGGCTGGCGGTGGCCGCTGACCCCTGTGCTGTCAGGGAGGGGAGCCGGGGAGAGGAGGGAGGGCTGGCGGTGGCCGCTGACCCTGTCCGCCCCACAGTACTCGCGGCAGGAGCAGGAGGAGGAGGGCCGCCGGCGCTACGAGGCCCAGAAGCTGGAGCGCATGGAGACCAAGTGGAGGAACGGGGACATCGTGCAGCCCAGCCTGAACCCAGGTACCGGGCGCCGGGGCGGTGGCTGTCGCCCGCCAGCAGGTGACAGCGGTGGCCGGTCGTGAGCGTCCTCCTGGGGTTAGTGTGCCACCCCGAGCCCTTCCCAGTCCCAGCCAGCTGAGGTGACTGGGGGCCAGGCAAGTCCCAGAGGCCTCCGGCCGTGGTCCCGTAGGAGAAGCTTCGGCCGAGCATGGCCGGGGCCTGTGTGCCCACATGGGCTCCCCTGCCCACCCAGGAACCGGCTCCGTGTGTGCATGTGTGTGTATGTCTGTGTGTGTGTGTGTGTGTGTAACTGTGTGTGTGTGTGTGTGTGTGTGTGATTCCCACCGGGGAACAGTGACAGCAGCTCCCTCACGTCGGGGACAGAGCTCTGGGCCGCAGCCTTCCTTCCTGTCCCTCCTCCTTCCCGTCCGGGTGGCCCTGCTTTAACAGAACGTCCACCGAACCAAACTAGGTCGCGGTGTCCCCTCCAGCCTCTGCGCCCCGAGTTCTTACAGCAATGCGGAGGCCCCTGCTGCACGGACGCCCTCAGGGTGGGGCTGTGTGTGGCTGCTTTCCTGTCCTTCCTGTCCTTCTGGGCGGGACCCATCCAACAGGTGGGCCCAGGCGTGGCCGAGGGCCAGGCCCCGGGAACAGGTCGGCACGGCTGCTAGATGTTCCGGGCAGCCTCCTGGCTTCTTGGGCTGTGCCCTTTGCCCGGTTGCCCAGCAGGGTCTGGGCACCCGCAGCCCCTGAGGCTGGAGGTGGGTGTGGCACTGGGTGCCCCTCACCGGCAGGGACTGTCACCGCCCCTCACAACACACGTGATATTGGAACGGCCTCGCAGAGCCCTGGCCTTTCCTTGGGCCGCGGGTGCCATGTTGTCCTGAGGCCCAGCGTGCCCGCCGCCAGCCCAGCTGTCTGGACACCCTGAGGCCGAGGCCACAGGCGTCTGCACTGACCACTGTCCCAGGGGACACCGATGCCTTTCCCGGGACCTTTGATGATACCCACACCCCCTGGTGGAGTTGCCCACACTCGAGGACCACTCGGCCCACGGGCAGAAGGCAGGCTGGACGGGAAGCTGCCAACGGGGCCTCGGGCGGGCCTCTGCCTCTGCCCCGGCTCCTGGCTCAGCGATGCTGGTCTTCCCGCCCAAGGCCTCCCAGCGGGGCGAGGCCTCCCGGGCGCCAGGCCCAGGTGGTGCGGGGTGAAGGGGAAGCTGACGCGTTTGGGAGTCACACACAGATTCCTGAAAGACTGTTGGCACCATTACAATCCTGGCAATGAGTCAGGCGGCGAGCCTCCTCCCAGAGTCACATGCAGCCCTGGGCACACGCCGCCAGGGGCTCAGTGGCCGCCTGTGGCCGGGGCAGGGCCTTGCGGGGACACTGTCCCCTTAGGGTGACGTCATGGCCGCTAAGGGAGCGGCTGATCAGTCCTCGAAAGCCTGCTCCTGCGCCAACGGCAGCTTGTTCTGCGGCCATAGTTTTCCTCTGAGACCCCAGGTCTAAGCCTTGGTCAGCCCCGGGGACCCTGCCACGCTGGGTGTGGCGGCCCGGTCACACGTCCGGCCGGGGCCTGTCTGTCCCGGCCTGACCTGCCTCCTTCCATTCCAGAGCCGAACACGGTCAGCTACAGCCAGTCCAGCCTGATCCACCTGGTGGGGCCTTCGGACTGCACGCTGCACGGCTTTGTGCACGGAGGTAAGGGTCCCGGGCTGTCACTGCCCCCTTCCCGCCCACGTGCCAGGCCCTCGTGACCCCCGGGAAGTCACGCTGTCTGACCCAGTTCAGCCTCTTTGTTCAGTGAAGCGCACATGCAGACTTTAGGGATTGCATAGCAAACACTGAGCACTGTTGGTGCCTGCTTGTAGGATTGGGAATGAAAGTCAGATGGAAGTGTCCTAACAGAGTTAGCCCACTCGGAGCTCAGCCACCAGCTGGCGGGCCTTGAGGGGACGCCCAGTCCTCAGGAGTAGTCAGGACGCGCTAGCTGAGTGGCCAATGAGAGCCGTTCCTGCCGCTGATGTTTGCATTTATGTTTTCCTCTGGTCAGATTCCAGCTTAAACAACACACGCCTTGAAGCTCCTAGCTGGGGGAACACGGTGGGAACACAAGAGGACTTATTAGACCCAGGTTCTTGGCGGGAACTTGTTACTTGAATAATGTGTAATTACTTTTTGTGATTTAGGGAAAATTTAAGTATCACATCAAGCTCCTAAGTTAATGGGTATTATCATTTCAGATGGCATTAAAGTACACGTTAAAAAACAAGCTTATTTAAGGAAAAGCATAAGGGGATGAGGAAGTGACACAGACGATGGCGGAATGTGGCGTGGTGTGTGGGTGCCGGAAGCTGGGCTGCTCGGGTGTCCGGAGCTAGTCCTGCTTCCCAGGCAGAATGGGCACTTGTTCATCTGCCCTCTCATTTCCACCTGCCCGGAACGCTGGGCTTTCCTTTCTTCTCCTCTCGGAAAACTCCTATTCATCCTTCAAAACCCAGCGCAAATGGCCCCATGCTGCAGGAGTGCATTGATATTTATCCTATTCATCGTATTGGCTCCCGGGCCTCAAGTAGTGAGAGAGGCACATGCGCTCGGGTTGCTCCGTGAATGAGAGGTGAGCTGGGACAATGGGCCCTGGGCCTGTCAGAACCGAGGATGGCCCTGACTTGGTGTATTTCTAAAGGTCATTTCCTTTTAACGGATGCTCTTGTCTACTTCTTTTTCCATGTTGTGATTGCTTTCCTCTTCCAACGAGATGCCGGCTGCAGTGCCCTGAGCTCTGGTCAGGTTGGGCTCCACAGGAAAGCTCTGTTATAACCAACAGCTCTTCCCAGGCCCACGGATCAGAGGGCCTTTCTGCTGGGCGCAGTATGGCTCTCAGTTACTCCCCTGGGAGTGGGGCCCCCTCCCCCCTAACCATCAGAAGCCCCGGCTTCTGGGACTCAGAGACCGGCCTGCAGCCCCGCGAGCACCACCGGCCTGACCGGCCTGACCGGGCGGAACTCGGGGCTGGAATTGCTGTGTCGCCCACACGTTGGGCGTTCACGCGAGTGGGGCAGAGGCCACGCCGAGCTGTCTCTGCTCCGCGCAGGCGCAGTGAGTGCGGCGGGGAGACCTGCGGGGACCGGGGCCGCAGCTCCCGGAGCTCCTGTCTCCCACGGCGCCCCGTCTGCGCCATGTGATCCAGGCATGCTGGCTCCTGTGGTTTAAGAAGTGTGTGCGCTGCCAGCTCCACGGCTTTACATACGGCCTCATGTTCCCGAGCCTGTCGTCCGGCACGTGGCCGCTGATTCCACAGGAGCGGGGCGAGGCGGGCACACACAGGTGTTGGCAGTGCTGCGTGGCTGGAAATCACAGGTGCCAGCTTGGCTCTGGCGTCTGCCCTCTGGGTGAACTGGGCGGGGTTCCCTCCTCCTCTGAGGGCGCTGGCCCTCAGCTCCTCAAGGCCGCGTCCCTCTGCTCCCTCCCCGGAGCTGCAGGGCTGAGGGACTGGGCATGAGGGTGGGCTAGGCACACGCAGCAGTCCACACCTATAGGTCCACCCAGACCCCATCCCCCATGACACACGCACTGAGGATGGGACTCAACTGAACATGAGAAACGCATCCGAGGCCTGGGAGGACCTTCCCCGAGCCCAGGAGTGAGGCAGCCCCCCTCCCCGGGAGGCATTGTTGTGGCTACTTAGCCGCTGCAGCCAAACAAGAGGGAGCATTGCCAGGTGCAGGGATTGGCAGACGAGGCAGGGCTGTCTGCCTTCGCAGATGGCACACACACCCGGAGAACCGGGTCCCGGTGTAAAATTAACTCGGATAATGCGAGAATCCAGCAAGGTAGCAGCCTGCGGGGTGAATAATACTTAAAATAACTCGCCTGAAATAGACAAACCGTTTTTTCATCATCTTTGTAGGTATGTTTGTTTTCAAATGTGCTTTTATGTCGTACATTTTAACTGTCTCGTGAAACGCCACTTTTCGGTCGTTTGGTAAAAGGTGGGGTTTGCCGTGGCGCCTGCCGGGTTCACTGTCTGGAGCGTCCGCTCTGCTGAGGCCCCGGGCTGCCCCTGGCCCCAGGCTTCCCTCTGGCTCCCCGGCCTGGCCTCCCGGCTGTGCCCATGGGGCGGGCAGTCCCTGCTCGGGGCCAGCTGAGGACGAGCGGAGACACGCTCGCTCCCAAGTCCGGTGGCCTGGCAGGCCCCAAAGAGGGGGTGGGGGTGGCTTCCTGGGGGTTGGCCCCGTGGACTCCAATGTC
Source organism: Pipistrellus kuhlii (assembly GCF_014108245.1). Taxonomy (NCBI): domain Eukaryota; kingdom Metazoa; phylum Chordata; class Mammalia; order Chiroptera; family Vespertilionidae; genus Pipistrellus; species Pipistrellus kuhlii. The sequence goes on along the minus strand of NW_023425534.1, from coordinate 1,915,505 downwards.
AATGGAATTCCCCCTCCTGAGCTTTCTGAGCCTTGGCTATTTCTTCGGCACGTCATTTTCTATTTTGAATTATTTTAAACCCCAGTGTTCTATGGAACTGGTCCAGATGGCTTCTGACAGAACACAGCTGCTCCTCCCCCCTCCTCCAGCAAGCCTCTCCCCTGCAGGGGGGCTCCAGCCTGGGCCTCTCCCGTCAGAAATCCCAGCTGCTGCCACGTCCACAGCCAGCGCCGAGCCACAGCAGCCGTGGTGACGCGGTGTGGGTGGTGCTGCCGAGCTCAGTGTGGCCGCGTGTGCCCGCCCCGCCCTGTCAGCCACGCTATAGATGCTCCGCACACAGCCATGTACCAGGCGGGGTGGTGCCCCTGCCCCCGCCCCATGGTCCCCACCGATCCCCGGCAGGTCCTCACAACCACATACAGCCTGTGCATGCTGAGCCCTCAGCCCTACCACCCGCCCGCCTCCCCACCCCTCACTGCGTCCTGGTCCCACCTGGGGACTCCCCTCCCTGACCCCCACAGCCAGGTCAGTGTTGCTCCCACACCACGGCCTCCCTTTAGTCACTTGTGACTCTGTTTCCCTGAACGTGCCCACGGCTTTTCTGCTTCCACTGCTCCACCCAAGCTCCACCTGCCCCGGTGCCTCTGGGCCCCCTCCAGCCAGGGCACCTCCCTCCTCCCTCCTCCCTCCTCCCTCCTCCCTCCTCCCTCCTCCCTCCTCCCCTTGACCGCCATTCTCCTCGCACGCATTGGGCCTGCCGGCCTCACAGACTTCCCGCTGTTGATGGTATGAGGTTAGAAACCTACCATCCTCACCGCACTGCCTGTCAGTTGCCCAAAGTCATCTCTGTTAACCACCTCCGTGTCCTCTGCCCTCGTCCGGGCACAGAGGTGCCCGCAGGTCCGTGTGCAGCTGGGAGGGAGGCCAGAGGTCTCGGGAGGCGGCTGTCCCTCCGGCCCCTGGAGTGACCCTCTGGTCACCGCGGGGCTGGTCGCCATGGCTGCACTTACTGCGTTCCCTCACCTCCGAGGCGGCCCACACTCCGGCCAGAATTAGCGCGGGGCGGGGCGGGGCAGGTCGCCGGCAGCCAGCGGGCCGGGAGGGAAGAGCCTCCATAGGCCCCTCAGCGTGGTTGATGCTTCACAACACAAACCTGGAGGTGCGGTTAGCTGTCGGCTGTGGGGTCCGGAACCCTTTGGTGCCGTGTCTGGCCATATGTCTGGCCACGCAGGCTTGTTTTCTTCCCGTGACCCGGGGAGCACAGCGCCTCCAACGCCAGTTCCCGCGGCCAACGGGCAATCGCGGTGGGTTCCAGGGCTCGCCCCTTGGAGGGCTTCTGTCACACGTGGTGCCGGCCTGGGTGCAGGCCCGGGGGGCGGGGGGGCGGGACCTGGGTGTGGGGCTTGGGTGCGGGGCCTGGGTGCCGGCCCGGGGCTGCTCACGGCTCCCGCCCCCTTGGGCTCGCAGCCGCGGGCTTGGGTGCAGGGCTTGCATGCGGGGCTTGGGTGCGGGGCTTGGGTGCGGGGCCTGGGTGCGGGGCCTGGGTGCCAGCCTGGGTGTGGGGCCTGGGTGCCAGCCTCGGTGTGGGGCCTGGGTGTGGGGCCTGGGTGCCAGCCTGGGTGCCAGCCTGGGTGCAGGGCCTGGGTGCCAGCCTGGGTGCGGGGCCTGGGTGCGGGGCCTGGGTGCTGGCCCGGGCCTGCTCACAGCTCCCGCCCCCCTGGACTCGCAGCCGCGCTCTGGCACCCTCGGCCCTGTGTGTTCTCAGTAACAGCGAAGCCCCCTGTAAATAGGCGGCACCCCAGCTCCCAGTGCTGGTTCTGACTCCTCCCCTCAGCCCTCCGTCCTCACTGGGCTGCCTCCAGGAACAGAGGGTCCTTGTGCTTTCTGTCCTGAACGTCCATTCCAACCCCGTGTTCCTTCCTTTCCCCTCCTCGCCTTCTTCCTGCCTAATAGGCCCCCAGTCCATGATGCCTCCTGGGGGCTGGAGCTGCCGCGCAGGCTGGGCCTCCCCCCGCACTCCGTGTGCTGCCCACACACATCGCCACGGGCTTGAGGTCCATTTCCGTGGTCGCAGACGGGAAAGCCGCCTGAGCCCATCTCACTGCCTGTGCCCTGTGCCCTCGCCCCACGCTGCCCGCGGAGCTCTGTGGCTTTGGACCGGGCCCCTGGGCCTCCGGCTCCCGCTGTGATACACGGCGCAGCGCCATGCCGCCCGCTGCTGCCCGGCGGGCCACCGCCTCCTCGTTGCTGGGAAGCGGCGGCCCCCGATGCCTGTGAGGCTCTGGGCCGGGAGCACAGGCTCCGGGCTCCGTGACGTGGTCTGTTCCCACCGGGAAGAGGTGTCACGGGTCCGATGTCTGAAAGCTGGCAGGTTCCTCAAAGCTTGCCAAGCCCAGGCTGGAGGCTCGGCCTCATCCCCGGGGTGGGGGTGGGGGTGAGCAGTGGGCATTTGTCTGCCAGGCCCCTGCCAGCCCCCCTGGGAGCCCGCTTTTCGGGGGGGGGGGCTGGCTCTGCCCTGACAGGAACCTCTGTCCTGGGTGGCTGTGGGCTGATCAGTGCCCTTTGCTGCTTTCCTAGGGCAGCAGTCTCAGCTCACCGAAGGGCGTGTTGAGGTGAATAAGAAAGTGCGCACTGCTGAGCTGTGCTGGGTGCAAGGCGGGGTCGGGTGCCAGCAGGTGTGCTGTCGGGCTTCTGTCAAACGGGCGGGAGAGCACCTGCCGCCTGCCTTTCTGGCTGTGTTTCTGGAAGAGCTTTGGGAGGTGGGACTCACAGACCTTCCAAGTCACACTGCACGTCACTGGTTTTAGTGCAGTCACTGCGCTGCCCCGAGCAGGCCTTCCCCAATACCCACTCCCTCCGCACTACCCCGTTCCCCAGCCCCTGACACCACGATCCACTTCCTGTCTCTGGACCTGCCTGTCCCGGGCACTTCGCAGACATGGAGTCACGCAGTGTCTGGCCTTTGTGCCTGGCTTCTCTCACTCAGCGTCGTGTGTTCAGGTTCATCCGTGTTGTAGCGTGTCGGTTCTTGTCTGTTTTGGTTGTGTGATGGCTCAGTCCTTTGTCCCCACATCAGTGGGTGACATCCCTGTCTGGCTGTGTGAGAGCCGTCACTCGATCTGCACGCAGGTGGGACATGCTTCCGCTCTCGGGGCGCTGGGGAGTGGGGAGGGAACCAGCCTTTGGGACTTCCCCTCGCCTCCCCGTGGCTGCAGCGGCACCACTGCCCATCCCCAGCAGCTCGAGGGGTCACTCCACCGCGTCTCCCAGCACTCGGGCCCCCGGAAGGAAACCCTCCTGGCAGCGGATGTCTGGAGAGGGCGGGAAAAGGGACTGGCTTTGGAATTGACCAAGAACCTCAGCTGGGTCGTTATCAGAGGCTCCTGAAGGCCCAGCCGGTGTAGCTCAGTGGTTGAGCATCGTCCCCAGTTCCATTCCTAGTCGGGGCACTTGCCCGGGTTGCAGACTGGATCTCCAGTAGGGGGCATGCAGGAGGCAGCCCATCGATGTTCCTCTCTCATCAGTGTTTTTATCTTGCTCTCCCTCTCCCTTCCTCTCTCTGTAAAATCAATAAAAACATTTAAAAGCAATCTTATAAAGCTCCTGAGGAAGCTTCACGGTCCCTGCCCCCACCCTGCCGGCCCCAGCGCCGTGCAGCCCCCGCGGAGAGGGGAGGGCTCCGTGTTCACACGTGTTCCGGGGGAGCAGTCCTGCCCGGCTCACCGCCACGCTCCTCTCCCCGCAGGTGTCACCATGAAGCTCATGGACGAGGTGGCCGGCATCGTGGCCGCGCGGCACTGCAAGACCAACATCGTCACCGCCTCCGTGGACGCCATCAACTTCCACGACAAGATCAGGAAAGGTAACGCTGCCGCGGGGGCCTGTCCGGCGCCTTCGCGTCTGCTTCACCCAGCCTCCGCTCTGTCCGCTCTGCGGGGGCGGCTCTGAGCCCAGGGCTCGCCCGACAACTCCTCCGTCCGGTGAGCCCGTCCCTCCGGTGGGGGAGCCCTCGTCCCGCTGGAGCGGCAGCAGCTGGGCTCTTAAAGCGCCACCGGCGGAGGCGGCGGAGATGTGGGCTCCCTGTGGCCTGGCCCTCAGCCCGCATCGCTCGCTCCCGGAGGAGCAGGCGCTGGTGGGTGAGCGGCAGGGCCGGGGAGAGGAGCCCGGGGCAGTGCTGGCCGTGCTGGACACCAGTGCGGCCCGGTGACCGGCCGGGAAGCCTTGTTGGTCTCGGCCTCCATGTGGCTGTGCGGGCGCAGGTCCCGGCCCGGCTCACGTGCTGCATGAAGATGAGCAGCGAGTCCCCCCCGACACGTGGCCGTTCTGTCCTGTGTCTCCTGGGGTGAGGCCTGCGCCCCCAGAAGGAGCCTCACAGGTTGAGGGGGGTCAGGCTGCGTTGATTTGAAAGAGCCTCGTCGCGAAAGCAGCCCATGGGCCGGAGCGAGGCCTGTCCGAGCCGCGGAGGCCTCCCGACCCTGGGTGCTCGCCCTGCACACGCCTGGCACCTGAGCCTGGGGGCACTAGGGTGGCGACGGGAAGGGCAGAGGTCTCCTCCCCTGCCTGGCCGCATTGAGAGCGAGTTAGGCTGCTTCCTGGGACTCGGGGCTTCCGGAAAGGGATCTGCCCCGAGCGAGCGAGCGAGCCTGGTCCTTGGCTCGTCCTCCATGGCTGCGGGGGCGCGGCGAACGCGGGAAGGGTCCACGCCGCTCTGTCCGGAACGACTCCCGGTGGGAGTACTGGTCCAGGCTTCAGGCTCCACAGGAACCACCGGGGACGCCAATCAGAGGAGCCTTGTCTGGGGATCAGCTCAGCGGCCTGGGCCCGGGGCAGCCGGCGTGGGGCCTGCTACAGACTCCCGTTTCTCAGAGCTCCTCTGCCCAAACGCGGGGAAGGGTCTTTTCTGTCGGCAGCCAGGTGGCCGGCAGGTTCCCCAGAGGAAGGGTCCCTGCAGACGCTGAGGGGAGGTGGGCTGCCCCCGGGTCCTCGGGGCAGGCCCGTCTGTTCCTCAGGCCACGGCTTGTTCTGGTGGAAGGAATTGGGGCAGAGCTAACATGGCAGCGGACCCGCCTGTTTCTGGGCATTGTCCAGGGCGGGTGGCCTGTCACGCCGTGTTTGCTGTGTCCTCGAGGGACGGCCCAGAGGGGTGGGCTCTGGTCTGCACCACAGCTCTGTTCTCGGTCACGTCCACAGTCACGTCCACGTGGAGGGCTCAGCGCTGGCAGTGCCCCGGCCGCGCCGCCTCAGACCCAGAATTGTGCGTTTGTGTCCAGTTCCACGGGCCGAGGCCTCCATCCTCCCGCCCCCCCCACGTCCTGCGCTCCTACAGGCACCTGCTCCGTTTCTGCGTTTGTTAGTGGAGACGCTAACGTGCCAAGGCAGCGGGGGGAGCGGGCGAGGAGAAAGCAGGGCCCTGAGACGTGGTGGTTTGGAAGCGGGAACCTAAAGCTGCATTTTCTTGTGGAGAATGGTCTCTGCAGACGGGAACGCAGAGCCTTCTAGAAAGGGCGCTGGGAGTGTCAGTAAGAGACACACAGCCCTGGCTGTTCGGAGCTTAAACCTGAGCTGCTCTTAACGTTTGAAATATCTGGCAACTTCCCGGTCCTGGTGAGAGCAGTTTTTATTCTGTTTGCTTTTTCCAACCCTGGCACCCTGCTGGGGAGGGTGGGCACTGCCAGCTGCCCGGCCGTGCACTGCGGGCAGCTCAGCAGTGACTGAGAGACAGAAACTGGCGAGGGTTCAGGCGCAGCCCCCCTACCTGGCTCTCACCCTCACCCCACTCACCGCCGGGCCCGGGCGAGCCCTCCCCAGCCCAGCGAGACGGGTGCCCATTGTGATCCGGGCCTTCACCACAGGCGTGAACGAGGCCGCACCCGCCCTCCGCCTGGCGGCAGCCCCGACAGGCACTGAGCACAGCCTCCCGGGTCGGTCCTCCGTGTGCTGGGCCCCGAGTGTCAGCGTCCCCACGCGGTGCCCCTTACGGGCAGAACCGATTGCCTCCTGAAAGGCGGACACTCAGGCAGCGCCCAGCCACGTGCCTTCGGAGGAGCTGGCCTCCGCCCTCCGGAAGCCGGGCTCTGGCGCGGGTCTGGCTGCGGGCGGCGGGGCCTGGCTGACCAGTCCCAGTCTGGCCGTCACCAGGACGACCCGGTGTGCCTGTCCCCTTGTCCCCCACCCAATGCCACCGTCGTTGACCACGTGGCCTTCCTTCCCCAGAAATGGCTGTGCCCGACCCGCAGAGCTCCCTGTAAGTATGCCGTGGAATGTGGCATGGAACGTTCTGGAACTTTATAACCTGGAATAACTGCTCTGCTTGTAGCCCGCTGACTCCCCTAACAGTTGCCCCGCTGCCCGACCTGTCTGTCTGGTGGGGTCTCTAAACATGTCTGCAGGGGAGACCCTGAGGGGGGACCCTGAGGGGCCCCACAGCCGGCACTGCTCTTGGGGAGCAGGTCCCAGCAGTGCAGCCTCTGCAGGCACCTCCTTGAGCCTGGCCAGCGGGAGGCCATGGGGGGACAGGGGCCGGTGTCCCGAGGGCTAGTGCTGCCGCGTGGTCCTGAGCCCATGAGGTGGTCGTGGCTGTGCCAGCGCCTCCCCCTGCCACGCCAGGCCCGAGGCCCAACTTCGGCCGCTCGTGTCCCCCCGGGGCTCTCCGTGAGGGGCAGGGTTAGGGGAGGCGGGGGGCAGAGGCGCCTGCCAGGCGGATGCTCCTGAGCCGGGGCCTGGGCGGTGTGGAGGCGGCGGTGGGGATGAGGGGGAGAGGACCCCGGACGGTTAGGGGCCACGTGACTTAGACTCAGTCATACTCTACGGGGGAGACCGCGGGAGGGTGAGGCCGGGGCCTCTGAGCAGGTGTCCTCTCGGGAGGGCCGAGGGCCTGCCTGGACGCGGGCGGCTGTGTGCGGGGCTGGAGCAGCAGTCAGGGAGGCAGGACTCGGGTCAGTGTGGCAGCTTGGCCCGACCCACTGCTTGAGCCGTTCAGACTGGCACTGGGACATGGCAGCCGGGGAGGGGGTGCTGTGGGATGTGAAGGACAGCACCTAGTGGTGCTCAGAGCAGCGTGGGGAGCAGCCCTGTGCCTCCAGTGGGCACACAGGCCACAGCGTGGACAGTGCTGGTTGCAGACTTGGCCTTAGCCTTCAGGGCGGAGCCAGCACCCCAGGGCTGCCCACAGGTGGGTGGGGCTGGCCCTGAGGGGCAGGAGTGGGGAGGCACCCCCCGCCCCCGCACACACTGCCTCGCAGGGGCTGGGGCCACTCGAACTTCTCCCCTGAGTGAGACCAGTGTCCTGCCGCTGGGGAGCGTGCGGGGCTAACGTTTGCCGTGTGAACGTCCTAGCGATTGAGCGGCCTGCGCTGCCCAACCAGTGTCTCAGCGGCCTCAGTCCCACCGGTCCCGCCCTCCTAACGCTGTCCCCTCCGCAGGCTGCGTCATCACCATCTCGGGGCGCATGACCTTCACGAGCAATAAGTCCATGGAGATCGAGGTGCTGGTGGACGCCGACCCCGTGGTGGACAACACTCAGCGGCACTACCGGGCCGCCAGCGCCTTCTTCACCTACGTGTCCCTGAGCCAGGACGGCCGGTCGCTGCCGGTGCCCCAGCTCCTGGTGAGTGCCCCTCGCCCCGCCCTGGGCTCCCGTTCTGGGCAGCGGGGCCTCCTCCCACACCCTGAGCCACGGCCTGGCTGGGTGCAGGTAGCCGCCAGGGCCCTCAGAGGGAGCCCCCTTCCTGCGCCCCCGCTTGGGCTCCCCTCGGGGTAACTCCGTGTTAAGGACACCTGCCAGCGCATGTGTTGGAGGGAGGACCCCCCAGGCGCTCAGGCAGGGGACCCCCCACCCCCAACCCCGCGCTGCCTCGGCGCCTGGCTGGGCTCTGCCGGGTGTGCAGAAGAGACGGGGCAGCCGAGCGTGTCCATGGCTGTGGTTTCTCACCAGTTATAGGCCATTTGGTTCCTCATGGGGGTCTGGGCCGCACTGGCGCTGACAGTCTCTGGCCGGCGGGAGGGCACCGCCCAGGTCACTGGCCGCTCACCTCACCTGAGGCTGCAGACGGGCCGATGGGGACCCGCTGGGTGCTGGGGCGGGCGGGGCTCCCTGGGGTTGTTTGAACGGAGGCTGGGCTCCTGGGCCCGTAATGACTTCCCCCTGACACCCCAGCCCAGTCCGCGTGGGCAGCTGAGTCCCTGAGCCCACAGCCCAGGCTCCACCCCTCACTCCTCCCTGCCCATCTGGTGGCACCGGGCACCACAGCCTCTGCCCACGCCCTCCTGCCTCAGCACAGGGGACGACTCAGCTGTGCCATCGGCTCCCTTCCCTGCTGAGAGCCACTGGGTCCCGGTGCGTGTACCTAACCTCCTGCCGCCCCCGGCCCACTCCCCGCCCCACGGGAGCCCCACTGTCCCCTCCTCAGAGGACACCCATCCAGCACGCCGTCCCCCGCTCCCATACCGCCTGCTTCCACTGGAGCCCGGCCCCCGCAGGACGGGGAGCCGGTCCTCAGCTGGTAGCGTCTCCCCCAAGCTGGGACGGGTTTGCTCCTGATGGGCCACGAGGCCTGGAACAGTCTTGGCGCAGAGTGGGAGCGCTCTGAAAAATGCATGCGTCCTACTGTGTGCAAGGCTGCCCCCGGCCCCTCCGTCCTGTGTGCTCAGTCCCGCCACCCAGGGTCCTGGGCCTCTTTCCTCCCAGGCCTCCCGCCTCTGGCTCAGCAGGGGGGCCACATCCAAGGACGTCCCCGACCCCGTCTTCATCTCACCGCCTCTCCCTGCCTTTGGAATGACTCATCCGGGCCACCCCTCGCCTCCCCCCCCCCCCCCCCCAGCATGAGGCTCCCACAGGCCCCTCCCTGTCCCTTCCCACTCGGCTTTGCCAGCTCTGCCTCTCTCCACTGGGCCTCTGCGGGCGTCTCACACCGACTGAGCCACACTGAGGTCTTACTTCCCCGAGAAACCCCCTCCTCCGGTGTCCGTGCCTCGTGCCCAGAATCTGGCTGGCTCTCTGCTCCTCGGCCCGCACTGCTCCCCGCAGGCCCTGTGCCCAACCCCGAGCCGCCCTCCCTCCGCCTCTACACTCAGCCGTCCAGTTTGTTAAAACAAATCAGACTCGTCCCCTCGCCACCTGAGCGGCCCCAAGCCTGGGCTGGTCCACCCGGCCGCCTCCTCTGCTCCTCAGCCCCAGACTCCTGCCCCAGGGCCTTTGCGTGTGCTCTTCTGCCTGCACAGCCCCCCGCAGGTGGGCAGGGAGCCAGCTCCTTCCACTCTTTCTCGACGTTTCCTCCGGGGAGGGCCTTCCCGCACCGGGGCTCCTTCCGGCGTGCGCGTCAGTTAGAATCCGGACTGGCTCCTCGCAGACATCGGAGCGGCAGCCGCAGGTCCCTCCGTCCCACCCCCCCCCTCGGTGGGCCTGCCCTGCTGTCAGGCCGGAGTCCTGCTCTGTAATCTCGGGCAGGTGCTTCCCGTGGGCCACGCGGGGGGCGGTCCCCCGAGCTGATTTGTCAGCGGCTCCTCACTGTCTTCCCGGACCCTCTGGAGCGTACGCCCACGGGGAAGAGGCAGTCACCACGGGGGAGAAGAGCGTGATAGGGGCAAAGGGAAAGCAGGAGGGGGATGTTTTGGGGGACACCGTAACGTTCATACGGAGGGAGAAGAGGGCACTCAGTCGGGCCTGGAGTGGGGACCGGGAGCCGGCCGGTGGAAGGAGCACAGACACGAGGGCTGGGGGCAGGGGGGGAGCAGGCAGGCACCTGCGCCCCCAGTGACACCGGGTCCCCAAGTGGGCAAACCAGAGAGAGCCAAGGGGGTGATGTCTCATTTTGAAAAGGCTCCTGCCGAGTGAATGATTGACAGTTCCTCTGGCCAGGTCTGCCGTGCCCACCACAGCCCAGTACGGAGGTGCCCCGCCACGCCCGCTCCCCAGCACCCCCAGAACTCAGCTGGCGGAGCTGTGGGCTCTGGGAGGAGGGCCTCGCCCCAGGGCCTGGTCTCCGCGGAGCGCCTGTGGTCGGGGCCTCTGGGGGGGCCCACGCCCTTCACGGAGCCAGAGCAGCCTGGGCTGGGCCACCTGTGGACGGCCTGACGGGCTCCCGGCCTGTGGGGGAGGGGAGGGGGGGTGAGGAGGGTGCTGGGCCCGGAGGGGAGGGGAGGAGGGTGCTGGGCACGGAGGGGAGGAGGGGAGGGGAGGAGGGTGCTGGGCACGGAGGGGAGGGGAGGGGAGGAGGGTGCTGGGCACGGAGGGGAGGAGGGGAGGGGAGGAGGGTGCTGGGCCCGGAGGGGAGGGGAGGAGGGTGCTGGGCACGGAGGGGAGGAGGGGAGGGGAGGAGGGTGCTGGGCACGGAGGGGAGGGGAGGAGGGTGCTGGGCACGGAGGGGAGGGGAGAAGGATGCTGGGCACGGAGGGGAGGGGAGGAGGGTGCTGGGCACGGAGGGGAGGGGAGGAGGGTGCTGGGCACGGAGGGGAGGGGAGGAGGGTGCTGGGCACAGTGGGGAGGTGAGGAGGGGAGGGGAGGAGGGGAGGGGAGGAGGGTGCTGGGCACAGTGGGGAGGTGAGGAGGGGAGGGGAGGAGGGGAGGGGAGGAGGGTGCTGGGCCCGGAGGGGAGGGGAGGAGGGTGCTGGGCACGGAGGGGAGGTGAGGAGGGGAGGTGAGGAGGGTGCTGGGCACGGAGGGGAGGGGAGGAAGGTGCTGGGCACGGAGGGGAGGGGAGGAGGGTGCTGGGCACGGAGGGGAGGGGAGGAGGGGAGGGGAGGAGGGTGCTGGGCACAGTGGGGAGGTGAGAGGGGAGGGGAGGAGGGTTCTGGGCACGGAGGGGAGGTGAGGAGGGTGCTGGGCACGGTGGGGAGGGGAGGAGGGTGCTGGGCATGGTGGGGAGGAGGAAGGGGATGGGGAGCGACACCTGCTTGAAGGAAGGTGACCGAAGTCTCAGTTCCAGGGGCCAGCGGCGGTGACCGGGCCTCCTGCTCCGGTGGGGCCCATCCTCACCAGTTAACGGCCATCTTTGCCTTCACTGAGGGCCTGGGCCCCGTTGCTCATAGAAACAGCTTCTGTGGGAGGAGGGTCCCTCCCAGAGGGGTTTCGGCCCAGCCGCCTCCGGGGAGAGTGTCGTCTGTCTCAGCACACGTGTGCTCTGTGGGCCTGAGCGCCAGCCTGCCCTCCCCCCCGCCTCCCCTCCCCTGCCTCTCCCCTCCCCCACCTCTCCTCTCCCCACCTCCCCTCCCCCCGCCTCTCCCCTTCCCCCTGCCTCCCCCCTGCCTCTCCCCTCTCCTTGCCTCTTCCCTCCCCCGCCCCCTCTTGTCAGCAGTTCTTCAAGCTCCTGCCTATTTTTAGCTCCGTCCCCAGGGCCGCTGACACGGAGGAGGCAGCGGTGCTGTTTGGAGGTTCCTGTGAATATTTTATGCGGAGGTGGCGGGTGTGGAGGAGGGCAGGCGCTGCTCCCTGCAGCTGCCGGCACTTCCGGGCTGCTTATCAGGAGAGGCGCAGGCAGAGCTAGGAGCCAGGCGCCCTCTGACCCAGGCCAGGCCCCGCCCTGCCACCCTGACCGGCTTCCCTGGGGCCGTGCCCTCTGATCCAGGCTGAAAGTGGCTGTGCACGGGGACACGGGAAGCCACCCAGTGGCTCCCTGGCAGCCTGGCACCTCCGGTGGGTGATCTGTCAGCCTGGGGGGCGGGGGCTGTGTCCCCCCAGGAGCATGAGAACTCAGTGGCGTCTGCTGAAGCCACAGCAAGTGCCGTCCGGTCCAGCCGTGGCTGCTGGGCTGAGGGTCCCGGGAGACGTCAGGGGCGAGGTGCCAGGAGGAAGCGTGGACACGGGGGTTCGCTCCCGCCCTTGGCATTGAGGAGCCCAGACTCTTGTCAAGCTCGGGAGGATGTGGTTTGGAGAACAGCAGCTTCCGTGGATCGTGATGGGGTCAGATGCCGCCGTGAGGGCTGATCGCTCAGCAGCCCCGGGGCAGCCCTCGCAGGTTTGCTTTGTCACATGTGAGCCCGCCAGCGGGGCCGCTGGGCGACAGGGCCACCAGGAACCGTCACGTGTGCTGGGCACTCTCAGCAGCAAGGCTTCCCGCAGCTCTGGGGTCACTGGTGGGGCCGCTTGGCGGGCTGGCGGACGCTGAGGGGGGTCCTCGGGCCTGGGCCGGCCACGCGGGTCCCGGTGCTGAGCCCTCTGCGCCGGCTGCGGGCGGAGCCCTGGTTCCTGACCGCATGGGCCACCGGGAGCGGGTGTCCGAGCGCCACCGCTTCTCCGCTGCTGACCGAGGACGCGACTGCGACACGAGAAGGGATCGGCTGCCCGCAGTCACGGAACGGCCACCTCAGGCCACGGAACCTCCTGCAGGACTCTGTGCCCAGCCCCGGCGGGCCCCTCCCTGTCTCCGAGCCTCGGTTTCCCCGCTGGAGCCCACGGCTGCGGGTGCTCTGCGGGCTGTCATGCTGTCATGGTGACGCACCGGACAGGAAGCTCCCTGGGCCCGGCCTGACCCTGAGTCCTCCCGCGGCCCATCAGCAGCCGAGGCAGCCACCCCCTCTCCAGGCCACAGCGGGGCGGGCTCCCACCCTCCTGCCACCCCCAGGGTCTGGGAGGGCGGTGCCACCTGGGGCTCCGCCTCGGCGTTCTGGACTCTGTGTGGCGGTGATGTGTGACCGCTCCCTGAACAAGCTCGCACAGACTGGGCGGCAGGTCTGACCGGGACGGATGGGTCTGCTCCTGGCGTGGGCCTGCTCGGTGCTCCGGGAGCCGGACCGGAGGGTCCTGACGCTCCTTGACCGCCGTGCCTCCTGGGTTGGAGGCTCAGCACAGACCTGCCTGTGGTGGGAAATGCCGGAACCCACTTCCGGGGCCCGCATCCGCCTCCCCTGGTGCCAGGAGTGGGGGCCACAGGGAGCAGGTGAGAGCCGCACCCCCACCCGCTGCTCTCCGCTGCTCGGCCGGGAGCCCGGACCCTCCACCCCCTTCGGCAGCGGAACGTGTGCCTCTGCAGATGCCCCTTGAGGGTCCATGGCCCTGGGCACCTGAGAACCCCGCTCAGCGTCAGCACCAGCCCGCCCAAGCGGCCCCACCAGGACCCCTCTGAGCGGCTGGGAGGCCTGCGCCGTGAGGCCCGAGTGGTGCCCGCAGGCGGCTGCACGGGGGCGGGGGGCCTGCAGAGGGGGCGGCAGAGAGGGGCCTCCCTGGAGTCGGGGCATCCGTGTTCCTCGGTGGCTGCCCTGGAAGGTGAATTGGGGGTCGGGAGAGGCCTGAGGGGTCCCTGGACCGAGAGGGTTTCCAGCAGCGCCAGCGCGGCCTGTGTGTCCGGGGGGAGGGCAGGGCTGCCACGTGGAGACCAGCGCTCGGTGGCCCAGCGCCAGCCCTGCCACCTCTGGGAGTGGGGATGGCGGAGCCTGGAGGTGTGGCCGCTGAGCACAGCGCCGGTGGCACAGACACCACACGGTTTGGGATTGGAGTGCGGGCTTTGTTTGGTCTTCATTCTGTGACCATTTGTCCATTCACCCCACTCCGTGTCCCCGGCGTGCTGGCCTCGGACAGCGGCAGGAAAGGCCGATGAGGCAGCGTGAGTGCGCGGGCCACCGCCGCCGCCCGTGGAAATGCTCCCAAAGGAGCTCAGGGTCCAGGAGGCGGGCCCTTCAGGGCCACGGCCGCTGTGAGCCGGCGGGTCCCGGGGCCGAGCCCATCCCGCCTGCCTCCCACCGCGCGCTCGCCAGGCTGAAGACCTAATGCCTGCGCGGCTGTCTGATCAGAAAGGCCTGCGTCCGTTCTCGGGGAGCTGTCACCGCTGGGACCCCTTTGCACCAGACAGACTCCCACGAGTCACTAGAGGACGAGCTATCGCTTTGCCAAGGGCGGAACCAGCCACCGCCCTCGGCCCCGAGCTGCGATGCGTGTTCTCCGCACAGAGGGTGGGAGTGAAAGCATCTGGTTGCGCCGTTCGGCTCTGGAAGCCACAGGCCTCGCCCGCGCCCCCTCCCCCCCTCCCGGGAGGAGCCGAGGCAGCAGCTGCGGGAGGAGTGGGTGGAAGGGGATAAGCAGGCCCAGGCCCTGTGGCCACGGGGCCCCTGAGCCAGGAGGAGCGCTTTCTCCTGTCCCTGTGGTGGGTGTGAGGCACCAAAGGCCCTGCCCCCTTAGGATGGCCTCGGAGCCGCCTCCTCCCAGGGCTGAGCCGTGGCGGAGCCAGGAGCACCGCCACGCGGGGAGAAAGCACCTGTGAGTCCCCGTGTCAGCGGGAGCAGCTGGCCTGGGAAGGCGGGCAGCGCCCTGAGGGGCACAGCCAGCTCCTGGGGCCAGCGCCTGTGTCTCCACCCCTCACTGCCCTCCAGCAGCAGGCGCTTCTGGGCCTGTGCACGGGGACTCCCAGCTGTGGACCTGCTCACACTGGTGGGGTGACTGCAGGTGGCCCCCGCCCTCCCCCTGCCCAGCTTCAGGCCCTGGAAACAGTGATTTCCTTTCCTACAAGGAGCCTTTTCTCCCTCCTCCTCCCCTCCTCCTCCTACTCCTTCCCTTCTCCCTCCTCCTCTCCCTTCCTCTCCCTTAAAAACAGCAACAACCAGCAACTGAGTGTTTATTTACTTTGGGGTGGAGGGAGCCGGCTGCGGCTGGGAGGAGTTGGCAGCTGGGCCGTGGGTCGGGGTGTGTGTGTGTGTGTGTGTGTGTGTGTGTGTGCGCGCGCGCGGGAGCCATGTGTCGCTGTCAGCTCCACACCCGGCGGGGAGTGGGGACCCTCCTAGTCACTTGGCAGGCGGGCTGTTCGCCTGGGGAGGCTGTGCCCGCCCTGTGCTTCCGTTGTCCCGGGGCTAGGCTGCCCTGGCCATCTTCATGAACTGCCCCGCCAGACACCTCCCAGGGGCAGCTGTCAGCACCTGGAGGCGCAGCGCCCTGGGGTGGCTTGATGCCTCAAGCGGCCACATCCAGCCCAGCCACCCCTCCTCCAGGCACTTGGTGTCCAGTGCATCCATCTGCTTCTACCCCCATCACTGGCGACTCTGGTTCTGTTTGAGGCTGGATCCTGGCTGATGGGTGTTGGGATGGGTCCGAGCAGCTGTGGGCCTGGCGCTGGGACGTGTCCCCTTCCACGGGGTGGACACAGGACTGGTGTGTTTGGCGCCAGCAGCACAGACTGGAACTGCCTGCCCCTCCTCCAGCGAGAGACGCAGCCAGAGTCTTGGGACTCGTGTGTGCTGAGGGGGAGTGGCCCGTCGGCTAGCTGGTCTGGTGGGGAGCGGGCTTCGGGAGCAGGTGGGACAAGGGAGATGAGCGAGGTGCCCACCCTGCGGGTGCAACGGGGCCCTCTCACCCCCAGACCCACGCTGTGCTGCCCCCGCTTACAGACGCCCCCAGCCTGCCCCGCACCCCAGCTTGTGTCCTCTGCCCGGGGCGGCGAGGGCCGTGCTTCCTGGGCTGCAGCTGCCCTCTGTCTAGTCAGTTTTCCTCTCACAGTAGGAATTCACGTTTATGCAAAAACAAGAGTGCGTCGTCATCAACATGGGCCACCGGCCGCCTCCTGCCAGCTCACATCACACCGTCCAGGCAGCGGTTCTGTCTGTGCGGCCGGCGCCAAAGGCGAAAGTGAGGGTGTCCGAAGGCAGCAGGGCTCCGGTCACTGGCTGAGCCTCCTGGAGCACCGGGCCGCGGCTGGCCTCCCCGGAGCACTGGGCTTCCCCGGAGCACCGGGCCTCCCCGGAGCACCGGGCCTCCTGGAGCACTGGGCCTCCTGGAGCACCGGGCCGCGGCTGGCCTCCCCGGAGCACCGGGCCTCCCCGGAGCACTGGGCCTCCCCGGAGCACTGGGCCTCCTGGAGCACCAGGCCACGGCTGGCCTCCCCGGAGCACCGGGCCTCCCCGGAGCACTGGGCCTCCCCGGAGCACTGGGCCTCCCCGGAGCACCGGGCTGTGGCCGGCCTGGGCCTGGGCCTGGGCCTCCTGCTCTGGTGGCTGCAGGGCCCAGGAGCCTGGGCCTCCTGAGGTCACCCCAGTGGCAGATCGCCGGCCGCTGCCGGGCACCGCGGGCTGGAGCCTGCCGTTGGGGCCGCGTGGGCGCTCTCCCTGGTCCTCGGGGCCACGTGGACAGGGAGGGGCACTCACCGGACAGACGAGGGAACAGCACGGGAAAGGCGCTGCCGAGGCCTGCCCTGAGCGCCTGACACGCTGCCCTGTGGCTTGTTTTTGGAGGCCCTGGCTCTGCCATTTGCTGTTGACAGAGACCCTGGGGACCCTGGGTCAGGACCTTTCCAGGAACCCCAGCGCCTGGCCCCTCACTGCTGGGCTTCGTCCTGGGGCCACGGCTGCCCCTCTCTGCGGTGCAGAACCTGCCCAGTTAGGTCCACTCTCAGAGGCGGTCCCCGGCGCCTGTGCACAGGGAGGCATGTGCCTGGGAGGACATACATGCAGGGGAGGCGTGTGCCTGGGAGGACATACATGCAGGGGTGGCGTGTGCCTGCGGGGACATACATGCAGGGGAGGCGTGTGCCTGCGGGGACATGGGGAGGGAGGCAGTGAAGGCTCGGCCGAGGGCTGACGGTACTTGGTTTTATTGAGTGAGCATTCCCTCCACCCTGGCCCCTCTGCTGGGGGTCACTGCCCAAACCTTCCCTTAGCCGGCTGTGACTGCGGAGCGTGCCCTGGCCTCCGAGGCGGCCGTGGTTCAGAACAGCTTTCCTGAGACTCGCACACGTACAGTCTGCCATTTGCATTGAGGTGTGTCTTTTTGTTTTTTATTGGTTTCAGAGAGGAAGGAAGAGGGAGAGAGAGAGAAACATCAATGATGAAAGAGAATCATAGATCGGCTGCCTCCTGCACGCCCCCTACTGGGGATTGAGCCTACAACCTGGGCATGTGCTCTTGACAGAAATCGAACCTGGGACCCTTCAGTCTGCAGGCCGACACTCTATCCACTGAGCCACACCAGCCAGGGCTGCTTTGAGTTTTAACTCCTGATGTCAGACAGGGACAAGCTAGGAGGACATTGGTCCCCACCGCACCCTGTGGGGTGGACACTGGCCCATTTTCCAGAAGAGAGAAGTGGGGGAGGCTGCTGGTCCCCTGGGCTGGCCCTGGGGGGAGGCTGGGCTGGGGCAGGATGAAGAGCCCCCCCCCCCCAGGAAGGTCTGTGGTGTGTGGGGACCCAGGTGGTCCAGCTGTGCCCTGGCCTTGCCCTGCTGGCCTGTTTGAAGTGACCCAATTCTGGAGGCTGGCAGAGCTGCCACTGCCCGGTGAGGCCAACTTTGAGGGCCCGCTTGGCCAGCTGATGGCGGAGTGTGTGGTTAGCACTTGCCGAGAAGGGTTTCTTAGGAAAGGGTCCCTGCCAGGTCAGTTTGGGAATCGATTACACAAAGTCAGCAGGTTTACCTTCAAGATCTTCAGAGCCTTGACCAGAGGCCGTGTTTATTGTGAGGGGCCAAGCACATGTGGCCTCAGACCCTCAGGAGGGCCCCATGTCCCGTCCAGAGTCGGGGACACACGTGCAAGAGTGACATGCCCCCAAGAGAAAGAACCGAAGTGGTGGCATGGACAGACGGCCGGTGGACAGGTGGACAGTGATGGCTGCAGAGAGTGAGGTGACCCCTGGGGTCTTCCTCAGCCCCAGTGCCAGCTGCCTGCCCCTGGTGCCAGCGCCTAAGCTCATGACGTCAGCTCTGCAGGGCCGTTCGCCGCCCTTCCTGAGCCCCTCCCAGCTCCCTGAGCCACAAGAGCCCTTGGCGTGTTTCCTGGGTGGCTTCCCATCAATGCAGGGCCTCCAGTTCCGTCTTAAAGAGCCAGCCGGGCAGGGGGGGGGCCCGCTTGGTCCTGACATTGCTCCTCGTCCTGGGGGATTGCTCTCTCCAACACGCCGTCTTAAAACCTCGGGCCTGAAAATAGCCGCTGGCGTGTCATTGTGGTGAAGGGCGGCTTTCAGACTCCAAGCGTCTTCCCAGGGGAACCACGCGGCTCTTTAATCCTAAATCCCAGCCGGGCTGCCAGCGGAGAGCACTGAGCACAGGAGGTGGGCTCGGGCAGTGCCCTCTGCCCCTCCGCCCAGGGGCCCCGCAGTGAGCAGCTGGGCCGCTCCTGAATGAAGGGGCGCCGGTCACCCTCCCCAGGTCAGCAGGCCTGAGCCAGCACTGGCCCCTGCAAACCCGCTGGCAGCTGGCTCCGCCTCTCCGTGTGGGGACCTGCTTCTCAAGTTGCTCAGAGGAAGGGAAGACAAGGCGACGCAGACCTCAGTGCCACCTCCTGGGTGTCCGTGCCCACAGTGCAACGAAATGGCCTTCCCCAGGCCACGTGGCCACGTTTGTCCCACTGTCCTTTGGGATCGAGACTGCCTGCAGCTGGCATCCTCTGTGGAGCAAACCTCTTCCCTCCTCTCGCTCGGCTCCGCTCTGGGCTTCCCTCCACGGCCAGATCAGCTGAAGTTCATTACCAAGAGGACTAGGTGTGGCTGTGGGAACGGCGATTGGAGGTGCCCGCTGTCTTCGCTCCTGTGTCCCCGCTGCAGCGCTCTGCCCTGGAGGCATCCGGCCTCGAGGGGGCACGGCTGGCTGGCAGGCCTCTCCGGGCGCCCGGGAGGTCCCAGGCGGCCAGCGGACTGGGTAGGTCCCGGGCTCTGCTGTCTCTCACCTGCTGTTTCTGTGTCCACAGCCCGAGACCGAGGACGAGAAGAAGCGCTTTGAGGAAGGCAAAGGGCGGTACCTGCAGATGAAGGCGAAGCGGCAGGGCCAGGTGGAGCCTCAGGCCTAGGCACCTCCTCCCTCCGCTGGGCTCGGAGCAGCCCCACACCCCATCACTTAGAAGTTACCCCTTGGCCAAAACCCACTCCCCATGAGCTGGTGTGGCGTGCAGTGTCGTCTCGCAGTGTTAACCTGCCTTCCTGAATATACACCAAAGCTTTATTTATATAACCCATGTCCGTGCTCACATCGCCCCCCCCCCCCCACATCCCCAAGGCTGGGGAGCACTCCCGCAGCGCGGCCTGCCAGGACTCCAGCCTCACCAATAAAGCTGCTGTTCAGCTGGACCTTGGCCCGGTGGTCTTTGTCTTGGGGCTCCGTGGGCTCGCCCGCCTGCCTTCCTGAGCTTCCTCCCGCCTGACAGCACCCCAGCCCCTTGGCCGCCGGTGCCTGGGCGCCCCGGACGCTCAGGCACAGCAACCCACTCCCAGGAGAGCCCCGTTCGGCCCTGGCTCCGTGTCCTGGCCCCGAGGTCTATCTGGCTCCTCCTGCGGTGACGCCGAGTCTGTGTGGCCTCCGTGGCTGGGGCGGGGTGTGAGGGGCGGGGGGGGGGGGGGGCGGGCCCAGGAGCAGGGGCAGCTGGGCTCCACCGCGGTGGCCTCTGGGCTCCTCAAGAGCAAGAGGCAAGAAGCCGCCTGTAGGCCCGAGGCGCATGTAGGAACGCCCCAGCCATTGGGGGGGGGGGGGGGGGCTGGCTGTGGGGTGAGGGTCTGGGGGCCGGTATGTTAGCGGTACCAGTGTGAGGGTGGGCGCTTGTGTGCGTGCACAGCCCGTGTGCACACCTGTGTACATCTGTGTCTGCACCCGGTCCAGCCGCCTCAGGGCAGATAAACCGCCCAGGCCACTGCGGGGGCAGCTGTCCCGCCAGCTGAGAAAGGCCCCTCCCCCAGCAGCTGGAGCTGGACCGGGGAGGATGTTCCCTCAGCTCGTCCCCGAGGCCCGAGAGGAACTGGGCTCCAGATGTGCAGAGCCCGGGCCAAGAGCTTCGGAATGTCTCGGGCCCCGGGCCCGCTGACGGGTTATTTCCTGCCTGGGAGGGGGGGAGGGGAGCCACAGGCCACAGCAGCCCACCCTGCTCAGCCCGAGGGCCTCCCAGCCCACCACGCCCTGTGCCAGCCTCCTGAAGACTGGCAGTGCCAGGGCTAGGACTCGGAGGCCGCCCCAAGGCAGATGGGCAGAGCCCAGGCTGGCAGAGCACTCGGCCCAGGTCCCAGGGCAGCCGTGGGGGCCCCGCCCACCTGCCCCTGCGCCTGCGGAGCCCTCAGCGGGGGAGCCGGGCAGGGGCACTCAGACCTCAGCGGGGGAGCAGGGCAGCCCTGGGACCCGAGGCTGGGAGGACGGGATCGCCTGTTTGCCTTAGGAACGCCATGCTCCCTGCCGGTCTCCCTGCTGGTGGCCTCTGACCAGGGCCACCGGGGCAGGGAGCGGCCTGCCCACCCCGAAGCCACACACGCGGAGCACATGGCCGCCCGCCCAGCCCCCCTTCACTGCAGCCTCCCTATGCACACACCCTCATCGCCGCAGAGGACTGGCTCCCAGTCCCCCCCACCCGTCCCCGCCAGCCCCTCCCCAGGAGTTGCTCCTCGCTCTCTCGCTGCTTAAGCGTGTGGACCAGGCTGGTGTGCCGCGGGCAGGAGCCAGGCTGTGGAAGTGTCCTGGGCAGGTGCCTGCCTTCCTCCAGGCACAGGGCTGCCACTCACGGGTACGTCCCAGCTACTGGGCAAGGGGGTCCGGAGCCAGGCAGCGCCAGTGGCTCCGAGGCTCTGGCCCAGGGCGTGGTGGTCACAGGTGTGGTGGCCACAGGCGGCCTGAAGAGGCAGGTGGGTCCTCTGCCTGGACAGGAGGCCAGTGGCCACTCTCGGGACTCAAGGGTCTCCAAGGCCCCTATCGAGGGGACCAGCTGGATGACCCCCAGAGTTCCCCCGCCTGTGGGTGGCACCTGTACCCCCCTCAGGAGCACTAATGGGGGGCTCTGGGGGAAAGGGCGGGGGTCAGGGGTGCTGAATGCAGGGGCCTGGCCTCCCCTGGCTGCGCAGTCAGTAGTCGGTTTGAGAACATTTCTGAGCGGGAGCCAGGAAGGGACAGCCCCCCAGCAGCCCCTGCCCCCTCAGCTGACCCAGCCTCCCTCCCCTGCCGCGGAGCCCGGCCCGAAAGACTCCCCAGTTCCTAGAAGTCGCGCCTGCTCCTCTCCTCACCCGTTCACCTGCGATGTGAGCCTCCCGCCCCGCTGGGTCCTCAGAGTCAGGCCGGAGTGTGGACCCCGAGGGGCGGCGATGGGGGCCTCTCCCCAGGACCGACCGGGAGCTGGGGCGAGGCGGCCGAGGGGCGGCGCGGAGGCCCCGCGGAGACAGGCGCCCGCTCCGCCCCCGCCGGCCGCGGGAGCGGCGGGAGCGGCGGGAGCGGCGGCGCGGGCGGCGCGGGCGGCGCGGGCGGGGAGAGGGCGGGACCGCGGCCGGCGCACAGCCCAGCAGGCGCTCGGGCCACGGCGGCCGCCGGGATGCTCCGGGCCTCGGGCCGCCCCGCCGCCAGCCACCCCCGCCCGCCCCGGCGGCCCGCGCTCCGCCCGGGGGCGTGGGAGGCGCGGCCGGAGCCGGAGGCGGGAGCGGCGGGCGGGCGCCCCGGACGCGGGAACGCACGGTGAGCAGCCGCCCGGCGCGGGCGGGAGGGACCCGGGCGGGGGGACCAGGGAGGGAGGGACCCGGGCGGGGGGACCAGGAGGGAGGGACCCGGGCGGGGGGACCCGGGCGGGGGGACCCGGGAGGGACCCGGGCGGGGGGGCCAGGAGGGACCCGGGCGGGGGGACCAGGAGGGACCCGGGCGGGGGGACCAGGAGGGACCCGGGCGGGGGGGCCAGGAGGGACCCGGGCGGGGGGACCCGGGAGGGACCCGGGGGGGGGACCAGGGAGGGAGGGACCGGGAGGGACCCGAGCGGGGGGACCAGGAGGGACCCGGGCGGGGGGACCCGGGCGGGGGGACCAGGAGGGACCCGGGCGGGGGGACCAGGGAGGGACCCGGGCGGGGGGACCAGGGAGGGAGGGACCCGGGAGGGACCCGGGCGGGAGGACCAGGAGGGACCCGGGCGGGGGGACCCGGGCGGGGGGACCAGGAGGGACCCGGGCGGGGGGACCCGGGCGGGGAGCGGCTGTCCGCGGTGGTCGGTCGCGGCTTCTGTCCGAGGGGCCCGAACTCCGCTCAGGGCTGCGCACCCCCAATTGGGGAGCCTGGGAGTTAACCCGCCAGAGGCCGGTCCCCTCCCCGGCCCCCGGGTGAGCAGCGCCGGGAGGGGGGGGGGGGTGTCCGGGGACCGCGGTCCGGCCCGCGCCCGGCGCCCGGCTCCGCGGGGCTCCGCGGACACGCCCTCGGCGCGGGCAGGGCTGGCCGCGGGGGCCGGACAGGCGGCGGGCCCGGCGGATCCGGGCGGAGGGGGAGCGCGGGGCGCCGCGGCCCGGGGAATCCTTTCAAGTTCTCGTCTTCGTTGCGCAATCCGGCCGGGGCCGCGCGGCCTCATTGGCCGGTGGGCGTGACGTCACGGCCGCCCGCAGACCCTGGGAGGGGCCTTCAGGCCGTGGTCCCTGCCCTGGTCCCAGGCCTGGGGTGCAGCTGCCCTTAGATGGGGGTCAGCCTGCCCTTAGGTAACGGGGCGCAGCCGGAGCTCCATCCTGAGACGCCGCGGGATGCAATGGGTGATGCAGGAGAAGCTTCCCGCCCTGGGAGCGGACCCCAATGGAGCGGCCCGATGGCCCCTGTCTGTGCAGGTGTGCTCTGTGGTCACACAGAGCCAGCCCCCCTGAGTGCTTGGTACACACTCCCCACCCTCACCCGGTGCCATTCCGCTCCCATCCCAGGGCCCCAAAGCGGCCTCACACTGCCCCCCTGTTCTGCACGGGCTGCCAGCCTCAGTGTTCCCCTCCGCGGTATGGGCACAGCAGGGCACACCCTGCAGAAGTAGGAGGCTCAGAAAAGCCCTCTTAACTTGAGGAACAAAATAATAATAATAATAATAATAATAATAATAATAATAATAATTTGTTCCTTGAGCATTTTGGGGGTTGAGAGGTCAGGGTTTTTTTTGTGGTTTTTTTTGTTGTTGTTGTTGTTGTTTTTTTAGAGAGAGAGGCAGGGAGAGAGAGAAACCTGTGGCCTTGTGTTCCACTCACTTATGCTTCTGTATGCGCCCTGAGGAGAGGTGGAACCTGCAGCCTGGGTGTATCCGGACGAGGCTCCGCCCGCTCAGGCACATAACAGACCGGCAAATGATTTTACCTTCCCCTGCCTCTGTTTGACCATC
Organism: Pipistrellus kuhlii; assembly: GCF_014108245.1. Lineage (NCBI taxonomy): Eukaryota > Metazoa > Chordata > Mammalia > Chiroptera > Vespertilionidae > Pipistrellus > Pipistrellus kuhlii. Next base: position 1,892,537 of record NW_023425534.1, on the reverse strand, counting down.
TGTCAAATGGGGACGATGACAGTGTCAGTGCACAGAACCCCTGGCGCTGAGTGTGTGCCTGTCCATGGGAAGGTAACTCCTCCACCCAGGGCGCGTTCCCGCCTGCAGACACCGCCGCGCCCTGCAGGGAGCCACTGTGATGCCAGGGGATCACCTGGCACGGGAAGGGCTGTGCCCGTGGGAGCCTGTGGACTCCCCGCCCCTCACGAGGCCCCAGGGTCAGACAGCTGTGTGGACACCCCAGGGAAGGCCTCCCATTGGCCGGCTGGCACAGCTGTGCAGATGGGAAAGGAGCTGGCCCACAGGGCATGCTGGTCCCAGTGTCCTGTCTGATGGCGAGACTCACTGGTGATGGCAGTCTCTGGACCAGGGGGGCACCCACATCTGCCTGCTCTGGGCCCCCAGCAGGCTGCCAGGCACCCCGTGGGGCTGGGGGTGGCCTGTGGCTACCTCACCTCCAAAGCTGGGCTGTCCCAAGTGCTGTCAGGGAGTCAGCGTTGTCTGAGGTTTGAGGGTCACCCACACCGCCACGCTCAGTGTCCCACCCCTAAGAGGCAGGCCGCTTTGGTGCAGGCGTCTGCGTGGCGAGAGTCTGCTGAGCACGTCCCTGGCAGAGCTCACTGACCACCCACAGGGCTTTCCAGCCAGGGGCTGCCATGCCAGCTTGCAGATATGAGCACAGGGGCCCAGCGGAGAGCAGTAACGGGCGGGGAGCTGGCGTGGAGCCTGGCAGCCCGTCCCTCACACGGTGGCCTCTGCACGCTGAGGTCAGGGAGGTTTGCTGGACACGGAGTAGCGGGCTGGAGGGGCCGCCATGGGATGGGGAAGGAAGGCCGTCTGCCCGCAGACGCCTCCTGTGGAGAAGGAAGTCCCGGCCCCCGGGGTGAGATCCAGTGGCCTCCCCGCTGGGCCGGGGCTGGGGCAGGCCCACAGAGACACCACAACGGGGGGGATACACCCCTCAGGTCCCTCAGGGTCCTGGGCTCAGCCACAGCCCGACCAGAGCAGCCTGGCGGCCGGAGGCGTGCCCTCTGCCCCGAGCCCATGCTGGGGGCCCGCAGTGGCCTGTCCCTCCCTCCCAAGCTGGGCCAGGCCCTGCGGGTCACGTGATGTGTGGGGTACAGGAGGCACCCGCAGGTGTGGGCCATCAGGCTCCCGGGGGAGAAGGGCCAAGCGTAGGCGGAGCGCACAGTGGGCCTTCAGGCAGCGGCTGCTTCTCCCGCGCTGCCTGCTCCCCGCTGTGCCAGAGGGCCTTCGGGGCCAGCACTCCCCACGGGAGGCAGCTGAGGGCTGTGGGCTGGCAAGGGGGAGGGAGGGACCCTGCCCAGCCCTCCCTCCGGCAGACACTGCGCCTCCAGACACATGCCTCCGGCCACCATCCTTTCTCCCGGCTCACATCCAGGCCGTCGGCAGTTCCTCTTGCATCCGGGCCTACCCCTGGACTGCGCCGAAGGCGTCTGTGACGTGACTGCCTCCACCCCGAGCACCCACCGCGTAAGACGTGCCCTCCGGGAAGAAGTCTTGTCCTGGGGCGGCGTAGGCCGTGGTGCAGGGACCTCGCTGGAATCAGCAGCTGGAACATGGGGCCTTGTCCCCCCTCCCTCGCACAGGGGTTGAGGGGACTCAGCCTCCCAGGCACAGTGAAGGCCTTGCCAGGGCTGCCCTGGGATCTGGGGCGTTTGCTGGCGAGAGGGCTTGTTGCCAGCCAGGGCCAGGGCGCTGGCAAGAGTGCCCGTCTGAGCCAGCTGCTGGCTCCCTGAGGGCACAGGTGGTTGGAAGGAGTGGCTGGAAGGGAGGAACCCGCACTTATCAGGCACCTCCCCATGGCCCTGGGGCCGGGGACAGGCAGAAGGCCACAGCGAGAGCAGCCCAACCCAAGCCGGGCCAACATGATGGCACCTGGGCACCTCCCCTCTCCTCCCCAGGACCCTGCAGCCACAGGGAGAGCCGCTGAGCCTCACTGTCCCCCCCGCCCCTCCCCGCTCCGCAGGTGCTCCTGGTCCCTGGTGCCCCCGGGCCTCGGGCTGTGAGCCAGGAGGATGCCCCAGCGCCATGAGTGAGGAGCAGCGGCCGCCGGGCAGCGCCGTGGGCTGGCTGGCGTGCGGGGGCCTCTCCCTGCTGGCCAACGCGTGGGGCATCCTCAGCGTGGGCGCCACGCAGAAGAAGTGGAAGCCGCTGGAGTTCCTGCTGTGTGCGCTGGCGGCCACGCACATGCTCAACGTGGCGGTGCCCATCGCCACCTACGCCGTGGTGCAGCTGCGGCGCCAGCGGCCCGGCTACGAGTGGAACGAGGGCCTCTGCAAGGTCTTCGTGTCCACCTTCTACACGCTCACGCTGGCCACCTGCTTCTCCGTCACCTCGCTGTCCTACCACCGCATGTGGATGGTGCGCTGGCCCGTCAACTACAGGTGAGCCCCGTGGGTGCGGGCGCGGGCGGGGGAGCGGGGGCCCTGGCGCCCCAAGGCCTGGTGAGTGACACGGCTCCCTCTGCCCCACCCCCCCATGCCAGGCTCAGCAACGCCAAGAAGCAGGCGGTGCACACGGTCATGGGCATCTGGATGGTGTCCTTCGTGCTGGCGGCCCTGCCCGCCGTCGGCTGGCACGACACGAGGGAGCGCTTCTACACCCATGGCTGCCGCTTCATCGCGGCCGAGATCGGCCTGGGCTTCGGCGTCTGCTTCCTGCTGCTGGTGGGGGGCAGCGTGGCCGTGGGCGCCGTGTGCACGGCCATCGCCCTCTTCCAGACGCTGGCCGCGCGGGCGGGCCGCCGGGCCTTCACGGTGCCCGCCATCGTGGTGGAGGATGCGCAGGGCAAGCGCCGCTCCTCCATCGAGGGCTCCGAGCCCGCCAGGACCTCGCTGCAGGTCACCGGCCTGGTGGCCGCCATCGTCTTCATCTACGACTGCCTCATGGGCTTTCCCGTGCTGGTGGGTGAGCCGGGCAGGTGCACTGCGGGCTTTAGGTGCTTGGGTCCTCACACCCGATCCTGGGGGGGGGGGGGTGTTATCCCCATCCTCACTTAAAGGCCTGGGGAACAAGGTTCAGAGAGGGACATGGCGGGACACCTCAGGGACGTCTCAGCCCAGGCCTTCCTGCCACATGGCCGGACTTTCCCAGCTGAGTGGGGCCCAGTCAGGGCCGCAGGAGGGAATGGGGTCCCGGCTCCAGGCCCTAGGCTGTGCGGAGTGAGGCTTTGGCCCTCAGGCGTGGGACGTCTGCTGGGGAGTTGCGCCTGTGGCCTCACCCCCCGAGCAGGGCAGGGCCGAGGAGGCCAGGGCAGGAGTGAGCAGGACAGAACGGTCCCCGAGCTGGGCGGCTGGAAACCTAGTTCTCCAAGCCCGTCTCCTCCCCCCAGAAAGGAAGTGGGACCCTCTGTCCTCAGGCTGCCCAGGCTGCTGGCACATGGCGCGGGGCCAGGCACACTGGGCTGTGCCTGTACCATGGCAGCCAGCAGCTCTCAGGCAGGGACTCCGCCCTCACCCTCTGCCTCCTTCCTGCCCCGGAGTCTGGCGCTGTCTCCACCACCCCCTCCCTCGGGCAGGCGGGCGCAGACAGGCAGGCGGGCGCAGACGGGAGGACAGTCTGGGAGGGGAAGCGGTGGAGGGTCTTGCCGGTGCCAGGCGAGCCTGTGCCCACAGGTGGTGAGCGTCAGCAGCCTGCGGGCGGACGCCGTGGCGCCCTGGATGGTGCTGTGCGTGCTGTGGTGCTCGGTGGCCCAGGCCCTGCTGCTGCCGGTGTTCCTCTGGGCCTGCGCCCGCTACCGCGCCGACCTGCGGGCCGTGTGGGAGAAGTGCGCCGCCCTCATGGCCAACGGCGAGGACTCGGACGACGGTGAGGACCCCAGAGGGCCCCTGAGGAGGGGGCACCTGGGGGCGGTCCCTGGAGTCACTGGGATAACAACGGTAAGGCGGCCACCCCTGGCACTGAGGTCCCACTGTCAGCCCCAAACATCCCCGAACATCTCAGCCAAGACCCTGCTATATGCCAGGCACGGTCAGCCCCTTGTGGGTACTTAAGCCCTGAGGCCGCACCCCCACTGACAAGAAAATGGCTCCCCAGCCCCAGCCCCAGCTCCACAGCTGGAAAAGGTGGGGAATCAGGATCTGTACCCAGGACCCTGCCCCTCCTCTTCCCCCCGAACCAGCCCTCTGCCCTGTGTGTGCCTGTGGGGACCGTGGGCTGGCTTTCCGGTACCCTCGGGTTGCTCTGACCCCTGACCCTAAGCCTCACCCGCCCTGCAGACACCAGCCTGGAGGGGGGCCTGCCCCAGGACCTGGTGCTGGAGCGCTCCCTGGACTACAGCTGCGGGGGCGACTTCGTGGCCCTGGACCCCATGGCCAGCTATGAGCTGCCGCTGGAGGGGGGCCTGCCCCACTTCTACCCGCTGGCGCCCCTGCAGGAGGACAAGATGCAGTACCTGCAGGTAGGGGCGGGCGGGCATCCTGTCCCTGGTCCCAGGCCTCTCCCCTCTGAGCGCCTCTCCAGCCTGCCAGCCCCGGTGGCTGCACCTCCAGCCGGGCAGCCAGAGGGGGACCTGTGCGGGGGCACCCTGGGCCCTGCCCCGTCCCCGGGGCTCCGGAGTGTCCGCCCGGCGCCTGTATTCCCTTGGGGCTCGGTGCCCCAATCCAGGGGTGTCCTCACCACTCAGGTGGACTCTGGGCCTCAGAGGGACTGGCACCTGCTCTTAGAGGTCAGGTGTGAGGTCAGGTATGGGTCGTGGCTGACCCACGGGCGCCCTGCCCCCGTGGGCCCGCCTGCTAGCGGCACCCGCTAACCCGCCGTCCCCGCAGGTCCCGCCCGCGCGGCGCTTCTCGCACGAGGACGCGGGCCTGTGGGCCGTGCTGCCCGCCTTCCTGCCGCGCTGGGGCTCCGGCGAGACCCTGGCCGCCCTGGGGCCGCCCCGGCGCCGCGACGGCCCGCGGGCCCCGCAGGACGCGCCCCCGTTCCGCCCCCGCCGCCGCTCCGCCGACAGCCTGCCGCCGCCGCGGCGCCCCGGCAGCCCGCGCCGCCCCGGGCCCGGCGCCCGCGCCGCCTCCGCCTCGCGGCTGCCCGAGGCCTTCGCGCTGACGGCCTTCGAGCGGGAGCCGCAGGCCCTGCGCCGCCCGCCGGCCCCGGGTCCCGCCGCGCCCGGCGAGGACGCGGCGCCCCCTGGCGGCCCCGGCGCGCAGCGCAGTCCCGGGCCGCCCCCGGCCGCGCATGCGCACGCGCGGCCCCTGCAGAGGGTCCCGAGCGCGTCGTGGGCCGAGCCCGCGGGCCTGCGCGCGGCGGGCGGCGGCGGCAGCGCCAGCAGCGTCCTGAGCTCGCCGTCCGAGTCCTCGGGCTACGTCACGCTGCACTCGGACTCGCTGGGCTCGGCGACCTAGGCCGCCCCGGGGCCAAAGCACCAAAGATGCCCGCTGCCCCCAGGCTCGGGGCAGGGCCGGGCCTGGGGCGAAGCATTGTCCCGGGATGATGGATGATGTGGTCGCTGCGCGGAGGGACACTGACCTGGCTGCGGGGCTGGGCCCTTGGTCACTGGGCTTGGGCAAAGGAGGCTCTGCACGTGCCCAGCGCTTCCAGGAGGGGAGCCCCCGGACAGGACACCCCCAGACAGAAGAGAGCCCCGCTCTGCAGGAAGGGGAGCCACGACCGCCGCTCTCCACCCGGCACTGACCCGTCCCGCCTCTGCGGTGGGCGCGGAGGTCTAAGCACAGGGTCTTCGGGCCCAAGTCCCAGCTCAGAGCAGCCTCCCTGCCGGTCCTGCCTCTGCGTCCCCCCCGAGAGGCAGGTGGCCAGGTCACTCTCAGGACGAAGAAGTGCTGGTCCCGACGCTCCGACCACGGAGCGCACAGGGCAGGGAGGCAGTCTCGGGCTGGGGCCCCAGGCCTGCGGCGTCCTGCTCCCTGCCCTGGCCCCTTGGGCACTCACCCCACACCCAACTAAAGCACAACGCACACCTCCTCACCATTAGCACACACACACACACACACACACACACACCCGCCACTGTTACGTCCTCACTGCCTGTCCCCACACGGTGGCCACTTCTGACTACCACCCGGAAGCGTGGGTGCCTGGTGGGACAGACTGAAGCGAAGGAGTGGGCTTCCTTACTCTGCCCTGCCCGTCCCCCGCCCTACAGGTGTGGCCCACAGCCTCCCAGGCTCTGGGGTTAAGGCCTGGCTTCTGACCGGGGTCCCCCACCCCCGTGAACAGGGCTCTTTGCTCTCCCTCCTGGCAGACCCTTCGCAGGCCTGGGCTTCGCATGGGGGAAGCCCTGGCCACAGGCTGAGGAGAGGCCCGGGCAGCTGTGACCTTGGGTGACAGACAGGGCAAGTGCAGAGGCTGCCTCGCCCTGGCCGGGCCTTCATGCAGCGGCCCGGACAAAGGAAGCCTGGAGCAGGGGCGGGCCAGCGCGGAGCCTGCCTGCTCACGTTCCCTCCGCTCTGCCCCTGCCCCTCCTGGGGCCAGGCCTCCCTCCGCACACCCCAGACTGGGCCCGGCCCCAGAGGAGGCCCCTGGGAGAGGACAGAGGGACTGCCTGGCTCCATCTCTGCCTCGAGGCCCCTGAGGTGGCCACGGGCGAGCAAGGCAGGGGACTGCTGTCCAGCCCGGCCAGTACTGCGTGCCTTCTAGGACTGACCCATCGTGAGGTCGTCGGCTAGCCACTCCCCCCTCAGGCTGGCCCATTGGTCACCTTGGGGTTTTCACTTTCCTATCCAGCAGCAATACTTACAGGGGGGGCCTGGCACCCCAGAGTCTCTCTACTCCTGGTTTTTACAAAAATAAGAGGGAGGACCCCAAGCACAGGGCCCTGGGGGCAGGATCCCTCTCATCCTTTGTGCGGCCCCAGGCCCCCTGGCTGCGTTGACAGCAGCCTGACCCTGGGCTTAAGGGGGAGGGTTCTGTTTTCATACCCACCCACACACACACCCCCCCCCCCCACCCCCGCAGCCCAAAGCCAGGGATCCATTTGGTTTTTTTGGTTTTTGACAACTAAGCATTCTCTCTGTACAGACCCAATAAAACCTCCTGGGGTTTGCACCTCGCATTTCTATGCTGGTTTCACGGAAACACCTCCCTAGGATCTAACAGCACCCACCTGGCCGCCTGCCCCCAAACCTGTCTCTCGAATTCCTCTACCAGCGGCATTCTTGAGGGTTGGGCTTGCCCCTTCTTACTGGCACGGGATGTGGCACGGGATGTGACACAGAGTGTCGGGGGACCACACCCCTGGCCCAGGCTGGGGTTTGGAAGCCGCTTCCTGGGTCTGCGATGCGAGATCGCCACCTGGTGTCCGGAGGAGGTATTGGGGTCACCAGCCACATGGAGGAAGGTGGGAAACCGAGACCCGGACAGGCCGCCCCCAAACCCCTACAGCCCGGAACCCCGCCCCCACCTTCGCCCCGAGACGCGGCTGGCTGGGGTGGGGGGCCCGGCCGCGCTCTCCCGGCTATGATCTGACCTGTGTGGGTTTTTAGCACAGGAGCAGCACAGGGGCAGCCTAAAAGGAGAACAATTTTAGACAAAGTTGCTATTTGCAATTCAAAAAGCTGCACTTCGGTGGGCCGCGTGGGATGGAGGAGAGCCCATTTCTCAGGTTCGCACTGTCTTTATTCTGAATTTATTTCAAACTGGGGGAGGAGGTGTCAGAATCTCCTCCTGGGCACAGCCCGAGAACCCCATCCCCCACCCCAGGCCCCCCTCGCGCGCTGGGACCCGGGGAACAGGTGCCAGCCCTCCGGGGGCTGTGGGAGGATGCAGGCTTCTGGGCGGCCCAGAACCCGGAGGCGGGGCTCTGCGGAGCCAGGGCCGGGGTCCGTGCCGAGTGGGAAAGGGGGCCCTCCCGGGAGAGGAGCTTCCTCCCAGCCCCCCTCAAATAGGCGCGGCCCGGCGCTGGGCCCCCGGAGCCGCGCGGGCAGGGCGCCGGGTGGTTGGGGCGGTGGGCGAGCAGCTCGCGGCCGAGGCGGAGCTCCGAGGGGGCTGCGCGCGGAGGGGTGGGGTCCGTGGGAGCAGAGAAGCTCGGGGCGGGGGTTGCTGGGGCCCCTCGCCCTTTGCTCCGGTGGGAACCGGGCGACCCCAGGCGGCTGAATGGGCCGGGGCGGGGCCGCGATTCTCCTCGCCGCGAGGGGTCTGCTCTGCGCGCCGCCGGCGCGGCCTTCCCACCGCGCGGCCACGGGACTGGGCGGGCTGCCGCCGGGGCCTGGGGAGGGGCGCCCAGGACACCGCCCCGGCCCCTTCGGGCGGGAGAAGGAGAGCGCAGGTCCTGCCTGAGCAGGTGAGGCCGGGGCCGGGGCAGATGCTGCCTAGAAGCGCAGACCCGGGTCCACCGAGGCTCCGCGCGTCTCATTGCGCGCTCCCTCGGGCACGGGGCACCCCCCGGCCACCCTCCCCGCGGGGCGGGACGGACGTTTGAGGTCCGGGTGGTCCCACGGGCGCGCCCCAAGCTGTGTCTGCGCCGCAGACCGGACGGGGGACCCCGGAGTCCGAGGCCACGCCTGGGCCTTACCACGGCCGCCACAGGCGCAGCCCGGGCCCCGGGCTCTGGGCGCAGTGACGGGGCGCCGGCTGCGGCGCCGGGAGGTCGGTGGACGGGCCGGGGAGGCCGCCGGGGAGGAGGAGCCGGGGTGGCGGGCCCCGCGAGCGGCCCGCACCCGGATCAGGGGCCCACGTGGCGGGGGCGCAGGGGCCGCAGCGCGCGGGCGCCTCGGGGCGGGGGCCGGCGCTGTCCATGGTGCTGCCCGCCGCGCGCGCCGGCCCCCGCGGAGCCGTCCTCCCGCCGCCGTCCTCCCCGCGCCGCCGGGGCTGGCTGACGCCCGCCGGACAGCCGCGGGGGCCCGGCGGGTACTCGGCGCCGCTGCGGACCGGCCAGAGCCCTGGGGAGAGGAGAGCGGAGGGGAGGGGAGGGGAGGGGAGAGGAGGGGAGGGGAGGGGAGGGGAGGGGAGGGGAGGGGGAAGAGGAGGAAAAGGGGGGGTTGTAGAGAAGAGGGAGGAAGGGAGGGGAGAAGCGGGGAGGGGGAAGGAAGAGCAGGGACGGGCGGGAGGCGAGGCCGCCTGAACGTCCAGACCGCCTTCCACTAGGATTACAACTCCGCAGCCCGCTGGCCTCCGCTGCCTCCCGCCGCCAGTGGTCTGGCCCCGCCTCACCCGGCGGCCCCTCCCTGCGCTTCCTCTTCCTCTGCTACCCAAACCTCCCTGCGCCTTCCTCTCCCCCCGCTCCTCTGCGATCTGGCCCTGGGGGACCAGGGCTCCCCACGCCCAGCCTCCCAGGCCCCTCTACCTTGCACGGAGCTCTGGAGGCTCCTCATGTACTTGACGCTCAGCTCCAGGATGTCTGCCTTCTCCAGCTTGCGCTTTCGGATCTGGGGGGCGGGGGTCGGGGGGGGCTCTCAGCGGGGAGCCCGCAGCCGGAGGGGCGAGGGGTGGATCGCGCCACCCGCCACCGGTCCGGGCTCACCTGGTGCGAATAGTGCTTCTGCAGCAGCGCCCGCAGCTGCTCCAGCGACAGGTTGATGCGCGCGCGGCGCTTCTTCTCCATCAGCGGCTTGGAGATCTGCGGACCAGGGGCCGTTAGAGGGCGGGCTCAAGGCCCTCTCGCCCTTTGCCCCTGCCGGCGGGCAGAGCCCCCACCCCGAGCTCTTCAGCACCCCCACCTTTCGGAATCTGCCCGCAGGGCCCCCAGAGCTGCCCTGGGGCCCGGGCTCAGTGCCCATGTTGTCACGTACGTGCCCCGAGGGAGGCGGCTCAGCCTTTATAGGGGCCCCTCGTTTACATGTCAATAGGGGCTCCAGGACCCCTGAGTGGGAGGGGAAGAGAGGGGGACACGGAGTGAATTCCCCACCTCCCCCTGCCCCTCCCCCCCCCACTCCCCGCCGCCCAGGCTTCAGCTCTGCCCCAGGGCCTCTCCGCCCTCCCCCCGCAACCCTCTTCCCCTGCCCCAGTCTTCCCTTATCCCTCTCATCCCACCGCTTCCCACATCTGGGGGCCCCTCCAGGCCCGTTCCCCCCATGACTGTCCTTTCCCAGTGTCCCCAAGCTCTGGGCCCCTCCACCAGGCCCGCCTGCCTCTTCCTGCTGCTCTTGCCTTTGAGTGTTCTTGGGGTCGCACTGGGGGTGCGCGGGCCCAGCCAGCTCTGAGCCCTGCCAGCGCCTGTGACAGAGCCGGGCCTCGGCCTGAGGAGATCTGATGAAGATGCGGAGGCCGGAGCACGCGGCCAGGCCTCCCAGGGGCTTAACGCTCCGGCCGTGGTGGCCTAATGCCCGGACAATGCAGCAATTTTCTGCCTGTGGCAGCTCAAAGCCGGCGCAGGCCGGGCCCCAGGGGCCGCTCAGGGACATGTGTCCCATTAGAGCGTGCAGCCCGCCCGAAGGGCCCAGCCTCCCCCCACCCACCCCGCCCTCGGGGTTTGCGGGCTGCGGGGGCAGGTGAGACTCAGGCTCCGAGAACCTGTCCCGCCTGGGGGAGCGTCATTGCGCTTCTGCAGGTCTGAGACCCCAGCCTCTTCTCATTATTCCGACACCACGGAGCTCAGGGAAGGAGGGCCTGCCTGGTGGCTGGCCCGCGAGGACTCGGGCAGGCCTGGGCTTGGCCCCAGGAGCAGGCCCGCAGGGGCTGAGGCTGACCGGAAGGCTGAGGTCTGTGGGAGACACTGGGTTCGAACACAAGCAGCTCCCTTTCCTGGACCCAGCCTGTTTCAGCCTGTTTCAGTGTCTGTGCACTGTGGTTCCGCAGTGGAGCCCGCGGCAGAGGGATGGACACATTGGCCTGCGCAGAGCTCCGCCTGGGGGGTGGCCCCCCAGCTCCCTCCAGCGGGGCCTCTCTCCCCGCCGGCCCCGCCCTGAGATGTGGAAGGCCCGGCGGGCAGCCCGGCTCCCAGGCGCAGGCGGGAGGAGAAGGGCGCCCGGCCTTCCTTTCGGACCGAAGCTGCAGCGACAGCTGCTCAGGGTTCTCTCCGCCCGCGCCGCAGGGCCGCCGGGCCGCAGGGCCGCCGGGCCGCAGGGACCCCCGCCGGATCCGGGCCGGGCTGGGCGCGGTGGGCAGGCGGGACGCAGGCGCTGGCACGCGCCGGGCGGCTTTGAAGCGCCGGCTCCCGGCTCCCCCTCGCGCTCCGGGGCGGTGACGGCGCACAGGCGCCCCGGCGGGCGGGGAGGGCGGGCGGCGGCACAAAGCGAGCAGCCGGGCGTGGAGGGCTTTGTGCCGCCCCACCGAGCCGCGCCCCCTCCGGGCCAAGCTCCGGGCGCCCCGCCGCGCAGGCCTCCAGCTGCCGCACATCTGCCCGACCCGGCGCGCGCCTCTCCTGGCGCCCCGTCCCCGCCGCCCCCCCGCCCCCCGCCGCCCCTCCCCCTCCGCTCCCGGGCACCCCTCCCCCCACACCCCTCACTCCCCCCCGCCTCTCCCAGGCACCCCTCCCCCCACACCCCGCACTCCCCCCTCCCCGACCCCCCCCCCCCCCCCCCCCCCCCCCCCCGCCCCCCCGCCGCTCCCGGGCCGCGGCAATTTGTCCTCCATCACCGCCCGCCCGGGAGCCGCCGCCGCGCCTTTCAACTCGGCCATTAGCAACCCCATGGCCCGCGGCGGGCCCTCCGGCCGCGGCGGGAGCGGGGCCGCCCCCTCCAGTTAGGGCCCCCGTCCCCGCCCCGGTCCCCCCGCCCCGGCCGGCTCCCTCTCCGGCTGCTCACGGGGGCGGTTCAGGGGCCTAACGGGTGGAAAATTGACCGCAAAATGCTCCAGTTCGCAACGTTCTGCTCAGGCTGCCGGGGCGAGGCCGGCGGCGGGCGTCTGGGCTCCAGACCCGCCTCCGCCCTTTCCCCATCCGAGCCGCCGCGGCCCCACCCCACCCCACCCACCCACACCCACACCCCCACCCCCACACCCACACCCCCCCAGCCCTACCTCTACCCCCAGAGGGCGCGCCCGCCCAGCCCGCACCCCGCCCTCCGCAGGCCCTCTCGCCGGGGTCCAGGGCTGAGCCCTCATCTACTCTCCCCGCTTCCCTTCCCTAGACTCCGGGCTTGCAGACAGCGACCCCCACCCCCCCTCACCCACACCCCCATACCCCCCCAGACCCCCACCTCCACACCCCCACACCCCCACTCCAGCCCTACCTCTATCCCCAGAGGGCGCGCCCGCCGAGCCCGCACCCCGCCCTCCGCACGCCCTCTGGGCCCTCTCGCCGGGGGTCCTGCCGCCTGGGCTGATCCATCTACTCTCCCCATTCCCCTCCCCTAGACTCGGGGCTCGCAGACAGCGCCCCCCACCCCTCCCCCACTGGACCCCAATTCGGGCTCCTGTGGGCAGCCACTTCCCGGCTAAGTTAGAGGGACGCCCTGGGAGAGGGTCCTAAACGGGTCTCCACCCCACCCCGGGCTGGGGCTCCATTCCGCCGTCTCCTGGCTGTTGGCCAGGCCCACGCACACCCCGCAGGCCTGGCCCGCGAGGCGCGCAGTGGCGGGGGAGGCGTTTCCGAAGTGGGGGTGCGCCAGGGTTCACCCCAAGTCCTCTCAGACTGCACTCGGGACAAAGCGAAAGGCTGGGCCACCTTAGGCCGGGCTCCTGCAAGCGGGGGTGTGGGCCAGCAGCCCCTTGGTCTTTGGGATCCGGGTCCAGGCCGCGCGTGGGGTTGGGGGTGGGGAGGGCCGAGGCTGCCTGCTCGTTCAGGGAGCACAGTCCTTCGGTAGCTTGAGGCGCCGCTCGGGGCCTGCTTCCCCACGCTGGGCGTGGAAGGCCAAGAGCACGGGGTCTCTGCCCTCCTTTCTCCCCTTTGGCTTTCTTGACTTTTAAAATATATATATTGATTTTTATTGATTTTTTACAGAGAGGAAGGGAGAGGGATAGAGAGAAACATGGATGAGGGAGAAACATCGATCACCTGCCTCTCGCACACCCCCCACTTGGGATGTGCCCGCAACCAAGGTACGTGCCCTTGACTGGAATCGAACCTGGGATCCTGGAGTCCGAAGGCCGACACTCTATCCACTGAGCCAAACCGGTTAAAGCTGGCTTTGACGTTTATTTATTTATTTAAATATATTTTATTGATTTAAAAAGATATTTTTATTGACTTTTTTACAGAGAGGAAGGGAGAGGGATAGAGAATCAGAAACATCGATGAGAGAGAAACAAGCATCAGCTGCCTCCTGCACACCGGGGATGTGCCAGAAACCAAATCGAACCAGAATCGAACCGGGACCTTTCAGATCAAAGGCCGACACTCTATCCACTGAGCCAAACCGGCCAGGCTATCTTGACTTTTAAAAAATATATTTTTTATTGATTCCAGAGAGGAAGGGAGAGGGAGAGAGAGAAATATCAATGACGACAGAGAATCATTGATGAGCTGCCTCCTGCACGCGCCCCCATTGGGAATGGAGCCCACAAACTGGGCACATCCCCTGAGCAGGAATGGAACTGTGACCTCTTGGTTCCGAGGTCAACACTCAACCACTGACCCTTGCCAGCTGGGCTGGCCTTCTTGACTTCGGCAACAACAAAAACAAATAAGTAGATAAGTAAACAAGCGAATAGATAAATAGGTAGAGAAATAAATAAAAATTGCAGACCGAGTCAGGTGTGGACACGAGGTGGGGAGGGGTTTGCAGGCCTGGGCACCTCCTGCCTGGCGGGAACCCCTTCCCCCCAGCAGCCCAGGCCCGCTCCCTCTCCTCCCCATCACGGGTGAGTGCTGCAAAGGCCACTTTGGGGGGAGGCCCCGGCCGCGCAGATGCATTTCAAAGCGGAATGGAGGGATTGCTCCAAGTAATTAACTCTGGGGACACAGCGAAAGCGCTGGAATGACTCAGCCAATTGTCTCCGGATGGGGTTGGAGAGGCTGCGATTGTCTGACTCCCTTTAGCTGCTTGGGGCTCCCAATAGCTCGCCGTCAAGGGTCCTCCAGGCACAAAGGCTGGGACCGCGGCGAGTGCATGGACCCTGCGCTGGCCGGCCGGCCCTGGGAGAGCATTCCGGAGAGCCATTGTCCCGGCCTTTGTGCCGCTCCCCTTTGTGGCTCCGATCTTTAAATATTTACCCGGTGCTTTGTGCGGCCTGACTTCTGCACTCCGCTGATGTGCTCGTAAATTACCAGCACTTACCGTCTCCAGACCAGGGAAAGGAGGCGCCAGTACCTGGAGGCCGGAATGGCCCAGGGCGGGAAGAGGAAACTTTCGGGGTCCAAGGGATCCCCGCCCCCGCAGGGCTGCAGCCACTCTGGACAGCCTCACGCCACCTTCCCGAGGGAACTGGAGGAGCCTGTGAGTGACAGCCATGACCGGGGACCCGCACACACAGTGGGGGGCAGGCCCGCCTCCCTGACGTTTTCCTACTTGGTGCCAAGCTTGATGTGGGCTGAGGTGCTTGGGTAAGGCCTAGCCTTGCAGCTCCCTGCTCCACCTCACTCTCTCTTGCTCAACAACTAGTGATCCTTGCCCTGACCGGTTTGGCTCAGTGAACAGAGCATCGGCTTACCCACGGGAGGGTCCCCAGGTTCGATTCCGGTCAAAGGCATGCACCTTGGTTGCGGGCACATCCCTGGGAGGAGGTGTGCAGGAAATAGCTGATCAATGTTTCTCTCATCAGTGTTTCTAACTCTCTACTCCTCTCTCTTCCTCTCTGTAAAAAAACAACAATAAAATATATTTTTAAAAAAGAACTAGTAATCTGTTGAAGAAAGGGAACCTACTTTCATCTCAGCCTGCAGGTTAACGGGGAGAAGTCAAGTGGTTCTTAGGGCTCTTTTGAACCAGAGGGACCCCGGCTGGGGCCGAGGACGGAGCCGCCCCCGCTGGCGGGCGGGCGGCCGGAGGAGAGGGCGGAGGGAGGGCCCTCCTGCAGGAGGAAGAGCGCCCTTTGTGCCGGCCGCAGCTTAGAACAAAACACATTCAAATGCTTATTTACAAGAGGCCAGCGGGCGTCCTGGGGCTGAGCAGCTTTCCTGCATTTTCTTCTATTTTCTGTGGGCTGGGGGTGACCCGGGGCGCTGGGTGCAGGGTGAGTGTGTGAGATCACGTTCCCCCCCGGAGGGAAAGCCAGTCTGTGTGTGTCTGTGTGTTTCTCTGTGTGTCTGTGTGTTTCTCTGTGTGTCTGTGTGTATCCCTGTGTGTCTGTTTCTCTGTGTATCAGTTTCTCTGTGTGTCTGTGTGTATCTCTGTGTGTCTGTGTATATCTCTGTGTGTGTTCCTGTCTGTTTCTCTGTATGACTGTGTGTATCTGTGTGTTCCTGTTTGTTTCTCTGTGTCTGTTTCTCTGTGTGTCTGTGTGTCTGTTTCTCTGTGTGTCTGTCTATTTCTCTGTGTGTATCCCTGCGTGTCTGTCTGTTCTCTGTGTGTCTGTGTGTATACCTGTGTGTCTGTCAGTTTCTCTGTGTGTCTGTGTGTATCTCTGGGTGTCTGTGTATATCTCTGTGTGTGTTCCTGTCTGTATCTCTGTGTGTCTGTGTGTCTCTGTGTGTATTCCTGTGTGTCTGCCGGTTTCTCTGTGTGTCTCTGTGTGTCTGTCTGTTTCTCTGTGTGTCTGTCTCTCTGTGTGTCTGTCTGTTTCTCTGAGTGTCTCTCTATATGTCTGTCTGTTTCTCTGTGTGTCTGTCTGTTTCTCTGTGTGTCTGTGTGTCTGTCTGTTTCTCTGTGTGTCTGTGTGTATCCCTGTGTGTCTGTCTGTTTCTCTGTGTGTCTGTGTGTCTGTCTGTTTCTCTGTGTGTCTGTGTGTATCTCTCTGGGCCGATGTCAGTGTCAGTGTGAATACATTTGCTTTGCTTTCTCCTCCGTCACGGGCCCGTGGGCCCTGATAAGTTAAGCCACTCCAGTGACTTTTAGAAATTCTCTGACTGGCCCCATGCAGGAGGGGACTGCTCCCCCTTTCTTTTCAACTTCTCTGGGGCGGGGCTGTAGGGTTTAGGGACAGTGATGGGCAGAGGAGAGGGGAGGCCCTCCAATGTGAGTCACATTATTCTGTGCCCCTAGCGTGGGGATGGCCCCGGGGGAATCCAGGGCCAGACTCACCCCCTGGACCGAAGATGAAATGGGCGCCCCCTAGTGGCCTCATGACTTCCTGGCACCGAGGGGAAGTCCTGAGTTTGGGGGAGACCTTGATAAACTGGGGCAGAGGCAGGAGAGGGGTTCAACATAAACCCAGGCCTCCTTCCCACGTGGCGCCGGCCGACTTTGGATTTTAAAGCATTAAAACTCCTTTTAATTCTAGCCGAAACCGGTTTGGCTCAGTGGTAGAGCGTCGGTCTGTGGACTGAAAGGTCCCGGGTTCGATTCCGGTCAGGGGCATGGTTGCAGGGGGTGTGCAAGAGGCAGCTGGTCGATGACTCTCTCTCATCGATGTTTCTAATTCTCTATCTCTCTCCCTTCCTCTCTGTAAAAAAATCAATAAAATATATTTTAAAAATAAATAAATAAAACTTTTAATTCTGACCAACCGAGTTTAGCACCTGTCTTCTGAGCACCACATGAACATAGCATTAGGCCTGTAAAATCAGGACCCCTGGTTTTTACAGAAACATTTTACACAAACTGTGAGAGTTGATTTGCCCGAGGTCACAACCCTGGACCGCAGCAGCCCTGGGCCCGGGTTCCAGCACCGGTTCCATCCTTCCCTGAGCCCAGCGGCCAACCCACCAGGCGTCCCGCCGGGTCCTGTGGGCACAGAGGAGAGTGGGACCCGGATGATGGCAGCTCACAGCCCGCCCGGCCTCAGCGACGTCTGGCCCAGGACTTCGGGCTCCCACTCCCCTGGGGCCTGTCCCCTATCCCGCCGCGGTGCCACCCCCCTCCTACCCTTAGACGCCCTGTTCTCTTTTCCAGCGGCAGGCGGGCTGCCAGGTCCCAGGGGCCCCACGACCTGGTGGCAGCGTCTCCTCCAGGCAGACTCTGCCCCGCGGCCCTCCCCTCCCCCCTCCCCGGGGTCCCTCTCTCTCGTCCTTACCTGCTGCCTCCCCACTCCCACCCCCCACAGGCTCTCTGTCCTTTGTGGACATGCCTTTCTCCTGCACCCTTGCTTCTTCGCTCCCGGGGGACGGGGAGGCACTATTAACCCTTTAAAAAGTAAAAGACAATTTCTGATCATAAAAGTGATATAAGGTGCCCGGCCGACGTGGCCCAGTGGTTGAGCATCATCGACCTATAAACCAGGAGGTCAGGGTTCGATTCCCGGTCAGGGCACAGGCCGGAGTTGCCGGCTCGGTCCCCAGTGTGGGGTGTGCAGGAGGCAGCCGATGGATGATTCTCATCACTGATGTCTCTCTTTCTCTGAAATCAAGAAAAATTTTTTTTAAAGTACTATAAGTTGATTGTGGGCGATATGGAAAATACAAACACCTATAAAGAAGAAAATCGAAGTCGCCCGGAGTTTTACCACCTGCAGATAACCGCCGTTACATAATGTTGGCTTCTATTTCCATCATTTTAAATCACAAAAATGATCCTGTGGTTCCCAAAGGAAATCAAGATCACACAGTCAAGTCCTGATCTCTACCTTTTAAAAACGTAGCATCATCCTGATTGTTCCGCCATCGACCAAGTGGGCGGTCCTCCGCGCTGAGGGTGCCCACGGGCAGGGCCCCAGGCGGCGCTGCGGGGGCTCCAGGGCGCGTCGGAGCCCTGCTGAGGGCCGGTGGGGACCCCCGAGCCCGGTTCCCGCGTGCGGACCCCTAGACGTGGAGGATGGGATCGGCCCCGCGAGCGGCTGCAGGTGAGACTTTGGGGGCGGCGTGCGCGGGCCGCCGAGGGTGGGGTCGCTCCGCGTTTCAGGGGATTCTGGAGTTCGGCGGGGACTTGGCCGCCGCGCGGGCCCGGGAGGCCGGGGGCGGGGCCGCGAGAGGGGGCGTGTCCAGATGGGCGGGGACTACGGGAGGGGCGTGGCTTAGGAGCCGGGCGCTCCTTCCAAATTCCGGCCGCAGCCCGGCAGCGCGGCGATATCGCGAGAGCTCCCGGCGGCTCGCGGCTCCCCGGCTCCTCCCGGCCGGCGTCGGCGGCGCGGCGCGGCGCGCAGGCGCGGCGGGCGGGTTTCCCGGGGCTACGGCCGGCGCCGCGCCCGCTGTCCGCCGCCGGCGCCATGGCGGGCTGCGCGGCGCGGGCTCCGCCGGGCTCCGAGGCGCGGCTCAGCCTGGCCGCCTTCCTGCTGGGCGCCTCGGTGCTGGCGCTGCCGCTGCTCACGCGCGCCGGCCTGCAGGGCCGCACGGCGCTGGCGCTCTACGTGGCCGGGCTCAACGCGCTGCTGCTGCTGCTCTACCGGCCGCCGCGCTACCAGGTGCGGCCGGGGGCCGGGGCCGGGGCCGGGGGCCGGCGGGCGGCGCCCTCGGGGGCCGGACCGGGGCGGGGAGCGGGGCCCGGAGAGGGGCTCCGTGGCCGGGTCACCCGGCGGCAGCGGGGACCGGCCTCGCCGGGCTCAGGGGCGCGGGGCCGGGCCCTCCCCCGGCGGGGCGGGTGTGGAATCGCACGCAGTTGGTGCGGTTCGGCAGCTGCGGCGGAGGCGCGGGGGGTGAGCAGGGAGCACCCAGTCTGGTTAAAATCCCGAGTCCTTTTATGTAATTTGAGGTGTGGGCACCTACCTGCCCGCTGGCTAGTCCGAGGTCAGAGGCCCCGCTGTTCCGTGGAGGGGCCGGGCACAGTGCCCGGTGCTCGGCCCGGACTCGCTGCGGGGACCCGGGAGAACCTTCCCAATAAGTTAGGGTCACAGCTTCCCCACAGCCCTGGATGATAATAGCAGCAATCACTAGTAATGGCCGCAGAAACTTATCTAGCCTGTGCTCCTAAGTGCCGCTCACGGGCAGTCCTCCCGCAGTGCTAACAGGTAGGTATTGCTGTCATCCCTGTGGCACGGATGGGGAGAGGGGGCCAGAGAGGTTAAGTAACTGCCCGCGGCCACACCGGCAGCTGTGCTGGGCTGGGCTGTTAGCCAGACCGGGTGCGAGCCCGGCCCGCGGTCCCGGAGCAGAGCGGCCGGTGAGGGCTCCGGTCTCTTGCAGATCGCCGTGCGAGCCTGCTTCCTGGGCTTCGTGTTCGGCTGCGGGGTGCTGCTGAGCTTCAGCCAGTCTTCTTGGGATCACTTTGGCTGGTAAGGGGGTCCTCGGAGCAGCGGGGTTGAGGCCAGGGTGGCAGAGCAGAGGGCAGTCGTGGCATTGCGGCGCCCCGTGTCTCCCCTTGGCCGGCCGGGAGCTGTGCGGGCCCCATGCCTCAGCCTGCCGGCCGCGAGGGTCACCTGCTCGGCAGGGTTCTGTGGAAGCGAGGTGTCTGCCTCCGCCCTGGTTCCTACATCTGGGACCTGGAGCACTGGTGCCCGTTGGTCGGTCGGAAGCAGGTCTCCCTGGCACCCTCCCCACAGGTGCCCACACCTGCGGCGGCGGCTGCTGTGGCTCCTGGGGGAGGGGGCCCCTGGCTCTCCTTTCTGTTAGGTCACACCTAGTGCACCCCCCACGGCCAGGCTGGGACTGTTCCCTGCACTGATTTCAGCCCTGAGCCTCTGGCCTGACCTAGATAAGCACCCGGCTTCCAGGTAAAGGGCGCTGTCTCCTGTTATCAGCACGGATCCGTCTCATTCGTTGTTGTTGGAACTGGTTGTGTTTGTGTGTGTGTGTGTGTGTGTGTGTTTGACATATATTGCTACTTTATTTTGCTAGTTCCCACTTTTTTTTTTAAAGCTTTTTTATTGTAATGTATTTTTATTGATTTCAGAGAAAAAGAGTGGGCTGGGGGGGGGGAGAGAAACATCAAGGATAAGAGGGAATCATTGATTGGCTTCCTCCTGCATGCCCCTTATAGGGGACTGAGGCCGAATCCCGGGCATGTGCCCTTGGCCAGAATTGAACCTGGGGCCCTTCAGTCCACAGGCTGACGCTCTATCCACTGAGCCAAACCAGCCAGGGCCCACTTTCATGTTTTACTGTGTGTGGTGTGATTTTAAAAAGGCTGAAGGACCCATCTTGCCTTCCTGTCCACTTGTTTGTTTGTTTGTTTGTTTGTTTTGCCTATGGCATCAGAAGTGCAGTTCCTTTAAAAGCCCCTTCTGTCCCCACCGGTGTGGCTCGGCCAGTTGGGTGGGCGGCCTCCTGCGCGCTGGCCGGTTGGGCTCATGCCTGAAGGGGTGTGCAGGAGGCAGCCAACCCACATGGATCTTCTCTCTCTTCCGCTCTCCTCTCTGATACAAATAAATGCGATAAAGAATCTTAAAAACCCATAAAAGCCAGTCACTGCAAACCTGAGGGCGTGACATGGGAGCCTGAGGCCCACCCTCAGACGGGGTGCAGGGCCTCCTCCTAGGCCCGGGGGTGATCTCACAGCCCGGAACCTGTACTGGGAGTGGTGGCGATTCCTTTGCCCCCGCTCACCTCTATCTCTTTTTAAAATTTCTCCCCCAAAACTCAAGTTGCACCCCTCTCTCCTTGGTTGTGAACAGGTACATGTGCTCGCTGTCCCTGTTCCACTATTCCGAGTACCTGGTCACGGCGGTCAACAACCCCAAGAGCCTGTCCCTGGACTCCTTCCTGCTGAACCACAGCCTGGAGTACACCGTGGCGGCCCTGTCCTCGTGGGTCGAGTTCACCCTGGAGAACCTGCTCTGGCCAGGTCAGTGCCTGCCCGCCCCTCAGGGGGCGGCTGCCACGCAGGCATCACGGCAGTGAGTCCGGGGGCCCCTCTCGGATCTAATCTCCCCGGTGATTTCCTCTGACCTCAGTCCTCGCTAAGCTCTTTACAGAGGCCCGGACTGTGTGCCCGCTTCTGGGTGTTCAGGCCGAGGGCACGGCGACCTCTGCGCTAAGCCTTGCTGAGCGCGGTGCGCCCTCTGATGGCTGCCCTCCCTCTGATGGCTGCCACCCTGACTTCGCAGTCGGAGGAGACTCGGACCCATGGCTTTTCTGTGGCTGAGGCATTCCGCACGGAGATTTATTAGCAAAAACCACTGCCCCCGGGGCCTGCTCCCAGGTGGCCCTCCCACAGCTCGTTAACCACACAGTGGAGTTCCAGGAGCCAGTGCGTGGCCGGAGCGGGAGCACCGGGTCCTGCCGGGCTTCCTTGGTGGTCCTTGTCCTCCGGGGAAGGACAGGAGCCCAGCAGCTCTTTCCTGTGATGCTCTAACTGGGTAGCTGGCCCTTTAAATATATTTTTATTGATTTTTAGAGAGAGAGGGAGGGAGAGGGATCGAGAGATGGAAACATCAACGAGAGAGGAACATCATCGATCGGCTGCCTCCTGTACGCCTCCTGCTTGGTATGTGCCCGACTGAGAATCGAACCAGCGACCTCAGTTCCTGAGCCAACACTCAACCACTGAGCCACACCAGCTGGGCCGGTTGCTGGCACCTTAAATGGATGAACAGCACAACTTAGGGGCGTGTGTTTTGCTTATACTGAAACTTTAACCTGATGACAAATGCTGATTGCCCAACCAGCGCGGTCCTCGGGTCCTGTCTTGGAAAAACAGATTCGTGTAAGCATCCGCAGGGAGCACTCAGGTCTGTTTGTCACGTGTCCCCTCAGAACTGAAGCAGGTCACCTGGCTCAGCGCCATGGGCCTGCTGATGGTGGTCTTCGGAGAATGCCTGAGGAAAGCAGCGATGTTTACGGCCGGTTCCAACTTCAACCACGTGGTGCAGAATGAGAAATCAGAAACGCACACGCTGGTGACGAGCGGGGTGTACGCCTGGTTCCGGCACCCTTCTTACGTGGGCTGGTTTTACTGGAGTATCGGAACCCAGGTAAAGTATCAGCAGTCACCCTGGCCTCCTTTAAGCGTTCTTCACATATTTTTTTATTTGCCATGTAATTCACCTACCATAAAATCCGCCAGTTCACAGTGTACCATTCATGGGCTTCGGTGTATTTGCAAGGTTGTTGGTCCTATCTGTCTATTATTTATATAAAAATACTTTTTTATTGATTTTAGAGAAGAAGGGAGAGAGAGGGAGAGAAACATCAATGACGAGAGAGAATCATGGATCGGCTGCCTCCTGCACGCCCCCTACGGGGGATGAGCCTGCCACCCTGATGTGTGCCCTTGACCAGGAATCTAATCGTGACCTCCTGGTTTGTAGGTCTGTGCTCAGCTCCTGAGCCACACCGGCTAGACACCTCAGCTCGCTTTTTTCGAGAGTCTGTCGGGCCCTTGGCAGGGAGTCCTGTGGGTCTGACAAGCAGGTGCCGCTCCTGCGCACAGTGTGGGTCTCTCGGCCCTGACCAGCCCGTGTCCTCACCAGGTGATGCTCTGCAACCCCATCTGCGGCGTGGGCTACGCGCTGACGGTGTGGCGGTTCTTCCGCGACCGGACGGAGGAGGAGGAGATCTCGCTGATCCACTTCTTCGGCGAGGAGTACCTGGAGTACAAGAAGCGGGTGCCCACGGGCCTGCCCTTCATCAAGGGGGTCAAGGTGGAGCTATGACCCCGGGCCACGGCGCCTCCACTCTGCGCAGCCGGACAGAACGGCCTCCGCCGGCCGCGGTGCAGGATGGATTTTCTTAACCACTTTATACTCACCACTTCCTCTTCGGGACATCCCCAAAGACCAAAGGTCAGAGGCCTTAGGACCAAAGGACCCTCCCCAACTTCCCTGAGCAGTCTGTTCTCGGGCTGAATCAAGGTGGGACGAGGATGAGGTGAACTGGGAGCAGATTAATAGCAATGTCAGCAGTGCGCCAGGCGAGCCGGGCTGCAGGGGCCCAGCGGCCCCGTGAGGCCTCGCCAGGTTTGGGCTGTAACCAGCCCCCCCCCCCCCCCCGGGAGGTGGACCCCGTACCCAGAATCAGGTTTCTTCCGCCGGAAGGGGCGTAGGCACCCGGCCTTCTAGCATTAGAGACACATTTTAACGGGAACACGAGCAGCACAGCCCTAACCTCCTCATTCCCATCCTCCGTGGACCATGAGCATCTGTCCAGTTTTAAAGACACGTCCTGATGAGGCGCTCCACATGGTTATCCTCTTTACACACCTGTCTGTATGAGTGGCTGGGCGTCAACAGCTCCAGCTCTTACCTGGCAGAAAGGAAGCATCCACACCCAGGCAGGCGGCGCTGTGTCACCAGGTGCCCCGGGCCCCTGCCCGTCTCCCCGGTGGGGCTGCCGTCGGTGGCAGGCAGTCCGAGATGTGTTCTTCCTGGGCGCCTGCTGTGTGCGAGGCCAGGTCACACGGGAAGTGCTGCTCTGTGCCAATTGGGGTCTGTTCTTCCTTTACCACAGTGTGTAGTTTTATGTTTGATTGAAATCTATTAACTATTGGTTTTTATGTTCTGTTCTCAATTTCATTGTCCCAAACGGGCTTCCAAAGGGTTGTGGGCGCTCGCACAGCCACACAGTGCAGGCGGCTCGGGAGAGTCTTACGTAGAGCAGATGGTCCCGACCGAGAGTCAGTCCTAGCTTTGTCTTTCCAGTTCAGGGAGAGTGGCTGTCTGTAGGAGCCTAAACACAGAGCTGTGAAGACCCTCGTTTAACCTGGACTAGACAGGAGCGTGGTCTGTGGGATCCTTCCGCGCAGGGCGGCGGCAGCGCCAGCGCCGGGACCGCGAACGTGGAGCCGGACTGCTGCGGAGCACAGACCCGTGGCCTCCGAGGAGCCACTACCTTTCCGTGCCTAGACCTCCCCATCGAGAATGGGGTCAATACCGCCTACCTCAGGGGTGTTGTGAAGACTCAGAAGAACGTCCCACGTTTTTAACGCTTAGGTGACAGAGGACGCTGGAATCTGTGCCGTGTGAGACTGCGCAAAAAGGACATTCGGTTAACAGTACCGGATGCCGGAATGTGTGTGCAAGAGCATTTACCAACTCAAATAGTATTCATTTCTAGATTTCACGGCCTCATTCGTCCTTCCGTCATTGTATGTACCAAAGAGGTGCGGGTTCGCAGACTGGTGTGAGGACCAGGCCCCTGCCCTGGGCCTCCGCAGGGCGTGTGGTCAGACGGCCACGCCTCCGTCGGGTCCGGGCCAGCCTGTTCCCCAGGCCGCGCTGGCTGAGGTCAGCTCCGCTTAGGACTGCAGGATGGGGGGCGGGGGGGGGGGGGCACCCCCAGCTCTTTGAGGTAAACTTCCTGCCGCGTGGAGCCACATCTGATGACACTTCCTGGGCCATGGGTCTGTCTCCTGAGCAGCTGAGAGCAGCTCTGAGGGCCCGGCTCTGGGGGGATTGTGTGATGATCTGTTCTCCCCTCCCCCACCAGAGTTCAGGAGCTCAGGCCTGGGGGCTGGCATTCTGCTGGGCTTTTCCAGGGCAGGGGGAGGCGGGGAGAACATGGCGCCCTCCTTTGCAATCCCGGGCGGGCGGGCGGGCAGGCGGCGTGGGGTTACCTCGGGATAGAAGGTGACCCGGGGAGGGACAGGGTTTGGCAAGTGGCTGGCTTTCATCCGGTCCTGGGTTGTCGGTTATTTTTAACCTCTCAGATGTAGCAGGACGGCCCACAGGGCAGGGAATCGGATTAATGAGGTGCAGGCTGTCTGGGTACTTCTCCCCCTCCACCCCCACCTACCTGGGCCAAGGCCATAGCCGCTGCCCTCGAATTAAACCGCCAGGAGATTTCTCCTCCCATTGCGGCTTCTTACGGGGACACAGGCACCGCGCAGAATAACGCTGTGAGGGAGAGCCGGCCAGGCCGGAGGCAGAAGGCAGCTCCCACAGTCCTCCTGGTGCGCTGCTGGAGCCTCGGAGTGCAGGCCACCGGCCCGCCAGCCTCTCCGCACGGGGGATGACTGACGGGAGGATTCCCAGACCAGTGATACATCGCATCCACAGGCGAGGCGCAGTGAGGCTTCCGCCACGGCTCATCTGTGGTAACCGTCGCTCCGTCACGGTGCACTAAGCTACCCACTGTCCCTTCTCTGCACTTTCCCACCCACTGCCTTAGATGGCTGCCCCCTCCCACCGTGTTTGCTTAGAGACGTGGCCAGGGTAGGCGGCCCGGGCATCGCTGCTCGGTGGGACCTGCTCTGAGCTCCTGGCCTGGGGCACTGGCCGTCCCAGCCTGGTCACCGGCGGCCGCTCTGGGGAAGCCGGCCTAGCGAGGAGAACTTACTGGAGTAATTATTCTACTCTTCTTTCTACACACAGAAATGTTTAAATATTTTAAATTGGATTTTCTCTCACAGAAACTGATATTCTTTCCAAATCTGAAATAAAACTGTACTCAGCTTCACTACGAAGAGCAGTGTGATGGTGTGGGTGTGGCCACTCCAGGCCCTGCCGCTGGGCTCAGAGGAGAGGACCTACAGCATCAGCCGGGTGTCTTCCCCTCCGCGCTGCCGTCCTGCCTCCGCGCAGTTGGTGGTGCCCGGCGCTCGCTCCCTGCAGGCTCCCGAGGTCTTGGCACGGGCACAGCAGACCCTGAGGCGGCAGGTCCAGGGGGTTGGCATATTGACGTGCAAGCCCAGCTGGTGCAGAAAAGCCACTGGCTGTTGGAACCTCTGACGAGATGGGCATTTGCTTAAAATGCGACTTTCCAGGCACATTTGCCTCAAAACTTTAAATTTTAGGTCCTGTAGGCTAATGCTCCTTTTTTATGTGTGTTAATCCTCACATGAGGACATTTTTCCCATTGATTTGGTTTTATTTTTTAGAGAAGGGAGTGTGAGAAACGTTGATGTGAGAGACACATCAATTGGTTGCTTTCCACACATACCCCGACCCGGGCTAGGGATCAAACCTGCAATTCAGGTATGTGCCCTTGACCAGGAATTGAACCCTGGACCCTTGAGTGCACAAGCCAATGCTCGATGCTCTAACCCCTGAGCAGCACCAGCCAGGGCAATCTTCCGTTTTAAAGAACATTCCGTTCCTCTTGCAGAAAGGGTGCTATGTAGGAATGGGAAGCTAGCAGAGACAAGTTGCTGCTGAATCTGCTTCAATAATCAGCAGAAGGCGAGCACAGGTGCAGGCAGCAGCCTGCGAAGGAGCCGAGGAGCTGGGGGGGGGATCCCCGCCTCGCACCTGCTCTGGAGCTCAGCCCTGGCCTGGGAGGAAGCCGGCACGGGGTTTCCCTCTGCTGAGCAGTGCTCAGGTTGCTGGGTAGAACATCCCAGTGGCACCCGGTTAACCGTGGAGCTGTGACTCGGGAGAAACTGGCTTCCTCTGAGGCTGGAGTCTCGCCAGAGCGGTCTGCGCCTCCGGGCACGCCAGTAATCCTGACACAGGGCAGCACAGGAACTGGGGAGGGACTGGGCCGGGGAGAGGCCTGAGGCTGGATGTTGCTTTATTTATTTAAAACTAAAGGCCCATTGCACAAAGATTTGGGCAATAGGCCTTCCTTCCCCTGGCTGCTGGCACCAGTTCTTGGGCACCAGGACCTGGGCTGCAGCGGAGCGAAGTCTTCAGCCTTCAGGCTTGTCTGGCCGCAGTGGAGCCTTCAGTCTTCGCCGGGATGGAGCCTTGTCTTCCTCTCCGTGCCTGCATATGCAAATTAGCCTGCCATTTTGTTGGGTTAATTTTGCGTCCTCACTCCTGATTGGCTGGTGAGCATCATGGAGGGACGGTCAATTTGCATCTTTATCAGTGTAGGTAGATATTTATTATTTATTCAAAGAGGAAGAGAGAGAGATAGAAACATCAATGATGCAAGAGAATCATTGATTGGCTGCCTCCTGCACTCCCCCTACTGGGAACGGAGCCCACAACCTGGGCATGTGCCCTGACCTGGAATCAAACTGTGAGCTGGTTCATAGACTGATGCTCAACCACTGAGCCACACCAGCTGGGCTGGGTGTCCCTTCACTGAACAACCAGGTGGGGCTAGGACTCATCCCCTGTCCCCGTGATGAGCACCAAGACTTTGTGTCACGTGAACACGGGACTGAAATGAGGACCTGGGAGAGTTTCTGGGTGTTCCTGCCGATAAGCGATCCCCCTTCACCTGGGGAAACATCGCGGTGGGAGTGCGTGTTTCTTACAGGCCCGGCTCACCCACCTGCCGTGACAGGCCCCGCCCCGGACCTGCCCCATCCGCTAGGCGGGGCGCTCCCTCCGTGGGGCGGCATCACCCCCGGTTCGCGCTTTGGGTCTGTGAGGATCTTTGTTCTGCAGGGGAGGCTCTTCCGTGAGGCCGTGCGGGGTCCGGCCATTCCCTCTCGGCTCTGAGGTCTTCTCCCTCTTGTCCGCCCCGCACACCGGGTCACTCCTGGAAGATCATGGACGTGAGCTCTAGCCTGTGGCGCCCCCTGCCGCCCGCCTCACCATGCCCAGCACTGGCATCCACCCGGCCCAGGCTTTCGGAGCAGGAGGCCGCGCGGTGACTGCATCATCAGAGCCAGAGCGATGGCCTCCTTCAGGGTTAGTTCACTTATGACGAGAGGTAGCTGCCCAGACACAGCAGCTCGGCTCTCAGCAGCTCAGTTCACTCCCCTGAAGCATCGGAAGGAACCGTGGCGCCTGGTGTGTGTGTGTGTGTGTGTGTGTGTGTGTGTGTGCGCGCGCGCCTTGTCTCCAGCCACGGCAGCAGACCTGCCAGGGCTCCGGGCTCTCTCAGCTCTGACCCTCACTTCCGCTCTCTGCCCCCACCCCATGGCACGTCTCACCCCGAGGGAAGGCGGAGAGCCCGCTGTGCCTGTGCCTGTCTTGCTGCCCTCTCTCCTCCCTCCGGCAGTGTTGCCAACACCGCGGCTCCAATGGCAGCAGTGCTCCCAGAGTGGTCCCCAGTCACTGCTCCTCCTCGCCCCTGGGCGGGGGCCACGCGTGTGAGTGCCCAGGAGCCAGGCCGAGTGCTGGCGGCGCTCGGTGGTGTCGGCGCCCGGCAGCCGCCATGCACTGAAGGTTAGAAAACGTGGGTCACGTCTATCAAAGTCACATCCATCCTCTACGAGTCACTGTCCAGATTACAAACCTCTCTGGCCCCTATTTTGCACATGGAGGCCCCCTCAGGCCTCGGGGGACCGGCGGGAGTGCCTCTGGATGAGCTGGCGGCCGCCCAGGGCGGGAAGGCAGCTGTACCTGGCCTGCGCCTCGTCGCTCGTGCTGGCGTCACCCGGGTCTTGGAGCTGCTCTGACTCCTCGTCTGCGGGCGCCTGGAACCTGCAGAGGAAGCCGAGCTGCCACTGCGTGTCCCGAAGCTCACTCTGCACCAGAGCCAAACTCAAACACTCAAACCTGGCTGGTTTGGCTCAATGGATAGAGTGTTGGCCTGTGGACTGAAGGGTCCCAGGTTCGATTTCAGCCAAGGGCACATGCCTGTTTTGCAGGCTCAATCCCCGGTGGGGGGCATGCAGGAGGCAGCCAATCAATGATTCTCTCTCATCATTGATGTTTCTCTCTCTCTCCCTTCCTCTCTGAAATCAATAAAATATATATATTTTTAAAAACATGAAATAGGCAACCGAAACTGTTTTGGCTCAGTAGATAGAGCATCTGTCTGCGGACTGAGGGGTCCCAGGTTCGATTCCGGTCAAGGGCATGTACATTGGTTGTATCCTTTCCCTTTCTCTCTGTGAAAAATTAATAAAATATATATTTTAAAAAAAGAAATATATTTATTAAAAAAGTGCTAGGAGGCCAATAAAGCAGAATCAGAAAAAAAAAATAGGCAAATGAGATGTAAAACACAGGAGATCTGGCAGGAATGAGGCAAATGGATCCCCAGGAGCGTAATGGATGGAGAGCTCAGGCTGACTGCTGTGCACCGGATGTAAAGAACAACCAGCCACTGGAGGCTGTGATTGAAGAGGCGGGCACACTGAGGGCCTGCAGAGGATCCCTCTGCCACTGGAACACCTTCCGAAGCTCCTGCCTGGTGCTGGGAGCCGGTGTGGCTCCCTGCCCAGAGTGACCGTGCACAGAGGAAGGTCTGTGCTCTCCATGTCCTGCTGGGTTAGCGGAGGGGCCTCCCCGCTCTCCCATAAAGTGTGTTCTGCTCTGACCTACTCGCCAGAGCCAGAGGGCGGGAGAGCGTGTGCCTAGAAGCAGGAACTCAGGGCAACCCGCTCATTCTGTGTTTTGGCAGATGGTCCAGCACCTGGGCCACCCAGGTGCCCCCCTCAAACCTCATGATGCGGCCTCATGGAGGGCTCTTCCTGGTATGGGGCACCTTTCCCACACATTCTAAGTGTCTGGGCTCCCCTGAGGACAGCCCCCACCCCCACCCCGCTCACCTGGGCTCCAGCCGCTCCTTCACCTTGGCAATGGAGCGGATGTAGGGTGTGATCTGCTTGGTGATGGTGGTCAGGTAGGCGTTCTCCTGCTTCAGCTGGAGGAGGTCATAGAGCTGGGCTGTGGGGCCAAGGCCAGAGCGTTGGGTCTCACTGCCTCCATCCAGATTCTCACCCCCCCCCCCAGCTCCACACCATCGCAACATCCCAACCACTCCCCTCACTACTTGGCTCCTTAAAGAGCGGAGTCAGACTTGAGAGGGGGGGCCTTCTGCTCACTGGATCGTGGCCCCAGGTGCATCGTGTGGGGGCCAGTTAGCAGCTGGGAGGCCAAACCAAGGGCTAAGGGAAGAGCATGGGGATTCTTGTGTCTGGTTAGTGGGTAACTGCCTTCCTGCCCTACGGGACGTGGGTTAGCTCCGGGACAGACGGGGTGGTGCCCCAGCAGCAGCTGCCTGGGACCTTCGTAAATCTCCTGCTCGTTAGCTACCCGCTGGTAGGACTCCGCCCACATCTGAAAGAGAAAGGAGGGTGGGCACGCGTGTGGTGTAAGCTGGAATTTCCACTGGTGGCATTCCTGTCCCCCAGCTACCCAGAGCCACAGGCACCCCAGCCAGTCCACGGGGTTCCAGGCAGCAAAGACCCGCCCCGGCCCCCCCCCCCGGGGCACCAGCCAATGCCCTCTTCTCCCCCCTCCTGTCTGGGGGTGGCCGTGTGCGTGCTGAAGGGTGAGCGGCCGGGAGCGAGGTCCTGGGCAGGGGTACCGTACCTCCTGGAAGGCTGCTCTCATCCCTTCCGCGGAGGCGTACTCCGAGGCGATCTGCGCGTCCACCTGCAGGGCCTTGCGGAGGATGTCCGCCATGATCTCCGCCTTGATGAGCGCGTGGTGCTTGGTGAGGTCCCGGTGCAGCTCCTGCACCTGGTCCTTCAGGCTCTGCATCTCCGCCTGCAGGCGCTGCGGGCGGGCGGGCCTCCCCTGAGCGCCTGGGGCTGCTGCAGGCCCTGCCTCCCCGGGGGGCCCCCACTCACCCCTCCGACCACCCCCGTGAGGAGGCGAGGGCCCGGCCCCCAGGCCCTCACCCGGTAGGAGTCCTCGTAGCGGCGGCAGTGCTCCAGGAAGGGCGTGTCCTCGCCCTCCGCCAGCAGCACCTTGGTGCTGATGGCCCGGTGCAGCGTGGGCTTCTGGACCGGGGACCCCAACAGCTTCCCCACCGGGGAGGGGCAGCTGGGCACCAGCACCTTGGGGCCTGAGACCCCTGCCAACCTGGGCGAGAGCCAGCGCGGATGCAGATGCGGGTTCGGGGGCCGGGAGGGCGGCTCTCCCCTCCCCCAGGCCCCAGCCCCCTCCCCCCAGACTGCACCCAGAACCACCCTGGGAGCCCCAGAAAAGCGGATGCAAATCCGCACCCAGGACCAGTGACACCGCAGGGGATGTTAAACCCTCCGGTGAAGTCAATGTGGAGGTCCATACCAGACTGTCAGGCTGGCCCCGGAAACGCTGAGCCCTCCCCTCCCCTCACTCCTTCCGGGTGTCCGGCCTGGGGGAGCCCCCACCCCCAGCTGCCCTGCCCTCAGCGCCCAGGCTGCGGACAGAGTCCTGCCCTGACCGGGCTCCCGGTGGATGGCAGCGCCCAGCCAGTCCTGGCCTCCGGGGAGCCCTGCGGGGGGCGGAGGGGGCGGGGGGCGGAGGGGGAAGGGGGCAGGAGGGGTGTCGCTCACGTGCTGGGGCCCCCGGCACCCGCAGCGCGGCGCGGCCCCAGCGGCGGCAGCAGCAGCGGCTCCAGGCAGCGCGCGAACTCAGCGCGGTGGTCGCTGACGATCTGGGCGGAGACACGGTCTGAGCCCAGGACCGGGGTGGGGTGGGGGGTGGGGGGTGGGGGGTGGGGTGGGGGGTAGGGGTGGGGGTGGGGTGGGGGATGGGGGGGCACCCGCGCCCACCTTGCTGCTCTGCGCCGGCCGGAGGCGGTGGGGCCGGGTGGCGATGCCCTGCAGCCTCTCCATCAGCTCCTGGGGGGGGGGGGGGGCGCTCAGGCTGTGTGTGTGTGAGTGTGTGTGAGGGTGTGTGTGTGAGAGAGAGTGTGTGTGTGTGTGTGAGGGTGTGTGTGTGTGAGTGTGTGTGTGTGTGTGAGTGTGTGTGTGTGTGTGTGTGTGAGCGTGTGTGTGTGTGTGTGTGAGAGCGTGTGTGTGTGTGAGTGTGTGTTGTGTGTGTGTGTTAGTGTGTGTGAGTGTGTGTGTATGTGTGTGTGAGCCTGTGTATGTGTGTGTGAGCGTGTGTGTATGTGTGTGTTGTGTGAGTGTGTGTGTATGTGTGTGTGAGCCTGTGTATGTGTGTGTGAGCGTGTGTGAGTGTATGTGTGAGTGTGTTGTGTGAGTGTGTGTATGTGTGTGAGTGTATGTGTGTGTGTGTGTGTTGTGTGTGTGTGAGTGTGTGTATGTGTGTGAGTGTATGTGTGTGTGTGTTGTGTGTGTGTGAGTGTGTGTATGTGTGTGTGAGCCTGTGTATGTGTGTGTGAGTGTGTGTGTGTGTATGTGTGTGTGTGAGTGTATGTGTGTGTGTTGTGTGAGTGTGTGTGAGTATGTGTGTGTGAGCCTGTGTATGTGTGTGTGAGCGTATGTGAGTGTATGTGTGAGTGTGTTGTGTGAGCGTGTGTGTGTATGTGTGTACACGCATGGTGAGAGGATCATAGGGAGGGGAAGGCCTCAAGGGAAAGATTGGGTGGCTGGACGCCACTAGACGCTGCACTTTGGGGGAGCAGAGGCTTCTACTGGCCTTCCAGGCTGTGCTGTCCTTTTACTTATTCTTTATTTTTAATGCTAGAGGCCTGGTGCGCTGGGGGCGGGGCGGTCCCTCAGCCTGGCCTGTGCCTCTCACAATCCGCAGCCACTAGGCCTGGGGGGATGTCCACCTGCTGGCTTAGGCCCGATTTTTCCCGCTTAAGACGGGCAGTCAGACACCCCTCTCGCAGTCAGGGGCTCTCACTGTCTGGGACCCCTCGCTCCTTGCTGCCCCCTGCAGCGAAGGCGGGAGAAGCCCCGCCACCACCGCTGCACTCAGCCTGAGCTGGGCTTCTGGCTGAGCAGCTGCCTCAGAGGGAGCGCACTGACCTCCAGGAGGCAGCTCCTGCGTTGAGTGTCTGCCTCCTGGTGGTCAGTGTGCATCATAGCGACCAGTTGTTCCGCTGGTCACTTCTTCGGTTATCAATTTGCACATTAGGATTTTATTATCTAGGGTATATTTTTTATTTAAATTTTTTTTGTTATTCCTCACTGAGGATATTTTTCCATTGATTTTTTTTTTTTTTTTTTTTTTAGAGAGAGAATGGAAGAGAAGGAAAGACAGAGAGAAACGTCCATGTGAGAGAAACACATCGATTGGTTGCCTCCTACATGACCCTCCTACCAGGACCCGGGCTGAGGAGGAGCCTGCAACCAAGGTCCATGCCCTTGACCAGAATCGAACCCGGGACCCTTTGGTCAGCAGGCCGATGCTCTATCCACTGTGCCAAACCAGCTAGGGCTTATTTTAAATGTATTTTTATTTATTTCAGAGAGGAAGGGAAAGGGAGACAGAAACATCAATGATGAGAATCATTGATCGGCTGCCTCCTGCACGCCCCCTACTGGGGATCAAGCTTGCAAACAGGCATATGCCCTTGACCAGAATCAAACCTGGAACCCTTCAGTCCACAGGCAGACGCTCTATCCACTGAGCCACACCAGAGCTGGTGGAGGTGATGGAACCAATAGGTCCAGCCCCTTGCGGGGGTGGGAAACCCTCCCCCTAAAATGGGATCAGCTGTTCCCTGACCAGTTTGTGGGTGAGGGTGTGGAAGAGGGGAAGGTGAGCCCAGAGACCCTGGTCCAGCCTCCAGGGGACAGGCTGCCAGCCCTCGGTGGTGGCCTGGGAAGCCCCGTGTGGGAGGGGGAGGCCCCCCAGGGGCTGGGGACTCACGTAGCCCAGGTCCAGAAACTCGGCCTTGCTGGCCAGGCTGAGGAAGGAGGAGCAGATGACCAGGTGAACCTGCGTGAGGGACACTGCTCGGTGCCCGGCCTGGGAGGGGCACTCTGTGCCAGAGTGCCCAGCCCCGCGCCCCGGCTCCCTTACCTGCAGGGTGGGCAGCAGCGTGGCCAGCTGGGAGAGCTGCACCTTGAAGGCCTTGTCCTTCTCCTCATACTGGCTGGGGAGGGGCAGCGGCCTCAGCTTCCAGGGGGAGGGCTTCTCACCCCCAGGGGGCCGGACCCAGGGGTCCCATCACCCCACCAGCTGGGAGCATCCTCCCCTGCCACTCTCCCCTCGCCATGCCCTGAACCCCCTGCCCTCTTCATGGTGGGCACCTGGTGTTTTGCTCCCTGGAATGGGCCCGGGCTGTGAGCCAGGGGTGTGGCGCCGAGGGGCAGGGCGGAAGCCAGGGACTCACCTCTGCACAGCCTGCAGCAGCAGCGCCTTTCTCTCCGCCAGCTTGTCCTGGAGGGAAGGCTGCACTGACCACATCCCCAGCCCGGCCCCCTCCCACCTCCCTCCTACCACGTCCACTCCCTGGGCCAGCCACACTGGCTAGGCCGGTGCCCTCTCCAATACCAGCCCCACCCCCTGCAGCGCCCCCTGCATGAGAGCCCAGGCCCTCCCCATAATTGTCATTCCTGTCTCCCCTTCCTTCCCCACCGACCCACCCACCCACCCACCTCCGCCCCGGCTTCCCTCTGACCTCTCCTGGCCACTGTGGCCCACGCCTGGGAGTTCAAGGCCGCTGCCCTGCGGGTGCCCGAAGCTCCGCAAGGGCTCTGGGGGGCGCCCTCTGTCTGGGCACCGGGTCACCGCCGACGGGGCTGCCCAGCCTGTGGCTGGCCGGTCCCCCCTTACCTGCAGGCTGCCGCACAGGGAGTGGATGGAGGCCTCCTCCTCCGCCGCGCTGCGCCGCACCTCCTCCAGCATGGCCTGCAGCAGCGCGATGGCCTCGCGCGTGGCCGCCTGCAGTGCCTTCACTGCCTGGGGGCGGGCGGCCTCAGCCCCGGGGGCAGGGACCCGCCTCCCCCCTCCCCGGGGGCGCAGGAACCCGCTCACCTGCCCTGTCCCGGGGGCGCAGGAACCCGCTCACCAGCCGTCCTGGGGGCGCAGGGACCCGCCTCCCCCGGCCCAGGGGCACAGGGACAGACTCACCAGCACCGCCTGCTGCAGCCGCTCGCAGCCCTGCACGTAGGCCGACTCCAGGTCCACGCAGTGCGCTCGGCTCTCCCTGCGGGGCCTCCCGTGAGCCCGGCTCAGAGCCTCGCCCGCGCCCCTCCTCCCGCTCCCCTACTCACCCCTGCATGTCCCGGAAGCAGCGGATGCACAGCAGCGCCTTGGTGTCGGTGGAGAACATGATGTAGGGCTCCGCGTGCAGCGCTGGGGAGGGGGCGGGACGGGGTGAGGCTGGGGCCGGCCGGCCCGTGCCCCCCTCTCGGCCGCCCCGCCCCCGCCCGCCGCACTCACCGCACTTCTGCAGCACGTCGCGGCTGCGCTGGCCCAGGGCCACGATGTCGTGGCTCGCGAACATGCGGGCGCGGTGCGTCTCCTCGCGGCAGCGCGCACACAGCGGCTGCCCGCACGTGTTGCAGAAGTAGGTGGTGTCCGCGTCCTGCGGGCCCGGCGCCGGCTCAGCCCCCGCCCCCCTTCCCCTTCCCCCGCCGGGAGCCTCAGCCCGTCCCGCCTTGCAGGACGGCGGTCGCTGCGCGTCCGGAGCCTGCCAGTCCCAGCCCGGGCGGCGCGCAGCTCCTGCAGCGCTTACATGCAATGAGACCCTGTAGTGTACCCACTTTACAGATGAGAACCCCGAGGCTCAGAGGCGGAACGAGGCTCCCTATGGGACAGGTGCCTGGGATGGGCTAGGGGAGGCGGTTACATGCAGTTGGAGAGAGGGCAGAAACGCATTTGCAAAACATTTCACCTACAACAAAGGTGTGTGAGTGTGTAGGTGTGAGTGTAGACCTCCTTGTCACCCTCATTAGTAGCCAAAAGGCGGTGCCCGCCCTGGCCACGTGGGGGCCAGAGGTAGCTGGGAGGAGAAAGGGGTGAGGGCTTGCTGTTCCCTTTCCCAGGCCAGACCGGGGCTGAGAGTCGGGGGCAGGGACAGGCAGCAGCATGGCACTGACCACAATGGCTGCTGAAGCACAAGTGCTGACGTGGGCATTCAAGGGCGTTTCCTCCCCTGCTCTCCTTACCTCCAGCTGGTCGTCATACCCGTCCTAGCGCTGCCCGCACCCCTCCTCCCAGCTGTAGGGCCGTCCTCCCGGAATTGGGAATTACCCCCCTCCCCCGCCAGAGTCCCTGGGCCCCCAGCCCCTTGTGCTTTTCCTCAGACTCAGGGCAGGGTCACCCCTCCCCACTGCACACAGTCCCCACCTCCCTTAGGGCTGACGGGTGCTGCCACAGCTGCCCAGGTAGCAGTGAGACCCCCTTCCCCTGCGTTCTCAGCTCCACTCTGAGTTGGGGACCAGGAAGCTCTCCCCAAAGTGAGTGGCCTTAACCTGCCTATGGGCTGGTCACTCTTGACTCCCCACCTGTAAGGGAGGGCCTACATTTGGAATCCGGGGTGACTTAAGGAGGTGGTGGAGGACCCCCTGATGGGTACACTCCGCCAGCATCAGGACCCTGCGACCTGGCGCCCTTGCCTCCTCCTAGGGGCCCCTGCCTCCCCACCCCCTGCCTCCCCACCCCCTGCCTGCCCCTCCCACGCCCCTCCCCTCCCAGGCGTGCTGCCTGCCCCAGGCCCCGCCTTCCCAGGCCCCGCCCCGGGCCCCCGCCATCCCAGGCCCCGCCCCCCAGGCCCCAGCCCCAGGCCCCTTCCCAGGCCCCGCCTCCCGGGCCCCCGCCTCCCCGGGCCCCGCCTCCCCGGGCCCTGCCTGCAGGCCGCACTCCAGGTCGCAGTTGGCACAGCGCACCACCTCCAGGCCGGCCCCGGAGCTGTCCACGAGGAACTGCAGCAGCCGGTCCACCGGGGGGAGCCCGCTGGGGCCCTTCACCGCCGTCTGGTGTCTGCGGAGCCGGTGCAGCCAGATCAGAGGCCCCTTCCCCAGGCTCCCTACCCCCTCCCCACCTTCCAGCCGGGAACTAAAAATAGGGTGGGGGGTGGGTGCCGCCCAGCAGGCTGGCATCTGCTATAAATATCCCAGTCACTGCTCACTCTGACCCCGTCCTGGGCGAGTCCTGGGAGCTCAGGGGCCGGGACCTGGGATGACCAGGCGAGAGTCCGCCCTCCAGCCCCTCTCGGGGCCTCGGGGAGTTTACGGCCATGCCCCGTGACCCAGCCGGCATCCCCTGCTCCTATTGACCTAAGATTTCAAGGACCCCTGAGTGAGGGCCTGGGGTATTTCAGGGACCCCTGAGTGAGGGCCTGGGGTATTTCGGGGACCCCTGAGTGAGGGTCTGGGAGATTTCCGGGACCCCTGAATGAGGACCAGGGGATTTCAGGGACCCCTGAGTGAGGGCCTGGGAGATTTCCGGGACCCCTGAGTGAGGGCCTGGGGTATTTCAGGGACCCCTGAGCGAGGGCCTGGGGTATTTCGGGGACCCCTGAGCGAGGGCCTGGGGTATTTCGGGGACCCCTGAGCGAGAGCCTGGGGTATTTCGGGGACCCCTGAGTGAGGGCCTGGGGTATTTCGGGGACCCCTGAGTGAGGGCCGGGGGGATTTCAGGGACCCCTGAGTGAGGGTTTGGCGCCGTGCTCGGTTGGGGTGCTCCAGTAGCACGAAGTCCGGAGGTGACATCCACCCTGGCCTTTGGCTTTCTGTGGAGCCCAGGGCGGGAACCCCAGACCTCAGCGGATCTGACCTGCAGCAGGGGCCGGAGCCGCCGTTGTCAGAGCCCGCCCCGCCCCGCCCCTGGGTCTCCCCGGAGAGAGGCCGGGGCCCCGGGCGGACTCACTGGCACAGCGGACAGGCCAGGCGGCCGTCGGCGGCGCGGCCCCGCAGGCAGCCGGCGCAGACGTGGTGGAAGCAGTCCAGCAGGCACGGGCGCTCGAACGGCGCGTGGCACAGCGGGCACACGAGCGGGTGTCCGCCCGCCGCGTCCGGGGCGCCCGGGCCCTCCAGGGGCGCGAAGATGGCCCCCGACATCCGCCGGCGGGGGTGCCGGGCCGCGCGGGGCGGCGGCGGTCAGGGGCGGGCGCAGCGGGCCAGGCTGGGGCGCGGGGCGCGGGGCGCGGGGCGCGGGGCGCGGCGGATGGGCAGGCGGCGGGCGGAGGTCGGTCCGGGGCCCGCGCTCCGGCCTCGCCCGCACCCCGCGGTGCCCTGGAAGGTCAGGCGGCTGGACCGGCCCGCTCCCTCCCGCCTCCACCTCTCCCCGCACCCCACCCCAGGAATCCGCCCTCCTCCGGGTGACCCGCCGGCGACGCCCCTCCCGCGCGGTGCCCCCGCCCACCTGCCCGGCCGTGGGGTCCGCCCCGGCCCCTGCCTCCCAGTCTGGACGGAGGAGCGGCGGCGACATCGCGACTTTGAAGGATGCGCCACGCGAGGGTCCGAGGCCCCACCGGGCAGACAGGACCCTGAGTTCGCAGCCGCCGGAGCCCGCGGGGCTGTATCCATCGGCCCTGAGCCGGGCAGGAGTGGGTCCTCGTGGCCCCAGTTCCAACGCGGCCCACTGGGGGCGCCAGAGAGCGGTGCCGCCCCACAGACCGCCGGTACCGCGAGGGCGCGGGAGGGCGTGGCAGGTCATGGACCTCTCAGAAGCTCCGAGTTTGGGAAGAAGGGGGCAGGCCTCCCAGCGATGGGGTGAGGCTTTCAGGAAGTGAAATTCAGACTAG
Organism: Pipistrellus kuhlii; assembly: GCF_014108245.1. Taxonomy (NCBI): domain Eukaryota; kingdom Metazoa; phylum Chordata; class Mammalia; order Chiroptera; family Vespertilionidae; genus Pipistrellus; species Pipistrellus kuhlii. The sequence continues at coordinate 1,854,736 of NW_023425534.1, read as the reverse complement.
GCTTCCAAGGAAGCAGGCCCACCTTTTCTGCAAGGTCCCCTCTGCCCATCTAGGCCCGGGGAGCGCTCCTTCATCCGAGGATGAGTTCCTCCAGAATGCCCTTCTCCCGGGGTCATGGTCTGCTTCCTCTGCACGCTGAGCCCCGGGAAACAGCCCCTGCCCTTCCTGAAATCAAAGAGCCAAGCCCAGAGCTTGTCCCACATAAAGTGCTCAATAAACTCTTTTTAAAAATATATATATTTAAGAAATGAGGAACCTTTGTAATAATATGAACAATAAAGATTGATTAAAAAAAAATATATATATATATATTTTTTTTGCCGAAACTGGTTTGGCTCAATGGTAGAGCGTCGGTCTGCGGACTGAAGGGTCCCAGGTTCGATTCCGGTCAGGGGCATGTGCCTTGGTTGTGGGCACCTCCCCAGTGGGGGTTGTGCAGGAGGCAGCTGGTCAATGATTCTCTCTCATTGACGGTTCTAGCTCTCTATCTCTCTTCCTTCCTCTCTGTAAAAAATCAATAAAATATATTAAAAAAAACTTTAAAAAATATATATTTTATTGATTTTTTTACGGAGAGGATAGGAGAGGGAGAGTCAGAAACACCGACAAGAGAGGAACATCAATCAGCTGCCTCCTGCACACGCCCCACTGGAGATGTGCCTGCAACCAAGGTACATGCCCTTGACTGGAATCAAACCTGGGACCCTTGAGTCCTCAGGCCGACGCTCTATCCACTGAGCCACACCGGTCAGGGCCAGCCACTGTGATTTTAATTTAGAACATCTGAACTGTTTTTCTTCTTGTCACAGTCAATCGACTGTAGGCCTGGGGAAGACCCTTGCTATTCACCTTGTGGGCCATGAACCAGCAGCAGCAGCTCCTGGGCATGAGCCAATGACAAGGACTGCATTTTATTTTACATAGATTTTTATATAGACACCTTATAAGTATGTTCCCCCAAACATAAAGCTGGGAACTCTCTAGGCAACTTTATTTAAAAAAATATTTTTATTGATTTCAGAGAGGAAGGGAAAGGGGGGGAGGGGAAGATAGAAACATCAATGATGAGAGAGAATCATTGACTGGCTGCCTCCTGCACAGCCCCTATTGGGGATGGAGCCTGCAAGCCCAGCCCGGCAGGTGCCTTGAGCAGGATGGGTTCATGGGTCGAGGCTCAACCACTGAACCACACTGGCTGGGCTAGGACTATGCATGTTAACCAGCCCCCAGGAGACTTCCTGACACCAGGCCATTTGGAGAAGAACTGGCAGACCTGGAAACCAGGAGGTTGGTGGGAGGGCAGCTTGCATTTGAGATGGTGAAGGGGTCACACAGGAGAGCGTACCTGACTGGGAGATACAGCCCCAGCTTCCAACTGAGTGCCAGGTAGGAAGAAGCCAGAGGGCCCTCGATATTGGGACCCCAGGGCCAGAAGGGCCTGGCCTCTCCCCACGTTGATGGGTTCCACTCCCATCCTATTAGCTGGTAATTCGTGCTAGTGAATTTCTTTTTCTTTTTTTCTTAATATATTTTTTATTGATTTTTTATAGAGAGGAAGAGAGAGGGCTAGAGAGTTAGAAACATTGATGAGACAGTATCATCGACCAGCTGCCTCTTGCACACCCCCTACTGGGGATGTGCCCGCAACCAAGGTACATGCCCTTGACCTGAATCCAACCTGGGACCCTTCAGTCCCCAGACTGATGCTCTATCCACTGAGCCAAACCGGTTTCGGCTGTGAATTTTTCTTTCTTTCTTTCTTTTTTTTTTTTTAAACGTTTTACTTTTCTTTCTTTCTTTTTAAAAAATATTTTATTAATTTCACGTATTTTATTAATTTTACAGAGAGAAACTGAGAGGGGTAGAGTTAGAAACGTCGATGAAACATCGATCAGCTGCCTCCTGCACACGCCCCACTGGAGATGTGCCTGCAACCAAGGTACATGCCCTTGACTGGAATCGAACCTGGGACCCTTCATTCCACAGGCCGACGCGCTATCCACTGAGCCAAACCGGTCTCGGCTCGGCTGTGAATTTCTTTTTCTTCCTAAGCCTCTGAAACGTAGAGCGTCCCCCTTTTTTTCTCTTTGGGCTCGATCTGCTCGGGCTCCCCCACGCCCACCCCTCGCAGTGAGACAATCCACCCAGCCCCCGTCCCATCCTCCAGGCCTTCCACCAGACAGGCTCTGCAGACAGGGGAAAGCAATCGCTCCCCGATCGCACCGAACAGGGCGCAGCGATGACGGAGGGGCGGGGCGGAGCGATTGGTACGGCCTGGGCCCTACGTGCCCTGCGCGCTGCGGCTCTTCGCGCCTGCGCAGTGCGCTCGGCTTCCTTTCTGCCTCCGCGGCCGCCATGGCTCCCGTGGTGAGTGCGGCTCCGCGTGAGGCCGCGGCTCCGGGGCGGGCACGTGGGCCTCGCGGGCCCGGCTCCTGCGCGGCTCGCGCGGGACGGCGTTCGGCAGCGTCCGCCCGGGGCTGGGCGGGCTGGCGGGCCGGCGAGGGCCAGGGCGGCCGCCCGGCTCCGCGCGCCGTGGGCGGAGGAGGCCGCGGCCTGGGGCCCGGGAGGCAGAGCCGCAGCGCCCGGAGGCCGCGGCTCGGGCCCCGGCTGGCGGCCAGCGGGCAGCCGGGGTCCGCGGCTGCGGCCTGGGGCCTGCCGCCGGGGTCTGGGCCTGGTTACCGGGCGGAGGGCGGGAAGGAGCAGGGACCTGCCGCCCCTGCTGGGAGCCGCGCGTCCGGGAGCCCGGGGCCCGGGCCCGGGGACGAGTGCCGTGTCCGCGGAGGGGGTGTGATTCCAGGGAGAGGCCGACTCGGAGGATCCAGGAGGAAGTCGTACCGGGCGCAGCCGGCCGGACCCTCGGGCAGCGCTGGCTCCGGCGCCGGGCAGGGACCGGGCGGCGCGGCGCCCACGTGTCGCCGCCTGCGGGTCGCGCGCTAAGCTGTCGCTGGGAGGAAGGTGGCTTCCTACCCACCCCTGCTGTTGGCGCCCCTGCTAACATTTCCGGCTCCTTTACTCTCTCGGGTGGGCCTTTGAGGCGTCTGTGCATTTGTGTGTTTCTGGTGTAAAACTGTGACGGCAGGGCTGATTTTTATTTTATTTTTTTAACTTGCTGGTTGTGCATTTCCGGGGGTAGCTCTGAAAGCAGCCCTCTGGATTGTAACTGGGAGGAGAGGCCTCGGAAAGGCAGTGGTCTTCGCAGTGGCCGAATGTCCGAAAAGTTGGCCCAATTATTGCAAGTTTTAGATGAAGCTCCGAAGCATGAAGGGGCTTTAGGGTTTAGGTCCTGCAGAAGCTTTTTAGAGTGGAGGGGCAGGTGTGTAGATCGGACAAAAGCTTTGTTAGTGGTGGTGGAGTTTGTACAGGGAGAGGTTGATGGAAGCTCCTTTGTGAGGGTAAAGGAATGAGAACCGACTGGCAGATGTGCCCGCTGATGGTTTGAAAATGCCGGAAATGGCTGACGGTGGGGTTGTAACTAGAACCGAGGTTCCCTCACCCTCCTCGGCGGTTCTGGGATGTGAGGTCACCTCGCTGCTCTGAGGAGCTGGTGGGACAGGTGGAAGGGGAACCGGCTGCTCTGGGCCAGGACCTGGTCTGGAGAGTCAGGACAAGCATCGATAAAGGTTAGAGTTGTTTCAGGTACGGAAGCAGTTGTATGCCTGTGCCTGAGTCCTGGAGTGAAATAGGTACTTACGGGCATGTCATGGCAGGGGGGGAAGCGTTTTATTGTGGCTCGTAAGCTAACAGCGGTCCGCAAGCCGAGCCTCGAGAGCCACATGCAGCTCTTTGGCCCCGTGAGTGTGGCTCTTCCACAAAACACCACGGCCTGGGCGAGTCCATGTTGAAGAAGTGGCGTTTTAGAAGAAGTTTAAGTTTAACATGGCTCTCAAGAGAAATTTCAATTGTGCTGTTGATGCTTGGCTCTGCGGACCAATGAGTTTGCTGACCACGGAGCTAACAGACTCTCACGCCCTTCGAGACGGGAGGCTGGACAGTGTAAATGGTCAGGAGTTCAGGAGGGGTTTCCCGTGGCAAAGGCCTGGCTCGCCGGTGTCCTGTCCCCATTCGGGGGCAGAGGGTGGCCCTCGGCGCCCTTGGAGGGAGCACAGCCCTGTGGTTTGCACTTGAATGGGCTCTGACACCCTCGGTGATGTTGGTTCTTTTAATTTTCTGTGATGGGAGCTTGTGCCGTCATCTCTGTTTGTCCCTTTCTCAGAAAAAGCTCGTGGCGAAGGGGGGCAAAAAAAAGAAGCAGGTTCTGAAGTTTACGCTGGACTGCACCCACCCCGTAGAAGATGGAATCATGGACGCTGCCAACTTTGTAAGTTGTGCCCTCGACGCCGAGACCTGCGGGCGCTCACTCTGCTGCGTCCCGGGCCGCGCCTGGGTCTGGCTGCGCTTGAACGGAGCGCGGTCTGGGTTCTCAGCCCTGGTGTCTGCGGCGGGGGCGGGGGACAGACAGGGGCGGGGGACAGACGGGCGGGGGACAGACATGGGCTGCGGACAGACAGGGGCGGGGGACAGACAGGGGCGGGGGACAGACGGGGGCGGGGGACAGACGGGGGCCGAGGACAGACGGGGGCGGGGGACAGACGGGGGCAGGGGACAGACGGGGGCGGGGGACAGACGGGGGCGGGGGACAGACGGGGGCGGGGGACAGACGGGGGCCGGAGACAGACGGGGGCGGGGGACAGACGGGGGCGGGGGACAGACGGGGGCGGGGGACAGACGGGCAGGGGACAGACAGGGGCCGCAGCACGTGTGTCCAGAGAACTGCCGCCTCCGCTTGTTTCCTCCTCCAGTGCCCCAAACGATTTTATTCAAAAGTCACCAGGGAACAGGCAGACGTCCTCAGCTCCACATCCCCTTTGCGCTCCGTGTGACCGACATTAAGTGACAGACCCTGGTCCTCAGGGACGAGGGCTGCCCGGCCCGGCCCGGCCTGGCCCTGCCTGCTGGACCGGCGGGGCGGGCGGCGGCACCTGCTGACTTCCCTGTCATCCCGCCCGAGCGGCCGCCTGCGGTGAAGGCCCGCATGCTGAGTGCACTGGGAGCTGGGTGTTAGGTCTGCCTCTGAGCTTGGCTGTTCCCCAGTGCTCCTCTATTTCACTTACATGTACAAAAGCCAGCCTTGGCCTGCCAGTGTGGCTCAGTGGTTGAGTGTTGACCCCTGCGTGAATCAGGAGATTCCCAGTCGGGGCACGTGCCCAGGTTTGGGACTCAGTCCCCAGTAGGGGGCGTGCAGGAGGCAATTGATTCAGGATGTTTTTCTCATTGATGTTTTTATCTATTTCTCTTCTCAAAATCAACAAAAACATTAAAAAAAACAAAACACATCACTTTAATACTAGGTAAGTGTGCATAGGAAATGAGTTCTAATTTAGATTTCCCGTGAGAAACCAGATAGCAAAACGGAAGAATGTAAAGACAAAGTGAAGGCAGATCTTGAAACGAGGAGCCTGTTGAAACCCGTGTTCAGGAGCTCCAGTGAGTGGAGAGTATAAGAAGGAAAATGAGAACAATAAGTCAGCCAGTTGCACTGACTCCGCAGCCCAGGCTTGGCATCTTACTTTCCTCTCTGCAACTGCGCTTGGGAGTCAGGCTTCTTATTTTGCTCCCTTCCCTCTGCTCATCTGTGCCTGTGATTGTCTTTCCTTCCAGAAGTCTCCCTAGGATAGAAAACGTCACTTATGAGGCTGAGGTGCAGGAGTCGAGTTCTGACCAATCACTTTACTCACCGCCAGTTTATCGTGGATTGGGGGTTTAAATAGAGGACTGAGGAATTGCAGCTGAAAGGGACTTCATATCATTGCAATAGAAAGAAAACCAAAAACAAGCAAAAGGGGGCGGGTGAGAGAACCAGAAAGAATATTCCTTTTTGGACAAAGACCCCTGAAGGCCACAGAGGCTGCTGAGAGCCCGTCGCCAGTCTCCTGGGTCATCGCCCCGCTGCACCAGGCGTGTGGGATTGTTGTGGTCACTATTATCTTTTGGTTAATCCTCACGAGGATTGTTTTCATTGATTTCAGAGCGGAAGGGAGGGAGGAGAGAGAGATATCCACGTGAGAGCCACATCATTGGTTGCCTCCCCAGTGCATCCCACCTGCAACCGAGGTATGTGCCCTCGGCTGGAATCGAACCCTGGCCCTTTGCACACCAGCCATGGCGTCACTCTGTTTGCTCCTTGTACTAGGTTGCTGAGGACAATGCTTCATGCTCCTTAGGTTCAGAAGTTGCTTGTAACTTTGGTTGCTTGGAGCAGTTTGGCCCTGGCGTTTCTGTCAGCTGGATCTTTGACCCATGAGTCAGTGTCTTCCATGTAGACACACATTTGATCTTGTGTGGAACCAGTCAAGTATGTTCATGCTAGGATTTTGTTTTCATATTTGATTTGTAAATAAAGTTGAATAGTGCTATTAAAAAAAAAAAAAAAAAGATTTGCGCCCTAACTGGTTTGGCTCAGTGGATAGAGCCATGTTCGATTCCGGTCAAGGGCATGTACCTTGGTTTCGGGCACATCCCCAGTAGGGGGTGTGCAGGAGGCAGCTGATCCATATTTCTCTCTCATTGATGTTTCTAACTCTATCCCTCTCCCTTCCTCTCTGTAAAAAGTAAATAAAATATATTTTAAAAAAGTATATATATATATTATTGATTTTTTACAGAGAGGAAGGGAGAGGGATAGAGAATTAGAAACATCGATGAGAGAGAATCATCGATCAGCTGCCTCTTGCACACCCCCTACTGGGGATGTGCCGCAACCAAGGTACATGCCCCCGACCGGAATGGAACCCGGGACCTTTCAGTCCGGAGACCGATGCTCTATCCACTGAGCCAAACTGGTTTGGGGGGGGGGATATATATATATATATATATATTTTTTTTAAGTTTTGCGTGAGAGAGAGAAACAGCAGTTGGTTGCTTCCACACACGCCCTGTCCGGTAATCGAACCCATCCTGTTAGTGTACAGGTCAGTGTTTCAACCAAGTGACCACACTGGCCAGGGCGATAGTACCATTTTCTAATTGATGTTAGATTTTAGATCATATATTAATTGCTAAAGATTAATTTCTACAAAAGATTAAACATTAAAAAGACGTCAGTGGCCGGAACCGGTGTGGCTCAGTGGATGGAGCGTCAGCCTGCGGACTGAAGGGTCCCAGGTTCGGTTCCGGTCAGGGGCATGTACCTTGGTTGCGGGTACCTCCCTGGTGGGGGGTGTGGGGGAGGCAGCTGATTGATGATACTCATCGATGTTTCTGATTCTCTGTCCCTCTCTCTTCCTCTCTGAAAAATCAATAAAATATATATTAAGAAAGAAAAAAAAGACGTCAGTGTAAGTAGTATAACAATCCAGTGATATGGGTGATTGGGTGACGGTGTTAATTGGTCAATTGGATGGTTTTTTTCCAGGAGCAGTTTCTTCAGGAGAGAATCAAAGTGAACGGAAAAGCTGGGAATCTTGGCGGAGGGGTTGTAACCATTGAAAGAAGCAAGAGTAAGATCACTGTGACGTCTGAGGTGCCTTTTTCCAAAAGGTAGGGGGAGCTGAGTGCCACTCGCCTGCACCCGAGGTGGGGTGTGCTCACATTGGTTTGGAGTTGCACCTGTGAACTGGAGCAGTGCCTGTGTGTGTGTGGGTGCCTGTGTGGGGGGCGGTGCCTGTGCGGGGGGCGGTGCCTTGTGTGGGGCGGTGCCTGTGTGTGGGCGGTCCTGTGCGGGGGGCGGTGCCCGTGGGGGGCGGTGCCCGTGGGGGGCGGTGCCGGAAGGAATGCCACTGTGATAGTGCTCAGCTTTGTGGCAGTGTCTCGGCAGTAAAGGGCAGACCGCAGAGTGCCTTCCCAGGATGATGTCGCTCCTCTGCCTCGGCCACAGGGAGGAGCTGTCCGTTTTAATTCCATGTTCTTCCACCTGTAAATATCACTATTCTATCAGGAATCTGAAATGTCGGTTTTTTTTTAGACAGGAAGTGAGAGAGACAGACAGGAACATAATTGTGAGAAACATCAGTCTGCCTCCTGTAGTCACCCCGACTGGGGATGGCACCCCCAACCTGGGCATGTGGCCTGACCAGGAATCAAGCCCTCGACTTACTGGTGCGCCCAGCAATGCTCCAGTCAACAGCTATTCGGCCAGGGCTGTCTGGTTATTGCTTTGAGGGTGAAGTTAAAACAAACACAAGTTGCTAAAGATTTGGGCATGTTTATATGCAGCTCCTAGCTCAGAGCTGGGCATATTCTTAGGAGTTTTTTTAAATTTTATTTTATTTTTTATTATTAAAAAAAACATATTTTATTGATTTTTCACAGAGAGGAAAGGAGAGGGATATAGAGCTAGAAATATTGATGAGAGGGGCACATCGCCCAGCTGCCTCCTGCACACACCCCACCGGGGATATGCCCGCAACCAATGTACATGCCCTTGACTGGAATCGAACCCGGGACCCTTGAGTCCGCAGACCGACGCTCTATCCACTGAGCCAAACCAGTTTTGGCGATTTTTATTTTTTATTTTTATCAAACTCAGTGAGATAGTCAAAGGTGTGTGAGGAGAAATTGGTTATAGTACAGCCTTTTGTTTTTAATGAGGTCAGTTGAGAGGTGACAAGAGCGTAAGTGAAGGACTCCTGTTCTGCCTGGCTGATGGGTTGGATAGAGGGGCCGTTGCAGCTCAGGGAGGGACTCCAGGGTTACACAGCCAGCCTGCCAGCTTCCTGGAGCCCTGAGGAGGGCTGTGATCGCCCTGTGACCTGTCTGTTCACCGACCTTGTGAGAAAGTCTCCCAACACAGCTTACTGGTTTCCACGCATGCCCTGCTCACCGCCCCATGGCGAGGGAAGGAGCCTCCCTCTGAAAGCTCTCCTGTTGGTGAGCGAAGTCCTTTCCTTTGCCCGCCCAGGTGCTCCCAGCCTAACTTCTCTGCTTGTCTCCGGACTTCTGCAGCTCTCCCCCTAGTGAAATCTCACACCCCTGAGTGCATGCGGCAGATATAATAAAGGAACAGAGTACTTTTTAGATGGAACAGCCAGAGCGGGTGATTTTTATGTCGGGAAACGTGGATAGAATTTAACCGAGGTCTTCACATTGTTGGGAAGAGGACTGTTGACGTAACGCTGTTGGCAGTGTTCATTCTTGGAGATGTGACTGTCCCGTTAACATCCGGGACCTTGTGAACATGCCAGTTTGCCTGTGCGTTTCATTTGTCCTCTGAACAGTCCGAGCTGTCAGAAAGCATGGCTCCTGTTATAGAGGGAGGAGCTGCTGGGAGAGGGCACTTTGAGCAGCAGTGGGTTTGCTTGTCTAGTCCCCCTTCTCTGAGGTCGGGGAAGGTCTGGAGTAGATAGAACCCAGGCCTCTTCAGCAGACAGGTGAGTGAGGGGCGTGCTCTCCCTGCGCGCTGGGCCAGCGCGGCGGGTGGCAGCCTGTCCCAGGCGTTGGGTAGTGAGTGTCACAGAGCAGAGTGAGACGGCCCTAAGAAGCAGCCCCAGAGCCCGAACAGCCTCCCACCGAGGTCCGGGGTCCGAGGTCGGACTCCAGGAGGTGATGTGCGCTCACTGGAAACTGCTTCCTCAGACAGGTGCTAAGGCTATGTGCTTATCAGTTACCATGAGCTCCTCCTCCAGTGGCGTTTCATTTTCAAAATCATTTCACAGGCGTTTGCTATTGTTTCACAGACAACTCTTACATCGGGTCTGTTTCCATTTTTATTGCCAGTGCAGATGGAAGGTGGCTCCTTATTGTTAGCCCATTGGCCTGCTATGTTCGCCTTGTCTTTGCCGTTTTTTTAAAGGTGGGGAAACACCTTGAATTGTAATGACCTTGATTGCAAGGGTTTCATAAAAGTTACAGTATTTGAGACTAAAGAAGGCCCGCTGTGTAGAGGAGTTCTCAATGTCCTCTCTCTGCAGGTATTTGAAATATCTCACCAAAAAATATCTGAAGAAGAATAACCTACGGGACTGGTTGCGCGTAGTTGCTAACAGCAAAGAGAGTTACGAATTGCGTTACTTCCAGATAAACCAGGATGAAGAGGAGGAGGAAGATGAGGATTAAAGCTCATTTATCTGGCAAATTTTGTATGAGTTCTTGAATAAAACTTGGGAACCAAATCGGTGGTTTTCCTTGTATCTCTGCAGTGTGGATTGAACAGAAATGGAAATCACAGTAAAAGGGCTTCACTGGGATCTGCTCACTTTGTAATTAGACTCTTTCTGCCGGAAAATGTCAGTTCTCGCGGGAGTCACAGCAGAGTAGGAGAGTGAGGCTCCCAGGGGAACTGACAAGGGTTTGACATCCAGCGGGTGTGAGGGTGTGGGGGCGTGAGCTCCGTTAGTCACTGTTTTGCTTTAATAAATGATTCAGGAGTACAACCACCGCGGGCTCCTTATTCAGTGAAAGCAAACCAGTGACTTCTGTCTGAGCCCCTCCAGGTGGGAACATGGCAGTGCCGATAAGACGGGATGCTGGACGTTTGTCTTAATTTTTGATGACAGTTATTATGTATGTTAATCTGTCTTCTTCCTCTAGAAATAAACTGGTCCTTCGGCGATGCTGCGCACTCCACTGCCCCCAGGAAAGGCTTTGGAGGCAACTCCAAAAGTCCAGGTTTTACACGGAAATGCACAAAATGAATATGTACATACTCCTTGATTCTCCAAGTCTTTGCAACACACTGTCTCTCCAGCAGGGGGAGCTGGAGACGAGGAAGAATAGAGCTTCCAGATGTCAGCATCTGTGCAGGTCCTGGGTGGGAAGTCTGCTGCTCAGACCCCAGTCTCTTCACAGGTGGGGTTGGGGGGCAGAATGAGCACAAGGGACAGTGATGGGGAGAGAGTTCAGGCTGAAAGAAATGTTGAGATGCCGGGGACAGTCACTCCGTGCATGTAGGCCGTGGCTGGGTGTCCTGCAGTCATTCAGCAAACGGGCACTGAGCAGGACCCAGCCCGCTCCTGCGTGACCCAGGGCAGCACAGGGACACGAGGGCTCCTGGGGATCTTGTTGCCGGTGCAGAGGCCAAGGTCTGCAGGAGGCGACCGCAGGCTGCACAGATGTGATTGTTGCTGACACATCCAGGTTTTCCAAGTGACTGGAGACAGACCCTGATGCCTTATGCCCCTCTAACACAATTCTGCAGAAATTCTGCATTGTCTTAGGACTGGTGTGTAGAACCCTGTTTGACAGAGCTTGTCCTCAGCTGACTGCCACCCTGGGGGTTTTGTGCTCTGCTGGCGTCGTAGCCGGAAATTAGACCCTGGGGTCCTTCCGTGACTTCTCTGTAGCATTTGCTGCTCCGTGGGTTGCCTTGAACTCATGGAGGCTTTGCCGTTTCATTTGCCATGATGAAGGCTCTAGCATTTTCTATTTCTATGCAAATTTCCCAAAGAATTGTTTTCATGTTTCCCTCCCGGAAGGGGGTTGCTTCCAGGTTTCCCTGCGGCTGCAGTCGCTCTGGCTCTCCCCCTGCCGTGAGGGCCGTGTAGGAAGTGAATGACTTGTCATTGCATTGATGTTGCCCTGCAGTAATTGTCTGGTAGTAAAATATTAACGTGGGCTGAAATTAGCATATACTTAAAGAAACACACAAAACTCCCAGGTTTTAAATCTTGTAATAAAATTGGAACATTGGTTTTTCTATGCCTTTTTGAACTCTTGTAATTGAGTTTTGATCACATTTTATATTAAAGTGGCTAACATGTGGCTACTGTTACTGTGCAAGGGTTTTTTTTTTTAAAGGGATTGTCATGTTGATCTATTTAGAAGCAATTTATCAATAGTTTGTCCTCCTGCCTAACTGCCGCTGACAGTGAAGCTCCCGGCGCCCGTGCCGCTGCCTCCGTGAGGCGCAGTGGCCAGAGCCGAGCTCTGCGGAGCCGCAGGGCTTCCGTCCTCACACATCAGTGCCTTCTCTGAGGGCGATGCCCTGGGAACCTCCGCACGGTCCCCCGCTCACAGGGTGCCGGGAGCGCAGACCAGCTTCCTTTGTACCTGCCCCGGAGTCACCTGCCTGACCTGAGGCGCAGGAACAGGTCGGTCCCGGGAGCTTCTCGCTGAGATTGAAGATCACAAAGGACGTGAATAGGAAGCTGGAACGGTCACCACCAGCAAGTCCCCCTTGGCACGGCTCGCTTGGAGGTTTAGTGTTTTCCTTTCAAAAGCCGCCTTGACCCTCTCTGCTTTTCCCAAGGGGCGACCTTGGCCCAGAGCCCAGGGCCCGAGCTCCCCATGTCAGGCGTGGGGCGGGCAGGGGTTCGGTCCTGTCACACAATGTGCCGGGCATCAGAGCTCGGCCTTTAGGGGACACTTTCTGGGGAGGTGAGCAGGACCCTGTGGGGCTAGGGGAGCCTCAGGGAGCCTGGGAGTTGGCTTTGGGGGCCACTTCCTTCCTCTTGCTGTTGGGTTCTTCCTGTGACCCCCCACCCCCCTGCCCCCCAAGCTTATCAAGTGGGAGGAGGGGACACACCTAGGATGGGGTCCCTGATGGGCAGTGACAGAGCAGGGCTGGCTGGGCCAGAAGCCACTTGGGGGAGCCTGGCTGGTTCCCACGGGGTGCGGCTGAGGTGTGAGCAGCCTCTGCTTTGGGATGCTCTGCTGTGGCCGCGCCTCTTTCTGGAAGATAAGAGGCCTGGTCTGGGCTGTGCCATCCCAGCCAGGAGGCCGTGTGGAGGAAGTGGGGGGCGGGGGCGGGCCTGCCTCAATGGTGCCAGGAGGGTGCTGGTCTCGGGAAGCACCCTAAGGTCTTGTCACGGAGACCTTTTCCGGCCGCTGGGTTTTGCGGGTCCACATCCTCTCTCCCAGGCTGCCAGGCCGGCGGGAGCAGTAAGGCTGTGTCCAGGCGCTGCTCTAAGACCCGTACAAGCACTCAGGCCGCGGACCGGAGCCTGCCTTTCTATCAATAAGACCCCCCTGCCCTCCCCAAGTGATTCGGATTCTGGGGGAAGGCTCCGCCAGAGGAGAGGCTTCAGTGCCGGCCGGTGAGAGGCCTCATTCCAAGGGAGGCTGCTCTTGAGGCCCAGTTGGAGCTGGGCCCCGCTGGCTGGGGGTGTGGGAGGCAGCACTTCCCTGCCCTAAAGGGGCCTCTGCCACGTGGGGCCATGGATGGCCGTGAGGGGACATGCTGCTAAGGGAGCTGTCCTCAGGATGGGACCTGCCTTCAGGAGTGTGTGACCGAGTCACCAGCGTGCAGCCCCGGCCTCGTGCTTATATGTCTGACCCTCACCTGCGGATACTCCCCACTGGTTTCCAGAGAGAGGGAGGGAGAGGGAGAGGAGGAGGGAGAGAGACGTGGCCGAGAGACACACACTGGTTAGCTGCCTCCCACCCACGCCCCTTCCAGAGCTGAGGTACTTGCCCTTGACCAGAATTGCACCTGAAACCCTTCAGCCCGAGGGCCGACACTAACCACTGAGCCAGTCTGGCCAGGGCTAACGCGTATGTTAATTTTTAAACAATTTATCTTGAATTTCCACTGACGTGTAATCACAAGCTCTGAACAGCAAACAGGAAAGTCTTGTCTCCTGAAACTGAACCTTCATGGCTCCACTCCTTGTTCCCAGGATTGCGGAACTGGCTGGATTTTCACTTTTTTGGGGGGCGGGGATGGGATGGAGAGGCTTGTGAGAGCATCAACCCCAGTGAAGCAGCTGGAACTGCTCTCCCGCCTTCCCTTTCTTGGCTGGTCTGGGAAGCAGAGCCAAGGGGTGTGTGTGTGTGTGTGTGTGTGTGTGTGTGTGTGTGCAGGGGTCGCTGTGGTGGGAACGATGCTGTTTCTCTGACGTGGGACACACTCTGCTGTGGAAGTGTCCTGCCCTCATCCTGCACGCGGGGCGGGGCGGGGCGGGGCGGGGCTGGTAACGGGTGGCATGTTGGTGGCGCTTAGGGTATTTCCCTGGGTGGTTAGCAGGCCTGGGAGGAGCAAGGCCACTTTGTCAGGGGAAGTGCAGGCCTGCCCGGGCACTGGTGTTGCCCCCCCCCCCCCCCCGATGCCTGGTGATGGGAAATGCAGCCCGGGACCAACAGCAGCCTCCGCCTCAGCCTCCGCCTCCGTGCCCCAAACCATCCTGCCGCTCCTGTTGGGGCCCTTCGTCTCCAGTGGGTTGAAAGCGACCCCGGGGAGAGCTTCCCAGCTCCTTCCCTCGCCCGGGAGTGAGGAAGCAGCTGCGTGGGGCTGGCTCCCAGTGGGACGGGGAGGGAGGGAAGCTGGCTCACATCTTCAGGCCACCATTTGCCTGGGCACAGCGTCCGCTGCTCAGACTCCCTGTGGCTGGGGCTGTGGCCAGGACAGGCACTCACTCTCCTGGTTCCCCCAAGGCCCAGCAAAGACGAGCCCTCCTGGCGATGCCAGTGTGGGGGGGTGGGGTTAGGTGTCAGCCAGGACCCCAAGGGCTGGTGCTCCAGCAAAGAGCTCCTTCCCAATGCTGACTCCCAGGCCAGGCAGGTCGCTGGCAGCCACGTGGGCTCCAGTGGGCTCCGCAGATGTTTACTGCCCTCTAAGCGAGCCAGCCACCCTGCCGGCCACCCCGCCGGCCACCCTGCCGGCCACGGAGGCCTTGGCGCCTGGAGCAGCTTTAAGCGGCAGGTGGGCTGCTTGGCCGCGCCCTCACATCGGCACCTTGGACAGCGGGAGCTGGTGGCCGCGGCGCTCCTGAGGGAGTTCCAGGCCCAGAGGACGCGATCCGCACCCCCTCCCGCCCGCCCGCCCGCCCGCCCGCCCGGGCCTGGGTCCAGCGCGGAGGGCCCTTGGAAGCGGGCACGTGGGCGGTGGGAGCGGGTGCGATGGGGCGGGGAGCCAGCCTGCACGGAGGTTTCTGAATCAATCCGACCCCTGACAACGGAGCGCCCCGTCCCGCGTGCGGACACACTTCCCTGTGGCCCTCTTCCCAAAGGAGGTCGGAGCGGGGTCAGAACCCAGCCCCAGCCCTTCGGAACCCCGAACCCGGGCCCGGCGCATCCCGGCGGCCGGGCGCGGGCGGCGGTTCGGGCCTCCCACCGGCCGCTCGCCCCGGGCGCCGCCCGCTCGGCCGGCCGTCGGGCCCCTGGCGCGCGGGGACCCCGACGGCTGCTCCTCCGGGGCGCGGCCCCTCCCCGCGCGGCGGCTCCGGACTAGTCCCCAACTTGTCCTCCGCCGCTAACTAGTCGTGCTGCCGGAACGATGGGATGGGGTTGCCACAGCAACCAGACTGGACGTCACAATCCGGGCCCGCGCGCCCCCCCGCCGCCGCCGCGCCGCCCGCGCTGCCACCGCCACCCGCGCCGGCGGGGACTGGGCTGCGGGCGCGGAGCGAAGGCGGCCGAGCGGAGGGGGTCGGGCCGGGAGGGTGGAGGTTTGGGGGGGCGGGGGGGCCGGCGGCCGCCATCTTCTCGCCGAGGCCGCCTCGCCCGCCGCGCACGCCGGCAGCGGACGGGTTAAGGCTGGCACCGCGCCCGGCGGGCGGGGGGCGCCACCTCCCCTCCCCCCCGCCCGGGCATGCGGGGCCCGCCGGGCGCCCAGGAGGCGCCGCCGCCGCGGCTGTTCGCGGGCCGGATGGAGAACGAGGACGAGATGTCAGGTGAGGCGCGGGGCCGGGCCGGGGCCGGGGCCGGGGCCGGGGCCGGGGCCGGGCGCGGGCTCCGGGCTCCGGCTCCGGGCTCCGGGCTGCGCTCCGCCCCCGCGCCGCTGCCAAGGGCGCAGGGCGCGGCCGCGGTCGGGCACGGGCGCCGCTGGGAGGACGCGGGCGGGGGCGCGGGGCCCGGAGGGGCGCGGCGCGGGGGGCAGCCGCTGCCCTTGGAGGGCGGCCTCTCCTCCCCGCGCGCCCGGCCTCCGGGGGCCGGGCCATCGGCTCCGGGGCGGGCCGGGTGCGGCCGCGCGTGGGGACCCTGAAGCCCGGGCTGGAGCCGCTGCCTTCCGGCCACGAGGGCCTGGGCTTGGGGCTGTCTGTGGGCTCCTGCTCCCCGTGCCCGCCCCGAAGCACTTCGCAGCCACGGTGACCCCAGTGGCCTCCCAGCCCACCTGCCTGGCTGGGCCTGCCGGCCTCGCCCCCGCTCAGAGCGGCATACACACGGGAGCCGGCATGACAGTCTTAGCTGACCGCTCCCGTCCCTCTGGGACAGCCCCCCGCCTGGCACAGCGGGCAGGGCCTGCGCCCTCCCTCCTGGGCGGGAGAGACCTGTGGGCCGCCCAGGGCGCCCTGGCCCAGTGTGTGCCTTGCCCCGGGGAGAGAATAGACCACAAGCTGGCACCCGGACTCCTGTGCAGGAGGTGAGGAGAGGGGCCCAGCGGGAGCAGCTGCCCAGGCCGCATTGCCTTCCCGGAGAGGGAGCCCTCGGGGGCCGTGCCCACAGGGCCTCCCCTCCCGGCCTGTGTGCCCGCTTTGACACGGGAACCGGGCCCTGCTGGTGCCCAGCCTCACCCCACCGTTCAGACAGTCCGGCCAACTTTGCGAAGTGCCTGCTGGGGCGAGAGGAACGGGGGGTGAGGTGGCCCACACGGGTGGGGCCCCGATCCAGGGAATTAGCGGCATTTCCTGGGGGGAAGGCAGAGGCCGGCACAGGCAGGGGAACGTGGCTGTTTCCTGCCCGGCGGGGGGGCTGGCTGCTCGGTGCTCCGGGCGTGGCCCCATGCGGCACTTAGGGGGACAGTGGACACCTGGGCATCCATCAACAGGCTTATTCCGGGGACTTCGCCGACCCCCTGGGGGTCCCCTGTCCCCTTCTCCTGAAGTCTCTGCCTCTCCCTGCTCGTGTCGCGGTGCCCACTATGGGCAGGGGAGGGCCCAGAAGTGCCCTCAGGCTGCAGGCACCAACTCCCTGTGCGTGGGCCAGCGCCCCTGGGCTCGGTCAGCGTCACCTGCCCACCGCCGGGTCTCCCTCTCCCTGCTGGTGCCCACGCTCCAGGGTGGGGGAGGCTGGCCCGAGGCCCCAGGAACCCCCAGGCCCTGCAGGGGAGAGGCCTGCTTCGGCCGCTGTGGCGTGCGGGCTGCAGTCCCCTCCACCAGCAAGACCTCACGTGCCCCCGCCCCCCAGAGCTTGTCCGGAGCCTCCCAAGCCCCTGCCTCTCTCCCTGTCCCTGCTTCCAGCCCCTGTTCCCTCCTGCCGGCCCCCTCCGGAGCCTCCTCACAAGTCCTCGCTGCCCGCCCTCCCCCCAGCAGCCCGTCACCTTCGTCCCACCATCAGGCCCCTGCCCTGCGCACACTCCGCAGGCACGCTGGCCTCTGCTGCTTCTGGGCCCCCTGCGCCCTCCCCCTGCTCGCCCCGCCTCCTCCCTGTCAGGTCCAGCTCAAGGTCACCACCTGGAGGCTTGACCTCGCTCTGTGCAGCCCCCGTGGCCCCGCCCCTGCTCCTGCGCAGTCACTGGTGCTGCCTCCTCCCTGGAGGACTGCTCGTGGGGGCTCCCATGGAGGGCAATGGCCTCGAGGTCTGGGGGCCCAGAGTCCCTAGGTCACCCCTCGCCCGCAGTCTTCCCCGGCCCAGGCCCAGGGGGCCCCTCGCCCTCCGTCACAGCAGCCCTGCAGCCCTGGCCGGAGCCCTGGCCGAGCCATCATGTGGGCCCGGAGCCGGCAGGTTCGGCGCCTGTTTGCATGGAGCTGGCGGGCGGGCGCTGTCACACTGAGTCTGGATCTGCAACAGTTGGACTTGTTACTGGTCAAACCCACTTTCTCTCCACTCGCCCGTCCCCCCCCGCCCCCCCCCTCCCCCGGCTTCCCACACAGTGCTTTGCCCAAGCAGCCCCGGCGGGAGGCAGGCGGGCCAGGGTGGTGCCGGCCGCTCCGGATCCCCGTGGTGCTGGTGGTGCTGGTGGTGGCGGTGCTGGTGGTGCGGGTGCTGGTGGTGCGGGTGCTGGTGGTGGCGGTGCTGGTGAGGGCGGACGGAAGCAGGCAAAGCAAGCGCCCACGAGCGGCCGGGTCCTGGCTCTGCCCTGCTGCCTCAGTGTCCCCACTTGTGGAATGGGGCCTGGCAGGCTACCTCACAGAGGGTATTGTGAGGGCCGCTGAGCGGGCGGTGGAGCAGTTAGGTCACAGTGCCCGCACAGCGTGCCCTGTGCCCCGTGGCTGCTGGAACCAGCACCATCCCGGGGGCAGCCGACTGCCTCCCCGAGCAGATGCTGCCCAGACGCGCACCCTCACCCCGTAAGCAGGGGTGGGAGGCGGGGAGGAGGGTGAGGGGGAGACCACGCTGAGCGGCCTCTGTGCCCCCTGCCCGCAGGACTGGCCCCAGTCACCTTAGGGCTCCTGGAGCCCAGGGGCCAGGAGGGAGTGACGCCAGCCTGCTCCCAGGCCGTACCGCCTGGCCTGCCCCGCCCCCACTGGGGAAGGCGGGTTTGGGGTGTCCGGGAGCCCCGTAGATTTAACACTATCGGGAGGAGGGAGGCAGAGCGGCCAGTTTGCCCAGTGGCTTGGCGTGGGGCATGTACCTCACTCTGTTCATCAGAGACTGAGCATCTGTCACTTCGTCACCTCACTCCCCCCGTCAGTATGAGCCCAGCCACCTATGTCACCCTCCCACCCCACATCTACCATCACCCCAAGACCAGTCAACCAACCATCTACCCACCAGTCACCTCCCACATCACCTACTTCCTACCATCCCCCATCCATCCCCCCTGTACCCTCCCCACCATCCATCCATCCCCCCTGCACCTCCCCACCATCCATCCCCCCTGCACCTCCCCACCATCCATCCCCCCTGCACCTCCCCACCATCCATCCATCCCTGCATCCTCTCCTCTCTCCATCCATCCCCCCTGCACCTCCTCACCATCCATCCCCCCTGTACCCTCCCCTTTCTCCATCCATCCCCCCTGCACCTCCCCACCATCCATCCATCCATCCCTGCACCCTCCCCTCTCCATCCATCCCCCCTGCACCTCCCCACCATCTATCCAACCCTGCACCCTCCCCTCTCCATCCATCCCCCCTGCACCTCCCCACCATCCATCCATCCCCCTGTACCCTCCCCTCTCTCCATCCATCCCCCTGCACCTCCCCACTCCATCCATCCATCCCCCCTGCACCCTCCCCACTCCATCCATCCATCCCCCCTGCACCTCCCCTCTCTCCATCCATCCATCCCCCCTGAACCCTCCCCACTCCATCCATCCATCCCCCCTGCACCTCCCCTCTCTCCATCCATCCATCCATCATCCATTTCTGGGCTGTCTTCCCTGGTGAGGTCCTGGATGCAGTGCGGAGTGTCTAACTCTCTGGGGCTTTAGCAAGTAAAACTTTTGAGACTTTCCACCTTCTCTCTTTGGCTCTGTTCTCATCTCTCTCTCCCCCACCCCTCTCTCTCTCACACACACACACACACACACACACACACACACACCCCTCTGGCCCTGTCTCCGGACCTGTGGTCTGGCTCCCTGAGTCATGCCGGCCCTCTCTCCGTCCCTGTCCGCCCTGGCCCTGCTGCTGTTACCCCCCCGCCTCCTGCCAGGGCTCTGGGTTTGCATGGGGCCTCTTTCCTGCCCTGGGCTGCCAGCTGCCCCACCCTCACCCCCTCCCCAGCCCCTTAGGGTGGAAGCCTCACCCACTCCCCCGCCACCCCCACCTGCCTGCCCTGCACGCTCAGGCCTGACGCTGTCTCGCTGAGACACAGTGAGGCGATGTCTGGGTTCTGTTAAATGTCATAAATAAATTATTAATCCTCTCTCTGGCAGGAGTCCCCCCCCCCCCATTATCAGCAGCGGGCCTGTGGGGTCAGGGGGCTCTCCGAGGTCTGACGGCCCTTGTCTTGTCCAGCCCTGGGTGGCCCTGGGAACCCCTGCCCCGCAGAGCCTGAACCAGAGCCCTCCCCTCCCTCCCCTCCCTCCCCTCCTGCCGTCCTGACCGCGCTGGGCTCCCGGACTCTGCCTGCCACGGGGCATCCCCTGCCATGGCCTTGGCACTGTTCATCCCAGTATCTCACTTCCATCACCTGTGAGGCCGCAGTGACAAGCTCATTTTAAGGATGAAACGATGGGTGCAGTGGGGCGACCCCCAAGGGAAGGGCTGGGGTGAAGCCTGTGCTCCCTGTCCCGCCCTCTGGCCACCAGGTGGGCGTGTGCCCGCTGGGTGCCAGGCTGGGGTGGGGAGTGCCGAGCTGGGGCCCCATGGCTGGCAGCTGTGCTGGCCATTCTAGCTCCCGGTGATGGAGCCCAGCTCCCGGCCCCCGGCCTGGGAGCCCCATCCTGTGAGCGCCTTCCCTCTGCCGTCACGTGTGTCTTTTGCTCTGACCACCCTGTGTGTGCAGAGCTCTCTGGGCTGGCCCTGGCCTCCGGACTGGGCTGCTGCCCGAGGGACCCTGTGAGCTTCCCGGCCAGGCGGCCCGGGTGCCCTCGGAGTGCCCAGGGCGCTGCCCCAAGCTGGCACAGGCCGTCTGGTTAGTTTCGTTAAGTAACCGCGGGAAGGTCTGAGCCTGGGAGCCCTGCGCCCGCAGGGAGGGGTCAGGGCGGGAGGGGGGGAAGGGAGGGCCGGGGAGGGAGGGGTCAGGGAGGGAGGGGGGAAGGGAGGGGCTGGGGAGGGAGGGGTCAGGGAGGGAGGGGGGAAGGGAGGGGCTGGGGAGGGAGGGGTCAGGGAGGGAGGGGGGGAGGGGAGGGGCTGGGGAGGGAGGGGTCAGGGAGGGAGGGAGGGGGGGAAGGGAGGGCCGGGAGGGAGGGGTCAGGGAGGGAGGGGGGGAAGGGAGGGGCCGGGGAGGGAGGGGTCAGGGAGGGAGGGGGGAAGGGAGGGCCGGGGAGGGAGGGGTCAGGGAGGGAGGGGGGGAAGGGAGGGGCTGGGGAGGGAGGGGTCAGGGAGGGAGGGGGGGAAGGGAGGGCCGGGGAGGGGGGGGTCAGGGAGGGAGGGGGGGGAAGGGAGGGGCGGGGGGGGAGGGGTCAGGGAGGGAGGGGGGGAAGGGAGGGGCTGGGAGGGAGGGTCAGGGAGGGAGGGGGGAGGGGAGGGGCTGGGGAGGGAGGGGTCAGGGAGGGAGGGAGGGGGGGAAGGGAGGGCCGGGGAGGGAGGGGTCAGGGAGGGAGGGGGGAAGGGAGGGGCTGGGGAGGGAGGGGTCAGGGAGGGAGGGAGGAGGGGAAGGGAGGGCCGGGGAGGGAGGGGTCAGGGAGGGAGGGGGGAAGGGAGGGGCTGGGGAGGGAGGGGTCAGGGAGGGAGGGGTCAGGGAGGGAGGGAGGGGGGGAAGGGAGGGCCGGGGAGGGAGGGGTCAGGGAGGGAGGGGGGGAAGGGAGGGCCGGGGAGGGACCATTCTGGTTCTGTCACCTGCCAGCTGTGAAACAGATGCAGGCATGCCGAAACCGGTTTGGCTCAATGGATAGAGCGTCGGCTTAGGGACTGAAGGGACCCGGTTCCATTCCGGTCAAGGGCATGGACCTTGGTTGCGGGCACATCCCCAGTAGGGGGTGTGCAAGAGGCAGCTGATCGATGATTCTCTCTCATCAATGTTTCTAGCTCTCTATCTCTCTCCCTTCCTCTCTGTACAAAATCAATAAAATATATTTAAAAAAGAAAAAGAAAAAAAAAGAAACAGATGCAGGCAAGTGCAGAGACCCTCCGCGCCTCGGTTTCCCCATCCACACCGGGTGACAGTGCCAGGCCCAGTGCCCTCTGAGCGATAGAAGTTCACGTGTGCCACCTGCGGTGCCTGGCACAGAGGGGTGTGGGAAGGTGCACTGTTATCACGTGTTACCCTGAGGAGGGCCCGCCCAGCTCACGCCTGCCTCCTGCAGGGCCTGGGGCCTGGGGCTGAGCCTGGGCCGGGCGGGAGCTGGCGAGGGGCTGGCGGACTTAGTGCAGGGCCTGTGCCCCGGCCGCTCTGTCCCCATGGCCCGCCCCTCCCCCGGCCCCGGCCTGGGAGCCCCGCAGGCGGAGAGAGCGGCTGATTGCGGTCCTGAGTGGATCCATGGCGCCTGGCTGGAGGCCGGCGGGTGCCAGGGCACTGCCCGGCGGCCGGGGGCTGAGAGCGGCAGGAACGGGCAGGACAGGGAGTCCGAGGCCTCGTCTCCCTGGCGGAGCGGCCTCGCCCTCCCAGGCCGTGCTCCCGGGCAGGCCCAGGCCGGGGCTGGGAGGGGTGGGGCGGGTGGCTCCCCAGGTCTGGTCTGAGAAAGCGGGCCCCTGAGGAGAGGAGGCGGAGAGTGGGGGTGGGGGTGGGGCAGGTCACAGAAGCGTGAGGGAGAGGGCATGACGGGGGGGGGGGGGGGTGGCCCTCCTGGGGCCAGTGCCAGCCTGGAAGGTTCTGGAGGGCTCCGTCAGCAGCTGGTGCTGGCCCTGGGCTTCGGGGCTGGAGGCAGAGACGGGCTGCCCGGGGCAAAGGGTGCAGTCTTGCCCTCGGAGGTGTGTGCTGGGCGTGGGTGAGGTGTGCCCTCTCTGCCCAGGCTTCCTTCTAGAAGCCCTGCCGCCGCCTGTGGTCTCCTTGTCTGCTCGCTGGCCACTCGGTGGCCTTCCCGTTCGGGGCTGCCCCGCACGGGAGGCGGCGGGAGGCGGCGGGAGAGGCCCCTCCCGGTGACGTCAGCGGAGCCGAGCCGTTACATAAGCGCTGGGCATTGTCTGGGCGGAGGCGGCACTGCCCAGGCCTCTTGCTCCCTGCAGCGTGGGGAGGAGGGGGAGAGGAGGGGAGTGGAGGGGAGGGGAGGGGAGAGGAGGGGAGGGAAGGGGAGGAGGGGAGAGGAGGGGAGGAGAGGGGAGGGGAGAGGAGAGGAGGGGAGAGGAGGGGAGTGGAGGGGAGGGGAGGGGAGGGGAGGGGAGGGGAGGGGAGGGAAGGGGAGGAGGGGAGGAGAGGGGAGGGGAGAGGAGAGGAGGGGAGGGAAGGGGAGGAGGGGAGGAGGAGGAGGAGGGAGAGGGGAGAGGGGAGAGGAGAGGAGGGAGAGGAGGGGAGTGGGAGGGGAGGGGAGGGGAGGGGAGGGAGGGAAGGGTAGGAGGGGAGGAGAGGGGAGGGGAGGGGAGAGGAGGGGAGAGGAGGGGAGGGGAGGGGAGGGGAGGAGGGGGAGAGGAGGGAGGAGAGAGGGGAGGGGAGAGGAGAGGAGGGGAGGGAAGGGGAGGAGAGGAGGAGAGGGGAGGGGAGAGGAGAGGAGGAAAGGGGAGAGGAGGGGAGGAGAGGGGAGGGGAGAGGAGAGGAGGGGAGGGAAGGGGAGGAAGGGGAGAGGAGGGAGGAGAGGGGAGGGGAGAGGAGAGGAGGGGAGGGAAGGGGCGGAGAGAGGAGGGGAGAGAGAAGAGGAGGGAGGGAAGGGGAGGAGAGGGGAGGGGAGGGAAGGGGAGGAGAGGGGAGGGGAGAGGAGAGGAGGGGAGGGAAGGGGAGGAGAGGGGAGGGGAGGGAAGGGGAGGAGAGGGGAGGGAGGGAAGGGGAGGAGAGGGGAGGGGAGGGAGGGGAGGAAGGGGAGGAGAGGGGAGGGGAGGGAGGGGAGGGAAGGGGAGGAGAGGGGAGGGGAGGGGAGGAGGGGAGGGGAGGGAGGGGGGGTGGGTGGCGTGGACAGGCATCCGGTCCCCAGCCTGGCTCCCGGCCAGCCCGGCACTGCCCCCTGGGACCACTCTGAGGGTCCCCGTGGCCCCAGACAAGCTGCCCCTCCCCTGTCAGGGCTGAGGGACAGCCCCCTCTCTGGCCTCAGCCTCCTCGCACCCTCCCCGGTGGTCCCCGCGGTGCCCGGCCCTGTGCCCGCAGCCCAGGCCTAGGCCACCGCAGCTGTGCCTTCCCGTGCCCGGTGCTCAGCGGTGCCCTCGCTGCTGGTCACGCCCCGAGTGGCCCCAGACGGCGGGCACTCCGGCACGCTCAGGCCGCCTCTGTTTGCCCCGCAGGATGGGGGGCGGGGCATACAGGCAGGGCTGGGGAGGTCCCAGGTCCCTGGCCACCCTGGAGGAGGCCCAGAGCAGAGGGGCCCAGGCGGGGCAGTCCCCCCTCTCCCGGGGAGGCGTGGGGTGTGTGCGAACCAGGCCGTGGGCGTGGGTGTGGGTGGGCCACCCGCTGGGCCCAGTCACAGCGCCCGTGGCTGCTCCCAGCGGGTGGCAGCGGCAGCCCCGAGGCCAGGGTGGGGCCTTTCCCCTCTGCCTTGGGGACTGGGTGGGGGGGCGGGGGCGGGGGCGGGGAGGGGTGCAGGGGCGTCCCAGGCGGGCGTGGGGTGCCCCATGTGGAGGACAGGGGCTGGTGTGTCCTGGGGCACGCTGTGTCTGTGGTGTTCGGGTCTGACGTGGCCAGTCACCAGCATAGAAGGTTCCTGGGGGGGCCTTGTCCCATTGACGTGTTTCCCAGCGCCCCCTTTCCCAGGGAAAGCCTCTGGGGGGCCCTGGACCCACCTCCTCGGTCCTGGGGAGCAGTCCTCAGGCTGAGGCTCCTGGTGGTGCGCCCACGGGGGAGGCTCTCGCCCCCTGAACCGGCGCCTGGGGGCACCGAGGGACGGAGGGCACGCTGGCTTTGGCACATGGGCCCCCGGCTGGCATGGAGCGCTCACTCTGTCTGGCTTTGGCACATGGGCCCCTTTTCTGGGCTCTTGGGGGTTCTCTCTGGAAGCTTCCCTGGCCTGAGGGACAGGTGTGTCTGGTTTGGGTGGTTGGTGTGGCAGTGTTTTTGCTGTGTTCGCCCCCAAGGGGACCCTCCCTCTTCCCCCCGGTGACCGGGTTTGGTCCCCAGAAGCCCAGGGCTCACTGCCTGTGTGGGTGTGATGGGGCGTGTCCCTGTGTGGGTGTGTGTGCCTGTGTGTGTGTGTGTTGGGGGTGTCCCTATGGGGGTGTGTGTACCTGTGTGGGGATGTGTACCTGGGTGGATGGTGTCCCTGTGTGGATTTGGTACCTGTATGGGTGTGACGGGTGTGTGTACCTGTGTGGGTGTGATGGATTGTCCCTGTGGGTGTGTACCTGTGTGGGTGTGATGGATTGTCCCTGTGGGTGTGTGTACCTGTGTTGGGGGTGTCCCTGTGTGGGTGTGTGTGCCTGTGTGTGTGTATGTGTGTTGGGGGTGTCCCTGTGTGGGTGTGTGTACCTGTGTGGGGATGTGTACCTGGGTGGATGGTGTCCCTGTGTGGATTTGGTACCTGTATGGGTGTGACGGGTGTGTGTACCTGTGTGGGTGTGATGGATTGTCCCTGTGGGTGTGTGTACCTGTGTTGGGGGTGTCCCTATGGGGGTGTGTGTACCTGTGTGGGGATGTGTACCTGGGTGGATGGTGTCCCTGTGTGGATTTGGTACCTGTATGGGTGTGACGGGTGTGTGTACCTGTGTGGGTGTGATGGCTTGTCCCTGTGGGTGTGTGTACCTGTGTTGGGGGTGTCCCTGTGTGGGTGTGTGTCCCTGTGTGGGTGCATGTGGGGGAGAGGCAGTGTGGTCTTCGATTCCCATTAAGGGGCCCCAGAACCCTCCCCCAAACCCCAGGCACTTGCTGTTCAGCCCCCGGGTCCTGGTGATGCCCCTCCCCCAGCCTTCCAGCCTCACCTGGGCCGGGAGGGCGGAGAGGGCCGGCCGGGACGGCTGGGTGGGGGGGGGGCTGCGTCCTCCCGGGGCCTCAGCGTCAGCGAGGCCTCTCTGGTGGCTCCGGGCTCCGCGGTGTCCCCTGAGCGCCCTGCAGGGGCTGCGGGCCGGGCAGGGCGGGCGTGCTGAGGGGAGGAGAGGTACCCGGTGAGGGAGCCCGCCTCCTGGGGCTGGGCTTCCTCACCGGCCTGTGCCCAGGAGGGTGGCGGGCTGGGGGGACTGTCCGGCAGGGGTGAGGTGCGGCTGGGGGTCTGTCCGGCAGGGGTGAGGTGCGGCTGGGGGGTCTGTCGGCAGGGGGTGAGGTGCGGCTGGGGGGTCTGTCCGGCAGGGGGTGAGGTGCGGCTGGGGGTCTGTCCGGCAGGGGTGAGGTCGGCTGGGGGACTGTCCGGCAGGGGTGAGGTGCGGCTGGGGGACTGTCGGCAGGGGTGAGGTGTGGCTGGGGGGACTGTCTGGCAGGGGTGGGGTGCGGCTGGGGGGGACTGTCCGGCAGGGTGGGGTATGGCTGGCAGCCGTGCTGGGGTCTGTCCGGCAGGGGGTGGGGTGCGGCTGGCAGGCCGTGGCTGGGGGTCTGTCCGGCACGGGGTGGGGTGTGGCTGGCAGGCCGTGGCTGGGGGTCTGTCCGGCAGGGAATGGAGTGTGGCTGGCAGGCCGTGGCTGGGGGTCTGTCCGGCAGGGGGCGGGGTATGGCTGGCAGGCTGTGGCTGGGGGTCTGTCGGAGGGGTGGGGTGTGGCTGGGGGTCTGTCCGGCAGGGTGGGTGCGGCTGGCAGGCCGTGGCTGGGGGGTCTGTCCGGCAGGGGGCGGGGTATGGCTGGCAGGCCGTGGGCTGGGGGTCTGTCCGGCAGGGGGTGGGTGTGGCTGGCAGGCTGTGGCTGGGGGGTCTGTCCGGCAGGGGTGGGTGTGGCTGGGGGTCTGTCCGGCAGGGGTGGGGTGCGCTGGCAGGCCGTGCTGGGGGTCTGTCCGGCAGGGGGCGGGGTTTGCTGGCAGGCTGTGGCTGGGGGGTCTGTCCGGCAGGGGTGGGGTGTGGCTGGCAGGCCGTGGCTGGGGGTCTGTCCGGCAGGGGGGCGGGGTGTGGCTGGCAGGCCGTGGCTGGGTGTCTGTCCGGCAGGTGTGGGGTTGTGGCTGGGGGTCTGTCCGGCAGGGGGTGGGGTGTGGCTGGGGGTCTGTCCGGCCGGCGGTGGGGTTGCGGCTGGCAGGCTGTGGCTGGGGGGTCTGTCCGGCAGGGTGGGGGTGTGGGCTGCAAGGCCGTGGCTGGGGGTCTGTCCGGCAGGGGGGGGGGTGTGGCTGGCAGGCCGTGGCTGGGGGTCTGTCCGGCAGGTGTGGGGTGTGGCTGGGGGTCTGTCCGGCAGGGGGTGAGGTGTGGCTGGGGGTCTGTCCGGCAGGGGTGGGGTGCGGCTGGCAGGCCGTGGCTGGGGGTCTGTCCGGCAGGGGGTGGGGTGCGGCTGGCAGGCCGTGGCTGGGGGTCTGTCCGGCAGGGGGTGGGGTGTGGCTGGGGGTCTGTCCGGCAGGGGGTGGGGTGTGGCTGGGGGTCTGTCCGGCAGGGGGTGGGGTGTGCGGCTGGGGTGTCTGTGGCTGGGGGGGGTCTGTGCTGGCAGTGGGTGGGGTGTGGGTGGGGGTCTGTCCGGCAGGGGCGGGGTGTGGCTGGCAGGCCGTGGCTGGGGAGTGCTGACAGTGGGCCTCCCTCGGGGAGTGCGGGTAACCCTCCTGTTCCCCCAGAAGACGACGACGGAGGCCTGGAGGGCTTTGAGGACTTCTTCCCGGAGGAGCCGCTGAGCCTGCCCAAGAAGAAGCACAAGAAGCCCAAGGAGAGCAGGTCCAAGGGGAAGCGGAAGAAGAAGGAGGTGCGTGGGGCTGGGCCTGGCGGCCTTGGGACACCCCGGGCCCGCGGGCGGAGACAGGGCCCGGCCTGCAGGGGGGGACCGGGCCGGGCCTGCAGGGGGAGATCGGGCCTGGGGGCGGGTACCGAGCCTGCGGGGGAGACGGGGTCTGCAGGGGGAGACCGGGCCTGCGGGGGGGACCGGGCCTGCAGGGGGAGCCCAGGCGGCTGCGGGGGAGACGGGCCGGCCTGCAGGGGAGAGCGGAAGTGTCACCCTGAGTGGATGTGCAGGGCCGTCCTGGGGAGATGGGCCAGGGGCCAGGGCCGGACACGCTGACAGCCGGCGGGTCTCAGCAGTGCCGCTGAGTGACAGCACCCTCATCTCCGAGCCGCCACACCCACTCCCTGTCTGTACGGGGTGACACCACCACTCCCCTCGGGCGCCCCGAGGGCCGGGAGGGTGCTCCGAAGAGGCAGGCGCCCACGGGCGGGATGGGAGCCGTTGTGCCCTCCCTGCAGCCCCGCTCCTGAGCGTCTCTCAGCGGCTGCTTCACAGGCCTGGGCAGCCGCTGGGTCAGCACAGAGGCCACCGGGGGGTCCCCGGCCTCAGGCTGGGTCTCCCCAATTCCCAAACGCAAACACCGGACCACGAGGGGGCCACGGCCTGGGGGCACCCCCTTCCTCCTCTCCCGCCCCAGTGGGACCCTCCCCATGTGGGCAGTGTCTGGACATGGTGGACTGGGTGGAGGGATGCGGGGTTGGGGGGCTGGTGCTTGCCTCCCCATGCCCAGCGCCCCCTTACTCAGGCCTCCCTCTTCTTCTGGACCCACACAAGCATGCGTCTGTCTCTGCTTTGTCTGTCTGTGTCTTCAGTCCGTCTCTGCTGGGCCTCTCAGCTTCCATCTCCTGCTCTCTCCTGTCTCCCTCCCTCTTCTTCCTTCTTCCCTCTCTCCCCCCTTCCCTCCCCTCCCTCTCCCTGTCCCTTTCTTCTCCCCTCTCCCCCTCTCCCCCTCTCCTCTCTCCCATCCTCTCCACTCTCCCTCTCCTCTCCCTCACACTCGCTCCTTCCTCCCTCTATGGAGATGCAGGTCAGGCTCTCCAAAGGGGTGCGGGGGGGGGGGGGCTGGGTCTGCTGATGACTGGACTGGCCCCCCCTGGCTGGTGCTGCCCCCTCCCCTGCATTCCCGAGCGCCTGGCTTGGCCAGTGGGCCCCCCATAGGGGGCGTAGGGGGCCTGGACCATGCTGTGTTCAGAGGTCAGGATCCTGTCCGCCACCCCCCACCCCCCTGAAATCTGGGTCCTCGGGGCGTGGGGAAGGGAGGTGCAACCTTTGCTCCCCTCCACCTCCGACCAGGTGGCCCCACGACAGGCGGGCGGCGGTGGAGGAGGAGGGGTGGGGGCGGCGGTCTGGCTTCCTGTGTGTGTGCAGGGGGGAGGGGAGGGGGGAGAGAGGCGGCGGCGAGTCCGGATCTGATTTGCATAAAGGAGCCGGACTGGGGCCGGAGCTCATGCAGATGAAGCTCCTTGTCAGACCCGGCGCAGGAGGGAGAGATGATTTCCACCTGTACTGCGGCGTTGCCATGGCAACCAATTATTCAGTGCTAAATTATAACTGTTTATAACGGTCGTGAATGGGGATGCTCACATCTGATTCCTTTTCCCTCTCCGTCTTGAAGGACCCGGACTGAGAATGACCAGCTCTCCCGGTCCTTCCTTTCGGGTTTAAACGCCTTGTTTTCGGGGGTGTGCCGTGTGCTGAGCGCTGGGCGGGGAGTGGGGGGCAGGCAGACGGGAGGCCTGGATCCAGAAACATCTGCAGAGCTGCGGGGAGGAAGGGACTGCTCACTCGGGGTCCCTGGGCCTGCTCTGGGGGCACGCCCCGTCCGCTGTGAGCCTGGGGCTCAGGGCAGAGACCCCCCCCCCGCCTGCCCCCCTGCTGCTGGCACCCTCGCCCTGGGCATAGCGGCTAAGGCAGCTTTGCAGTGGCTTCGGTGGGGACTCCACACGCCCACAGTCAAGCCCGAGGCTGCCACAGCCCACGGGTCACCTCAAGGTCACAGCCCCTGCCCCGCCCCGACTGAGAGCCTGTCGCTCAGGCCAGGCTGGTCAGGGCTCTGTCGCTCCTCCCTCCACGCTGCGGCTGCTCCCCTGACCTTGGCCTGACCTGCAGCTCCCCTTCCTTCAGTGTCCGGATTCAGAACCGATCCGGGTTCTCCAGCATCCGCCCCCCCCCCCCGCCACTGCCCTTCCCTCGCCCCCTCTGCCAGGACAGGGTCTGGGAAGGAAAGGAGGCTCAGCTCTCGAGGGTCCCGGCTGGCTGCGCAGATGCCAGGCTCCAAGGCCTCTCCCGCCCGCCCTCCCCCTCCCCCAGCCCCAGCCCGGTGGCTGAATGAGAGCCGTACAGGTGGGGTGGCGGGCGGTGCGGCTCTGCTGGTTGGGGGAGAAGGCGGGCGCAGAGAGGCGAGGGCACAGGCAGGGGTGCGGGCGACGCAGAGGTCCTGGCAGACCTGCAGCTCATCCCCCGGGGGTCTGCCAGGCCTGCTGCCCCTCCTCTCCCTCCCCCTCCATCCCTTTGCCGTTCCTCCTCTCCCCCTCCCTCCCCTCCATCCCTTCTGCCCTTCCTCCTTCCCTCCCCTCCCTCCCTCCCTTCCTACTTTCCTCCTTCCTTCCGCCCTCCGTCATTCTTGTCCTCTCTCTCTCTCTCTCTCTCTCTCTCTCTCTCTCTCTCTCTCTGTCTCTCTGTCTCTCTGTCTCTCTCGGCTCTGCAGGAGCTGTGCTGGCCGCTCCTTGCCTCTCCTG
Organism: Pipistrellus kuhlii; assembly: GCF_014108245.1. NCBI lineage: Eukaryota > Metazoa > Chordata > Mammalia > Chiroptera > Vespertilionidae > Pipistrellus > Pipistrellus kuhlii. Next base: position 1,824,738 of record NW_023425534.1, on the reverse strand, counting down.
CGCTCGGGGCCTCCGGCTAGGGCAGTGCCTGCTTCCCAGGGATGCTCAGGGCCACGCCCCCTTCGGGTGGCCACGCAGCCCCTCAGCACCACGCCACATGCACTGTGGTTGTGCCCAGGTTGGCGTGCCCTCCCGTGTGCCATCCTGGCCGCATCATTGGCTCCTGAGCAGAGTTGGGTGGTCGAGGGGGCTCTCCTGTTTCAGAGCGTTTCAGGCCTTCTCTTCCTCGGTGACCTTTGCTCTCCTGGCCACTCGGTGGCATCCCGTTGCCATGAGGGAGCTGAGGTCAGGGGCTGCAGGCGGGCAGGGCTCAGCGCCCCAGGCCCTCCGCGGGCCCTCCCGGTTCTCCCCTGGTCTGCACTGTGGGGTTTGTCCCAGGGCAGCTGAGGGCCATGGAGTCCCGCCTCTGCCGACCAGGCCGCTGTCCACGGTGCTGAAGCGTGTGGCCTCCTCCTCCCGCCCTTAGCTTGGCTGGGGTGGAGCCTCTCTCTCAGGTCTCTCCAAGGGGGACCTCTCCGAGCTGGCTGAGCCCTGCACCCTAGGGAGAAATGGGTGCCCCTGTCTGGTCTCCCTCCTCCCCAAAGGACTGGGGCCCAGCTGGCCATGGTGGCCACCAGGCCTGCCCGGCGGGCTCCGCACAGGACCTCGCTGTCCCAGGGTCCCGCAGGGTCAGTGTTCCGGGACACAGGAGGGTGGAGGCCGCCAGCCGGCACACTGACCGTTCTGAGGGCACCGAGGGCTGGGAGCGGGGAGCAGGAGACGAGCTGGGCGCCCGGGGAGCGGAAAGTGTGGGAGCCGGTGGCGGCTCCTTTCCCGGCCGAACTTCAGGGAGAGCTGCTCCTGGGAAAAGACTCCAGCTCCTCAGTGTGGTCCCAATCGGCAGACCCTGGGCTGGGCCTCCCAGGATTCCCCAGGAGACCTCCCCTCTCCTTGGCACCCTCCTCTCCTCCCTCCTCCCTCCTCCCTCCTCCCTCCTCCCTCCTCCCTCCCTCCCCCTCCCTCCTCACCTTCTCTTAGGCCTCTCCCCCATCGGTGTTTGGAGCTCATGTCTGGCTCTCCGTCAATCCCACGCCTCCTTTGCTCACCGTGTCCACAGTGAACAGCCAGCAGGAGGGTGACAGGCTGGTCTCCGAGCAGCAGCCCAGCCTCTCCCCTGCCCCCGCCCCCGCAGGCCCAGCTGGGGGGCGGAGGGCTTTGCCCCGGCCTCACGGCCTCTCGCCTTGCAGGGGAGCCATGACGAGCTGTCGGAAAACGAGGAGGATCTGGAGAAGTCGGAGAGTGAGGGGAGCGACTACTCCCCGAACAAGAAGAAGAAGAAGAAGCTCAAGGACAAGAAGGAGAAGAAAGCCAAACGGAAGAGGAAGGGGGACGATGAGGAGGCCAACGAGGAGGGGTGCCTGAAGGTAACCCCCGCGGCTGGCGGGGACCGGCTCCCCGAAAAGGCTGGAAACCAGGCCTGTTCCATGCACCTGTGCTGACTCGCCCCCTCCTGAGGCGGTGCTGTCATCCCCATGTCACAGACGGGGAAACTGAGGTAGAGAGAGGGGAGGTAGCTTGTCCACCTCTCACTGCCAATATGTGGCAGAGCCAGGATCAGAGCGGTGACTGACTGGCTCCAGAGTCTAAGCTCCTGGCCAGCAACCCCCCGGCCCCCCCAACCCGAATAGATGGCTCCAGAGTGACCCCATTATTCCAGCGTGGGCACACATGGTCTCACCCCAAGCCCCACGCTAACCCTGCACCCCTCATGCACTCTGTCCGAGCAGGTCCCCATCAGGGCTGGGGTGGCAGTGGCGGTGTTCTCAGCGCTGGCTGAGTCCCGCTTCTGGTGGCTGCAGGCACCACCCCTCCTCCCGCCGGCCCGACCTCCTGGCGGGACCCTGGGGTGGGGGTGCGGGGTAGGACCCCCTGAGTGCGTCTCTGGCCGTGTCTGCAGGAGCCCAAGTCCTCCGGGCAGCTCATGGCCGAGTGGGGCCTGGACGACGTGGATTACCTGTTCTCGGAGGCCGACTACCACACGCTGACCAACTACAAGGCCTTCAGCCAGTTCCTCAGGTGGGGGGGGGGGGCGGAGCCCGGCTCTGGGCGGGGCCCCTCCATTTTGGCAGATGGAGAGGGAGACCCTGCCTCCTTCGCTGACCCTGCACCTGGGGGGGGGGGTGGTGGTGGCCCCAGTCCGTCCCGGGGCCTGTGCCCTCCTGCCCTGCTCTGCTCTGGAGGCCCCTCTCCAGCCTCAGGCCCCGCAGGTTCTAGAAACCCAGCCAACTAGGAGATTGTCAGCCGCACCAATAGGGGCTCGAGCGTTTTTGGGGGCACTGCTGTCTCAGGCTTTGTCTTCTTCCTGCCCCCCTTTCTGCCCCATTTCCCGGCCTGGAGCCTGGGTCTGGTGCTGCCTGTCCCAGGTGTGGGAGATGGGGGTCCTGCCGGGTCATGGGGGTCCCCCCTCCACGGCCCTGCCCTCACCTCCCTGTCCCCCCTCCCTCCAGGCCTCTCATTGCCAAGAAGAACCCAAAGATCCCCATGTCCAAGATGATGACCGTCCTGGGCGCCAAGTGGCGGGAGTTCAGCGCCAACAACCCCTTCAAGGGCAGCTCGGCGGCGGCGGCCGCGGCGGCAGTGGCCGCGGCCGTGGAGACGGTCACCATCGCCCCCCCGCTGGCCGTCAGCCCCCAGCAGGCGCCCCAGCCCGTGCCCATCCGCAAGGCCAAGACCAAAGAGGGCAAGGGTAAGGCGGCGGGCGGGCGGTGGCACCCAGCCTGCGGGCAGGAGCCCTTCCTTCCAGGCCGGTCTCTGTCAAGGACCCAGGGCCTTGGTTGACCTTGACCCACATGGCCCTTCTCGGCTGCATTGCAGGGGCACTGGAGCTCCTTGGGGGCTGGGGAGAAGTGGGGGGCAGTGCTCAGAGCTTGGAGAGTTTTGTCCTGGCCCCTCTGGTTTGGGGGTGAGGAAGGGTGGGGGGGCCCAGGCGGCTGAGAGTCGGGGTCTCACGTGTGAGGCTGGGCTGTGCCCAGGGAGGAGGGGCCAAGGTGACCCCTCTTGCCCAAGCACCGGGTGGTCGGGGTCGGCTCCCGGAGCCCTGGAGGGAGGTCCAGGTACAAGTGGGCTCAGTGGGGTGTGCGGTGGGGGTGCTAGGGGCAGCAGAGGCTTTCTGCCACTTGACTCCCCGGGGACCTCCCTGGGTGGGGTGTCTGGCCCGTGGCAGGTGGGCACGCTGGTCTCTCCGGGCTCCAGTGGTGGGGCCACGGCAGCTCAGCCCTCCGATGCCCTCACTGGGCTCTGAGGGGACTCAGGGGGCTCCTTGTTTCAACCCCCAGGAGCTATGCCTTCTGGGACGATGGGCCCTTGGCCAGTCCCTGCAGGGCTGGTGGCAGTGACATGGGTGGAGCCGGCTCCTGCTGGCCCCTCGCTGGCCTCTGCCTGCCCACGGCCCTGCTTGCTCATCTCCTCTCAGGCTGCAGCGCTGAGCCATTGATTCCTGGGCTGCGCATTCAGAGCCTGAGATTGAAATATTTTCCCGCCGGCGCTGAGGGTGCTGCCGGGCCCCCGGCCCCAGCTCCCTGCACCGACGCTGCTGGAGGTCACGGCGCCCCGGCCCCCACCTCCCCGCTCAGCCCTGGGGGAGGGGTGCAGGCCCTCACTCCCCAGTGGCTGCCTGTTCTGTGGCCACAAAACCGCCTCCCTCTGCTGGCCCCCAGGAGCCCGCATCTGGGGGGATGGCAGGGGTCAGGGTGGTCTTGAGGTGGCAGCGGTGCCCAGGCGTGGGGATCACCGAGGCGGGCAGCTTCCTGCGCCAGATCATCCCTCAGGGCCCAGTGTGGTCCAGAGGGGAGGGCCTGGGGTCCGCTGGCTGTGGCTCCACAGGGACAGCTTCTTTCTGGAAGCGGGCAGGAGAGGGCTATTCCCCAGATGGCAGGGTGATTCTCGGCCCCCCCCCTCCCAATGCCTCTCTGAGCCCAGGTGCTCCTGGGAAAGGGCCACACAAACACGACCCCCTCCTGTTGCTGCCGTGAGGCTGAGCGGACCGCTGCTCCCTCCTGCCTCCAGGGCCCGGCGTGCGGAAGAAGGTCAAAGGCTCCAAGGACGCCAAGAAGAAGGGCAAGAAGGCGGCGGGGCTCAAGGTCCGCCTCGGAGGGATGGGCGGCAAGAGGAAGAAAGGCTCCTCGGTGAGCGTGGTGCGTGTGAGCGAGCCAGTGTGTGAGCCAGCATGCATGTGAGCACGCATGAACACGTGTGTGAACATGTATGCATAGGCGAGCATGAGTGTGCAAGCATGAGTGAACATGTGAGCATGTGTGTGAGCGTGTGAGCATGTGTGTGGGCGTGTGAGCATGAGTGTGTGAGTGTATGTGTGTGAGCATGAGTGTGTGAGCATGTGTATGTGTGTGTGACTCAGAGTGTGTGAACAAGCATGTGTGTGTGAGGGTGTGAGAGACACGGGACTGGGAGGTGGTGTGGGTGTGAGCAGCAAGCCCCAGCTGCTCAGGAGTGTCTGGGTGTGTGCCTGTGAGCGGCCCTGAGATGCGTTTGGGGGTGTGCCAGGGTGGGGTGCTGTGGGAGCAGGCTGACTGTGGTTCATTCTCCTGACGTGGCCAGGGGGCAGGCCCTCCTCTCTCGCACTCTCCCTTCTGCCCCCAGGCCTGCTGGCCTCAGTCTCCCAGCCTGGCTGGTGAGGGGCTCAGACTAGGTTCTTCCCAAGGCCTGCAGCGTGGGCTGGTGTGGGGCCCACCGCTGACCTGGGCTCAGCCTGGCCTCGCTGCCCTCAGCTGCCACCCATCTGGGCAGCAGGTGGAGGGCCAGCTGCCCCCAGAGTCCTGATGGGCCTGGTGCCCAGGGCTGAGGCCGGGCCAGGCGGGGCTCCGGGTCCTCCCAGGGCCAGCTCTGCGCCAGGTCAGACTGACCCCGAGGGAGCCCCCGGGACACTTGTCGCTCCTCTGCAGGGGACGCCCTGGCCCTCCCTTGCCCCTCCTGCTCAGGGCACTTGCTTCCCTCGCCTCGCCCAGCCCTGCAGAGGAGCAGACACGGAAGCCATTGCTCCGTCCTGGGCAGAGGCAGCGGACAGGGCCTGGGGTAGCTGCCCCGGAGGGAGCTGGGCGGCGGGCGGGGCCCTGCCTGGAGCTGGGCGCAGTGGCTCAGCGGGCACTGGCTGAGCACTCGCTGCCGTGCGGTGTCTGCTCAGCCGTGGTCCTGCTCCAGAGGCTCCGTCTGGCAGGGGTGTGGGCATCTCACTGGGAGGCAGCCAGCGACAGGCAGATGGCACAGGCCAGACCTGGCACGCAGGCCCTGCAACAGGTTCCGCTGGGGGAGGTCTGGGGAGGTGTCCCTGAGGGACCTGCAGGAGTTGGCGAGGTGGGGGCATGGCCTGGGGGGCGCTGAGGAGGGACATGGAGCATGGCTTCCGGGGGGGCATTAGGCTGGGCCCTTGGCGTGTCTGGCTGGAGGCGGAGACTAGATGAACCGCAGAGAGCCTGTGCCCGCAGAGCCGCCCCGGGCCCTGCCCCAGGCCCTCTGCCCAGGCCAGGGGCCCTCGGTGAGCCCCGGGGCGGGTCTGGGCTCACAGGTCCTCCCGCCCGCAGAGCGAGGAGGACGAGCGGGAGGAGTCGGACTTTGACAGTGCCAGCATCCACAGCTCCTCCGTGCGCTCTGAGTGCTCCGCAGCGCTGGGCAAGAAGAGCAAGAGGAGGCGCAAGAAGAGGAGGAGTACGCTCCCCGCAGGCTCCCCGCAGGCTCCCGGGGGAGGTGGGGGGCAGAGGCCCCGGGGGAGCGGGAGGCGCCCTCCTGCCCGCCTCCTCTGGCCTCAGCCAGGCAGCTCCGGAGCCCCCCAGCCCCTGGGCCCACGCCGGAGAGGGGCCTGTCCCAGTGAGGCAGGGGAGGGGTAGGAGGAGGGCAGGGCGTTTGCACAAGCAGAGAGGGCACCGGAGATGTGCCCATCCATCCTCCATCACCCTTCACCCACCCAGTCAGTCATCCACTCCTCTCCCACCTGCCCCGCACCCCCTTCCCCTGCCTGTCCTACCTGCCATCCCTCCCTCCTCCCTTCCTCCTCCCTCCTTTATTTTCTTCCTTCCCTCCCTTCTCCTTTCTTCCTCCCTCCTTCCCTCCTTCCCTCCCTCCGTCTTCCCTCCCTCCCTGTGCCCCCAGAGTTGCCACATGCCCTGCTCCCTCCCTGCTCCCTCCCTCCTCCATCCGTTCCTTCTCTCCATCTTCTCTCCATCTCTTTATGCCTTTATTTCCTCAACCATTACCCACAACATCCATTCACCCTGTCTGTCCGCCCACCATCCACTCATTCAACATCTGTTAAGTGCCCTGTGCCAGGGCGGCCTCGGGTGGAGACTGGTCGGGCCTCGGGCAGGGGGACGCAGCCCGCATGGCCACCTCTGCCCCTCCCCAGTGGATGATGGTGACGGCTACGAGACAGACCACCAGGACTACTGCGAGGTGTGCCAGCAGGGCGGGGAGATCATCCTGTGCGACACCTGCCCGCGGGCCTACCACCTGGTCTGCCTGGACCCCGAGCTGGAGAAGGCCCCCGAGGGCAAGTGGAGCTGCCCGCACTGTGTAAGCGGCTGGCCCCGCGGGTGCGGTCCGGCCTGGCTCCCAGGCCCCCGCTGGGCATCTGGGGACAGAACGTGGGGGGGTAGTGCCGAGCGGGAGGGGGGTCCCAGCAGGTGGAGGGTGTCGGGGCCCAGGGCGCCTCCACCTGCTCTGTCCCTGTCCCTGCAGGAGAAGGAGGGCATCCAGTGGGAGCCGAAGGAGGAGGACGAGGAGGAGGAGGGCGGCGAGGAGGAGGACGACCACATGGAGTTCTGCCGCGTGTGCAAGGACGGCGGCGAGCTGCTCTGCTGCGACGCCTGCCCCTCCTCCTACCACCTGCACTGCCTCAACCCGCCGCTGCCCGAGATCCCAAACGGTGAATGGCTCTGCCCGCGCTGTACTGTGAGTGTTACCCCGCCCCGCGCGGACGCCCGCCCCGCCCGCCCCGCCCACCGCGCCCGGCCCCGCCCGCCGCGCCCGGCCCCGCCCACCGCGCCCGGCCCCGCCCGCCGTCCCCGGCCCCCGCCCACCGCGCCCGGCCCCGCCCACCCCGCCCGGCCCCGCCCGCCGCGTCCGGCCCCGCCCGCCCCGCCCGCCGCGCCCGGCCCCGCCCGCCGTCCCGGCCCCGCCCACCGCGCCCGCTGGACCCTGCGCCGACAGGCTGACGCAGGCCACGCCCCCGAAAAACCACACCCACAAACAGGCCAAAACGCGCCCAGAAGTACCACTCCACCCGCTGAGGCCACACCCACGACGCTCCGAGCCCCACCCACCAAGGCCCTCGCCCCGCCCCAGCCCCGCGCCCCCGCTCCCCTCCCCACTGCAGATCGCCCGCACCCGCCAGAGCCTGCCCACTGGTGTGCCCTGGGGCCCCAGCCCGTCTGCTGCTCAGTCCGCTTCAGACTCAGCGGCAGTTCTCTCACCGGAGCCTGGAAAGCGGTTAGAGAGACAGGCGGTGGTGACAGTCTCACCCTCCCACCGCAGCCAATGCACTGGGCACCCCTTTAATCCCCATGAACTGGGACTTTTCTTTCACCCAGCGAGCCGGCAGCTGGGCGAACCCCCATTTCTAGCTGAGCAAACGGGAGTCAGGAGGTAAAGTGACCTGCCTAAGGCCACGTGGCCACAGAACTAGCCACTCAGACCCACACGCAGGGCCTGGCTCCTGTCCCAGAGCTGGAGTGGTGAGAGGATAGGAGGCCCGCGGGGCTGGCGCCTCAGTGTCAGCGGACACCCCCCACCGGTGCCCCCCCAGTCACCAAATGCCCCCTGCTCTGAGCTGCCCCCCGGGCCACCCCTGAGTCCTGGGCGGTGCTGTGGCCAGCTCTCCCATGGGCACCTGGGCTCCTGTCTATGTGTGTGGGATGCATGCAGACGCACACGCCATCTGTGCACAGCACACGTGGGCTCCTGAGGGCAGGCCTGTGCTGTGGGGTCACGGGGGTGCTTTCTGACTTGGGGGGCAGTGCAGCTCCCCTGCCTGCTGTCACAGGGTCCTCTGGGCGGGCCCTGCAGCCAGGCCCTGACCTGGGCGACCTTGCTCTCTCCACAGTGTCCGCCCCTGAAGGGCAAAGTTCAGCGGATCCTGCACTGGAGGTGGACGGAGCCCCCCACGTCTTTCATGGGGGGGCTGCCTGGGCCCGACATGGAGCCCAGCGTGCCCCCACCCAAGCCTCTGGAGGGCATCCCGGAGAGGGAGTTCTTCGTCAAGTGGGCCGGGCTCTCCTACTGGCACTGCTCCTGGGTGAAGGAGCTGCAGGTGAGCCGGGCCTGGCGAAGGCTGGGCCTCCGGGCTGGGCGGGAGGGGGGAGGCTTGTCCTGCCTGTGGCCCGGGCTGAGGGCTGGGGCTGGGGGCTGGGGCTGGCAGGGGGCCCGGGGCCACAGCCGGTCTGCCTGGTAACCTCTGCCCGTCGGAGCAGCTGGAGCTGTACCACACGGTGATGTACCGCAACTACCAAAGAAAGAACGACATGGACGAGCCCCCGCCCTTCGACTACGGCTCCGGCGACGAGGACGGCAAGAGCGAGAAGAGGAAGAGCAAGGACCCCCTGCACGCCAAGATGGAGGAGCGCTTCTACCGCTACGGCATCAAGCCCGAGTGGATGATGATCCACCGCGTCCTGAACCACAGGTGGGTGCGGCCGCCGCCCTCCGCTCGGAGACTGAGCACAGGCGGGTGTGTGCAGGGGCGGGGGGCAGGAGGAGGAGGATCTGCTGGCCAGCGGAGGGGCGGTCACACGCACCTGGGCGCACTCACACTGCGGCGGAGGCAGTCCCAGGGTCACACACACAGGGCCGCCGGGACAGACAGCCGCCTGCGACGGGCACCCCGCGGAAGTGCGGCAGCGGGGTGGGGGGCACTCAGCTGCGGCTTGGTCCTCCGGCCCCTGTGCCCCGGGGCCTCCAGAAGAGGGCGCTGCACCTGCAGGAACAGGGTCCTGTGGGCACGGCTCCAGGTCGTCCACTTCCAGTTAGAAAAGAGCCGCCTCTGGTCAGTTGGGGGAGGTCATCTCTGGCCAGTGGGGGGAGGGTCATCTCTGGTCAGTGGGGGGAGGGTCATCTCTGGTCAGTGGGGGGAAGGGTCATCTCTGGTCAGTGGGGGGAGGTCATCTCTGGTCAGTGGGGGAGGTCATCTCTAGTCAGTGGGGGGGTCGGTCGTCTCTGGCCAGTGGGGGGAAGGGTCGTCTCTGGCCAGTGGGGGGAAGGGTCATCTATGGTCAGTGGGGGGAGGTCATCTCTGGTCAGTTGGGGGAGGTCATCTCTAGTCAGTGGGGGGGTCGGTCGTCTCTGGCCAGTGGGGGGAAGGGTCATCTCTGGTCAGTGGGGGGAAGGGTCATCTCTGGTCAGTGGGGGGAAGGGTCATCTCTGGCCAGTGGGGGGAAGGGTCATCTCTGGTCAGTGGGGGGAAGGGTCGTCTCTGGCTAGTGGGGGGAAGGGTCATCTCTGGTCAGTGTGGGGAAGGTCACATGTGGAGCCTCAGGCTTCTGTATCCACACTCTCAGCTGCACCAGATGAAGGGAAGGACGCTGGCTCTTTCCTCCTCTGCTCTGGGGGCCTCTCTGCCCCTCCTTCCCTCCCTCCCTCCCTCCCTCCCTCCCTCCCTCCCTCCCTCCCTCCCTCCGGCCTGTGGCTGGGAAGGGGGCGCCCTGGGAGCCCGCCCTCCACGTCCGCCCTGTGTTGCAGCTTCGACAAGAAGGGGGACGTGCACTACCTGATCAAGTGGAAGGACCTGTCCTACGACCAGTGCACCTGGGAGATCGACGACATCGACATCCCGTGCTACGAGGGCCTGAAGCAGGCCTACTGGGGCCACAGGTGGGCTCCCGCCCCGCCCCGCCGCCCCGCCCCGCCGCCCCGCCCCGCCCCGCCCCGGCTCCGCTCACCTGCCCCCCTCTCCCCAGGGAGCTGATGCTGGGGGAGGACGCCCGGCTGCCCAAGAGGCTGGTCAAGAAAGGCAAGAAGCTGAAGGACGACAAGACGGAGAGGCCGCCCGACACGCCCATTGTGGATGTGAGGGGGGTAGGGGTGGGGGGGGCGGCAGCGGGGGCGGGTGACCAGGACCTTGGCCCCCAATAAGGGACTGCCACGGCCCGCAGTTCAGACTACTGACGCCAGGCGTCCCCCAGGGGAGAGCTCACCCCATGCAGAGGGGCAGCTGTGGAGAGAGGGGCCTGGGCCTTGGCTTCCGGTTCGAGTTGAAATGTGGGTTCCCTGTGCACAAACTGGGGGGCAAATGGCTCTGCTTAGCTTGTGGGCATTCACTACTTTATTGATTTTTACTTTTATTTATTTATTTATTTATTTATTTATTTTTAAAATATATTTTATTGACTTTTTACAGAGAGGAAGGGAGAGAGATAGAGAGCTAGAAATGTCGATGAGAGAGAAACATCGACCAGCTGCCTCCTGCACACACACACACACACACACACCCACCGGGGATGAGCCCACAACCAACGTATATGCCCCCGACCAGAATCAAACCTGGGAATCGAACCTGGGTCCCCTCAGTCTGCAGACCGACGCTCTACCACTGAGCCAAACCGGTTTTGGCGAGGCGTTCATTACTTTAGATGAGCTAATGCCACGTGTTTAAATAAGAGTGTGTGTGTACTTTACACAGCCACTTACACACCAGTCTCACTGTTCACGGGTGGGGTGGGGAGAGGGAACGGGGAACCCCTTTCCCTGGGAGGGTTCACCAGGGCCAGCACCTAGCCCTGGGGGGGACAGGGCCCGGCCTGCTTTAAAACTGCCATCCCCTAGGGGACACGGCCTGTGGGGTGCAGGGAAGGTGGCTGGGCCTGGCACATTGGGGACCCCATGGGGGAGGCCTTGAGCTGCGGGGTAGAGGGAGCAGGAGGGGCCAGCACCAGCGGCCGTGCCTGAAGGCCCGCTGTGTCCCAGGCCTGTGCGGGCGGGCGGAAGCAGGACCGAGCAGGCCCAGGCGTGGCACAGCTGGTGCTCAGGGGCAGGGAACCCAGCGACCGGGACTGTCCCGTGGGGAGGGGTTCGGGGTGCTGCAGGGGGACAGCTGGGAGGGAGAGGGCTCCGAGGAGGCGGCGTTTGGCTGAGGCCTGAGGGGGATGCGGGTGGCAGCAGTGAGAGGAGAGGGAGCTGGGTGCCGCTGGGAGGGTGGGCTCCGGGGGCCCAGGCTTCAGGGTGTCTGACTCCCCCGCAGCCCACGGTCAAGTTCGACAAGCAGCCGTGGTACATCGACTCCACGGGGGGCACGCTGCACCCCTACCAGCTGGAGGGCCTCAACTGGCTGCGCTTCTCCTGGGCCCAGGGCACTGACACCATCCTGGCCGACGAGATGGGGCTGGGCAAGACGGTGCAGACCATCGTCTTCCTCTACTCCCTGTACAAGGAGGTGCGCCGGGGCCGTGGGCGCGGGGCCGTGGGCGGGGGGCGGCGAAGAGGGCGGCAGCGCCCCCTGTGGGCAGCCCCCTCACTGCACTCGCCTCCCCAGGGCCACTCCAAGGGGCCGTACCTGGTCAGCGCGCCCCTGTCCACCATCATCAACTGGGAGCGGGAGTTCGAGATGTGGGCGCCCGACTTCTATGTGGTCACCTACACGGGCGACAAGGAGAGCCGCTCCGTGATCCGCGAGAACGAGTTCTCCTTCGAGGACAACGCCATCCGCAGCGGGAAGAAGGTGTTCCGAATGAAGGTGAGGGTCCTCCCCGGCCGCCGTCCGCCTGGAGCCCAGGGCTCTGCGGGGCCCCTCCCCTCGGGGTGCCTCCCTCAGGGTCTCCCATGAAGGTGAGGGTCGGTGAGGCCCGGGCCGCCTCGCAGCCGGCTCTGCCCGCGGATGGTGGGGAGTGAGCGGTCTCTCTCAGCACCGCGGGCTCGGAGCAGTGGGTGCTCTGGGCCTCGGCCTGGGGGCCGTGCCTCCCGCTGGGTCCCGGGCCTCCTCGGGGCTCCAGCTGCTCCTCCTCCTCCTCCTCCTCCTCCTCCTCCTCCTCGCTCTGTCCCTGGAGACCTCGCCTCCTTGGCACCCAAACGCGGCTCCTCCTCCAGAAAGAAGTGCAGATCAAGTTCCACGTGCTGCTCACCTCCTACGAGCTCATCACCATCGACCAGGCCATCCTGGGCTCCATCGAGTGGGCCTGCCTCGTGGTGGACGAGGCCCACCGGCTCAAGAACAACCAGTCCAAGGTAGCGGCGCGCCTCCCCCCCCGCCCCCCCTGCTGCCACCCCCACCCCGCAGCCGCGCTGGCCAGGCGGCCGCCCGCCCTGACCCCGCTCCCTCAGTTCTTCAGGGTCCTGAACAGCTACAAGATCGACTACAAGCTGCTGCTGACGGGGACCCCGCTTCAGAACAACCTGGAGGAGCTGTTCCACCTGCTCAACTTCCTGACGCCAGAGCGCTTCAAGTGAGCGGGCCGGTGGGCGGGGCAGTGGCGGGGTGGGCGGGGCAGTAGGCAGAGTGGGCGGGGCAAGGCGGGATGGGGTGGGCGGGGCTGTGGGCTAGGTAGGCGGGGCAGCAGTGAGGCGGGTGGGCGGGGCTGCGGGTGGGGCAGTAGGCAGAGTGGGCGGGGCAGGGCGGGACAGCGGGTGGGGTTGCGGGCTAGGTGGGCGGGGCGGTGGGTGGGGTGGGCGGGGCTGTGGGCTAGGTAGGCGGAGCAGAGGCGGGTGGGCGGGGCTGCGGGTGGGGCAGTAGGCAGAGTGGGCGGGGCAGGGCGGGACAGCGGGTGGGGTGGGCGGGGCAGCAGTGAGGCCGGTGGGCCGGGCAGTGGGAATAAGCATCCCTGTCCTGCTCCCCCAACTCGCTGGGCCAGGATCTCTTGTCACTAAAATGGGAGCGTTGGCCATGCCCCCCTCAAATGACCTTCGTGGAGGGGCCACCGGCCCAGCACTTGGGAAAAATGCAGTTTCCCTTGAATCTTCCCCAGACGGCCCCCGAGCCCTCTAGGGGTCCTGTTTCTGCCCCCACACCCCAGGCTCATTGCTTTCCCTCCACAAAGACCGGAAGTGACCACACAGGTGGCTGATGGGAGGGAGGAGGCCGAGTGGTGATGGAGAGGAGGATGAAGGCTGAGTGCCGGTCAATGGCACCTCCTTCCCTGCCTCCTTGTCTGCACCTGGGCCCCATTTTCTTGCGCAGACTGGGGGTTCGGGGTGGAGGACGGTGTCCTGTGTGGTGCGAGCTGTGATGTGTGGGTGACACAGGCAGAGGCGGACACTGAAGGACCCTTTGGGCAGGGCCGGGGCTCCCCGACTCTCCTGGCCCGCCAGCCAGCCAGCCGCCCTGTGACCCTCCGGCAGGCGGCAGGGCCTGGCTGGCCCACTCCCTCGCCCACTCCCGGCCCCTCTGCAGAGGGCGTGGCCTGCTCCGGTCCTGCTTCTGGCTCTCACCCCGGCTCTCTCTCGCAGCAACCTGGAGGGCTTCCTGGAGGAGTTCGCGGACATCTCCAAGGAGGACCAGATCAAGAAGCTGCACGACCTGCTGGGGCCGCACATGCTGAGGCGGCTCAAGGCTGACGTGTTCAAGAACATGCCGGCCAAGACTGAGCTCATCGTCCGCGTGGAGCTGAGCCAGATGCAGAAGTGAGTGGGGCCGGGCTGCGGGGGCCTGCCCTGGGGCCCCCGCCCCGCGTCCTGGGCCCCTCTGGCCTTCCTGGCCGCTCCCCGGGCGGCAGGGGGCTCTGCAGCGGCCGAGGCTGGGCTCCCCTCCCGCACGCTTCCATCTGAGCTGCTTCTCCGATTTCGGCGACCGGGATCTGGGGCTGCCTGAGTTCTGTCCCCTGGCAGCTTGCTGGGTGACTCTAGGCCTGTGTTCACCTCTCAGGGGTCCCCCTGCCTCTGTAAGGGGGTGTGTGGCCCCCGGCCCCCGGCAGAGAGCCCTCTGGGGGGCTGGGTGGCGGTGTCAGCCCGCCTCCTCTGTGCCCCTCTCTGCCGCAGGAAGTACTACAAGTTCATCCTCACGCGGAACTTCGAGGCGCTGAATTCCAAGGGGGGCGGGAACCAGGTGTCACTGCTCAACATCATGATGGACCTGAAGAAGTGCTGCAACCACCCGTACCTCTTCCCCGTGGCTGCCGTGGTGGGTGCCCGTGGCTGGTGGGAGGAGCCCCGTGGCTGCCGTGGTGGGTGCCAGTGGCTGGTGGGAGGAGCCCCGTGGCTGCCGTGGTGGGTGCCCGTGGCTGGTGGGAGGAGCCCCGTGGCTGCCGTGGTGGGTGCCCGTGGCTGGTGGGAGGAGCCCCGTGGCTGCCGTGGTGGGTGCCCGTGGCTGGTGGGAGGAGCCCCGTGGCTGCCGTGGTGGGTGCCCGTGGCTGGTGGGAGGAGCCTCGTGGCTGCCGTGGTGGGTGCCTGTGGCTGGTGGGAGGAGCCCCGTGGCTGCCGTGGTAGGTGCCCGTGGCTGGTGGGAGGAGCCCCGTGGCTGCCGTGGCAGGTGCCCATGGCTGGTGGCAGGCACCCGTAGCTGCTGTGGTGCTTCTTGACCTTGAGGACCTGGAGGCGATGCGCGTCCTCATTGTGCCAGGAGTTTCTGAAAACCTGCCTCCGCCTGCTGCTTGAGCAGGCCCCCTCTTCTTCCCTTGGCCCCCTGAGACCCATAAAGTCATGGGGAGCACTGGGCCCCCTCACGGTTCCCCAGGCCACGGTTCTGAGGGCTGACCTGGCTGCACTCAATCACCACGGGGGTCGGGCAGGCCGGGGAGGGCCCCGCTGACTGATGTACACCCTGTGGGAGACACCAGACCCTGGTCCAGCCTGTGGTCTCACAAGGCACTGGTCCTCTGGGAGCCTCAGTTTCCCTCTATAAAATGGGATAATAGCATCTACCTGGAAGGTGAGGACCAGATGAGACGGTGGCCAGAGTGCCCTCAGAGAGCCTGGCAGGTCTGTCCTCAGGCACAGTGGCCTTCGGCGCCGCCGCTGCTGCTGCTGCTCTGGTTCTGCTGCCAGCCCTCCCAGTTACCCTGCCCCGGGGAGAGGCCAGCCCGAGGCAGGGCGGCAGCAAGCTGTGGGCGGCCCTGGCGCCCTCACCCCTGCGTCAGGGCAGAGGCCGCTGGCGGACGCTCTGCCCGCGGGGGCTCAGGGCTGGCCGAGCTGGGACCCTCCCTCCGGTGACCCGGGGCCCCGGCCGCTCTCACTGGCCCTGGAGGGAGATGGAGGGGGCGGCGGGTCTGAGCCCGGCCTGGGCCGCGGGGCCAGCCGGGCACAGGTGACCCAGGGCACCCGCTCCTGCTGAGCCCCCCCGGCCCAGGCTTGGCCTCGGCTCTCCGCCCGCCCGGCCCTTTGGTGCAGAGCCCGAGAGGAGGGGCACCCGTGCCCACCTCCCGCTGTGTCCGCAGGAGGCGCCCGTCTTGCCCAACGGCTCCTACGACGGCAGCTCCCTGGTCAGGTCGTCGGGGAAGCTCATGCTGCTGCAGAAGATGCTGCGGAAGCTGCGGGACGAAGGGCACCGCGTGCTCATCTTCTCCCAGGTGAGCGCGGCGTCTGCCCCCATCTCCCTCCCCGGCCCACCCCCGCTGCCCGCCCTCAGGGTCAGGGTCAGGGTCAGGGTCAGGGTCAGGGCGCTGCTGCCCCCGCGGGGCTGCGTGCGGTGGCTCCTCGGTGCCCTGCATGCCGCAGGAGCTGGGGAGAGCTCAAGGCGCGGGCACACTGGCGGTCAGGTCCGCCTGCCCCTCCTGGCGGCCGGCCTTCCTGTCCAGGCTGGTGCCACAGCCCCGCCCGCATCCCTGCAGCCTGGCTCCTCAGGAACACGGCCCGGGTGGGGGGTCGGGAGGAGCCCAGGCAGAGGTGCTCCGGGCCCCCTCCAGCTCCACCCTGCAGTTCCCCCTGTGGAGGCACGGGGGCGGGGAGGCGGGGCTGCGGGCCTCGGGCCTGTGCGTCCCCCGTGCACCTGTCATACGCCCGCTCTGTGCCGGGCACTGGGGGCGGGGGTCCCCGTGGGAACCGGATGGCGTGTGCCCACACCTGCCCCCACAGATGACGAAGATGCTGGACCTCCTGGAGGACTTCCTGGAGTACGAGGGCTACAAGTATGAGCGCATCGACGGCGGCATCACAGGCGGGCTCCGGCAGGAGGCCATCGACAGATTCAACGGTACCCCCCCCCCCCCCCCCCGCCCCGGTCCTCGGCGGCCCGGAGAGCAGGCCGGCCCTTAGCAGGAGTCCTAGTTTGATGCTAAAAGGAGTTCTTCCACGGACCCTCCTGGGGCCGCCAGGTGTGGGTGCCCCATGGGTACCCCCGCTCAGCACTGCGAGCAGATGAGGACGAAGGCGGAGGGGGTGGAAGCGGCACCTTTGTGATGCCCGGGGCTGGCTGCCCTGTGGGCTCTGACATCGCCCGAGGCTGCCCGTCAGCACCCGGCCGTGTGGGACAGGCCGAGCCCGTGTGCCCATGGCTGCTCCCCAGGGGACCGAGGGCAGTGCCCACACCCGTCTGCCCTGCCCCTGGCCCGGGAGGAGCGTGAGGGGGAGGTGGGCGTGCGCTCGGAGTGAGGGCCGTGGCGTGGGCAGTGCCGGCTGAGCCAGGGCGCCCAGGGGCAGGTCTGCGGCAGCAGCCATGGGCTCTGTGTCCTGGGCCCGTGGCTGTTTGCCGTCATCCATGCTCAGGACGGGCAGGGCCCCGCTGCCCGAACACCCCAAGCAGCCGCGCCTGTGCCCACTCGTGTCAGACGGGCCCTGGCCACCTGAGGTGGTGGGTGGGGAGGCACCGGGCGGTCCGGGGACCTGTTTGCAGCCCCTGTGGGTGCTCTGTCTGTCCTGGGTCACTGGGCGGCCCAGGCTCTGGCCCTCACGGCATCATGGGCCCGGGCGCTGCCCGCACCGGCTGGCTGCCTGCCGCTCGGCCTTGGCTTGTCTGGGCATTAGGCTGGCTCCCTCCTCGTTCTGGCTCCTCCTGGCAGTCAGGGCTCAGCTCAGGTGGCTTCTCATTCCCACCCCGTCCCCACCCGCACTCACTGCCCGGCACCCCCTCTCCTCAGCGCCCGGTGCCCAGCAGTTCTGCTTCCTCCTGTCCACGCGGGCAGGGGGCCTGGGCATCAACCTGGCCACGGCGGACACGGTCATCATCTACGACTCGGACTGGAACCCGCACAACGACATCCAGGTCGGTGCCCTGACGCCGGGTTTTGTGGGTCTCAGCCCCCCTTCCTCCCGGGCGGCCCCGGGAGTCTCAGCCCCAGAGGGGCCTGGGCAGGGGAGGGGAGGGGAGGGGAGGCTGTGCGCCCCCCACCCCCCAGCTCCTCACTGTGCACAGGGAGAGACAGGCCCAGGGTGGGAGGGACGCCCAGCAATCTGTCCACCCTCTGAGGCCACAGAACAGGCAGGAAGGGGTGTCAGTCCTGAGACCAAAGGGGCCAGTTTGGGAGGGACAGGAGCACAGAGGGGGGGCGGGGGGGGCGGGGGGAAGGCCTGCTGCGGGCTGGGGGGGTGAAGAGATGGAGAGGGGGCAAGTGAAGCAGGTGAGAAAGAACGGGGAGGCTGGGAGGTAGGAGCCCTGGCCACTCCGTGTGGGGCAGGGACACACACGCTCACACACTCACACGCACACACACACATGCTCACACACACGCGCACACACACACACACGCGCGCACACTCACACATATGCATGCACACACACGTGCTCACACGCACACACACACATGCACACACACACTGGACACTACGCTCTAGGGCACACACAGGCTGTGTCTCACGCACAGGCGTGTGCACCTGTGCAGTCACCAGGAAGAGGCAGTGGCACTGGGTACCTGGTGCCGGTGGGGCAGAGCCTTGGCTGTGTCGCCGGGCAGTCCGGCCTCGCCGTCCTCACAAGGTGGCTGGTCTCCAGTGGTCCCCACTGGCTCCCTCCCGGGGAGGCGCAGCCCCCACCCCCGGAGTCCCATCAGCCCTTGTGGCTTCTTTGCATCCAGCACACTGGCCACCTGCCCCTCACACACACACACACACACACACACACACACACACACGCCCGTTCCCCTGCTCGGGCCCCGGGAACACGTGAGGCTAGACATGGAGCGTGCACAGCGACCCTGGCACATGCATGTCTCCACACAAAGCCCCATGGCATGCCCGCCCCTCGTGGTGCCTGGCCTGGCCCCAGCCCCCGGCGGAGCCCCAGCCCCCGGCGGAGCCGGGCGCTGAGTGCGGGTCGCCCCCAGGCCTTCAGCCGCGCGCACCGCATCGGGCAGAACAAGAAGGTGATGATCTACCGCTTCGTGACGCGGGCCTCGGTGGAGGAGCGCATCACGCAGGTGGCCAAGCGCAAGATGATGCTCACGCACCTGGTGGTGCGGCCCGGCCTGGGCTCCAAGTCCGGCTCCATGACCAAGCAGGAGCTGGACGACATCCTCAAGTTCGGCACCGAGGAGCTGTTCAAGGACGACGTGGAGGGTGTGTGCCGGCCCGGGGGGGCGCAGCCCCGGCCTCACCCCTCGCCCCCTCCTGTCTCCCGGCCGGCGAGGGGCCCGGCGGGGTCTCTGGGCACCGTGCCCAGGCTGCAGCCCTCCGCTCTGCCCGCAGGCATGATGACTCAGGGCCAGAGGCCCGTCACCCCCATCCCCGACGTCCCGACCTCCAAGGGGGGTGCCCTGGCCGCCGGCGCCAAGAAGAAGCACGGCAGCACCCCGCCAGGTAGCCCCCCTCCCGCCCCCCCTCTGCCCCCCATCCCTCCCCTCTCCCCCAGCTGCTCCTGCGCCTGCAGAGGCCTGCCCTGCACCAGGCTTCCCCGGGGCGTTTGCCATGCCCTGCCCCCCTTTGAGTGCCCGTGACTGCCCGTGGTGGGCAGTGGGGCCTGGGGGTGGTTTGCTCTCTGGTCCCCGTTTCCCGCTGCGGCCCCTGTGGGGACGGGAAGAGCCATGACGGGGACTCGGGACCCGGGCACCCCGTCTGTCCCCCGACCGCGCCGCCTCCCCAGGGGACAACAAGGACGTGGAGGACAGCAGCGTGATCCACTACGACGACGCGGCCATCTCCAAGCTGCTGGACCGCAACCAGGACGCCACGGACGACACGGAGCTGCAGAACATGAACGAGTACCTGAGCTCCTTCAAGGTGGCGCAGTACGTGGTGCGCGAGGAGGACGGCGCGGTAGGTCCTGCCGAGGCCCGGGCCGCGTCCCGGCCCCCCCCCTCCGCACCCCTTCCCAAACCCCTCCCATTCCCCTTCCCGCCCCGCCCCTGCCCCGCCTCCTCCGCCCCCTCCGCTCCCCCTCCTGCCCCCCTACCCGCCCCCCCCCTCCCCTCCGCCCCCCTCCCGCCCCCTCCCGCCCCCCTCCCTCCCGCCTCCCCTCGCCCGCTCCCCACTCCCGCCCCCCTCCCGCTCCCCTCCCGCTCCCCTCCCCCCCCTCCCCTCCCCCCTCCCCTCCCCCTCCCGCTCCCGCTCCCCTCCGCTCCCCATCCCTCTGCCCCCTCCCAGCTCCCCTTCCCGCTCCCCCTCCCGCTCCCCCTCCCGCCCCCCTCCCTCCCCTCTCTCCCTCTCCCGCTCCCCTCCCTCCCTCCCCTCCCCGCCCCCCAGTCCCCCTCCCGCTCCCCTTCCCGCTCCCCTCCCGCCCCCCCCCCTCCCGCCCCCCTCCTGCTCCCCTCCTGCTCCCCTCCCGCCCTCCCTCCCGCTCCCCTCCCCCTCCCGCTCCCCCTCAGGGCCGGCATCCGGCCCCCCACCCCTCCTTCCAGGTCACGTGGCCACACCTGTCCCCCCCAGCAAACCCCTTACCCCAAAGGCCAGCCCCTGGGTCTCCCCCCTCAGCCCCAGCACCCTCCACCCAGGCTGTGGTGCTGGTTGTCCTCCGCAGCCAGTGCCCCTTAGAAACGGGGAGCCCCTGGAGGGCAGGCTGGGGCTCATTCCCGTCAGCACACGGCCCAGAAACCCCTGGAGAGTGAATGGGCCGATGGACGGAGGGATGGTGGTGACCGACAGGGCAGGAGGCTGGGCTGATCAGGGAAGGCTTCCTGGAGGAGGCAGACTTTTCAATTCATTCCTGAGCCTTAAATGAGAGGTGTAGTGGAGGCCCCTTCCCTGGCCCCATCCCCCTGCAGCTGTGTCTGCTGGCCCTGCCCTCCCCGGACCCTGTCTCCCCACCTCCGCTGTGTCCGCGGGCCCTGCCCTCCCCGGACCCGGTCCCCCCACCTCCGCTGTGTCCGCGGGCCCTGCCCTCCCCGGACCCTGTCCCCCCACCTCCGCTGTGTCTGCTGGCCCTGCCCTCCCCGGACCCTGTCCCCCCACCTCCGCTGTGTCTGCTGGCCTGCCCTTCCCGGACCCTGCCCCCCTGCCCCGCCTGTGTCCGCGGGCCCTGCCCTCCCTGTACCCTGTCCCCCCACCTCCGCTGTGTCTGCTGGCCTGCCCTTCCCGGACCCTGCCCCCCTGCCCCGCCTGTGTCCGCGGGCCCCGCCTCACGCCCGCTGTGTCCAGGAGGAGGTGGAGCGGGAGATCATCAAGCAGGAGGAGAACGTGGACCCCGACTACTGGGAGAAGCTGCTCCGGCACCACTACGAGCAGCAGCAGGAGGACCTGGCCCGCAACCTGGGCAAGGGCAAGCGCATCCGCAAGCAGGTCAACTACAACGACACGTCCCAGGAGGACCAGGGTGCGTGCCGGCCCGGAGGGCGGGGCCGGGCAGCGGGCCTCGCGGGCAGGACAGGGGGGGCGGGGCAGCGGGCCTCGGCGGGCAGGACAGGGGGGGCGGGGCAGCGGGCCTCGGCGGGCAGGACAGGGGGGGCGGGGCAGCGGGCCTCGGCGGGCAGGACAGGGGGGCCGGGGCAGCGGGCCTCGGCGGGCAGGACAGGGCGGGGCCGGGGCAGCGGGCCTCGGCGGGGTGACAGAGCTGGCGCCCGGGGCAGCGGGCCTCGGCGGGCAGGACAGGGGGGCCGGGGCAGCGGGCCTCGGCGGGCAGGACAGGGGGGCCTGGGGCAGCGGGCCTCGGCGGGCAGGACAGAGGGGCCCGGGCAGAGGGCCTCGATGGGCAGGACAGGGGGGCCCGGGCAGAGGGCCTCGATGGGCAGGACAGGGGGGCCCGGGCAGAGGGCCTCGATGGGCAGGACAGGGGGGCCGGGGCAGCGGGCCTCGGCGGGCAGGACAGGACAGGGCGGGGGCAGCGGGCCTCGGCGGGCAGGACAGGGGGGCCCGGGGCAGCGGGCCTCGGCGGGCAGGACAGAGGGGGGCCCGGGCAGAGGGCCTCGATGGGCAGGACAGGGGGGCCGGGGCAGCGGGCCTCGATGGGCAGGACAGAGGGGGGCCCGGGGGCAGCGGGCCTCGATGGGCAGGACAGGGGGGCCCGGGCAGAGGGCCTCGATGGGCAGGACAGAGGGGGGCCCGGGGGCAGCGGGCCTCGATGGGCAGGACAGGGGGGGCGGGGGCAGCGGGCCTCGGCGGGCAGGACAGAGTGGCTGATCCTGAGTGGGAGGCGAAGGGGAGGGCTCCCTGGAGAAGGGGGATGGGGGAAAGTGTGGGCCGCTGGGTGTTAGGGGGATCCGGATGTGTGGTGATCCGGTGACTTCGCTGCCAGCGGTGTGACCTGGGGCGAGCCTCAGCTTCCCCACCTGTGAAATGGGCGGGGAGTGGACTGTCCCTTGGGAACGGTGTTGGCTGCTGATATGAGGAGGCGAGCGCACAGGCAGGCGGTTTTCGGGGACACTTACTGGGCTGGGGGTTAGGGCCTCGGCGTGGCCTCGAGGCTGAGGGCTGGGGGCTGCTGGCACCGCTCACCCTGTGCCCCTGCCGGCCCCAGAGTGGCAGGACGAGCTCTCGGACAACCAGTCTGAGTACTCCATCGGCTCCGAGGACGAGGACGAGGACTTCGAGGAAAGGCCCGAGGGGCAGAGTGAGTCTCGGGCTGGGCTGGGGCGGGGCGGGGCTGGGGCGGGGCTGCGGTGGGCGCTGGCGGCCAGCCTGGGGCGGGGCTGGGGCAGCTTCGGGGTTGTCCCGAGGGGTCCCCGTTCTGCGTGAGTTGGCGGAGAGGGTGGTGCCCTGTTGCTCTGGGCCCGCTGACAGGTGGGGGGGGGGGCTGCTCCCCAGGTGGCCGGCGACAGTCCCGGAGGCAGCTGAAGAGTGACCGGGACAAGCCGCTGCCGCCCCTCCTGGCCCGCGTGGGCGGCAACATTGAGGTGGGGCCCGGCCCCCTCCCCATGCCCAGCCCCCCCTCACGCCCAGTTCCCCCATGCCCCCCAAGCCCAGCCCCCTCATGCCCAGCCTCCCCATGCCCAGCCCCCCATGCCCAGCCCCCCGTGCCAGCTTCCCCTATGTCCAGCACCCCCCATGCCCAGTTCCCCTTGCCTCATTTATCTTGTCCACTCTCGGAACAAAAAGCTCACCCTTGCTGCCCATGCGCCCCCCTCCCTCCCGGGGGGTGGAGTCCAGTTAGGAGGTGAGGGTCTGGGGTCTGTGCAGGGTCCCAGCAAGTGGAGGTGGGCTGGGATGGACCCTGGGTCTAGGCCTGCCCTCTCTGTTTCCTTCCCCTTCCCTTCCACCTGCCCCTTTCCCTGCCCGCCTCCCTGCCCCCTCCCTGCCCCCCTCCCTGCTCCGTCCCTGCCCCCTCTCTGCCCCCCTCCCTGCTCCGTCCCTGCCCGCCTCCCTGCCCGCCTCCCTGCCCCCTCTCTGCCCCCTCCCTGCCTGCCTCCCTGCCCCCTCCCTGCCCCCTCCCTGCCCGCCTCCCTGCCCCCTCCCTGCCCGCCTCCCTGCCCCCTCTCTGCCCCCTCCCTGCCCGCCTCTCTGCCCCCTCCCTGCCCGCCTCCCTGCCCCCTCCCTGCCCCCTCCCTGCCCGCCTCCCTGCCCCCTCCCTGCCCGCCTCCCTGCCCCCTCCCTGCCCGCCTCCCTGCCCCCTCTCTGCTCCCGTTTGGCAGGTGCTGGGCTTCAATGCGCGCCAGCGAAAGGCCTTCCTGAACGCCATCATGCGCTGGGGCATGCCGCCCCAGGACGCCTTCAACTCGCACTGGCTGGTGCGGGACCTGCGGGGCAAGAGCGAGAAGGAGTTCAGGTAACTGGGAGGGCCAGCTAGCGGGCGGCCAGCACCCGGCGGCTCTGCTCCTGCCAGGCTCGGGCCTGGGGCTCACTGCCCTCCGGGGTGTGTGTGTGTGTGTGGGGGGGCGGCCTCCAGGCTGGGCAGGGCGGGGCTGTCCTGGAGGTTCCCCTGAGCCGGGCCTGGTTAGGGGGGTGGCCAGGCGGGCTCCTGGGGTCCTGCCAGCCCCCCACTCCCTGAGCCCAGTCCCCTCCCCAGAGCCTACGTGTCCCTCTTCATGCGGCACCTGTGTGAGCCGGGGGCCGACGGCGCCGAGACCTTCGCGGACGGCGTGCCCCGCGAGGGCCTGTCCAGGCAGCACGTGCTCACACGCATCGGCGTCATGTCGCTGGTGAGGAAGAAGGTGGGTGTGCCAGCCCCAGGCCCTCCGGGGCTGCCCGTGGCCCTGGCATGCTCCGTGGGCAGAGGGCACGTGCCTGGCTCTCACAGCTGCCCAGGGTCTGAGCCAGGCCCAGAATGCCTCTCTGGGGGTGGTTTGGGGGTGCTGGAGGCCACGATGGCAGGTCAAAGGGCAGAGGACCAGGGAGATTGGGGTTGGCCTGGGGGTTGGCCAACCTTGGGCAGAGGTGGCATCCTCCCTGAGCATGGGCCACCCCCAGTCGCTCCGGCAGCTCTGCAGCCCTTACGTTTGAGCTGTGACCACTGCCCCTTCCGCCCCTCCCCCCGACCCAGGTCCAGGAGTTTGAGCTCGTCAACGGGCGGTACAGCACCCCGGACCTGGTCCCCGAGGGCCCCGAGGGCAAGAAGCTGGGCGAGGCCGTCTCCTCGGATCCCAACACGCCTGTGCCCGCCAGCCCCGCGCACCTGCTGCCCGCCCCGCTGGGCCTGCCAGGTCTGAGCCCGGGCGAGGGGGGAGGGCGCCTGGGCCCCGGGAGGCCCCGAGTCCTCTGCTCACCCGCCAAGGGCGCCTCCCTCCCTCCCCGGAAGCGTCTGTCTGCGAGGAATTGCTCCCCCGAGAGTTCCCTGTTCGCAGCAGTGCGGAGGCGTGACTCAGTCACAACATTGATTCCTCAGAGGCACGCGAGGCAGGGGTTTCCAGGATTTTCACGGCGACGCGTGCCTTCACCTGTCTGATTCTCGAACATCTTGTCACCCCCTGAACATGCCCGTACCCATGAGCAGTCAGTCACCCCCTGAACACGCCCGTACCCATGAGCAGTCAGTCACCCCCTGAACACGCCCGTACCCATGAGCAGTCAGTCACCCCCTGAACACGCTCGTACCCATGAGCAGTCAGTCACCCCCTGAACACGCCCCTACCCATGAGCAGTAACCCCCTGAACACACCAATACCCATGAGCAGTAACCCCATTCCTCCCCCGTGTCCCGGCCCCCGCAGCCACGAATCTGCTCTCGGTGCCGGTCTGTCTGTCCCGGGTGTTCCTTGTATGTGAATCACATGTGTGGCCTGTAAACCCGGCTGCCCTCGTTTCCAAAGGCCCATCCATGGGGGGTGTGCCCGTACCTCATTCCTTTTTTAAAAGAACATATATATATATATATATATATTTATTTTTTTTTACTGATTTCAGAGAGGAAGGGAGAGGGAAAGAGAGAAACGTCCATGATGAGAGAGAATCATGGACTGGCTGCCTCCTGCCTATTGGGGATCGACCCCAATACCTGGGCCTGTGCCCTGACCGGAAACGGAACCTTGACCTCCTGGTTCCTAGATGGATGCTCAGCCCCTGACCCCGCCTTATGTCTGAATCACGTTCCCTTCGCCTGCTGGGGAAGCGGGGAAGAGAAGGGGGTTTGGCTATTCTCACTGGCCTGTGAACAGCGCCCGTGACCCTGTGCTCCCATCCTCCGTGGGCGGGGCCCACTCCTCTCGGGTGCAGGGGCCTGGGAGCGGGGCCGGGGGGGACCTTTGAGGAGCTGCCCCGCTGCTCACAGTGGCCACGTCACGTTGCGGTCTCACCAGCAGTGTTTGAGGGCCAGTCCCTCCCATCTCGCCGGCGCTGGTGCCGGCCGTTTGCGGGAGGCGGGCGGTGGTGGGAGTGGTGTGGCCTGGCCCTGCCCGGGAGACAGCGTCTCGGTGCGGGAGCTTTGGTGCGGCCTCTTCGGCAAAGGTCCTCGCAGGCGCTTTGCCCGTCTCCGAGGGTCCTCTCTCTCCGAGCGCCTTTTTCTTGTGACCCGGGATTCATTTGGGCAAAACGCCTTCTCTCCTTGGACTCTCCGTTGGGCAGCCCTCAGGTGTCGCCCCAGGTGGGAGGCGGGCCCCCGGGGGGGTGCCCGGAGGACACCCTGTTTCGGGGCGCCGTGTGCCCCTGGAGGCGGCCACTCGGGGGTGTGGGCCCGGCTCTGGGTGCCCTTCGGCACGTCGCTCACTGGCCGGAGCTGTGGGCTGGCGTGGGCATGCCGCTTCCCACGAGTCCCTGCCACTCGGCGGCGTGTTGGGCAGGTGGCGTGGAGGCCACGGCAATGCCAGCCTGCGCGTCGGGCCGCCTCGGACGCTGGCTCCCAGTCCCGGCCTCCACCCCTCACTCCCCTGCTTCTCAATGGGCACCCCCCTCCCCCAGGGGTTACACCTGTCTCCTCCCCCCCTGCCCCCCCCTCCCTCCGGGATTACCGCCGGCCTCCACCCGGCTTTGGCCTCACGGGGCCCCGGTCCTCGGAGGGCCTCTGCGCTGCGGGCCTGGCCTGGGCTCTCGGCCACCTGGGTCCTTCTCCTGGACGCGTCTGGTCCAGGGGCGCCTCCTCTCGTCTGGCCTCCCTGCCCCGCCCGAGCCCACCTGTCTCCCCTCCCCCTCCCCCTGCAGACAAGGTGGACGCCCCGCTGGGCTACCTGGACGAGAAGGAGCTGGGGGCGCAGAAGCCGAAGAAGCCTCCGGAAGTCCAGGTGTGGGCCTGGCCCAGAACTCAGGGCTCCTGTTTGGGTTGGAGGAGCAGGCTGGGAGTCAAGCCTGCTTGACTTGGTCCGAGCCCAGAGCCTGCTGCTTGCCTTTCCTCCTGCTGAGCCTCCCCTGCCTCCTCAGGCCCTGCCCTCGGCCCCGGACAGAGCGGAGGGAGAGGACAGGCAGGAGAGCGCAGACGGCAAGGAGAGGGCCCGGGAGGAGCGGCCGGAGGAGGCGGAGAAGGCCCAGCCCTCCCCGGAGCAGCTGTCCAAAGGTGAGGTGCGGGCTTCCCCAGGCACCCCCTAGCCAGGCACCCCACAGCCAGCACCCCCCCAGCCAGCACCCCTAGCCAGGCACCCCCCAGCCAGCACCCCCCCAGCCAGCACCCCCAGCCAGGCACCCCTCAGCCAGCACCCCCCAGCCAGCACCCCCCCAGCCAGCACCCCCAGCCAGGCACCCCCCAGCCAGCACCCCCCAGCCAGCACCCCCAGCCAGGCACCCCTCAGCCAGCACCCCCCAGCCAGCACCCCCAGCCAGGCACCCCCCAGCCAGCACCCCCTAGCCAGGCACCCCCCAGCCAGCACCCCCCCAGCCAGCACCCCCAGCCAGGCACCCCTCAGCCAGCACCCCCAGCCAGGCACCCCTCAGCCAGCACCCCCCAGCCAGCACCCCCCCAGCCAGCACCCCCAACCCCCCCCCCCCCAGCTAGACACCCTCCAGATTGTCTCCCACCTCCACGCCCGGTGAGAGAGGGCGGCTGCTGGCTCCCCCCCTCCCCCTCCCCCCGGCCCCGAGGTGGTCTGTGCTCCTCTGTCCCAGCACCTGGACCCCAGGGGGGCCGGGCCTCAGTCTCTCCTCCGGGCTTGCACTTCTCAGAGTTTGGGGTTCGCGGGCGTGATTTCAAACTTGGTTTGCCTGGCGGCGTGAACACCTGTGTCTGTGGCCTGGCTTCTGTCTGATTTCTGCTTTCGGCCCCGAGGTGGCCAGATCTGGCCAGCGCTCTGTGTGCTTAAAAGGAACATGTCCTTCATGTGTGATTGCGGGTGTGAGGCTCTGGTTCCATAGGCTTATCATGTTTTTAACACGTTAATATCCTTCCTCATGGTTGGTTGGCTGTGATCAGAGCTCGGGGCGCTGTGGTCATGGTTGTGGGAGGATTTCCAGACTGTGCCTTTAGGGGTTTGGGGGTGCTGCTGGGATGGGGTGCGAGGGAAGAGGCGTGCTGATGGGGTGTTTTCCCGGAGGCACCTGGCTCTGCGCACGGCTAAGGGGAGCC
Organism: Pipistrellus kuhlii; assembly: GCF_014108245.1. Classification (NCBI taxonomy): domain Eukaryota; kingdom Metazoa; phylum Chordata; class Mammalia; order Chiroptera; family Vespertilionidae; genus Pipistrellus; species Pipistrellus kuhlii. The sequence goes on along the minus strand of NW_023425534.1, from coordinate 1,797,623 downwards.
GCCCCCCGGCCCCCCACCCGTGAGCCCCGTTTGTCTTGCAGAAGTGCTTCCCGAGAAAGAGAAAGTTCTGGACAAGCTGGAGCTGAGCCTGATGCACAGCAGAGGGGACGGCGGCGATGTGAGGCCAGGTGCGGGCTCCTGCACACGGTGCTGACCCGCGTCCTGTGGTCTCTCGAGGGCGCAGGCCGGGCCCTGTTGGGGCTTCGCAGCCTCCTGGGCGCCGTCCCCTTGGCTCTGGGTGCTGGTGGGGGTTGATGGGTGGGAACTGACCTGCCCGCCCCACAGGGGACAGGTCCCTGCTCTCTCCTGACCCCTCTGTGGCCCCAGCACCGTCGGGAGGAAGGAGAGCTGGCCATGAGTTTGGCCTGGAGCATGTGGGGCTCAGCCAAAAGCCTGTGTACCTCTGGGTACTGGAATGTTCCAGAACAGGTGTCCTCTGATCTGACACCTAAGGCTGTGCTGCCTTCCTTGAACATAAGCTGCACTTCTCAGTGCCCACCCGTTCCCAAGGGGTCCTGACGTGGTGGGGAAGGGGCGCCGGGGCGGGAGCCAGCCCTGCGTGCTTGTGTGTTTAAACCCTCTGAGCCCCTGGAGGACGGGAGAGGGGTCCCCTAGCTTTTGGGTCCCAGCACTCGGGGAGACGCCCCTGGGCAGGGCCTTTTGGGGATAAACAAACATGATCTGTCCTCCCATAGAGGACACCAAAGTCGAGGAGAAGGAGCCCCTGGAAGCCCAGCAAAATGGTGACAAAGAGGAGGACGAAGAGGGGAAGAAGGAAGACAAGAACGGAAAGTTCAAGTTCATGTTCAACATTGCAGACGGGGGCTTCACAGGTATTGGGGTGGGTGGTGGGCAGAGCTGGGGGGTTGGTGTCCCAGCCTTCCTCACTGTGGGTCCTGGGTGTTTCATACTAACGTGTGAGTGGCTGATGAGAGTGCATTTCCTAGTAGCACTGAGCCTCTCGGGTGGGAGACGGTAGGCAGCGGTGAGGCTCTCCGGGCACCTCTGTGAGGGGCGGTCCTCACTCTGCCCCTCCCCGGCTCCCAGAGCTCCACACACTGTGGCAGAACGAGGAGCGCGCTGCCGTGTCCTCGGCTGCCGTGTCCGCGGGGAACGTCTATGACATCTGGCACCGACGCCATGACTACTGGCTGCTGGCCGGCATCGTGACGTATCCTTGCCACGCCGGGCTGCGCAGGACTTGGCCTGCTCCGCCGTGGACCTCGGAAAGGGACACGGAGTGTGTGTGGTGAGGAGTGAGGAGCCAGGGCCCCTTCCCTGGTGATGATGGTGGTGATGATGGTGATGGTGGTGATGGTGATAGATGGTGATGATTGTGGTGGTGGTGACGGTGATGGTGATAATCATGATGATGATGGTGATGATGGTGATGGTGGTGATGGTGGTGATTGTGGTGGTGATGGTGATGGTGATAATCATGATGATAATGGTGATGATGGTGATGATGGTGATGGTGGTGATGGTGGTGATGGTGATAGATGATGATGGTGGTGGTGATGATGATGATGTTGATGATGATGATGGTGATGATGATGATGATGGTGATGATGATGGTGATGGTGATGGTGATGATAATGATGACGGTGGTGACGATGATGGTGGTGGTGGTTATGGTGATGGTGATAATCATGATGATGATGATGATGGTGGTGGTGGTTATGAGCAGCAGCTCATCCCTTTACCCTCAATACTCACTCCATCCTCACAGCAGCTTTCCATGCGGGACACTACATGATCCCTTATACAGAGGAGGAAACGGGTGCTCAGAGAGGCCAAGTTACTTTCCCAGAGATCCTCAGCTAAGCAGTCACAGCCCACCCACCCAACTCCACAGCAAGTGGTCCTAATGCCTCTGGTCACAGACCTCTCCTCCCCATCAATGGCCCTGAGGGCTGCCTCCCTCTCAGTCCCATCTCTGTTGCTCACGGATCATGTGCCAGGCATGGAGGATGCAAGCCAGCCCCCACCTGCCTGGAGCCGGCATCGTACTGAGGGGAGATGGTGAACACCAGGAGCCAGCCAAGTGGGGGTCATGGAACCTGACAGCAGGGAGGGGCACAGGGGGCTTTGGGGTGGGCTTGCATTTCCATTGGTGATGAGAGAAGGTAACGTTTGAGCACAGACCTCCTGGAGGCCAGAAGAGCCCCCAGCACAGCTGGCCTTCCTGTCAGCCTCTCGTGGTGAGAGGAGTGTGTTGTGGGCAGGAGCCGGCCGACGGGCCCTGCAAGGAGCGGAGAGGGAACATCACGGGCTGTGCTGGGCGACCACTCGACTCTGCCCTGGCAGCGGAGTAGCCACAGACAGCTCGTCACCAGCGAGCGTGGCCATGTTCCAATAAAACTTTATTTACAAAGCGAGGCTGTAGGCCATCGCCTACTGGTCCCTGCCGTGGAGGCTGAGGTGTCGGAGCCAGGCTGCCTGAGGTCAGGTCCTGACTCCGCCCCTCACAGCGGGGACCGTGGGCACAATAACTGTCCCTGCTCCCACAGCACACCTCAGGGGGGCAGCCACCATCCCTGCCCGCCCCCCATTGGAAACTACATCCCCCCTCTTCCCTGGCGTCTGTGTTCAGATCTCCTTTTGTAAGGACACGTGCTCACCCTAACTCAGTATGACCTTTTGTTTTTAAAAAAACATTTTTATTGATTTCAGAGAGGAAGGGAGAGAGAGAAACATCCATGATGAGAGAGAATTTATTGATTGGCTTTCTCCTGCACGCCTCCTACTGGGGATCGAAACGGCAACCTGGACATGTTCTGGGTTGCATGTGCCCTGACCAGGAATTGAACCGTGACCTCCTGGGTCAGACGTTAACATTCAGCCGCTGAGCCATGCCGGTCAGGCAGTGTGAGCCCCTTAACTGAGTTCACCTGCAAAGACCCTGTCTCCACATGAGGGCAGGCACGGGTGCTGGGTTAGAACATGTCTCCCCGCCCCCACCAGGGCTGTCGGGGTGCAGCCCTTGGAGCCTCCGTGTCTGTGCCCGGTGGGTACCTGCCAGCATCCGTCACTGTCATGTCACGCTCTCCTGCAGCCCAGGCCATGACTTGCCCGAGAGAATGCAGTCAGGACTCTGCCCCTGCCCCCACCCCCACCCGTCCCGGTGCCATCATGGCCCGGTTTGTCCTTAACGGCGCCACCAGGCACGGCTACGCCCGCTGGCAGGACATCCAGAACGACCCGAGGTACATGATCCTCAACGAACCCTTCAAGTCCGAGATCCACAAGGGCAACTACCTGGAGATGAAGAACAAGTTCCTGGCCCGCAGGTTCAAGGTCAGAGGTCATGGGGGGCGGGGCTGCGGGAGGGCAGGTTAAGGGGTGGGCAAGCAGCAACCCCCTTCCCCACATATCTGATGTGGACCAGACTGTGCACAGAGGGGAGTCCCTTAGTCATCAGCTCCCAGGGTGCTGGGTCCCAGCCCGGAGTCAGGCCCCTGGGCCCGCCCTGGGTGATGGGTGCAGCTCACCGTACGGTAAGATGAGGACGAACTGCTGGGTGTGAGGGTGTCCTCCCCTCTCCTTTCTGCTCAGAGTCAGGTCCGGGCGGGGGTGGTGCTGTGGGGAGGGGCCAGGCCCAGCTCAGCGGCCCTCTCTCCCCCCCGCAGCTGCTGGAGCAGGCGCTGGTCATCGAGGAGCAGCTGCGGAGGGCCGCGTACCTCAACATGACCCAGGACCCCAACCACCCCGCCATGGCCCTCAACGCCCGCCTGGCCGAGGTGGAGTGCCTTGCCGAGAGCCACCAGCACCTGTCCAAGGAGTCCCTGGCCGGGAACAAGCCTGCCAACGCTGTGCTGCACAAGGGTGAGGGCCGCGCCTCATGGCCAGGATGGAGGGCCCATCGCCCAGACCCTCCAGCCCTGCCACGTGCCTGAGATTCGTGCTGTGGTCGTGGTCACGTCCTGGGGGGTGAGGTTAGCGCCCGTTGGAAAGGTGGGGACGTTGGCACTCGGGTCATGGCCCAAGCGTTCCCAGGTTCAGACCTTCCCCCCCTCCCCCTTCTCCAAGTCTCCAGGAAGCGCCAGCCTGGTTGGCGGAGGGGCCCCCTGGCCTGCTCTGTCTGGGAGGGGGGTGTTTCCTGAGGCCTCTGCCTTGGGCCCTCCTCCCCGTCCCCAGCGACGTGGTGGGGGCTGCAGGCCTGGGAGCCAGGAGGCCGGCTGAGGGCCTAGTGGCAGGGGGAACCCTGTGCTGGCCCAGAGTTCCTGGCCTCCCTCTCTGCCGCCGGGGGCCCCTGGGAGACGCTCTTTGGGGAACCCCTGTCTCCTCCCTGGGGGCGTGCGGACCCTGGGAGGGCTGGGGGAGGAGCGCCCCCGGGTGCCCGCTGCCCTGGAGTGCGGTGACAGCCTGTGAGTGAGCACCGCCCAGGACCCCAGCCTGTGCCTCCCCCTTCCTCCCCAGTGTTGAACCAGCTGGAGGAGCTGCTGAGTGACATGAAGGCGGACGTGACCCGCCTGCCCTCCATGCTGTCCCGCATCCCCCCGGTGGCCGCCCGCCTGCAGATGTCGGAGCGCAGCATCCTGAGCCGCCTGACCAACCGAGCCGGCGACCCCACCGCCCAGCAGGTCAGGTCCGGGCGGGTCCTCAGGCTCACCGGGCGCCCGAAGCGCACGCCGGGTGTGGGCTGGGGTCGGCGTGTGGGACGGGGACGCTGAACAGAGTCCTTGCCTCCAGGGCGCATTCGGCTCCTCCCAGATGTACAGCAGCAGCTTTGGGCCCAACTTCCGGGGCCCTGGCCCGGGCGGGATCGTCAACTACAACCAGATGCCCCTGGGGCCTTACGTGACCGGTAGGTGCCCGTCCGCCTCGGGCTGCGCGCACGGGGTGCCCGCGGGGCCGCCCTGGGCGAGCCGCGGTTCTCTCTTCCCGACAGATATCTAGCCGGCCCCGCGGCGTCCCTCTCTCGCAACGCTCGTCCCAGCTGAGGTAAGGCTGCTGCTGGCTCCGCGGCCCCGTCCGTCCGTTCCGTCCCCAGCTCAGCCGGCAGGCGGCCCGGGCCTGGCCAGCCCTGTCCGTGTGCTGTTCTCACCCAGGAGCTGTGTCCTCGGAGCCTCCTGGGGTCTCGCCCACGTGCCCAGAGCCCCCTGCCCAGCCCCGCTGCCCTGGGGTCCGTCTCGGGCCAGTGCGTCTGCCCAGTCTTCTGGACACTTCCCCAGGAGGCTGGGAAGGCAGGCACAAAGGGGGATGGTCCTGTGTGCCCGTGTGTGTCCGTGTGGGAGTCAGGGGCCACTGCGGCCCGGAACCTTCCACCTCCCCGCTCCGCTGCCCTGCTGAGGGTGGTGCTCAGACGCCCCTCTCATCTCGCCCGTGTCCCTGCCCACGCCTGGAGGGTGGCTGGGGGAGGGGGCAGGAGAGGGCGCTTATCCAGATCACCCGCCACCTCCACCCCCGTCTGTCCTGGCTTTAGGGTGAGGGTAGGAGTGTGTCAGGGTCCGGGCATGCACCGGCGTGGGGGGGGGGGTCATCCTGGCTGCCTCGGGGCTGCTGATTGCCGGGCGCTCTCTGGCACTTGGGAGGTCTTGGCTGGGACGCCCCTCTGATTACAGCTGCTTGTGATGGGCCGTGGGGGGGGGCAGTGACCGAGTGTGGGGTGCTGTGCCCGATGCAGACCCGGCCCCCACCTCGGTGACCTGTGACCTGCCTCTTGCAGCCAGCCCGCCGGGCCGCCTGCCCGACCCCCCAGGAGAGGAGAGCTCCTGCCTTGTGGGCGCCGTCGCGGCCTCCGCGGACGGGAGGGAGCCCAGGGACGCCACCGCGTGGGGGGGCCGGAAGTGCCACACGGCGCGCCCGGCCGCCCGCCGGCGCCGCGGTAGCGCAGACTTCGTTTCCTGTACATCGTTTGCACTTTCCTATTGAAGACTCGGACGGGTTCGTCCTGATAAAAGTTGAGTGGCGTAGGGAGGAGACTAACCAGCATACGTCTGTCTGTCTGTCAGCCAGCGGGCTCCGGACGGACGGACGGACGGAAGCTCCCGGAACCCTGCCGCTGCCCCGGCCCTGCGGCGTCCGCCCCGAGCTCTCGTGTGCCCCGCCCGCCCTCCCGCCTACACTGCCTCCCGCTCTGCCCCCGCCCCCGTGCGGCCCCCGGTGCCAGGCAGCCTGGCCCCACGCCGGAGACCTGCTGCCGAGGGTTCGGGTTCGGGCGGGCCTGTGTTCTCCCCTCCTGCCGGGGCTGGGGACCAAGGGGGGCGCGGAGCGGCCTCCTGGGGGTGGGCTGACAGTGTGTCCGTCCCGGGCTCTGTCAGCATCCTCGAGCCCGAGGCCACTGCCCTGCGGGGCAGGCCCAGTGCGTGCTCCTGCGTGGGGGGAGGCCGTGTGGCTGAGCCTGCATCTGGGCCACCTGCCAGGTGTGCGTGGACAGGTGTGTGTGGACCCACAGGTGTGCCAGCTTTACAGGGAAGTCACAGCAGCTCTGCAGGTGGCCCGGGGGCCCTGGGCCCTGCCCTGGGAGGCCGTCTCACCACCTCGAGGCCCTTCCCGCCAGCCCCCTTCCCCCCCCCCCCCCCCCCCCCCCCCCGCCCAATCCCCATAGCTCGTCGTCTGCAGATGCGGAGGAACCAGGGAGACAGCCCCCAGAGCGTGGACTTGTCCCTGGTTTGTCATCGCAGGGCCTAGTGCCCGAGGTGCGCCCCCAGAGCTCATTCCTGCCAGGAACGCAGTCCTGCCCCTCCACCAGCCGGGGTGCCCGTGACGGCCCAGGTGTGGGCAGGCAGGGGGTGGGCCAGGCCCGGGCCTGTCCGTCACGCTCAGCCCAGGGCATCCTGGGGCGACTCTGGGTGAGAATCCCATCTGAGAGGGTGCCCGAGGGGCTTGGCTCAGCCCTGGGGCCAGGCCTGGAGGCTCACCTGGGGAATGGCTGTATGACTGGCCGGCCCTCTCAGGGCCCCGGGTGTCCTCACCTCCAGCCCCTTCCATCATGGCAGCCCCATGCTCCGTCCTGAGCAGACCCCCCGGGGCAGGGCCAGCCCGGCATCAGGGTGGGGGTGGGGAGGGTCTGGAAGCACCTGCAGGTCCCAGGACCCGCACAGCCCGGCCGGCCACTCTGGGACGGTGGGGCCATCCGGGCTCCCTGGGGCTCACCGGCACGCCCTGCCCCGGTCAGTGCTCAGCCCTCAGCGAGGTGACCGCCAGGGCCCCTCCACCCGGGCCCCGAGCTGTCCCCTTCCTGTGGGCGGCCTCGGGGGGCACAGTGCCAGCTCCCCCGGCCACGTGGACCATCCGAGCGTCAGGCCGGAGGCACCTGGCAGCGGGAAGGGGTCTGCGGCCATTGCCCCAGGCCTGTGGCCCCTCCCTCCCGCCCTTCCTCCCGGGGAGCCCCGCTCTGCCCCCTCTGCCCCCTCTGCCAGCACCCCGAGTCCTTCTCTCCGGGCCGGAGCCAGGTGCCCACAGTCGGCCCGGCCCCCGGCACTGCCGGCTGGGAAAGGCCATGGTCTCCACGCCCAGTGCCCGGAGGCCCAGGACGAGGCCGGGGGCACGGGGAGGGAGTGTCTGTGACCGCTCTGGGAGAGAAGGATCGTGAGGACGTTTCCTCCTTGGTTGTCAGTCACCGGCGCCGGCGCGGAGGCCGCTGCTCTGGCACCTGGGCGGCTTTGGTTCTGCCCCTGGCAGACCCCTGGCCAGTGGAGCCCAGGCGCCAGGCTGCCATTTTGTTATTATTTGAACCCGTGCCCAGTTGGCTTCTGTGGGGTCACCTTTGGGCCGGGCTCCAGCGGACGAGGGGGGGGGCCCCGCCCGGAGGTTGCCCTGCCCGCCGCCTTCAGAAGCTCCTTTGTTTTCTGCCAATTGTGACCAACGTCCTGCTGATGCCCACAGCTGCTGGGCGCCACCCCCTCCGGGGCTCCTTCCAGGGTGTCCCCGGCCCCGGCTGGCAGCTGAGACTGGTGACCCTCTGCCCTGTTCCCAGCGTCCGGAGATCAGGGCTCCTGTGGGTCGGAGGCTCGTGGTGAGGGAGGGATCCGGGGCCGTGGAGCGTGGTTTGGGCCTGGCCACTGCCCCGGGCCCGCCACAGACGCCTCCGCCGAGGGAGCGGCTCCAGCCCCTGTGCCGTCCCTGGAAGTTTACAGGTTGTGGCATCTCAGCCCAAAGTCACTGGTGTTGTGTGTTAGATTGTTTTTTTAGTTTTCAGATTTTTTTTTTTTAAAACAAAGTATTTTTTTAAGTACAATCACCCGGAAAGGGCCGTCAGGTGTGTGTGTGTCCTGAACCCCTGGCCTCGAGGTGGGAGCCTGAGCCTGTCTCTGGCCCAGCAGAGGGGCCAGGCCCCCTGCCCGCCGCCCTGGGTCCCAGCGGGGGGGACTCCGGCTGGGGGAGTCCCGGCTGGGGGGGGAGCTTTGGGAGCGGAGCCCCTGTGCGTGGTGACCTGTCCCGCCCCTGGAGGGCACGAGGGACGCTGGGCAGACGGCCGCCGAGCGCCCCTTCGCCTTGTACTCGTGTGTCTTGTTTTTCTGCGTTTTAATAAACCCTTTGGGAAAGACTGAGTCTGTTTTCCCTCCTTTCTCACGGCCTGGAAGGGGGTGGGGCTGGGAGCATGGGGAGCAGAGGGATGTGGGGGGATGGGGGAGGTACCTGAGAAGACCCAGCCCCACAGGGGCCCCCAGAGAAGGGTGTGCCTGGGTGGTGCCCAGCCCTCCCACCTGCACCCCTCAACCCAGCCCCCACTGCATCAGAGAAACACTGACCCCCAACCTGTGTCCCCAGAGGGCACTGAGCCCCCCAGCAGCCAGAGAGTATGTAATGGTGGTGGGGGCACCCCCACTCCTGAATCACTGGGGAGAGATGGGGTGGGTCTGGGTCCCCAATCTCTGCCTCTGCACCTTTTCTCCCAGCCGCCCTTGGCCAGTCTTTGGCGGCCCCGTCTGCTGGATGGCGGCACCTTCCCCCCCCCTTCCCCCCCCCCCCCCCCCGGCCAGCCCTGAGCCCCCTCCCGGCCCTCAGCCGGAAAGGAGAAGAGCACAGCGGACAGACCGCGGCCTGAGTTTATTGGTCATTCCATAAATACGGCACTGGGCACGGCGGACAGCGGAGTCACTGCGGAGGGAGTGGAGCCGGGGAGCCAGTCGATAAAAAACCAAGAGAAGCGTTATTTACAGCCCGCAGACGGCGAGCCCCCTGCCCGGCCAGGGCGGCTGAGGGCGGGGCTCCGTGTGGCATCAACAAGAAAACCCGCCACCTGTCCCGGGCCAGGTCCCTTGCAGGGCACTTCTGGGGGGGGGGGGGAGGAAGCGGGGGGCAGCGCCCCATCCTGTGCAGGGGCCGGGCCACTCTTGGGGCCACCTTGCCCAGCTCACCCCTTTCCCGGCTCTGACTTCCTCTCCCCACTCCAGCTCCCCCAGGAGGCAGAGGCCCCTCAGAATCAGGCCGGGCGAGGGCCGAGGCTGCTGGGTCCGGTCCGGCCGCTTCAGCCTCTGGCTCACCCCAGCCTGCCCGCCTCTGGCCACCCTGGGGTCGATGGGCGGCCTCCCAGGTGTGGCTTGTGGGCCCTGTGAGTCCGGTCCCCGTCAGTGGGTGGCCAGCAGGTGGCCTGGGACCCAGCCACTGCCCCAGGGCAGGTGTGCCTGGACAGAATGCCCCCCGGGGCCATCCTCAGAGCAGGACGCTCCCGCCCCCCAGGATGGGGAGTGGCACCGGCTGGCACCTCGGCAGGACCGGCGCTGCCCATGCCCACACCCATAGGTGAAGCTTGCAGGGGACCAGATGGAGACGAGCCCAAGGGCCAGGCCCAGAGGAGGGAAGGTTCTAGACTCCGGGCTCAGCACGGAGGTCAGGAGTGGACAGCTGTCCCGCCCCCTCGCCTCTGCAGCTTTTCACAAAGCCCTTTCTCAGCCTCAGCCCAGCCTCAGCCCAGCCAGGACGCGGCTCTTTGGATGGCGGGGGGGGGGGGGGGGGGGGAAGGAGCCGGGAGGCGGGGGCAAGGGGCAGGAGGAAGCCTGGGGGCCCGCTCTGCATGCAAAACCGCTGTGCCCGCCTCCTGGCGAGGGGGAGGGTGTGGGGTGCCTCGGGGGCTGGCACACAGGGCCTCTGCAGAGCGGCTGGCACATCCATAGTGCCTGGCTCCTGCCCCCCACATAGCGGGCAAAAGCCGGGGCACTTCCCAGGCCGTGGGGCTGGGGTCCTGGCTGCAGGCCCCCTCTTTACCCCCCTCGATCCCCCCGTCCCCTCTGGCCCCAGGCTGGGCTGCAAGGGGCTGACAGCCTGTGTGCCCTCTCCGTCCCTGCCCCAACCCGCTGCAGGCCAGGAGTGGTGTGCAGTGACACCCCCACTTGTCACAGCGTGTGGGGTCCCAGGGGTGGCACTGCTGCCCATCGGCACAAGTCGCAAGCTCTGAGCACAGAGACATTTAGCGCCCCAAGACGGACACCTCACCCCGCCTGACCGGAGGCCCCGTGGGCACCTCTCCAGGGAGAGCCCCCGGGGCCGCTCCTCACTGTGGGGGCTGCTGCTCGGGGTACAAAGACCCGGTCCTGGCCCAGAAGGCCCCGGGGCCCCCGGGGAGGGCTCAAGCCTGTCCCCTGCGGACGCCGAGCTGTCCCCCAGGAGAGCAGGGCGTCCTCCCTCTCCGGGGTCAGCAGCCACAGCCAGCTCAGCACGCTCAGCCTCGGGGGCCTTACGGGCCAGGACAGAGGGCAGTGACCGGGTGCCTGGCAGGGAGGGCAGATGGGGCCCTGCTCAGGGCAATGAGCTTGAAATCAGACCCCCAGACTTCCTATGGGCCCAAACTGCAGAGCCAGCCCCCTGGGTTCCGGCCCCTCCCAGCCAGGGAGGAGGTGGGGGTCAGGGTCAGCACAGGAGGCCCCTGGGGCGGGTGGTGGGGTAGTAGCTGAGGTCGAGCCCTGGGTCAGAAGGAGACCCTGGGGAGGCCCAGCCCAGCACCCAGGGCCCTGGGGGGTGGGGGTGGGGCAGGAGGACCAGGCCTGGGGTCCCACCGCCAGCGGCATTCTCGGCAGAGAGGAGCCGGCCCTGCCTGCCGCCCCGCCCCTGGTCCAGCCCGGCCTGGGCTCCTGAGGCTCCGGGAAGGCTGGGGGGGGGGTGGGGTGCAGCCTTGGGGGACAGCTGACCGGCCTCCTCAGGATCGGGGCGCCGGGCAGGACGTGGGTGCCGCGGAGCAGTGGGCGGGTGTGGCACGGCTTCTGCGGGGTTTCCCCAGGACGTCTCACAGGGCTTTCTTTGTGATGCGAACCACGTTCAGGACTTGGCTTCAAAGAGCGGAAGCGGGGATGGCGAGCGAACAGGGGGGGGGAGTCCGGCGGCCGGGGCCTAGGACCGGTAGTCCTTCTTGCTGTAGGGCTTGTTGCCCAAGATGCTGTCGATCTCATGGACGATGGAGGACGACAGCTTGGGGAGGACCTGGAGCAGGACGAGAGCGGTTGGGCTGTGCCACGTGCAGGCCTGGCACGGAGCAGGTGCTTGGCCAGTGCCCGCCGGCTCCCGGACGTGGGGGACCCGCTCACCTGTATGGCCCCGATGTTCTCCATCAGCTGCTCCGCGCTGGACGCGCCCAGGAGCACAGAGCTCACGCCCTCGTTCCTCAGACACCAGGCTGGGGGGAGAGACAGAGGGGAGCTGAGGGGGTGCGTGACCCAGGAGGCACCCCCGGGGCAGGCGCCTTCTTGTCCTGCCTCTCCGCACAGGACCCAGCCCGAGTCTGCGGCTTGGAGGGGCCTGGCAAGGCCAGTGCTCAGGGGTGCCAGGGAGAGGGGAGTGCGCGGGGGTGAGACCTGGCACAGACCGCCCGTGTGGAGAGGTGGCCCAAGTGCTCAGGGACCCCACCTTCTCCCCGCGAATGTGGGACCCCATTACCGGTGGCTGGCTCATAAAGGGGCTGGCCGGGGCATAAGGGACTCCTGACACCTCCCAACTCTGCCCCCAGCCCCAGCCTATTACCTGTGGCCACGCCTGCCTCCAGCTGTTACCATGGCCATGCCTCCCCCAGCCCAGCTCCCAGCTGTTACCTATGGCCACGCCCCCAGCTGTTACCTGTGGCCATGCCTCCCCCAGCTGTTACCTGAGGCCATGCCTCCCCCAGCTGTTACCTGTGGCCACGCCCCCCAGCTGTTACCTGTGGCCATGCCTCCCCTAGCTGTTACCTATGGCCATACCCCCAGCTGTTACCTATGACCACACCCCCAGCCGTTACCTGAGGCCACGCCTCCCCCAGCTGCTACCTGTGGCCACGCCTCCCCCAGCTGTTACTTATGGTCACCCCTCCCTCTAGCTGTTACCTATGGTCACCCCTCCCTCCAGCTGTTACCTATGGCCACGCCTCCCCCAGCTGTTACCTATGGTCACCCCTCCCTCCAGCTGTTACCTGTGGCCACGCCTCCCCCAGCTGTTACCTATGGTCACCCCTCCCTCCAGCTGTTACCTATGGCCACGCCCCCCAGCTGTTACCGATGGTCACCCCTCCCTCCAGCTGTTACCTCTGGTCATGCCCCCGCCGTTACCTATGGCCAGCTGTGGGAGGGTGCAGCCCAGGCGCTCGGCGATGGCCTGCAGCTCCTTCAGCTTGGCCTGCTGGCGCCGGCCCTCCTCACTCAGGATCTTGTCCTTCAGCCACTGGTAGCCCTGGAGGGGGAGGGGGAGGGAGGAAAGGCACAGCCCCCAGGTGAGGGCAGGTCACCGGCCTCTGTGTGCCGGTGGCTGGGGACCAGAGCCAGGGCAGCGCCCCCTCCTGGCCGTTGGAAGTGTGGGACCACTGCTCTCTGAAGCCGGCTGTCTGGGGGAGCTGAGGGGAACTGGGGGGCCCACTGACCTCCCTTCTCCCTGCCTCGCTCCCAGGGGCACAGTGCCTGGCAGGGGCCCCTGGCCTTGCAGTGGGCTGGGGAGGGGTGAGGAGGGCAGGCCATCTGCCCTTGAACCTGGGGCTTGGGGCTCTGGGGCTGGGCCTGCCCGGCCTGGGCAGCCTTCCTCTGCACTCTGCACCCCCTCCTGGAGCCCCCTCTCTGGGGTGTGCGTCTGGGACTCGTCCTGGGGGGTCAGTCACCTCTGAGTGACAACTGGAGAAGCTGTGCAGCCCGGGCTCTGAGCTTAGCCCAGATCAGGTGCCTGTGTGCGTGTGCATGCGTGTGCATGCGTGTGCATGGGGGGCATCCCAAAGGCACGTGCGGGCCCAGCCCAGGCTGTGAATGTGGAACCAAGGAGGTGCTAGGGGTGGGGGGAGTGATGGCACTTCTTCGCTGGGCACACCCGTGGGCTGGGCAGCCCTTCCAGCCCCGGCTCAGGCCAGCCCGGCCCGAGTTCCCGCAGCCCTGGCCACCTGCAGGCAGGGGCCCGGGAAGGCTGCCAGCACCCAGGCTGTCGGCCGGGGCCTCACCTCTACACAGGCCCACCCCCGGCCTGCCCCTCCCTGCCCGGCCCCCTCTGGCCCCTGCCTGCCCGGCCCTCCCTGCCCGGCCCCCCCTGCTCCCTCCCTGCTCGGCCCTCCCTGCCTGGCCCCCTCCCTGCCCGGCCCCCCCTGCCCCCTCCCTGCCCCCCCCCCCCTCTGCCCCCTCCCTGCCTGGCCCCTTCCCTGCCCAGCCCCTGCCCGCCCCCCCCCACCAGCCCCCCCCACCGCCCCTCCCTGCCCCCTTCCTGCCCCAGCCCTCCCTGCACAGCCTCCCCTGCTCCCCCCTGCCCGGCCCCCCCTGCTCTCCCTGCCCGGCCCCCCCCCAGCTCCCCCATGCCCGGCCCCCCCTGCTCCCTCCCTGCCCGGCCCTCCCTGCCTGCCCCCCCTCCCGCCCCTCCTGACCTTCAGGGAGGCCCTGGAGTAGGGCGGGATGCCGCTGTCGTACTTCCCGGAGACGATGCCGCAGGCCAGGGGGGACCAGGTCATGGCACCCACTCCTGCAGGGGAGAGCCCGGCGAGGTCAGGCCCTGGGCCCCAGGTGGGGCGGGGACGGGCAGAGGGCTGTGGGGGGCGGGGAGAAGGCTGTGGGGGCGGGACAGGGGAGGGGACTGGGGAGAGGGCTGTGCGGGTGGGGCAGGGGGCGGGGAGACGGGGGAGAGGGCTGTGGGAGGGGAGAGGGCTGTGGGGGGCGGGCAGGGGGGGAGAGGGCTGTGGGCGGGGAGAGGGCTGTGGGGGGCGGGCAGGGGGGGAGAGGGCTGTGGGCGGGGAGAGGGCTGTGGGGGGCGGGCAGGGGGGGGGGAGAGGGCTGTGGGGGGCGGGGAGAGGGCTATGCGGGGCTGTGGGGGGCGGGGCAGGGGAGAGGGTTATGTGTGGGGGAGAGGGCTGTGGGGGGCGGGGAGAAGGCTGGCGGGGTGGGCAGGGACTGGGGAGAGGGCTGTGTGGGGCGGGCAGGGGGTGGGGAGAGGGCTGTGGTGGGCTGTGTGGGGCGGGCAGGGGATGGGGCAGGGGAGAGGGCTGTGTGTGGGGGGAGGGCTGTGCGAGGCTGTGGGGGGCAGGCAGGGGATGGGAGGCAGGGGAGAGGGCTGTGTGTGGGGGAGAGGGCTGTGGGGGGCGGGCAGGGGGCGGGGAGAAGGCTGTGGGGGGCTGTGCGGGGCGGGCAGGGGATGGGGGGCAGGGGAGAGGGCTATGTGTGGGGGAGAGGGCTGTGGGGGGCTGTGGGGGGCGGGCAGGGGGCGGGGAGAGGGCTGTGGGGGGCTGTGGGGGCGGGCAGGGGCGGGGAGAGGGCTGTGGGGGGCTGCGGGGGTCGGGCAGGGGGTGGGTGGCACGGGGGAGGGCTGTGTGGGGCTGTGGGGGGTGGGCAGGGGAGAGGGCTGTGTGTGGGGGAGAGGGCTGTGCGGGGCTGTGGGGGGTGGGCAGGGGGTGGGTGGCACGGGGGGAGGGCTGTGCAGGGCGGGCAGGGGATGGGGCAGGGGAGAGGGCTGTGTGTGGGGAGAGGGCTGTGTGTGGGGGGAGGGCTGTGCGGGGCGGGCAGGGGGTGGGTGGCACGGGGGGAGGGCTGTGCGGGGCTGTGGGGTAGAGGGGGCGGCGCCCACCGATCTTGTGGAAGAGCTCGGGCAGCTGCACCTCCACCTTCTCGCGCTGGAACATGTGGTACTCCGCCTGCTCGCAGATGGGCGGGATCAGGTTGAACTGCCGGGCCACGGAGTAGGCTTCCTGCGGAGCAGAGGGCGTTGGGGAGGACACCGGGCATCCCGGGAAGGCTGTCCGCCCACCCCCCCCCCCCCGCCGGGGCACCTGCTAGGCCCAGCCCTGGGGGGAGGGGATGGCTGAAGGGACAGGGACTGGCCCTCCCGGCTCTCCTGGCCAGGTGGCGTGGGCGAGGGGCTCAGCTTCCCCATCTGCCTCGGGGCCGAACGAGCAGCGGTGTTTGCAGCCCTCGGACAGCGCCCAGCTCAGGGGCACACTCAGTGGCTGTCACTGCAGGCCCTGGCCCCGGGGACGGCAGCCAGAATGTGCTGGGCCGGGAGGGAGGCGGCCGCCTCCGCCCACTCCTGGGACTCGAGCCTCAGCCCCGCAGACCAGGCTGGTGAGCATCGTCCTGTGTCCACTGAGGTGGCGGGTTCAGCCCCAGTGGGAGAGCTGAAGGAGGCAGCCAATCCCCGCCCCCTTTCTCTCTCTCCCCCCCTCATTTACGTTCTGAGATCAATTTAAAAATTGATCTTAGACAGACCCCAGGGAAGCCCTGCGTGCCAGCCTGGGAGGCCCTTTCCCTCCCTGTGGGAGACTCAGTCTTCCTGTCTGTGAAATGGGGAGAAGGCGCAGCTGGTGGGGCTGGGGGCCCGCCAGGGCTGCGTCTAACTGCAGACGAACACCCCGCTCCTTTCTCTGATGAGGCGAGACGTCCGGTGTGGGAGCTCCGGGAAGGGAAGGGAAGGGAAGGGAAGGGAAGGGAAGGGAAGGGAAGGGAAGGGAAGGACTGAGGCCAGGAGGGACCTAGAGGCCAGGGCTGTGGGCCAGCCCGAGAGGGAAGACAGCGCCCTGGCCTCCAGCCCCCAGGCCTCCCCCCTCCCCCGTGGAGGGAAATGCCACTGCAGGATGCTTTCCTGAGGGCGGGAGGGGGGCAGCGTGGGGTATGAGGTGGATGGCGGGGCCCTATCAGCCACCCGGATTCTGAGGCAGCCTGCACTCTGAGCAGAGCTGTGTGACCTTGGGCATGTTACTTAACCTCTCTGCGCCTCAGGGTGCGCCTCTGACAAGCAGGAGGTGGCAGCACTGACCTCACAGGCTGTGAGGGTTAAATGGGAGCTAGTTCACATGAAGCCCTTCATCTCTTCATTTAAAAAAAAAATAAAAAAAGGTTTTTATTTTTTTATTTTTTATTGATTTTAGCAGATGAGGAGGAGACGGGGCGGGGGAGAGGGAGAGAGAGGATTGGCTGCCTCCTGCAGCTGCTCTGACTGGGGTCGAACCCACCACCTCCTTGGTACACAGGATGATCCCCCCCCCCCCCCCCCCCCAGCCAGGGCACAGAGCCCCAAACCTACCGGCGCCTGGCAGACCCGAGAGCTTGGTGCCCGGGCCCAAGGGGCTGTCTCCGGAGCTTGGCACCTGCTCTCAGGCCGCCCCGGGGTCCTGGGCCCCAGGGGCGGGAGGCTCAGAGAGGGTATCCCCACCTTCACCCAGGCCAGTGTCGCCCGTGCCGAGACCGGGACCCCTGGGCCTGCAGCCGTGTGCCTCCCGGACCACAGCCCGGGCCCCGCGGGCCCTCCCCAGGCCGCGCCCGCGCCCCGGCCGCCTACCATGATCTCCATGGAGCTCCAGCGCGATGTGCCCCAGTACATGGCCATGCCCTGGGTGATGACGTGGGTCATGGCACGCACGGTCTCTGCAGAGAGAGGGGAGCCGCAGGTTGGGGGTGGCCGGGCCCAGCGGGGCGCATTCTGCAAACACGGGGCCGGAGCAGGGTCAGGGCGCTGCGATGGTGTCTTGCAAGCACTGTACTCCCAGCTCCCGGGGCCGGGGCGGGGGTCTGGGCGGCAGACAGAGCGGACCTCCTCCAGGCAGCTGGTCTTTTTTTTCCTTTTTTTTTTTTAAATCCTCACCCAAGGACATTTCCCCATCGGTTTTTAGAGAGAGTGGGAGAGAGAGGGAAAGACAGAAACACATCGATGGGTCGCCTCCTGTACGTGCCCTGATCAGGGGGGCCCAGGTGGGGGAGGAGCCTGCAACCGAGGTACGTGCCCTTGACCGGAATCGAACCTGGGACCCTTCTGTCCATAGGTCGACGCTCTATCCACTGAGCCACACTGGCCAGGGCCAAGCAATTGGTCTTGAAAATGACTTCCCCAGTAGCACAGGCCTCCTGGGAGCTTTGCGACAGGGGTTGTGGGGGGACCAGGTGTTCCTGTCAGGTTAGAAGGGCTGTGGGGAGATGAAGGATGTGAGGCCATTCTAGAGAGTTCTCTAGTCCCAGGAGGAAGCAGGGCCCGACCCCCCGGCAGACAGGTAGGGGTTAGGGTCAGGAGGCAACGGAGGCAGGCGCAGTGTTCGCCTGTGGCTGGGCGGCTGCTCTGGGCCAGGCCCCGCGTTTCGTGCTGCCCTGGGCCGGAGTGTGTCCCAGCACCGGGCAGTGTGGCTTCTCCTAGCGAAGGAGGGTCTGGGTGACCCTCCTGGGGGGGCCCGAGGCTGCAATGGACTCCCCAGTCTCCACTGCAGACCGGGCAGCGAGACTCCCCGTGTCCTCGTGTCCTGGGACCTGAGCGGCGGAGACCGCCTTCCTTTTAAACAGGGGACCCCCTGAGCTCCCCCGAGGCTCGCAGGGGCTCTGGGAAGCGAACCGGTCGGCTTTCCCTCCCGGGCGGTTTCAGCGCGTGGGGATGTAGTTTTTGAAACAGAACTTGGCCTCCCCTTTTCCAGTTCCAATGTCTCAGCGTTGGGGGGGGGGTGCTCCCCCAGATGTCTCCCAGGCCCCATACAGTGCTTGCAAGTCCGAATGTGAGGGCGGGGAGCTGGCAACAAGTGTTTCTAAAACAAAGCAGGACGCAGCCTGGCCAGGGCCTCGGTTTCGTAGACGGCAGCGGTGGCTGGGCTCCCGGGGGGCGGTTTCCGTGGGCGCGGAGACCCCTCGAAACTCATGCCTGGGCTTCCACCCCTGCAGGCCACGCCCCGTCCCCCCTGCCCCCATCCCAGGGAGGGGAGCGGGCTGGCAGGGAGCCCGGGCCCCCAGGGGCCGCCCTTGGCGGACACCGGTCGTGGTGAAGGACAGCGGTGTCGGGTGGAGGGCATGAGGGTCCCACCTCCGAGCCCCGGGCGCCCGTCGGGCCTTTAGAAACACTCGGGGGCCTGCAGCCATGCAGCGCGAGCGCCCGTGTCTCAGCCAAGGTGCAGGCCGCATGCGGAGGGGAGAGCCGGCCGCTCCCGGCCTGGCTCCGGCCGCCCCCTCCTCAGGAGGGCCGCGGTGCAGGGCTTGCCATGCAGAGGGCGGGCCGCCAGCCTGTGGTCACGGCCCCGCGGCAGCCTGGGAGCCTGTGGCGGCCCCTGGGCCGAGGCTGCTGAGTGGCCGGAGGGCATGGAGCCACCTCGGGACCACGGTGCCCTCAGACAGGCCACAGGCTCTGCCCTCTGCCCACGGGGGGCGCCAGTGGCCCAGACTCAGGGACAACGAGGGGCCTGCCCTCCACCTCAATATTTAATGCCGCCCAATAAATCCTTGCTGCTGCTGCCAAGACCCCTGGCATCTCCTGCCCGGTCACAAATAATACATGGGCAGTGCCAGTTGGCAGGTGGCAGTGCCAGTTGGCAGGCAGGAGCCCTGCCACCGTGGATCTCGGCTCGGTCCCCAGAGAGACCGAGGCCTGCGTGGGGCGGGGTCCTGGGCCCTGAGCGTGGGGCGGGCAGGGGCTACACGGGGCCAGCAGTGGCCCGGGTCTCGGGTTTCCCGGCTCAGGAGGGGGTCCTTCCAGGCGGACAATGCTTCCTTCCAGCGGGGGGTCAGGCCACACAGCAGGGGTGAGCGGCAGGTGGCCAGCCCTCCCAGGGACACGGGCGCCATGCCCGCCGGCAGGCACGCTTACAGGGAGCCGGCGTGCTGTGGGGCAGCACGCCTTGGTCCGTGGCTTCTGGTTGGGGCAGGGGCTTAGCAAACGTGAATTCTGGAGAAAGTAAGACTCGTGGGGGCCACATTCTCGGGGATCCCCCATGTGTTAGCTCTGGTGGGAACCTGGCCTCCCTCAGCCCCGCCCCGGCCCATCCTGCATCAAAGTCTTAGGCCCTGAGGGCAGCATCCTCCAATCGGAGGGCCCGCGGCCGCCCTGGGACCTCACACAGCCAGGCGGGGACGGGCATGCACAGGGCGCAGGATGAAGGACAGTGGCCCGTGCAGGTGTGTGCAGGGTGCCGGCCTGTCTGCCTGGTGCATTTTATGGGGAAGTGTGTCCTCGGGGAGAGGCGGTGAGTGAAGCCACTGCCTCATAAAATGCGGTGCGGCCAGGGCCGGGCCGGCGGGCGCCGGGTACCTTCTATGACGAATGCCCTGGACCTGGAGGAGCTAAGTGGGTCCCCTGGCGGCAGAAAGAGATGTAGAGAGAACAGAGTTGGCAGCTGTGCGAACACGGGCGGTGCGGGTGACGGAGGGCACGGCAGGCAGGCACAGATCACTTCTGCGGGGCGCGCATTAGAAAGCCCACGCGCACACACACACACGCGCACACACACACACACACGCACACACGCACACACGCACAACACACTCACACACATACACATGCACACACACACGCACACACACATATACACACACACACACGCACACACACACACACACACGCACACACATATACACACGCACACACACGCACACACACATGCACACGCACACACGCGAGCACACATACACACACACGCGCACACACACACACACGCACACACACGCACAACACACTCACACATACACATGCACACACACATATACACACGCACACACACACACGCACACACACACATGCACAACACACTCACACACATACACATGCACACACGCACACACACACGCACACACACACACGCACACACACACGCGTGAGGGCACGGTGTGTATATATACATGTATGTCTCCACAAATGAAGGGAAAACAACCGCACACGACCTAGTGCCCCAGTTCCCGAAGCAGGAAAGCGCGTGGGGAAGGTCCGGAGCGGGCGGCTGGGGGCCGGGAGGGGGGTGCGGAGGCAAGAGGGTAACTGAGGCCAAAAGGGCTTTGCGAACCCCTGGCGTCTCGTCTCCTCTCAGGGACCGAGCGAGGGAGCGGAGGCGCGGGACGGCGATGGAGAAGGAGCGGGCGCAGCGAGCCATGGACCCCATTTAGCTGCAAACGCTTGGCCGCCGTGAGGAGAGAGCATGCGGCAGCCCGAGCCCAGGGCGGGGACCGGGGTGGAGCGGGGTGCCAGGGGTCCCCACAGGGCGGGGCTCAGGCCTCCCTGCCCGCTCTCTCCACCCGGAGGCCTGGCCGCCCCTCCCGCCGGCCCGGGCGGCCGCGGGGCCGTGCCGAGGCCTCAGGCCCTGGCGGGGAACCCACCTTCCATGGGCGTGTTGGGGTCCGGGCGGTTGGCAAACACCACGTCCACGTACTCAAGCTGCAGCCGCTCCAGGGAGGCCTTCAGACCTGGGGGAGGCGGGGGGTGGTCACCGGCTGCCAGGCGGGCGGTTGGGGGAGGCGGAGGGTGGTCACCGGCTGCCAGGCGGGCGGTTGGGGGAGGCGGAGGGTGGTCACCGGCTGCCAGGCAGGTGGTTGGGGGAGGCGGAGGGTGGTCACCGGCTGCCCAGGCGGGCGGTTGGGGGAGGCGGAGGGTGGTCACCGGCTGCCAGGCGGGCGGTTGGGGGAGGCGGAGGGTGGTCACCGGCTGCCAGGCGGGCGGTTGGGGGAGGCGGAGGGTGGTCACCGGCTGCCAGGCGGGCGGTTGGGGGAGGCGGAGGGTGGTCACCGGCTGCCCAGGCGGGCGGTTGGGGGAGGCGGAGGTGGTCACCGGCTGCCCAGGCGGGCGGTTGGGGGAGGCGGAGGGTGGTCACCGGCTGCCAGGCGGGCGGTTGGGGGAGGCGGAGGGTGGTCACCGGCTGCCTGGCGGGCGGTTGGGGGAGGCGGAGGCCAGGGGAGAGGCAATGCCTGTGCTGGGATGTGGGGGGACCGTCTGGGTCTCCCGTGACCCGTGGGGTGACACCGAGGGCGGGGCAGGTCACGTGGCGTCCCCGCAGCCAAGGCCGAGGGCGTCTGAAACGCACCAGCCGTGACCCCGCACCCGGCAGGGGTCAGAGCAGAGCGGGAGGGGGTGCGGGGCTGGGGGCAGGGAGGCGAGGCCCCCCGTCCTCTGGCTGTTATGGACGTGAACGTGGACAGGAAAGGCAGGGAGACACTGGGAATACACAGATGGCCGCGCCAGCTGCCCTCCTGTGCTCCGGGTGCCGGGCCCCTCTGACGTCCACCCTCGCATGGTGCTCCCCGTTCCTGGCCCCACGGCGGTGGCTCTGAGCCCCACCAGAGGCTGGGAAGTGACATTGCTCACTCTGATCAGCCCTGAACGGAAACCCGGCTGTCTGTCCTTGCCCACACCCCCGCCCGCCCTCGGGACCCGGATGGGGTGGGGGGGCAGAGCTCCAGGGTCCCCAGGCCTGGGCCTGTGCTCGTCGGGAGGGGAGTTGTGCACCCGGGGAGGCCTGGGCTCGGGCCCTCACCTTCGATGATGTGCTTCCGGGAGAGGCCCCGCTCGGTCTCCGCCCTGAAAGACAGGCCTCGTGAGGGCAGGCGGTGGGGAAGGCGGTGATGGTGCAGAGGTCAGGGAGAAAGGCAGGGCGGATGCGGCCTTCGGGGTGGAAACCAGGAGGCCCCCGGGCGCTCCCGCAGGTGTGGCGGGGGGGGGGGGGGGCCAGGGAGGGTGAGGCCCAGGCTGCTCCTGGCCATCCTGGGGAGGGGGTGGCTGTGGGGGGTGGTTCCTGTTTTTCAATTTTCTTTTCTGCTTGGCATGGATTTTTTTTTAAAGGTTAAGAATGAACGATATCCCGGTCAGGACACAGGTCCGGGCTGCGGGCTCAATCTCCCGCGGGCAGCGTGCAGGAGGCAGCTGATCAATGACACTCTCTCGTCACGGATGTTTCTCTCTCCCTCTCCCTTCCTCTCGCATTTTAAAGCACGAGCCACAGTTGTAATTCCCAGGAAGCTGGCTCGGTCCGGCCGCAGAGAGAACGGGGTGCTCCCGGCGGGAGGGAGGCGGCAGGGGGTGAAGCGGGGAGGGGTTTTGGCCCAGGGAGGGAGGGTGGTTCAGACAGTTCACCAGTTATCTGTGTTTCCCAGTGTTTAGGGCACCGCCTTTGTGAGCGGCCGGAAAGGACGAACCCACAGACGCAAACAGAAAAGGGGGACAAGGCCTGAATACAGACAGACTAGGCCGGAGCTGCTTTTTGGGAACTTGACCTCCCTCCGTAGGGACGGGTGCCCGCTGGGGCGGAGGCACCAAGGCCAGCCCACCCACGGCGGCACCAGGGGGCTGAGGACAAGGCCCGGCCCCCGCCCCCGCCCCCCCCCCCCCCCCCCCCCGCCCGGAGCCGCCTCGGTCAGGGGCGGGCTGGGCTCAGGGCTGCGGCCCCTACACCTACTTTCCTCCCCAGAAGATCTTGGTGGTGATGACCAGGCTGGACCGTCTGCGGACAGAGCAGAGGAGGGCGTTACTGCAGGTGGGCCCTCGGGGGTCCCCCACCCTTCGCATCGGGGAGCACTGGGTGGAAGGGGGTGCCCGTCACTCATTGTCCTCGCTGTGTCGAGCCTGGACCCTGGGCTCCATGTGGGGTCAGGAGACGACGTGTGGGTGTAACTAACTCGCCACGTGGGTGATCTCCCCGGCCTGGGCCCAGGGGCTGGGCATGGGGCCCAGGGAGACGGCCAGAGGAGGGGCACGCTGGGGAGAGGGGTCTCGGGAGAATGAGGGGGAGCACAGCTCAGGGGTAGGAAGCAGGTGGAGGGAGGGGTGGGTGTAACGAACTCGCCACGTGGGTGAACTCCCCGACTGGACCCACGGGCCCGGCCACGGAAGGCTCAGGGGCCAAGCGCAGCAGGAGCCTGGGGCGGCAGGACACGGGCCACGCATCCGTGGACATTGCAGCGGGAGGGCCGTGGGACGCTGGCGGGGCCCTGAGGGAGGGAGGGAGGCTGGGCTCGGGGGCTCGGGATGCTGGCTGGGGTGGAGGGCCCGGGTGGGGCGTGGGAAGGCAGGTGCTTTCCCGCTTTAAGTCTCCCTGAGCCTGTCCCGGAGGGGTGGGGCTGAGTGGCCCCGAGGCCCTGGGGCGGGCACGGGTGGGGCGGTGACCCTGGCTCTCCCGTCTCCACCGAGCCGTAATTGGGGACTGGCTACCAGGAGCCATCTCGTTCCTTAGGGACCGGCAGGGCTTTGGGGCCAGTTAGAGTCACAAAGACACGGTTTGGTGGGGCGTCGGCAGCGTCTGGGGCTCCTGGGAGCCAGCCGCTCGGCCACCGGCCGTGTCTACCCCGATGGGGACGGGCTGCGGGGGTGGGGGTGGGGCTCCGGTGCTCCCGGGGCCCAGCCTGGGGCGGGGGGTGGGGGGTTGCGGGTCCGGAGGTGAAGGCGGTCTTAGAGCCACCACTTCCTGGGTGAGTGGGTGGGGTGTGAAGGCCGGGCCTGGGCTGGGTGGTGTCTGAGCCTGGGTCAGCCCGGCCAGGAGGCGGGCGGCCGCACCCTCTCCTCTCAGGCCACCCCCAGGGCACCCAGGGCCTTGGGAGGTCCCCACGGCCAGCGCTGCCTGGCCTCACCGGTCAACCTTGTCCCCGGGACCCTGGCCCTCTGCACTGAGGGTCAGGAGAGGGGCAGATGGGGTGTGCGGGGGAGGGGGGGGGAACTGGCTCCCTCCCCAGCAGAGACGCCGACCTGGGAGAACGGAATTTGGCCCCCACCTCGCCACAGCCCCTGGCTCCTTGGGGGTGGCCACCCCCGTGTGAACCCCGCTCCCTGGAGAAAGCTCGGGGCTGCCTCGTCCCGGGACACCCTCCCCTTCCCCGAGAGCGATGCTGGGACGGGAGGTCTGACACCACCGGGCTCTGTCCTGGCAACAGGACGGGGCAGGAGACCGAGCCACGCTCGCCACCCAATCCCAGCCCAGAGCCCCTCCTCTCCCCTCTCCCCTCCCGCCCCCGGACACGGACCACAGAGAGAGCAGGCACTACCTCCATCCCTTCTTCTTGATGATGTTCCCGAGGACCACCTCAGCCCTGGAAGAAGGAGACACGGAGATGTGGTTACAGCCACGGCACC
Organism: Pipistrellus kuhlii; assembly: GCF_014108245.1. Classification (NCBI taxonomy): domain Eukaryota; kingdom Metazoa; phylum Chordata; class Mammalia; order Chiroptera; family Vespertilionidae; genus Pipistrellus; species Pipistrellus kuhlii. The sequence continues at coordinate 1,773,476 of NW_023425534.1, read as the reverse complement.
CGCCCACCGCGACAGCCACTGCGGGTCCCCGAGGAGGAGGGCGAGGGCCCCCGTGGCTCTGGCAGCGCATCCAGGGTCCGGCGTGGCTGCTGCGCCCACGAAGGGCGTGGCACGTGGCCCTCGCCGGAAGGAGCTGGAGTCCCGTAGGGAAGGCCAGCGGCCCCCGGCCCCCGGCCACGGGCAGTTCACCGGGAAAACACCTGCCACGTGACACAGCCCAGTTTGGAAGGGTTTTCTGTGTGTGTGTTAGTCCTCACTCGAGGACGTTTTTCCCGTTGATTTTTGGAGTGGAAGGGAGGAAGGAGGGAAAGGGGAGAGAGGAAGAGAGAGAAACTTTCACTAGTTGCCTTCTACACAGGTCCCACCCTGGCCCGGGATGGACCTGTGACCCAGGAAAGTGCCCTGGACTGGGAATCGAACCCAAGACCCTTCGGGGTGTGGGTGATGCTCTACCCATTGAGACATAGTGGCCGGGGCCAGACAGGTATGTTTTTAAAAGTTAAATTATTCCTCTTGTTTTCAGAGACAACCGACAGGGACTCAGGGCCAGGGTGGGGTTCTGGCAGAGCTCCAGCAGGCGTGCATGTGTGGGCGTGTGCACGCGTGTGCATGTGTGTATATGTGTGTGTGCACGTGTGCGTGCTCCTCTGATCTCCTGTGTTTGGATGAGACAGACGCCCTGCTGGCCCCTGTCCGCTCTGTCTGGCGCCCCTCGGGGCCCCGCACCAAACTCGGCCCCGGCCTCATGGGCACTGCTCTGCCCGCGTGGCGCGGCAGTGATGGACTCGCCCTTTAGTTTCTGACTTTTGAGGACGTTTTGCTGGCAGAGTGTCCTGGGTGAGAGAGGCCCGAGCTGACCCGAGCGCGGCTCCCCGCCATGGAAACGCTGAGTCACGCTCTCCGGGGAATGCTCTCGCTGGCAGGCCGCCTGGCAGCATCTGAAAGCTCTCCCCTCGCGGGCAGGATGCTCAGAGGCACTCAGCAGCCTCCTCCGCAGTCCCGGGCCCTCCCGGGCCAAAGGTCAGAGAGAGCGGAGAGAGGAAGGCAGCCGTGGGCCTGGCTCACAGGCACTGAGACAGAGTTAGCCAAGGCCTGCTGCCCGTGGCCGGGGACTTGGCGAGGCTGGTGCCGTCCTGCCGGGCACAGCAGCCCTGCAGCTCCGGAAGTGCCCAAAGCAGCACCGGCAGGAGAGGGGGGCACCTGGCTACGCGAATGGCACCTGGTTAGCGAGAGGGACAGCGCCGGGCCCCGCCCGCTGGGGCGCCTGGCAGCCCGGCCCGGGCAGCTTCTCCGTGCCTGTCCCTTGGCGCAGCGCCCGCTCCCCCGTGTGGGTGGCTGGGGAAACGAGGCCCTGATGGGGGTGAGTGGGCAGGTTCAGAGGCCGGGGGCGTGGAGGGCAGGACAGGGCAGTGGGCACAGCGACGGCCCCCGGAAGCTGCTCCTGGAGGCCCCCGGCTGCCAGGACCCGGGTGCGAGTCCCGAGCTGCCCCGCCTGGCGTCCCTTCGCTGGGGCGTGGAGGTGGAGCAGCGTGGCTGCCTGAAGCTGTGCACAGGGCCGGGCCATCTGCAGGAGGCGGCACAGAGCTGCCCACGGGCCTGGTGCAGGGCAGGTGAGCCGTGGAACGGCCTCCGCACGGGCCTCCCCACCTCTGGCCCTCGGTCTGGACAGCGGCTCACTGATGGGCAGCGGCCGCCCGCGTGGAGGGGTTGGCGGGCAGTGAGCTGCTGACGGGGCTGGGGAGGGTGGGGTCCCAGTGGAGGCCCCAGGGCTGTGGGATCCTCGGACCCTGGGCCAGGGCTTGAGTCGAGGCCCCGCTGCTCTGGCCCCGGCGCAGGTGCCGCCGGAGGGGGGCGCGGGGCCGGAGCCAGCAGATGACTTCACACCGAAGCGCTCTGGAAACCCGAGGCGAGGCGGAGAGCGGATGATTTGATTACCGCCGGCCCCGAGCCCAGGCCGCGGCCTCGCTGTTACATAATTGAGGAGCCAGCCGCTGCCAAGAGGAAAGTGCTTCCTGCTGGCCGCCCCTGTGCCAGCCCTGCCCTGCCTCCCGCCCCCCGCTGCGCCATTAGGAGGTGAAGATGTCAGGAGAGCGAGGGGGGGAGGGGCGGGGGAGCCGGTGACAGCTTCATCTCGGCCCTGGCCGGGCATGGCGGCGTTGGCACAGAGGGGCCGAGGCGGCCGTGGTGAGCACACGGGGAGTTTAGCAAGTGCCCGGTATGCCAGCGTCTGCCATCAGGCACCAGGAAAACCACTGCCCTGAGCCATTTGGAGCTTAGAGAGGCGGGCGGAGGGGGAGGCACAAGAGGGTGGCAGGAAAGACTGGGGGGGACGGGACGCGTGGCCACACCCCTTCCCACAAGGAGACACACGCACTTGCCCGCCGCGTAGACTTCCGCCGTGTCGAAGAGGTTGATCCCATTGTCATAGGCCAAGGTCATGAGCTGCTCTGCCATCTGGAACGAGAGCGGGGAACTCAGTACCTTTCCCACTGCGGTCCCCCAGCCCCCCTTTCCCACGAGAAGCGGGGGCTCTGTCCTGCCAGCCGGGGGTGCCCAGAGGCCCGGGGGTGCCCAGGGCCCAGGCCCCACGCTGGGCACCCTCACAGGCCTCTGCTCGGCCTTCCTGGGCACGGCCTGCCTCCGGACACGGGGTCGGCAGGGAGCAGGGAGCTGCAGGCGTCCGTGGCTGCTCACCAGGAACGCCCTGTGGGCCCGGCCGCCTGGCAGTGCCCCCTTCCTCCACAGCCCGGGGGGCCCAGCTTCCTGGTGGTCCCTGCCCCGCCAGCTCAGACCCCGGGGGTGGCCAGCGGGAGACTAACCTGGGCATTCTCCCCCTGGACCCAGGACGTGCTGGTGTTTTGGACACGACGGGGGTGAGGGAGCACGGAAACGCCGCTGGCTCCTGCCTGCGATCGTGTCGCCTGCCAGGACCTCACGGGGCCTGAATCTGTCATCTGTCATGTCCGCTGCCCTCCCAGCTCCCGTCCCCTGGAAATGACTTCCAGGGTCGCTGTACATGTCACTGTCCCCGATGGGGACGTGGAGGGAGAGCTACTGGCTGTCTCCCACGGGGACGCTGCGGGCAGCACAGTGAGTGCCTGGGAGTGAGGTCACCCGCAGGGAAAGAGGCGAGGCAGGCGAGACCTGTGCCTGTGACCCATGTGGGCTCGGGGCTCCCGCTTCCAGTCTAAGTGCTCAGACCAGTGCAAAGAATTATCAGACCTGCTGCTGTCGCAACAAGAAAAAGGCACAAACACACCCAGTAGGCCTGGCCGGCGTGGCTCAGGGGATGAGCATCGACCTATGAACCAGGAGGTTGTGGTTCCATGCCGGTCAGGGCACAGGCCTGGGTTTCGGGCTCGGTCCCCAGCAGGGGGCGTGCAGGAGGCGGCCGGTCCATGCTTCTCTCTCATCGTGGATGATGTTTCTCTCTCTCTCCCTCTCCCTTCCTCTCTGAAATCAATAAAAATACATCTAAAAAACACACACCAAGCACCTGCATTAGGATTTCGACGGAAGCAGAGCCTTTGCTACGAAAATGAAGCCAGCAGTCGGCGCTGGCCAGGCTGCAGGGGAAGCCACCGGTTACCTTTTAAATGCAACCTTTCCGACGGCGAGGGGGGCAAACGGGGAGATGCCTCTCCCCGAGCAGAGGCCACTGTCCTGCCTCCCCGGAGGCCCACTCACTGCCCTCGAACCCGGAGACACTGCTCGTCCTCATCCTGCAGCAAACTACCGGGACCTGCGGCTCCGGGGCCGGCGGGCTGTGCTGAGGTTTGCTCCCGCGGGCTCTGCAGGGGCAGCCCGGAGCGGCCCCGGCTCAGCTGGGAAAGCTGCCCTGGTTTTCCTGGCTGCGGGAGGCCTGAGCCCCCGGGCACCTGGCTGCTGTGTGGTGCCACCGCCGCGGCTCACCCTCCCCGCTGGGCACGGGGCCGGGCACAGGCCGGGCACGGGGCCGGGCACGGGGCCGGGCACAGGAGATGGGGGGATCTGTGGCGGCTGCTGGGGCCGCGGCCTCACTGGGCATCTAGCAGGCATCACCACCTGCAGGGGCAGGGGGCCGGGGTGGGGCGCCCTCGCTGGGGCCTGGGGGGGGCGTCTCACCTCGTCGGTGATCTGGCCTCCGAAGGTCACCCATGTTCCTGGAAGGAGACGCACAGGTCAGTCAGGGAGCCTCGGGGAGGCCGGCTCTCCCCTCCGGGGCTGGGGCCTCAGGCCGCAGGGCCCAGGGCACGGCCACAGGCCGCGGACACCCTGCTGTGTGAGCGCGTCCTTGGCGGGGGGACACCTGAGCTTCGAACCGAGGACAGGCAGTGCCCAGAGCAGGCGGCGGGCGTGGGGCTTTGAAACGTTCCTTGGGGCTCAAGCTAAAGGGGCTGCTGTTCCAGAGACGGCCTGCAGGGGGCGGGGCAGGGGCAGGTCCCCACTCGTGCTGGCCCAGGTGTGTGTGTGCGTGCATGTGTGTGTGTGTGTGTGTGTGTGAGGCGCACACTGTGTGTGTGTGTGTGTGTGTGTGAGGCGCACATTGTGTGTGTGTGAGGCGCACACTGTGTGTGTGTGTGTGTGTGAGGCGCACACTGTGTGTGTGTGTGTGTGTGTGTGTGTGTGAGGCGCACATTGTGTGTGTGTGAGGCGCACACTGTGTGTGTGTGTGTGTGAGGCGCACACTGTGTGTGTGTGAGGCGCACAGTGTGTGTGTGTGTGTGTGAGGGGCACACTGTGTGTGTGTGTGTGTGCGTGCATGCGTGTGTGTGTGTGTGTGTGTGAGGCGCACACTGTGTGTGTGTGTGTGTGAGGCGCATACTGTGTGTGTGTGTGTGTGTGTGTGTGTGAGGCGCACATTGTGTGTGTGTGTGTGTGTGAGGCGCACGTGTGTGTGTGTGTGAGGCGCACGTGTGTGTGTGTGTGTGTGTGAGGCGCACACTGTGTGTGTGTGTGTGTCACACATTGTATGTGTGTGTGTGTGTGTGTGAGGCGTACACTGTGTGTGTGTGTGTGTGTGTGTGTGTGTGTGTGTGAGGCGCACACTGTGTGTGCACCACGGGGTGGAGGGCAGCGTGACCGGAACGGAGCTCTCAGCTGGGGAAGGAAAGGCTGTCCCTCCCCCCCGCCCTCTCCCAGGCACCCGTCACCATGGTAACAGGCACACACCCATCCTGGCCCTGGGGCAGCTCCCACTCCGGGCGGGCGGTCCCTTCGCCCCCCACAGCCCTGTTCCCCGTGGCTCCGGCCTGCGCCGCACTCACCCAGCCCCAGGCAGGACACCCGCAGGCCCGACTTCCCCAGGTTCCTGCAAAGGAAACACAAATGTCAGTGCTCCGGTCCGCCCGCCAGGCTCCGCCCCATTCCCAGGGGCTCCCTGAGCCCCGACATTTCCCACTGCGGCCCCCCGGTCCCCCTTTTCCCACTGCGGCCCCCCAGCCCCCCCCTTCCCCACTGCGGCTCCCCGTCCCCCCTTTCCCACTGTGGCTCCCCGTCCCCCCTTTCCCACTGCGACTCCCCAGCCCCCCCTTCCCACTGCGGCTCCCCGTCCCCCCTTTCCCACTGCGACTCCCCAGCCCCCCCTTTCCCACTGCGGCCCCCCAGCCCCCCCTTCCCCACTGCGGCTCCCCATCCCCCCTTTCCCACTGCGGCTCCCCGTCCCCCCTTTCCCACTGTGACTCCCCAGCCCCCCTTTCCCACTGCGGCCCCCCGCCCCCCCTTTCCCACTGCGGCCCCCCGTCCCCTCTTTCCCACTTCGGTCCCCCGTCCCCCCTTTCCCACTTCAGTCCCCCGTCCCCCCTTTCCCACTGCGGCCCCCCGCCCCCCTTTCCCACTGAGGCTCCCCAGCCCCCCCTTTCCCACTGCGGCCCCCAGCCCCCCTTTCCCACTGCGCCCCCCAGCCCCCCCTTTCCCACTGCGGCCCCCCAGCCCCCCCTTTCCCACTGCGCCCCCCAGCCCCCCTTTCCCACTGCGCCCCTGGCCCCCACTGTTCTAAGAGCCGGCCCCCTCCCCCAGCCAGCGCTGCTGGAGGCTCTGAGACCAGGGGCCCTTCGGAGAGGCAGCTGCTGGGCCCTCAGGGGAAAGGGCCATGCGCGCCCCCCTGCACACGGGGCTCAGCACGGGGCTGGGACGGGCCACACTGGGGACCACGAGGCCACCGCAGAGGGAAGTGGGACGTGGCGACTCGTTTCCCGGCTGAGACAGATGGACGCGGCCGGTGGTGCTGCCCGGAGTGACCCCTCCCCTCCGTCGGGTCTTCACTCCGTCCTCCGAGCAGTGGCCCGGGCGCGGCCCTCGCAGCAGGAGGGGGGCTGCGGGTCCTGCTGGCTGACCCCCTGTGTGACCCCGGGCAGCTCCGGGGTACCCCCCCCCCCGCCTCTGTGTGACCCGCCCCCCCACCCCCCCGCCTCTATGTGACCCCGGGCAGCTCCGGGATACCTCCCCCCCCCCCCCTGTGTGACCCCGGGCGGCCGGCTCCCGGGTACTGTCCCCCCCCCCCAGCCGCTGTGTGACCCCGGGGCAGCTCCGGGATACCACCCCCCCCCCCCCTGCCTGTGTGACCCGGGGCAGCTCCGGGATACCGCCCCCCCCCGCCTCTGTGTGCCCCCCCCCCCCCCCCCCCCGCCTCTGTGTGACCCCGGGCAGCTCCGGGGTACCCCCCCCCCGCCTCTGTGTGACCCCGGGCAGCTCCGGATACCTCCCCCCCCCCCCTGTGTGACCCCGGGCGGCCGGCTCCAGGATACCCCCCCCCCCGCCTCTGTGTGACTCGCCCCCCCCCCCTCTGTGTGACCCCGGGCGGCCAGCTTCGGGATAACCCCCCTTCCCTCCCCCAGTGTGACCCCGGGCAGCTCCGGGGTACCCCCCCCCGCCTCTGTGTGACCCGCCCCCCCACCCCCCCGCCTCTGTGACCCCGGGGCAGCCGGCTCCGGGATAACACCCCCCCCCCCGCCTGTGTGACCTCGGGGCAGCTGGCTCCAGGATACCGGCCCCCCCCCCCCGCCTCTGTGTGACCCGCCCCCCCCCCCCCCCTCTGTGACCCCGGGGCAGCCGGCTCCGGGATACCGGCCCCCCTCACCCCCGCCACCAGGCACGCCCCCCTTTACTGGGACACGGGTGTGAGCTGCCCGGATGGTGGTGACCCCACAGCGGGGCCCTGACCTCCCGGTGCTGAGTCCCCTTTCCGGGGGATCCCGATGCCAGGAGCCTGGTCCTGGGACGAGCCTGGGGCGACCCTCCAGGCGGCGGGAAGTCAGAGAAATGCGGGAGGCGGCCTTGTGAGCCCCACTCCTCCCCGAGGCCCCCCCCCCCCCCCGCCCACTGCATGGGTGCTGGCCCCAGCTGCTCTCCAGGCCATCGCCCATGGGGCCACGCCGACCCCCGCAGCTCGTTTCCCTGGTTACAGACCTGGCCCCCCTCACAGGCAGTCGTGGTGGGCATGGATGCCATACAGTGCCAGGTGCCACCAAACGTTCGGCACTTCGAAATCGCCGGTGCCCTTGTCAAGTTTCCCAGGAAAATCAGGCCCGCGGTTCCCCCCCCCCCCCCCCCCCCCCCGGGCCTGCGGGAGGGAGGACGCTCTGGCGCCGGCTTCTCTGTAGGGAGCGGGCGGGGGCCCACCTCCCTGGCCGAGCACCTGGGCCCGAGGCCTCCACTGCCCACCTGCAGCTGGCTCCCCACCCGCCTCCCCCGGGGCGGCCAGGAGGCCCCGAGCTGCAACGTGCCCGGCACCGCGCACCGGACGCTGACACTCCGCACGTGCGGCCTCCAGGGCAGACAGCGCAGAGCGGGCGGCGGCCTTCCTCCCCACGCGGACAGTCAGACGGTGGGCGGCGGGGCCTTGTCTTTTCCTACAGATCCTGACGTGACCCAGTGGCGCCTGGCATCGCCCGTACGTGCCAATCAGAGCCACCCGCCCTGTGACTGCTGCACAGAGGCTCCGCCCCCTGTGCCTCTCCCCCCCACCCCCGTACTCGGTCGCCAGGTGTGCTCCGTGTTGAGGTCACGCTCCCCACGGGAGCGGGGAGGCAGGCGTGGGAGAAATCGGGCGCCTGCTCAGAAGCTCTGGGGACGAAACAGAAAGAACCGAAGGCTCCCATCAGCGGTTCTTCCCGTTCTGGGGGCAGGGAGCCCTTCGAGAAGGCCCCCCCTGGACGTGGGCACGGACACGGGGACCTCAGCACCCCGTCTGCGACGCCCAGGTGTTCCCCGAGCCCCCTGCCTGGGCCCGTGTACGTGTCCGGGAGGACACAGACCCCGGCGGAGCCACGGACGGGCTGAGCGCCCTCCTGCCCCGGGGCAGCACCTGGCGCGCCTCCCCCGCCCCCGCCGCCACGGGAACCGTTCAGCACCAGTAGGACGTCACGCCGTGCCAGGGTGACCCGTTCCCGGCGTCTCCCGGCGAACACGATGGCGCAGGCCCTGCCGCCCGCTGCCAGGCCCGGGAGAAGGAATGAGAAGGGACAGGAGCTGCAGGAACCCGCTGCCCCATGGGGCGGGGCCCCTGACACGTCCCCGCGCCGTCCGGACCGTGGCGGTGACACGCCGCCGCTCGAAACCTCCCAGACGCAAAGCCGCTCCCTCCAGACCCTTCTCCCCGGTGAAACGTGACACCACGACAGGACCGCCGGCTCAGCCCGCCGGTGCCGCCCGGGGCTGGGCATCGGCCTGAGACCAGGAGGCCAGGACGGACTCCGGTCAGGGCACAGGGTCAGGCTGCGGATTTGATTCCCAGCAGGGGGAGTGCAGGAGGCAGCCAATCGATGCTGATGTTTCTCTCATCGATGTCTCTATCTCCTTCTCCCTTCCTCTCTTTCTAAAATCAATAAAAACACGTTTTAAAAATAGCTGGCTACATCTCTAAGCCCAAATAACATTAGTCTCCGTTAATTTGGCCCTCTCTCTCCTGTGGTCTGGGAAAATGCTGCTGAGTTCTCTCGGACTTAGCCTTCGCCCAGGGAGGCGCCGAGGGCCAGCACCGAGGTCACGTGGCCGTCAGATGCCGGGAACCGCCGGACACCGCGCCCAGGCTCTGGGCGATCACAGGCGCTTTAAAGATAGTCCAGGCCCTTCCCCTCGGCCATCCGGGCGGAGGGCCAGTGCGTTGGGGGGGGAAGCAGCAGGGCTCGGGGGAGCCGGTGCGATGGAGGGACGGGCCGTTCTCCGGTCAGTGCGGTGACTGCCCGTCAGCAGTCTGCCTGCTCAGGCCCCAGGCTCCCGAAGGCGGGCCTGGCAGGGCCGGGGCCCTGGGGTGTAACTCGGGGTGAGATGGAAGAGGGCTGCCCTGGGCAGATTCGGGACCTCGCTGGCTCCCCCCCTTACTCCCAGGCTTGACTCCCGCTTTGCACGGAGACCTGGGCCCTCGGACAGGCACGTGGCCCCTCTGCTGGCCACACACCTCCAGCTCCCGCACACGACAGCGTGGCTGGAGGCGGGCCTGGATCACGCCCCTGGCAGGGGCCAGCCTCCTGAGGATGTCAGGGTGGGGGCAGAGTGGGATCTCGCATCCTGCAGCCCCCTGCACCTGGCTGTGGCCCTCAGACAATCATATGGAGCAACCCCAGGGGCAGGTGGTGGGGGGGCAGGAACCCTGTGGGGCAGATGCCGTGTTAAGCAGGCGCCCGTGGGGCAGGCACCCCCTGGGGCAGGTTCCCACCAGGCAGGAACCCCGTGCTCAGCCAGGGTGTCCCGTGGTTTGAGTTCTGACTTCCATTTCAGCTGCTGTGAGACACCCCCAGAGGATGAAGCACCCCCCCTCCTGCACCCCAAGTGCAGCTCTCGGCGGCCACACGTGAGGACAGATGGGGTCCTGGGTTAGGAGACAGGAGCTGGGGTCTGAGCCCAGGTCCTCAGACTGCAACGGCCCAGCCCAATGAGCATCTCTCTCTTTACTGCCCGGCCGTCCTGCCTCCAGCAGGTGTGTACATACATGCACATGTGCCACGGATGTGCATACAGGTGCACCCACAGGAGCCCACACGTGCACACACAGGAGCCCAAAGGTGCACACACAGGGACACAAACAGGTGTGCACACACAGGAGCATAAATGTGCACACAAAGGAGCACACATGTGCACACAAGGAGCACACACAGGAACACACAGGTGCACACAGTCATCTTGAGCATTCAGGCTCTGAGATCTACTCCTCAGTGGACTGAGGCTCTCAGGAGGGAAGTCACGCTCACGGCCACTCCTTCCGCCTACACAGCGCTCTGTCTTTTTAGAACTGGCCCTCCGAGGATACCAGGATGGACTCAAAGGTCGCAGGGGTGACAGGAATCAAAGTGAAAGGGTGTGTCCTGCTCACTCTTAGCTTGTGATCCCCACTGAACAGGAACTCCCCAGAGCTTCCATCCTGGGGTCCTCCCTGAGCTCAGAGCGCCAGGCCTCCCCAGGCCCAGGGAGGAGGGCCACGGGCACAGACACTGGAGGACTCGGTGATTCCAGCACTCACCTCCAGGGGGCGCAGGACTACGACCTGGTGCCTCAGCGTCAGGTCCCACTTGGGGCCCTGGCTGTGGGGAGGGTTAGTCTCTGCACCCCGGCTGTCAGGACCGGCCCCTACCTCCCAGTTGCCACCAGCACCGGCCACCGGCCACCAGCATCTGACCAGAGAGGACTGGCAGCCCTTCCTGGGAGCGGGAGCCAGCGCCTGCCCGCCTGCCCGGTTTCCGCAGGCGGATTGTGTGGGCTCCCCTCCCCCCAGGCAATGCTGTTCTGGACCAATAGAGGCGCATGGGGCGTCAGGAAGGCCAGGCCCGCAGTGGGGTGCCCACCACGCTGCCCCTGGTGGGTGCCCTTTGCACAGAGCTGGGCCTCCCTTTCCACCGGAGCAAGTCCACCGAGCATCCGGGCAAGAGCCTGGGTGGAGCAGTGGGGTGCGGGGGGTGCGGTGCACAGGGTGGCAGGAGGGCCCCTGCCCCCGACTGTCTCCATGACCAGACACAGTGGGAGCCTGCAGCCCTGGGGCCTGAGCCGCAGAGGAGGGACGTATGACCACCAGTGCCCTCCCTGAGCGGCTGAGCATCCGCAGGAGAGCCCAGAGGCAGCTCTGAGCCCTGGAGCCACAGCCCTGCCGGGGGTCTGGCTCAGGCCAGGGGGGTGTGGGGGGAACACTAACTCCATCCCACGGTCACCGGGCAGTCCCAGACCATCACACCAACGCTGTCACCGCGGCCTGGCGGGAGAGACCCCGGATCACCGCGGGCCCTGTGTCCCCTGGGAGTGTGTGGGGGGCATTGAGGGGGAAGGGGCCTGTGGCCGGGGCCCGGGGTTCCCGGGAAGAGGAAGCATCACAGAATCAGAGCCTGACGCTGAGGGCATTGGCGGTGGTGACCCCCACCCCCCACAGGAACGGACAGGCCCCCATGCACCCCCTCTCCCTGCGCCGTGAAGAGACGCGGGGTGACCGAGCCTCCCTGTTACCTCTCCCCCGCCCGCCACGGCTCCCAGAGTCCCCTCCTGGCCTCCGACCTCGCCAAGCACCCCGGCCCCCGGGATCCGCGGGGTTACCGGCTCCCCGCGGCGGTGGGGGTGGGGGAGGCGTCCCGCCCGCGGAGCCCTCCGCACCTCCTACCTAAGCTTCATCCCCGGCTGCTTCCCGCCGGCGTCGTCGCTGGCGCTCGGGTGGCTCTGCACCGACAGCTGCCCCAGGCTCCGGGCCACCATGGCCACGGCGCGGAAGCGGCCGCGGGTGCCGGGGCTGGGGCTGCTGGCGGCCGGCCGGCCCAGCCGCTCGTCCGGGCCCCGGCCCTTGAGGCCATGCTCGGAGCACACGAAGGACACCTGCATGCTGGGGGTGCTGGTCCTCAGCTCCGGGGCGCCTCCCCCCGCCTCCCGGGCTCCCAGGTCATCGGCCCCTTCTCCGACGGCGACGAGACTTTGTCCCCGAAGGCGGAGGCGCCGCGGGGCTTCCTTCAGGAGAGGGTTCCCGAGGCGGGGACGGAGAACGGACGGACGCTGTGCACCTTCCGCCGGGGACTCCACCTCTCACCTCTCCCTCGGTCCCTCCTCCGCCCTCACGCTCTGGCTCTGGCTGCCCGGCCCCCGCAGTGTCCAGCGGGCTGGGCTGCCCGTCACTCCTGACCAATGAGCGACCCTGGAGCCTCTGACGGGAGGGGGCGGCCCCTGGTGGGCAGCGGGCGGAGGCCAGGCTCCGGGAGCAGCTGCCGTGCAGGCTTCCCCGAGTCCCCAGAAGGGCGCCTGGCGCTCAGCGGCTCAGCTCCCGGGGCTGCGCACCGAGGGGCTGGGACTCCCACCGGGTCCATCGGATGCCGGCGGAGGCTCAGGAGGCACCGGCCGATCCATTATTAACGAGGCGACCGCACAGGCCTCTCCCCGGCCGGAGGCGGTAGCGGCACAGGCTGCTCGGGCTCACGCCGCCCGGCCAGGACGGGAGAGGCAGGCAGCACAGCCAGTGGGCGGCTGCGCTCACAGCGGCTCCGGCAGCACCTTCTGCTTGTGGTCCTCGCCCAGGCCGGTGGGGCCTCCCCGGGGCTTGGCGCGAGGAGAAGCCAGACCCCCGGACACGAAGGAGAAAGCCCGCTCCGCCTGGGTGCCAATGCCGCTGGGCTCAGGGGCCGGAGAGCCGGGAAGTGCCAGCCTGACATGGTGCCCAGGCCTCCGCAGGTGCCACAAACACGCTCAGCGAGGGAGAGAGGGAGGGAGTGGATAGACCCTCCCTTCCCACTCTCCCTTCCCACCCTCACGGGGTTCCTGAAGCCCAGGGAGCTGACCCTGTTGGCGGGAAGGCCCCTCTGACCCGCTGTGGGTGTGCTCTCTGCCCTCGGGAGGGGCTGAGAAAGGGCAGTGACAGGAGGAGGGGGCGGGGGCAGCCCACGCTCCGTGCTAACCCTCCGTGGATCCCAGCTGGGTGTCCGGCCCTCTCTGGGGCTTCACTTCCAATGACAAAGTGAGGGGCGTGGCCCGAGAAGCCCTGGGGCCCCTCCCAGCTCGGGCCCCGGACACCTTCCGCCCCTGCTGGCTGCACCCTCAGCTCTGACAGGGCCCAGGAAGACCCACCCGGGGGAGGCCCCGCCCTGCCTTTGGGCGCAGGCGTGAGGACTCAGACGGCGCCGGCCGCTGGGCTCCCTGCGTGTGAGCTGGGCTCAGGGCGGCGACTCCTCTGCCAGCACCAGGGGTCTGGAGGTCCGGGGCGGATCACAAAGGTGGGGTCAGAGGGCACCTGCGGAGCGCTCCCCGGGGCCTGGCCCTCCGGATGGCCTCACGGATGGCGTGCCCCCGTGGGCCTGCAGCGCGAGGGGCTTCCGGAGGTGGGAGACCCTCCCATCGCTCCCCACGGGTGAGTGTACCCCTTCATCCGCCCCAGGACACGGGCCTGACGTGGCAGCAGGAGCCGCTCCCTGAGGGACACAGGGGCACAGAGGGGCTGGGAGGGCAGAGCTGGTGCCTTCACCAAGAAGGCCCTGGCAGGTCTCAGATGCCACCTACCGAGACCAGGGGGCAGGTGCCCAGGACCCGCCTGTCCACTGCCCCCGGGGGTGGTGGGGAGGTGGATGGCAGCCTGCTGTGCTGGTCTCCCGGGAGCAGAGAAGAGGCCAGCCCCGGCGGGGACCTCTGTCCTAGGCGGCCAGTGTGAAAAGGCTCAACCATCCGCTCCAACAATGCCCTCCACGAGCTGGACTCTGCACGCGGGACCACATGCCCTGTCTGCTGGGAGCCCCAGGTGGCGAAGGCCCCGCCCGGGCCCTGCCCCCGGCTTTGGGTGCTCCCCGGCTCGGGGTGCTCCTCGGCACCTGACCAGGCCACCAGGGGAGCTGGCTCCACATGCCGGTCCCTGGGCCCCACTCAGGCCTGCGGGGTCAGTGGTTCCGGCCAGGTACTGGGTCCCACAGGGCTGCCATCTGATGGGGCGCTGCTTCTTTAAACCGCAAGCACATGTTCAGCGAGCCGGAGGCCCGAACCCACCGCTGGTGGGAGAAAACGCTAACGCGCTGGGAGGCCAGCCAGGCGACCCCGGGGCCGAGTGAGGCGGGAGCAGAGGTCAAATGCAGGACACCCCGTGGAATCTGAACGCCCATAAGCAACGACTCCCTTCTTAGTGTAAGTACGTCCCAAACATCTCGTGGGACGTACTTATACTAAATAAGAGACAAAAATAAATCAATTTGTTGCTTATTTGAAATTCAAGTGTAAGTGGGCACTTTGTGCTTTCATTGGCTAAATCTGGCAACGGGGCACAGACCGGGCGGCGGGGACAGGGTCCCTCTGGCCGCCGACTGGCTCTGGCGGGGCTCATCCTCGGGAGCTCAGGAATAACGCCACGTGGATGCACTTTAGCAATGAACATGCGGGCTCCAGGGCTGGCCGTGCTGAGGCTTTCGGAGACCAAAGTGGGCGGGCCGGGCGCTGTCCCAGGTGCTGATTTCAGAGACCAGCGAGCGAACCAGAATGGAGGACACAGGGTCAGCGAAGCTCCAGCCTCTGCTACGAGAGCCACAGCCGCCCACCCAGAGGCCACCCGCGGAGGGCCACTGCCCACGAGGACGCAAAGGCGGGGGCACAGCCTTGCCCCCGGGACCCCTGGGTTTCGGCGCCAGGATGGGTTTGTCGCTGGAGCAGATGACGGAGCCTTTTCACTGTCTGTGCCGTCACCCCCGGCAACGACTCTGTCCCAGCGACGCTGCTGCCGAAGCCACATGGAAGCACGAGCGCGTCTCCCCCTTCTCTCCAGGCACCGCACCCCCGTCACCCACACAGTCCCACACGCGGTGCTTGTCTCTGAGGACAGGCCTGCACAGCCCCCCACGTTCCTCTGCCACGTTTCTACGTGGCTGGAATTTCTTTCTTTTAAATCCCCACCAGGGGATATCTTTTCCACTGGTTATTTTAGAGAGAGTGGAAGGGAGGGAGGAGGGGGAGAGGGAGAGAAACATCGATGTGAGACAGACACATCGATAGGCTGCCTTCTGCTCGTGCCCCTGGGCCGGGGATCGAACCTGCAGCTGAGGTACGTGCCCTTGACCAGGAATCAAACCCGCAACCCTTTGGTCTGCAGGTTGACGCTCTAACCACTGAGCACACTGGCCAGGGCACGGTTGGAATTTTTTAAACGCAAGACATCTGCTCCAGCGCACAATGGAGCCGTTACCCGGGTTGCCTGGGCCGCCGCTGCCTGGGCCGCCCCTGCCGTGTCCCGGTGCTCCCCGCCGCGCCGGCCCTTACCGGTACTTCATGCCTGTGCGCCGGGCGGTGCAGCCGTCCAGCGAGAGGCCGTGCATGCGGAGGAAGCTCTCCATGTTCCGGGCCTGGGCGGCCGCCCGCACCTCCCGCAGCCGCCGCAGCTCCAGCGCGTCGGTCTGCCGCACCGGGTGCAGGGCCCAGTCCGAGTGGCACCTGCTGCTCACGCTCCTCAGGCTCTCGCTGTACGTCATGGACAACATGGTCCCGCCCGGGGGCCGCCGCTGTCCGGACGGGAAAGGCCGAGCGGCGATGGGTCAGCGAGGGCCGCGGTCCCCACTGCCCTCGCCGCACGCTGGCGCCGGGGCAGGGCGGCTGCGGAGACCCGTCCTCCAAGGCGAGTGGCCACCAGGCTGTGGGCGGGCCTGGCCCCCGCGGTGAACACCCTTGGGGTGGGCGTCTCTGTCCTCCGGGCTGCGTGGCGGTGGCTCTGGCTCAGCGCCCCCTGCCCCCGCACCGTGAGGCAAGCCCCGAGCAGCGGCATTCCAGGCGGGCGCACTCGGGGTGCTCCGGGCGGAACTGGGGCGCAGAGAGCATGCAGCTAGCCGGAGCCCCAAAGCCAAAGACACGGCAGCACAGCGCCCCCTGGAGGCGCTGCCGGGCAAGACCAGGGAAAGGCGGTGCCTGGGCAGCAGCAGAAGCGCACCTGTCGCGAGTCAAACGCCATGTGACCATGCACCTGCCCATCACACGCGTGGGGAGGGAGAGCCACCCGCACGCACGCGCTGGACACACCGGCAGCGCCCGCCGGGCGCCACGCTCTGTGGTCACTGAGGATGTCACCGTCCGCGGATTCTTGCAATAGAGAGACGGAGTGGAGGGTGTGAGGGAGAGTGGAGGGGTCGGGTTATTAGGGACATTTCAGAGCTTACGTGTCAAAAGCCGCCACCCTAGAGGATGGTGGTGCTCCCTCGGAAAGAAAAACAACATGGATGTCCCTCCGCGGGGAAGCAGGAGTGAGTCCCACCTCACACGGGAACCCGTGGGCCTTCGGGGGCGAGGCGTCCGGCACGGCGGACATACAGTGATTCCCGAGAGAGCGGGCAGCGGCAACGGGGACGTGTGCCGAGTGCGGCCGTCAGGAGACTCTCGGGCGCAGCGAGGACGGCAGCCCAGGGCACCTCCTAACTCTGCCTCCACCCAGCAGCACCGCTGACTGGTAACCAGGACACGGTCACAGGGGCCAAGGCGGTCTGCAATCCGGGAGTGCCCCCTGCACCTGCCCAGCCCTCTGCCCGGCCCCGATGCCAGCTCAGCGGCCCCAGCAGCGCCACCGTCACCAAGGAGAGATGGGCCGGCTGCAGAGCGGGACCCTGGAGCCCAGGCCTGGGAGCTGGAGGCCCTGGCCCTGCCCCCCTCCCCGCTCCCCCCGCCTCTGTCGTCCCCAAGGGAGACAGTGCGGTTTTCCCTGGGGAGGCTGCATAGGGGGAGGGGCTGCTGCTCGGTCCCCGCGGGCGGGGGTGCGGTGGGAGCCCGCCTGTCCTGGCTGAGCACCCCCTTTCCCGCTGTGATTCTTCTCCGTGGCATCTGCCCTCCAGTGTGCCAGCTTCCCCGAGCACCCTGTGTGCTGCACCTGCTGACCTGAAGGCCAGGAGGGCGGGACTTTCCTGCCCACTTTCACCACTGCGTGCCCGGTGCCCCGGCAGCGACTGGGCGTTGCCCTGGCAGTGCCCACGGCACCTGGCAGAGCCGGGCGGCTCCCTGACGCAGACCCGGGCAGGGGGACGAGGTGGGCAGGTCTTCCATTCACCGTGGCTCAGCTCCATGGGGAGAAGGGCCTGCAGGGCCCATGGCCTCCGACACCCCCAGGGTTTGGACCGGGGTCCCTGCTGGGTGCTGAGGCAGGCGGGGTGTCCCCGCTATGAAAAGCCCTCCTCCCAGGAGCATCACTCTGGGCAGGAGAGGGCCCGGGGGTCCCAGGGTCTGGTCCGTCTTAGGAAAGGCAGCGGGACCGTGTCAGGCGCTGTCTCAGCGGCAGCTGTGCGGCCTGCGGCCAGCCCTGGCTTCCCTGGGGCCCGTGCCCCCGGGGGCAGGCTGCCGCCGGATGGGCGCTTCCCCAGAACAGGCCCAGCCAGGCCCAGATCAATAGCCATTAGCTTTCAAGACACTTCCCACAGCACAGCTCCGAGCTGCTGTGGCTCCAGAAACCCAGCTGCTATCCTGAAGCTGGGCTGGCAGATGGCTGGTGCCCAGGGTCTGGACAGGGCAGCCCTGTCTGTCGCCCGCTCTGTGCGACCCAGGCCACACCTCACCGCTCCAAGCCTCAGTCTTTAAGTCTGTGAAGTGGGACCATCAGGACCCCAGGCTGCACTGGACCGGCCCCGACAGCTGGGCGGGGGCTGGTGTTGCCGTGGGAACCCGCCGTGGACAGCGAGGCGGCCTGGGATATGACACCAGCTCTGAGTGGCGTGGGGACAAAAATCTACACACCAGGGTGGAGGGCACAGGGCAGAGGGCACAGGGTGGAGGGCACAGGGCGGGCAGGCGGGGCCGGCCTCTCTAGACCCGAACACGGGCTCGCGTGATCCGAGGGCGCCGTGCAGGCACCAAATGTGATGGCAAACGTTCGTCTGGACCAAATGTGGGCGCCAACACCCCCGCCT
Organism: Pipistrellus kuhlii; assembly: GCF_014108245.1. Classification (NCBI taxonomy): domain Eukaryota; kingdom Metazoa; phylum Chordata; class Mammalia; order Chiroptera; family Vespertilionidae; genus Pipistrellus; species Pipistrellus kuhlii. The sequence goes on along the minus strand of NW_023425534.1, from coordinate 1,755,693 downwards.
GGCAGGGAGCACCACTCCTCCTGAGATGGTGCAGCGCAGGTGTGGCCAGGCGGGCTGGGGCGGCAGGGTGCGGGTGAGCATAGCAGCCCCGGGCAAAGGTGCAGGGTGAGGAGCTGGCACCCAGAGGGGTCTGCGGCCAGAGGGCCCAGCACAGCGGAGAACGTGGGGGGAGCTGGGACACGCCCTCGTTTCGGAGGCCCTGGAGGGAGGCGTGGCCGGGAAGGCTCCTCTGGCCCCCGGGCCGCTGGTTTGGGGGACAGAGTGGCTCCTGCCTCTGAAGGCCGGCCAGCAGGGGTGGGTCCTTGGATAAAGGGGGCCCCGGGAGAATGCTTGGGGCTCCGGGCAGCCCCCTCGCTTCTCAGACCTCAAAGCACTGACTTTCCCCTCCCCTATCCCGCCCCTGCATCCCATCCCAGGAAAAATCAGCCCCAACAGCCATTGCTAACAGCCACTGCCCTACTGGCTCTCCCGGAGCTGGGCCCGCCCTTCGCAGATCTTTCCTGGGGACGGCCAGGCCCGGGGGAACTTGTGAGTGAGCTGGGGCCTGGGAAGAGGGGGAGGCCGGTGCTGGCCTCACTGAGCAGAGGGGGCACATGGCCTCGGCCTCCAGGAGCCTCCACACGGAATGTCTGACCTCTGGTCTGGTTACCGAAAGCCACCAAAGCAGGGGCTTGGGAGGAGCCCCACAGGTCTCTCTCGAAAGCGGCAGCCCTCCCACCGGAGGAACCGGCCTCAGTTCCCGAAAGCAGAGGGCGGGCGCGGCGTCCGAGCGGGCCCTGCAGTGCGTGGCGCGGGCACGGCGTCGGGGCAGAAACAAAACCGCTTTTGCTCTCGAGCCGCCAGCAAGCCGAGGCGCAGCCAAGCAGCCGGCTGCCCAGGCGCGTGCCCCGACAGCCCCCGACAGCCCCCAGCGCCCTCTGCCCTTCCCGGGAAAACGGAGAATGCAGAACCTGCCGGGAGCCCACGGTGAGAGCCCACGGAGAGAGCGAGCCGCCGCCCGGGCCTCCCTGGACGGGCAGGTCTGGAGCGAGCAGGCGCCAGCACCGAGCCCCCGCCTCCCCCAGCTCCCCCCACGGCCACCCAGGCCGGCTCTGGGGGGGGGGGGCTTTAGGCTTTGAACAAGCAGCAGGTCTCATTTCCAATCAGCCCGACGCACCCCGAGCACCACCCTCCGTCATCCCGTCCCCGGACGCCTCCGTCCGCAGGCAGCACCCGGAGCAGGCGCTGCCTGACCGGAGGGAGGGAGGGAGGCCGCTCACCTGCTCTGGCCCCGCTGGTGGGAAGGACGCCCGCGCTGAGCGAGCTCCGGGGTCCGCAGGCAGCTGCTCGCCGCCGCTCTCGTTAGGGAGTGTCGCTGCGGAGCGCCGGCGGCAGCTGCTGCCCGCGGCGCGGCCCCCAGGGGTCGGCTGGGAGGCAGCTAGTCCATTAGTCCTATTAGGGCGTTTGTCTCGGAAACAGGCTGAATTATTCAGGAGGCCTCAGCCCCTGGATGCCGCCCGCCCGCCGGGAAGTGCAGCTCGGTGCCGCCGGCAGGCCGACTCGGTGCTGGGGCCGGCGGGGGGCACCGGCCGGGGTCCTGCCATTGCCCCGGGCCACCCCTGCCTCCCCTGCCCCCGATGGCCAGGGACAGGGCCCTGGGGACCCGGGTGGGAAGGACCCGGGTGCACAGCCCCGTCCCCCTCTTGTCCCTGGCTGTGTCGCAGGAGGGGAGCCAGGTCCCTGCGGCATGTGACCCCGCCCTTATTCGAGGGGCTGAGGTCTGAGACCTCCCATCAGCACCCGTGGACGGACGCCCCTCCGCCCTTCCACTGGGGTGCGCCCAGATTGGCACCCAGGATCCGGAAATGGCCGGAAGGTTCGGGAAGCCTGCTGTTGGATACCATCAGCCTCTCCCTGCGACAGGGGCACAGGGACCCTTCCTCACTGCGGGTGGCCTGCCCCGGTGTCTGGGAAATGCTTCTAGGCAGAGCGGGCGGGGGGAGCTATGCCGAGCCCCTGTCCCAGGGTCATGACCCCAGGTGCTGTGGACAGCGGCTCAGCGCTCGGACAGCTCCAAGCCTGGGACTAAGCAGGGGGCACGGTCCTCTCGTGGCAAAGCCACGTGCAGTCCCAGCACAGTGACAGCCACAGGCTGTGCTGTGAGCCTGAACCGATGGTCCGAGCCTGTGGCCCACGGGGCTGAGCGACACGGGCTGCGGGAGGCGCAGCGAGGGAACAAAGCGGACCAGGTGCCTGTCACCGAGTCGGTGCGGAACCGGGAGAGCGCGGTGAACATCCTGACGGCGCCTTCCTCTGCTCGTGGCATCGGCTGTAAAGTAAAGGCTCGGCCGGCAGGCCGTGGGGCTCTCACTCGCCCTCCATCAGAAAGGACAGTGTCCCACCAGCCCCAGCTTCTTCTCTTGTCCGTCTTTCTCCATCCTCCCCCCTCCCCCTCAGGCTCACCGAGCCTGGCTGAGCTGGCACAGCACAGGGGGCCAAAGAGTCTGTGTGACATCACTTCCGGGGAACAGGAAGAGGCTGAGCTGCTTCCCCTGACAGACCCGCCAACAGCATGGCGGCCACCAGCCTGCAGGTGGGGGGCGTGGGGGGGGCGTGGGGAGAGGGATCGGGGCCCCAGGCCCAGGCCGGAGGAGAAAGCTCATGGACGGTGAGAGCATGGCCTAGAGGCCATGGCGGTGACTAGCAGGTTACCCCCTGGGGAGGCCTCAGTGACGGACGTGAGATGGTTTCTAAAGGCCTGAGACCTCATGTGTCCCCCTGGGCAGGAGGCCGCCGGGGCCTCACTGTGATTGGCTGTCACTGGCCGACATGCTTCGAAGGAGGACAGTCTCCTTCCCCCGTCCACTGCTGCCCTCTGTCTTCGCTGACCAGCCCATGGGTGAGCTCCAGACACCCTGTTCCTATGCCCCGTCCCCTCCCTCCCTCCCTCTTCCCGGCTCCTGCGGTTCAGCCCTCCCCCTCTCCTGGTCGCCCACAGCCAGCCTCTCTGCCCCCGTCTTATTCCCTGCAGCGGAGCCGGATCCCTGCCCGGCTCAGACACCGCCATGGCCGCAGCCAGCTCCTCCCTCCCAGCCCCCATCGACCTCAGTCCCGCCGTCCCCTCCCCTATGGCCGGTCGGGGAAGCCACCGCTTCCTGTTCTCTGCACCTCTCCCGTCCGGGCTCAGGCTGTCGGTTCTGTGCTGAGTCCTGTCCTGACCTCAAGGCCCAGCTCAGCGCCCGTGCCGCCTTCTCGGCGAAGCCTCCCTGCTCTCACTCGCCCTCCTTCAGAGAGGACAGCGGGCGGCGGCTGCAGCCCCGTCCTCCTCGGAACCGGCTGCTCCGAGCCTTCTCCCAGGCACGCTGCACCTTGGGCACCACGGGCGCATGTGGGCTCGGGGAGCTGCATCCCTGCTGCCGACCTCTGTCCGCCGTGTCCCTGGCTCCCCCACGGGTGACGGTGGAGTGTCTTTCCTGCCCTCGGACATTGGGCTGGGGCCAAAAGAATGTGCAGAAGTGACAGTGCGTGGGCTCTAACCTCGGCCTTCAGAGACCTTACAGGTTTCTGCCCCCCCCCCCCCACCACATTTCTGCCATGAGAAGAACGGGCCTGGGACAGGCCTGACGAGCCAAGACGGGAGGATGAGCACTTGGACCCGACCTGCAGCTCAGTGCCCAGTCCCGCCTGGATGGACTGGCTCTCTTCAGCCCCCGACACACAAGCAAGGAATGAATGGCTCTTCTACAGCGACTAGAGGCCCTGAGCATGAAAATTCATGCACTGGAGGGGGGTCCCTCAGCCCAGCCTGCCCCCTCACAGTCCGGGAGCCCTCAGGGGTGGGAGGCGACCTGGTGGTCAGGGGAAGGTGACTCCCCATCACACCTCTGCTGCTGCCACTGCTGGCAGCGCAAGTCTCGGCTGGCCCTGGTTGCCTGAGCCTCAGGAGGCCTGGGGGCTTGGGGACTGAGAGGACTGAGAGACTCTGGAGAAAGGTGGCCTGGTGGGGCTGAGGGGACTGGGTGTGGTTGTGAGTGCCACCATCTTTGAGAGTGGGACAGTCAATTAGCATATTCTCTCCTTATTGGCTATGGATGCCACCATCTTTGAGGGTGGGACAGTGATTTAGCATATTCCCTCCTTATTGGCTGTGGGCACTGCCATCTTTGAGGGCAGGGCAGGACAGCAATTAGCATATTCCCTCCTTATTGGCTTGGGTGCCACCATCTTTGCAACAGTGTGAGGGTCAATAAGCATATTCCCTCTTCATCAGACAGGGTGAGTGTGGGGCTGTTTGTTAGGCAGCATTCTGTGGAACAGCTGACAGATACAGGGTTGAGGGCACTGTTCCCGGAGTGGCTCCACGGCGCTGACCGACTCAAACCCCTCGGAGCCACGTCAGTGCCCGGTGACGAGGACGCACACGGGGCCTTTCCCGCCTGCCGTCCTGTGCTCCTTTCCTCCTGGGAGGAGGCAGCCGATGGCGGAGGTGCAAGGCCCGTGCACGTCAGGACTGGTCCTGCCGGACGAGCGCCACCCGTTTGCTCTGATGGGCTGGGCCGCTGCACACCGACACCCGTGCACATTTCATCCAAGCGCCTTTTCAAGCCCAGTTCACACCCAACACGTTCAGGTAAAATCATGGCAGCGACACGGAGTGGAACCGAGGCAGGCTCCCTCTCAGAGCTCTCTGCCAGGAGGGGCCGCCCGGAGGCCCCGGAGCAGCGGCACCAGCAGCCGGAGACCCAGGCCCAGGGCCACGGTGAGCGGTGCCGGAGGAAAGAGCCATACAGGGCCCTGAGCCCTCCGCCCGAAGCTCCTGGTGCATCGCAGGACCCCCGGTCGCGTCACAGGGGGCGTGCTGACACCGGGGAGCTGGCTCTGGACCCAGAGGCGCCCCAGGCCCGAATGCCACACACCAGGGCCCTGCCCCCGAGTCTCATGCAGTCCCCACACCATCCCAGGGCTGGGGCTGACGTTTTCCCGAAAGGAGAAACGTGACGAAGTACCCAGAGTTACCGGCTTTCCAGGAAGCGCCGCCCTCTGGGCACCTCCCCCTGGACAGGCTGGGCAGCGGCTGCCCCAGAGGAGGCGGGACAGCCCAGCTCACCTGCCCGTCCCCTCCGCACCCCGTCCCACGTCCCTGGGGACAGAGCCTCTCGCCCTGTGAACACCGGGGCGCTGATTCACCGACAAGGGACAAGGAAACACATCAGAACGACGCCAGCCAGTCTGCTCCCCCACCCAGGCCACTTGGACCCGGAGCCAGAGCCGCACGCCCCGAGCGGGAGCTGGCCTTTGATCACCGCGAGGCTGCGAATGGGCTCACATCCAAGGGGACAGAGCGAAGGGGCTGAGAACCCCGAAACTGTGACCCAGGACGGCCAGGATAGCGCCTCCCTCCCCCGCGCCCCGAAGGAGGTGTAGGGGCGCCCGCCAGCTGGGCAGGTATCACAGGCCCCTCTGCCCAAACCAGCCGGTCCCACATCAGCCCGCGACCCCACCTCGCACGTTCGCCAGGACAGAGCAGCTGGCACGGGCGGGCGCGAGGGAGCAGGCCGGGCCTCCTTGAGGAATTTCTATTCACAGAAACCACCAGTGCGCCCTGCTGACTGATTGACAGATGCATTGACCTGGAAGGACTGGAGCGCTCGGCCCTCCCCCGCACCCGGCCCTGGCGCCGGCTTAGGGACACGAGGGCGCGTTACCTGTAGAACTGGAGCTGTCTTTTGGGGCTCCCATACCGAGTACTGCGGCAGCATGGGGGAGAGAAGGAGGGAGAGAAGAGAGTCCACAATTGGCATTAACCGCACGGAGGTGCCAGCCCGGAGCCGTGGCGACACACAACCCCGGCCCCACCCCGCGCCGCGCCTCCCGGGCTCAGAGGATGCGAGCCCGGCCTGGTCCCAAGCACTCGGCAGCAGCGCCACCCAGTGGCTCCCAGGGGCAGAGGCCCTGAGCCAGCCTCACTCACACACAGAGAGAAGGGGGAACAAGACAGGAGGTCACCCCCCCCCCCCCCCCCCCCGTCCCCCCTGGGAAAGGCCTGTCTGGGTTTTAAGGAAACACGCTTTCGAACAACAAGGGAAAAACCCTCCAACTGTCACCCTGCTGTCACCCCACTCCCCGTGGGTTCTTAGGGTCCTGATGAGGGAGGGACAGCCCAGGGACACTGGCTGTGGCCCAGGCCCTGAGAATTACCGGGAGGTCCCATGGCCCCACGACTGAGGGGCTCCAGGACTGAGGGGCCCCAGGACTGAGGGCCCCAGGGACTCCATCTGGGCCCGGCGTTCATGCAGTGATTCAGCCTGGGTTCCAGGCTCCACCCAATGCGCCCCAACCACACCCCCGTGATCCCCCTGGGATTTACCCAGAGACCCGAGCTGAGTTTGGAAGAGGCTTCTCCAGGTGCCTGGGGAGACCTGCCCCCCCCCCCCCATCTGGGCGGCGCCCAGGGCATGGGGGGCGGGAGGGACCACGCTGCCGCTGCCCCTCGCAGCCCAGGGGCCTCACGTGGTCCCTCCCTGGGCCAAGGGGAGGACAGTGGCCTCGGGGACTCCTCCTGAGGCAGGGCTGACCGGGGCGGGCTGGGGGCGGGAGTCACCTGTAGATCATGCCGGGGGAGCCGGTCTGCCGCAGGGAGAGCCGAGCCGGGGAGCCCGTGGTGGATTCTGGGTACATGGAGCAGGCCGCTGGTCCCGCCTGCGCCCGTCACGCCGGAAGACTCTGGGGGGGAAGCAGAGGAGGGAGTGCGTTCAGGAAGGCCGGCGGGGCGTGGCCTGGAGGCTCTTCAAGGGCAAAGGTCATCGCCCGCCCTTCATCAGACACACAGGCAGGCAGGCAGGCAGGCAGGCAGGCCCACGCGGACGCGGACGAGGCTGATGACCGGCCCAAGGACCGCCCTATCCCTCCCCTCTCCCCCCAAGTGCTCCTGGGGGTCCCTCGCCATTGCCAAGCCTCTGGGAGCCCATTTCTGTTGCCCCAACTGCAGAAACAGAGGCGCCGGGGCCTCTGTGGACTCGGATCTCTGGACCGTCTCCCCTAGCCCGGGGCCATCCTGGCTGGCCCCCCACCCCGACTCCAGCCACTGCAGGCCTCTGGTGGGACTGCTCAGGAAGCAGCTTGTGTCCGGCCAGCGTGGCTCCGGGGCTGAGCATCGATCTATGGACCAGGAGGTCACGGTTGGATTCCCGGTCAGGGCACAGGCCCAGGCTGCAGGCTCCATCCCCAGTGGGGGGCGTGCAGGAGGCAGCCGGTCCATGATTCTCTCTCATCATGGATGTTTCTCTCTATCCCTCTCTGACATCAATGAAAAAATATTTTTTTAAAAAGAAGAAGAAAAAAGGAAGCAGCTTGTCAGAGGCCTCGCCTCCCGGCTCCGGCACTCACTCCCTCGTCAGCCCCACCCTGGGTGAGGGCGGCCCAGCGGCTGGCTTCTACCACAGACGGGCACAGGCGGGCACTGGCGTCCCTGATGAGGGCGGGTGGCGCCTCCTGTCCCGCTGTGGCAGCTCTGATGGAGCTCACGGCCATGCCGGAGAGGCCCACACGGCAGGGGACTGAGGGTGACCTCTGGCTCCCAGACGGAACCCTCAAACCACCGTGCATTTTGGGGGCCGGGGGGGGGGGCTTCCCCAATGGAGCCTTTGAACACGAGCCCGGCCCGACCAGCGCCTGATGCACCTGCGAGGCCTGAAGCCGGGACCAGCGGCCGCGCCCACCTCTGCCCACAGCCGCCCAGAGCCAAGTCTGCAGGAGCATCTGCGGCAGCAGCAGGTCCTGCTGAGCTCCTGTGGCGCCCGCCTGCCCCTCCGTGGCCGCTCCCAGCCAGCAAGGACCCGCCCACCCCCTCAGGGGCATCCAGAGCCCCCTCTCGCGGGATCCCCACCAGCTCCCCCCACCGTCTGCTTCACGGGAGCCGGGAGGACCTCCTGGGCATCGATCAGATGACGTCATATAATAGCCCCAACCCTCCAACGGTTCCTCACTTTGTTCAGGACGAAAGCCCAAGTCCCAGCACCGCCTGGGACCCCCCTGCCTCTCCCCTCCCCCTCCCCCACTGTCCCCGCTCTCCCCTCCCCCCGCACACGGGCTCCTGAGGCCCCAAACCCGCAGACACAGCCTCGGGGCTTTTGCGCTGGTCTTCCCTGCACCTGAGCTCTGACCCGAGGTCCCTCTGAACCCCCCCCCCCCCCCCCCCCGTGCTCTTTCACGAAGGCCGCCTTCTCACCGAGTCTTTCCCGAACATCTTACCTCAAACAGCAAGCCCAGTCCCCCCCCCCCCCCAGTCCCTTCCCGGCATCACCGCCCCCCAGCACGTAACCCTTCCGGATGCCTCGTACTGCGCCCACGTCTCATTTGTGATCGGTCTCCCTCCCACGAGGTTGCCAGCCTTGTCTTGTGTCCACAGCTGTGCCCGGCACAGTGGACGCTCAGGTAAGTGTTGAATGAATGAATGAATGAATGAATGAATGGGTGCAACTCAGCCTGCGGAAGGCTCAGCCCGGGAAAGCGCAGGGGAGGGCTGGATGGGCGGTGTTAACCTTGAATGCCCTCGCGGTGGGGGGAGGGGGGACACAGGGGATGCTGCCCGCGCCAGGAACAAGGGCAGAACAAGGGCAGTGTCTCTGAGGGTGCCGTGCTCGCCCTGTGCAGGGGGTGGGGGGGGCAGGCCCAGGCAGCCGCAGGTGCAGGGACAGCCAGCACACCTGCAGCAACCAGGAGGGCATCCTGGGGAGGTCACCTCTCCCATTCCTCCCCGCCCCAGCCTGGGCTCCCTGAGCCTGTGGCCAGCTGCTGCCCAGAGCCCACCTCCTGGCCCTGTAGCTGCCACCATCCAATCAGGAGCAACTGCATCCTCCCAGCAGCCAATCCCGGAGGAGCGGGTGTCCTAGTGGGACGCTGCCCATGGCTGGCACCTTGGGAGAGCCAGGCGGGGTGGGGGTGGGGGGAGAGTGGAGGGAGGTGAGGAAGGGGAAGCTTCATAAGCCATTTGAGAGCGCACCAGGCCCGGGAGGGACAGCGGGCTTGGGGCCCAGAGTCTGGGCACGTGTCTCCTGTGTGTGGCCTTGAGCAAACAGCCGGTTTGCGCAGGGAGACACCGAGCAGGGGTGCTCACCGGGCCGGCCCACACTTGCTCACGGGGAAGAGCAGACAGACAGGAAACGCTGAGCCCGAGGAAAGCCGCGGGTAAATCTCGGCGCTCAGCTCTTACCGGGTGAGCTGACGGTGATGACGGGGGGCCACACGGCCAGGAGGCGTCTTTCTGTTCCCCACGACCACTGGCAACACCACCACATCCACAGAGTTGAAACACCACAACGCAACAGGCCCCATCTTCTCCATCCTATCACCATGCTACACTGCGCCTCATTGGCTTGTACTTCCTCCCTCCCTCCCTCCCTCCCTCCCTCCCTCCCTCCCTTCCTTCCCCTCCCTCCCTTCTTTCCCCCTCCCTCCCTCTCTCCCTCCCTGTTCCAGCAACACTTGCACAAGATGGAAGGAATTTGGCGCATCCAGGAGACGGGAGAAAAAGAACACGCAGCTTAAACCAAGAAACTGCCAAGACCCGAGCTGTGCGACCCTGGCGGAGACACAGAGTGACAGAAGACACTTCTGACGGGCCTGGCTGGGCCGCCTGGGGGCAGGAGCAACCTCATGGCGCCAGCATCCAGGGGGCCGTGAGCAGCGACTTGGCAAGAAGCACTCAGGGCTATGGCCCTCACCTTCCTGCACCGGGGCTGACACAGGCCAGTCCCAGGGTCCCGGCCCCCCCCTACACCCCCCACTCACGTACACCTGCAGCAGGGGGCCCTGCCTGGCCCTTCGCCATCTCACAGAGGAGGAGACTGACACCGGGGAGCCTGAGAGCATTGCCCCAGGTCACCCCCAACAATGCCTGTTAGAACTCGAACCCAGGACCAGATCCGGGCCCTGGCTGGGCCTCACCACCCTCCTGACAGCTGCATGGGTCTCGTCGGTCACTCAGAGGGTGGGGCTGGGGTGGCTCCGGCAGGGTCTCCATTCAGAAGCAGTGATCTCTTGGCACTCAGCGTGCTGACTCCTTCCCCCTCGGACCCGGTCCGCTCAGCAGGGCCCCCCCTCCCGGGTTTCACGTGCCGGAACCACGGTGCCGAGAGCGTGGCCTTTCCCGCCACGTGGGGGAGTGGCTCCTGCCACGCTCGGGAGCTGTCGCTGCCCGTGATGAGGGCGGCCCTGCGTGCTAAGCCCCGATGGCTCCCCGAGTGCTCAGCCTACAGCGCCCCCCTGCGGGAGCGTCAGCCATCTTCCCTCGGGAAAACTGATAGATCTTCCCTTCCTCCAGCTGATGGACAGACTTAAACCCCACCACCTGCGGCCAGACATTCCTGAGCACGGCAATCAGCACCTGCCAAATACCCCACATGTGTCAAACACAAGGCCCGCGGGCCAAATCCGTCCCGCCAGGCCTTGCAATGTGGCCCGCACCGCGCTGTCATCTCTGCACTCCGCTGCGTTTCCATCACAATAACAGTTTATGACTGTTCAGTAAACCATTCGGCCCGCGATTTAGGCTGGATTTTAGATTTTGGCCCCTTCTCTGATTGAGTTCGACACCCCTAAATACCCTAAGCCCCATTCCTAAGTCCCTCGGTCCCTAACCACCAATCAGCGTGTGCTGAGGGCCCTAAGTCCCGTCCCCTAGCCTCCCCTTAAAAGTACATGGACCCCCGGCCCTCGCTCTCTTCCGCTCTCTCTCTGGAAGCAGCCGGCAGGGGTGCTCTGCTCTTCAATAAAGCCTGTGTCCTGGCATCCCGGTCTCGGCTCCTCTCTATTTCATCTTTTAAAAACCACACCCGGGTCCTCAGACTGGCAACGCGTCTGCATTCCCTTCGCGGCCTCCGCTCGTTGCTCGCAGAGGGCTGCTTGTCTTCCCCCGAAAAAGGCTCATCCCGTGGACGTGACCGTCACACGCAGGTGGGACTGGATGTCACGAAGGGCGCCTGTGGCTGCCCCCAAAGGCTGGATCGTTCCGGAAGGTCTCAGGCCCCAGCAGGCTTGTCCCTCGGCAGCTGAGCTCGGAAGCTGGAGAGCGGTGTAGGAGTTATCTGTTGCCAGGGGCCAAGGGTGAGCAGCCTAAAACCAGCCTTCCTCACCGGTTCTGGAGGGGCGGGAGTCGGGATGGGTGGGAGGTGGTTCTGGCTCGGGGTCTATCCCAGTTTGAGTTTGAGTGTGGCTGCCGGCGGCTGGGGCTGCAGTCTGATTCGAAGGCTGGCCTGGGGCCAGGGGCTCCTCTCTTACACGGCTCCCTCGGGTGGCTGTGGGCAGCGAGGCCTGAGGCCTGGGCCTCTCACACCAGGTGCCTGGAACCTCCCCAGGGTAAAGACATAAGAAGCTGCGAGTCTTTTGTGGAGAAGTTTGTCCTCTGGTTGCAAAGACCAACCCTCCTCTGATGAGGGAGGGTGTGAGGACCGGCTACCTGGGAGGGCACCATCGTGACGCCATGAGGGATGGCCCCACCCAGCTAGTCCCTCCCTCCTCCTGGCCAGGGCTTGGTCTCTCGCTCACAGATGTATCCCAGGCCCCAGGGGGCCAGCCACACTGCAGGTGCTCAGTGGACGTGACCCAGGGGAGGCGGAGAGCACAGGGTCCTGCTGGCCAGGTGTGACGGACAGACAGACGGACATCGCTGGCCTTCCTGGCGGCCTCGGGGCTGGGACTCCAGCTCCTGCCTCTCGAGCCCTCGGCGGGGGCTGTTCCCGGCACTAAGCCGCCGCCTTGCCGGCCGCAGCCAGCAGCAGCCACCCGGTGACTGTGGCCCCAGAGAGACAGGAAGAGGTGTAACTGCTGGAAACCGCACAGATCCGGAAGGGCGCTTGCATAACACCCCTAGTCCTCCCCCACTGCCCCAGGGGCCAGACACCGCCTCGGGGGCCCCCTCCTCTCCTCTGAGCCAGTCTGGGGCGAGGACCGAGAGTCTGGCCGAGGTGCGAGTGGCCACAGGTCCGGCCTGGGGGGCCATCGGGGAGCAGGCGAGAGGCCCCGGGGTGGAGGCCAACAGCCCCGTTCTGAAGCGGCGCCCCGAGGCCTGCTGAGATCGGGGTGGTGGGGGGCCAGCGGGCGCATGCTCCGGGGGCAGGGTCACAGCCAGGCGCCTGCTCTTTGCCAGGCGGGGCCTGTCTCTCATAAGCCCCTGGGCCTGGGCCAGGGGAGCCGATGGCACGCTGACCCCCGACCTGCCACTGAACGGCATGGGCCTCACGTGGCCAGACAAGAGCAGGAGCGTCCGGCCCACGGAGGCCCACGAGGAGCTTCTTAACAAAGGCCACCGGCCACACCCGCCCATCTTCTCAGAGCAACACCAAGGCCTGTCCCCGATCACACACGTCCACCCCGCACAGGGGGGACATGCCCCGTCCTCATCTCACTAGCGTCAGAGTTAAGTAAAGGTCACGGCCAAGGAACCCCAACGGTCCCAAATCGCCGGGAAATCCCCTCACACAGCCCCCACCTCCACCCCCAAACCAGGCACGGGCGGGGCTCCGGCTACACCAGGACCTGGCGCGGCAACGGCCCGGCTGCCGGGCCAGCACACTGAGGCCCTGGAGGGAACGGAGGCTCTAACCGCGGGCGGGGCCTCATCGCCAGCGGTGCCTCCTGCTGGGCGGCCCAGGCGGAAAGGTGCCACGCGGGCCCGCCTGGTGCCCGCAGAGGGAACCTCAGTGTTTTCAGACTCCGTGAGTGGGGGGGGGCAGGGGGAGACACGGGAACCGCCCGCATCCCCTGACCAATGCCAGCGCCCAGGCCCAGGCAGCCATTCATTCAGCAGACAGTCTCGGCTCCAGCCTCTGCCACCCCACCCCACCAAGACCACACCCTGCTCCCACATCCTGCCAGCTGGGGGGGAGGGGGGGGAAGAGCAGGTGGGGGAGGGAGGGGCCCTCGCCAGAAGCACCCGGCTTCTCTGAGCAGGAGGAAGCCGCTTGGGCTCCAGGGAGTTGCCCGCCCAGCACTGCCCTCCCCCACCCCGGAATGGAGCTGACGGGGTGGCCGTGCTGTGGTGCTGGGGCATCAGCACAGACCTGCAGGGTGGGGAAGGCTTGGGGTCCCCATTTCGTCTTGTTTTTAAGGCGGGACCCCCACTCCCTGGCCTCGGAACCCCAGCCAGGGGTTCCCAGACGGCAGCAGCCGTGCAGGAGCCTCTGGGAGCCGCAGGGGCTGTGGGCAGCTGGCACCGCCCTGTGCCCCACAGTGCCGACAGCAGTGGCCTGCAGCGCCCTTGATCTCCAGGCACCTCGCTGCCCAGGAATGAAAGCAGAAGCCAGCAGCTCCGGGGGCGGGACTGTGTCTCAGGCAGACGGGCACCCCGGCTGGCTGCTGGGCTGCACCCCACCCCACCCGCCACCAGCAGTCACTGGGACGTGGGGGCCTGCTGAGCCCCTCGGGGGGCCGGGGGGAGCTGCAGCGGCTCTGCTGACGGGCCACGCAGCCTCTGCCCATCCTGCAGGGCAGTCACGGGGCAGCTGCCACCTGGCTACAGCCGGCCTCTGGGGGCAGAGACTGGGGGCTGCTTGGGCGGATGAACCCAGCTGGCAGGGGAGCACATGAGCCCGGCTCAGCACAAACACCAACCCTTCCTGGGAGACGGCCCCGAAACACCCCGGTACCTGCTTGTCAGTCGGGATGGCCAGGCACAAGCCCATTTTGGTGGAAGGCGAACAGCCACGGGACCAGGGGGCCAACCAGGAAGTGGGTGGCAGGAGGTGCCACAGGCGGAGGCGGCTGGCGGCTGGGGCCCCAGGGAGCGGGGTGTGGCCTCCAGCCCGGGTGCAGAGGCAGGGCCCTCAGACAGCCTCCCGGCGGCCCAGCAGCCTCGAGGGGCGGGAGGCCGCCCTCCCAGGCGGGCTGGACCCCTGCTTCCGGGAGGGCGGACAGCCCCAGTGATTCCAGTGCCTGATCACCGGTGCCCGCACTGTGCCAGAGCCGGCCCCACAGCCCGGAGGTGGCACTGCTGCTCCCCACCTGACAGAGGAGGACGTGGGGCTCAGAGGTCAGGCTGGGGCCCGGACCTGGGGCCGGCTGACCCCAACGCCGTGCTCTGAGCTGCTCGGGGCTCGCCTGCCCACCGGGAGGAAATGACATTGCTTCTTTGGGGGCTCCCGCACGAGATTGCTGACGTAATCAGCGATACCCTTTGGGCCGATGCCATGGGTTACACTTCCTGTGGGTGTCACACAGACCCTTATAAACCCCGCAGGCGGCCATGATGTGCCCATCCCACAGATGCGGACGCTGAGGCCAAGGTCAGCCAGCTGGTGCATGTCTGGGGGAGGGAGGGCGGGGAGGATTTGAGACTCGAGGCTCTGAGTCCGGCGCTGGGCACATGCAGCTGCCACCCTTGGCTTGGCCTTTCGGGGGCCCCACACCCAGGCCGCCTCCACAGGGGCCTCGGCTTGCGGAGATTCTCCGGAAAACAACGGGGGTGCCCAGGCCAGAGCAGTTCCTCCACCGTGGCCGGCGGGCGGCCCCCTGGCGCCCCGGGACGAGCCGGGCTCTGCTGCGGCCGTGGGCCCCGTGCGTGCGCGGTGAGTGGCCGGAGAGAGGAGACAGTAACACGCAGGGCACACGCGGGCGCCGAGGCTGCGGGTCTCGGTGCCCATACACGACGCTGCGTGGGCACAGCCACCTCACGGCACCTGGTCATTGCGCTGCCGTTAGGAAATGCCCGACGTGGCCGAACCCGGTGTGGCTCAGAGGATAGAGCGTCGGCCTGCGGACTGAAGGGTCCCGGGTTCGATTCCGGTCAAGGGCATGTGCCTTGGTTGTGGGCACATCCCCAGCAGGAGGTGTGTGAGAGGCAGCTGATTGATGTTTCTCTCTCATCGATGTTTCTGACTCTATATCTCTCTCCCTCTCTCTGTAAAAAATCAATAAAATATATTTTAAAAAAATAAAAAAAAAAGAAGAAAGAAATGCTGGAAGTGGCGGCGTCAGCAGCAGGCGTGGCCCTCAGTCCTGGAGGCCGGAAGCCCAGATCAGGAGCCGGCGGGTTCGGGCTTGGGAGGCCGCCTCTGGCTGTCCTCACGGGCGGGCGGTGAGCTCAGGTTCCCCGGTCCCTCCCGTCTTACGAGCACACCACCCATCATGGCCCCCTCCAGACCCCCACAGCTCAGACCCCCCCAAAGGCCGCACTTCCTAATGCCGCCCTGTCAGGATTGGGGCTTCAATTTATGGATTCTGGGTAAGGTGACCAGATGTCCCGCTTTTGGCGGGACTGTCCTGATTTTTAACAATTTGTCCCGAGTCCAGTGGCGTATTAAAAAAAAAATCGGGACTTTTTTAAAACGCCGCGGGACAAATTGTTAAAAATCGGGACTGTCCCACCAAAATCGAGACGTCTGGTCACCTTAATCCTGGAACACACACAAATTCAATCCATGACGCGCTGTGTGTCTCTCCGCCACCCCCCCCCTCCCGCATTCCTGCCACACGGCAGGCCAGCATCTGGCCCCCTGCTGTGCCCAAGCCCCGGCCCCACACGTTTCCCTCTGCTCCCCCGTAGGAGAGGCCGGCCGAGCCCTGCCTGGGACAACACCCCATCGTCCCTGTGCCAAGGAGGAGGCCACCTCATTCCCAGAGGCAGAGGCCGGGCGCCCACCGCCCCACCCGCCTCGCACACAGCCCTCTGGGCCACACGCGTCCCTGCCCCCGCTGCCCGCACGGCTCCCGGTCGCGTCCCAGGCTTTACCTCTCGCCCAGGTGCTTCAGCCGCGTGTCCCCCGCAAAGCGCCCCTAGCTCCACGGTGCTCCTGGCCCCTGGGGCTTTGTATTCCGTTGGGTTGATCTTCGGGGGGGTTTAGCGGCTTCCCGGCAGCCCTGGGTCCGAGTTTTCATCTCAGGATCACCGCCGGCTCCCCAGGATTGGACACGCTCATCCCGCTAATCACTGAGCCAGAAGGCAGGCTGCCCGGGTGGCGGCGTGATCTGCAGCCTCTGGCCCATCCCCACTCCAAACCTCACTGTGGGGTGGGGGTGGGGGACGACGCAGGAGGCAGATGCCCGGCCGGGGGATTTACTGGTGCCCGCTTAGCGCTGCCCCCACCGGCCACCTGCACCCGGGCCATGCATGTCACAGTGGAGGCCTCCCAGAGCCGTCCCACAAGTGTAAGCCTTTGACATTGAAACACTCCCTGCGTTTTCCCCCGGGAGACCCCTCCCCGGTGACACGTTATGCAAATTTCCCAAGCGTTCACGAAAGGCCACGAAAAGACACCTCAGCGGATCCAGGACTTGGCTCCGTGGTCGGCTGAGAGGATCCCGCCTGGACCATCAAGTGGCCTCCTGCCGAGACACCCCCAGCTCCGGCTCCTGCCTTTGCCCCCACTCCAGATCTAGGCAAGCAGATCTGGGGGGCTCTGTGGCTCCATCTCTGCTGGGGGAGCAGTGGCTGTGGTTCAGAGGCTGGACTCTCAGCACCATCACTTCTGTCTTGCCAAGCGGCAACGGTGCTTGGACAGGTTCAAGCCTCGGGCTAAGGACAGGGCACAATCCTCTCGTGGCAAAGCCACATGCAAGTCTCAGCTCCGTTACAGCCAAAGGCTCTGGTTGTAAGCTTGACCTCAGGGTTCAAACCTGTGGTCCCAGGAGGCTGAGTGATGTGAGCTTGATAGAGTTCAGGTGCACGTAATTGAGTCGATTTAAAACCTGTGAGAACATTGTAAACATCTTGACCACGCCCTTCCTTTGCCTCCTATCATGAAATCTGATAAAATAGACTCGGCTTGCAGACGCTGGCACTGTCTCTCCATCAGAGAGCAGCATCCCATCTGGCCCCAGCTTTATTCTCTTGTCTGTCTTCTTTAATCCTTCTCCCTGCCCACTCCACCAGGAGGACACTCCACGTCCTGGGCCTCCAACCACCCAAACCCGCCTCTTCTGCAGGATGGGACGGTCACTGGGCACAGGGGCCTCGGGCGCCGTATCTCTGAGCCATGTTCCTAGCAGAGGCCGAGGGCCGGGCAGAGGGCAGGCGGCTTGTCTGCCCCGCTCCTGAGGCGACACATGCAGGATTTAAAAACGCTACACTCATTTCACTGCCTCGCCAGAGTGAGGACGCGAACATACAGTCTGTGTGAGCAACTCCAATAAAAAACAAATAAGGCAAAAAAAACCCAAAAAACAAACAAACAAAATAAATAAGGCAGCCGAAACCAGTTTGGCTCAGTGCATAGAGCGTCGGCCTGTAGACTGAAAGGTCCCTGGTTCGATTCCGGTCAAGGGCATGTACCTTGGTTGTGGGCACATCCAAGAGGTAGCTGATCGATGTTTCTCTCTCATCGATGTTTCTAACTCTCTATCCCTCTCCCTTCCTCTCTGCAAAAAATCAATAAAATATATTAAAAATAAATAAATAAAAGAGGCAAAAACAGAGGCCCAAACAGTCCGGCACCCGAGGCCAGCTGTCCCAGCAGAGGCACTGCGGCAGCGGATGGCTCCGGGGTCTACCCCGGGACAGATGAATCAGATTCACGGGGGAAGGAAAGCAGGTTAACGAGGATCGGAGCACACAGGGCCTCTGTGCCTTCTCCCCGCCTCCCGACACCTCCGAGGGGTAGAGGCCAGGGGCGGGGCCAGCAGGCAGCATGGGGTCACCTTCCTGACCCAGAATGACCCCACAAGGACAGGGCTGTGGGAATCCCTTCTGTCTTCATTTCATTTCTGAGGATGTCCCTTCTTTTCTTTCTTTCTTTTATTTATTTATTTTTTATTAAGGTATTATATGTGTACATATCTTTCCATTGCCTGCGAGGTCCCTTATTTTCAATGTCATAGATCAGAGGTCTGCCGACGATGGCCCAATGGCCCCCACCTGTTTTTATAAATAAAGTTTTATTAATCTACAGCCACACCCTTCCGTCCACATGTTGTTTCTGCGGCGTCCGCACCGGGAAGAGTTGTGGCAGGACCATCCTGAGGCCTGAGGATGGCTCTGTGCCCTTTCCCGCACGCGCTGGCTGCCCCTGCCCTGCTGTTTGTCACTCCTCCCGCCTCCTGGGAAGGACCCGTCCCGCACAGACAGCTGCGAGGGACGGGTCTCTTGTTGGTGGTGTTTTCACGGCTGGCGTTGGGCTGGGGCTCGGAGATGTTGTCAAGCAGCCGCAATGCCGAGGTTTCTGCTCTGCAGGGACCGTGTTTGGACGGGGATGGCAGTCACGAGCAGCTTCCCTGAGAGGAGACACGCCGGGGAGCACCGGCGCCTGTGGACACTGCGGTCTCCGAGGACGGGGCTTTGCGCCCACCCCCAGGCCACCTGCTGGCCCCCGCCGGGCTCTGCTCCCGGACATCTGAGGAGGAGGGCGGGGGGACCCCTGGCAGGGCTGAGCGGGCCCTCCCTCATGGCTCCCTTCCCTGTGATGCTGTGTGAGCTCTCCCTCCAGGCTCCTGTGAGTCACAGCAGCCGTTTCAAACCTCGGGCAACGCATGCCCTCCCCCCTCCCCCGTGGAGCCACAGTGAGCCCAGGGTGCCTGCCGCCACCACCGTCACCGCCGCCACCTCCGCCTTCACTATTACCTCCACCACCTCCACCTCCACCACCACCGCCACCGCCTCCACCTCCACCTCCACCTCCTCCACCGCCACCTCCTCCACCGCCACCTCCACCGCCTCCACCACCTCCACCGCCACCGCCACCGCCTCCACCTCCACCTCCACCTCCTCCACCTCCACCGCCACCGCCGCCACCTCCGCCTTCACTACCTCCACCACCTCCACCTCCACCTCCACCTCCACCGCCTCCACCTCCACCTCCACCTCCACCGCCTCCACCACCGCCACCGCCTCCACCTCCACCTCCACCGCCACCCCACCGCCACCGCCACCGCCTCCAGCTCCACCGCCACCTCCACCGCCACCGCCTCCACCTCCACCTCCACCTCCTCCACCTCCACCGCCACCGCCTCCACCTCCACCTCCACCTCCACCGCCTCCACCTCCACCGCCTCCACCTCCACCTCCACCTCCACCTCCACCGCCACCTCCTCCACCTCCACCGCCTCCACCTCCACCTCCACCGCCACCGCCTCCACCTCCACCTCCACCTCCTCCACCTCCACCGCCACTGCCTCCACCTCCACCTCCACCGCCACCGCCTCCACCTCCACCGCCTCCACCTCCACCGCCACCTCCACCGCCACCGCCGCCTTCACTACCTCCACCACCTCCACCGCCACCGCCTCCACCTCCACCGCCACCTCCACCGCCACCGCCGTGCCTCCAGCTCCGCCGCCACCACCTCCACCTCCACCGCCTCCACCTCCACCTCCACCGCCACCGCCTCCACCTCCACCTCCACCTCCACCTCCTCCACCTCCACCTCCACCGCCACCGCCTCCACCTCCACCGCCACCGCCTCCACCTCCCCCTCCACCTCCTCCACCTCCACCTCCACCGCCACCGCCTCCACCTCCACCTCCTCCACCTCCACCGCCTCCACCTCCACCTCCACCTCCTCCACCTCCACCTCCACCACCTCCACCGCCACCGCCGCGCCTCCAGCTCCGCCGCCACCACAGCTGCTGCCTTTCTGGTGCCTCCCGGGCTGAGGCTGCAGCTGCCGGAGCAGCGCACACGAAGCCTCTGCACCCACCTCTGAGCGAGATGACCCACCAGAGACAGAGTCCGGGGCACGCCCACCCGCCTGTGAGAACAGGAGCGACAGCGATGCCAGCGTCTGTGAGGAGGGGGCTTCCCGCTCCGGTGGGGTCTCCACAGGAGGGGAGAGGAGTGCTGGGTCCCCACAGCCAGACGGAAAGCCTTTTAACGGCGCCAAGGTGAAAGCACAGGGTGCAGGGAGGGGAGGGAGCACACAGCCTTGCCCGCGGTGCCCGCGGTGCCCGCTTCCAGAGCCTGACTCAGTGGTTGGGGAGCAGCTGACAGGGGGGAGCAGCGTTGGCCTAGCTCCCGGTGGGTGGACAGACAGGCGGACGGATGGACAGATGCACAGGCTCCAAGCTGCTGCCCTCGTGTCCGGGGTTGAGGGGCGGGTGTCAGCCTCTTACACCCAGATGGGAGGGGAGGCCAGCATGGTGGGGCTCCCGGACAGGCCCTCCGGACTGGATGCCCTGATCCAGTGCCCCCACCCTCAGGAGCCGCGGGGACACAGGCGCTCCGTGGGGCAATGTGAGGACGCGGCAGAGAGTGAGGTGTGAGCCGAGGGCCCACACCGGGCCTGAGGGACGCCCTCCTCATCCCCAGACCGAGAGGGTAAATGGGGCCCCTGCCCGCCCCTCCGTGATTCGTCCTGACCGTGGTCTAGGGGACTCACTCCCTCTAACCTTGTTCGTATGTACGTATGTACGCATGTATTTTTTAATCCTCACCCGAGGGTATTTTTTTCCATTGATTTTTAGAGAGTGGAGGGGAGGGAGGGAGAGAGAAAGACATCAATTGGTTGCCTCTCGTAGATGCCCCACTGGGGCTGGGGGTCAAACCTACAACTGAGGTACATACCCATGACTGGGAATCGAACCCACGACCATTCGGAGCAAGCAGGGCCAGCGCTCTAACCACTGAGCCCACCACCCAGGGCCCAGCTAACCTTGTAAACCCTCTAACCCACATGTGTCAAACACAAGGCCCGCGGGCCAAATCCGTCCCGCCAGGCCTTGCAATGTGGCCCGCACCGCGCTGTCATCACTGCACTCCGCTGCGTTTCCATCACAATGACAGTTTATGACTGTTCAGTAAACCATTCGGCCCGCGATTTAGGCTGGATTTTAGATTTTGGCCCCTTCTCTGATTGAGTTCGACACCCCTACTCTAACCATAGAAAGCTGTATAAAGAGCAGAGAAGTGGCCTTCTCAGGGGGAGCGTGCCCCAGCCCTGCCCTGGCTCCTCACCTGGTGGGGGGGGCGGGGAGTCTGCAGGGAAGTGTCTGCGGATCTCTGCGTCAGCGTCTGTGCGGGGCTGCGGCGCCCTGCTCCCCGGGGCACGGAGAGTAACAACCCCGGCTTCAGAGGTTGTTACCCGTGCCGGGCGGGCACGATCAGCCTCGCCAGGGCCGCACCCCCGGGGTCTGAGACGCCACTCAGCACCCCCAGGCCCTGCGGGTTAAACACGGGCAACGGGGACCCGCCAGGTGTGCACTCTGCCGCCACGCCGAGCAGAGGTGGGCTTCACTGACAATGGTTCCTCCGGGAGGCTGCGGCGGAGCTGGCTGCACGCCCCCGGGGCACTGGGTCCCGGTTGGTAAGAGGCCCCGAGGCTGGGGCTCGGAAACCCCACTTCTGTGACGTGTGGGAGAGAGGAACGTGGGCACACACACGTGTTCACGTCTGCCCCTGGGGAGGAGGCGAAGGGGACGGACCCTCAGGACACACGGCGTGAGCGACGTGGGGGAAACACGAGGCTGTCACGTCTCACATGGTCACAGTGCGCGTCTCTGCTGCTGTGTGTCGAACAGACAGCGGACAGCACCCGCGTCTCGCCGGCAGGAGGGAGGGCTCCCTCCCCTGAACCCCGCGATTCCTGCCTCCGACTCGGGTGGGCTGTGTGCGTGGCAGGAACGGAAGACCCCACGGCAGCAGGGGGAACCCCTGGGAGGCTCTGCGGCTGGGGGCTGGAGCAGGGGCCAGTGGTGTCCCCCCTTACCGGCATCCCGGGACCCTGGCCCAGGATGGAGGCCAAGGCCAGCATCTGCCCTCTAGTGAGGTGGGGGGCATCGGCGGGAGTCTGTCCGGTGGCTGTGTGACCCAAGGGAGGCACAGTGCCTGCTCTCCCCCACGAGCATCACTCAGCACAGCACCCACTCTGAGCGGCTGGGCACTGAGAGTAAATGCTTGGCCCGGGCAGTGTGGCTCAGCGGTTGGGCATCAACCCAGGAACCAAGAGGCGGCCAGATCAATTCCTGGTCAGGGCACAGGCCCGGGTTGCAGGCTCCAACCCCTGTGGGGGGCCATGCAGGAGGCAGCAGATTGATGATGTTTCTCTCTCATTGATGTTTCTATCTCTCTATCTCTCTCCCTTCTACTCTCTCTAAAAAATTAAAAACACATATATTTTAAAAAATGTTATAAAAGAGTAAATGCTTGCAAGGCTTAAGCAGAGACCCGACAAAGAGCAGATCTGGGTCAAGTGGCAGCTACGGACACAAATGAGAGTTGTTGCTGTTGTCATCACTACAATCACCACCACCCACATCCCCACCCCCATCATCACCTCCATCACCACCATCTTCATCCCCATCACTATCATCACCATCACCCACATCCCACCCCCTTCATCATCGCCATTATCACCTTCACCATCCCCACCTTCCCCATTATTACCATCCCCATCATCCCCTCCATCACCACCATCCCCATCCCCATCACTATCATCACCATCACCATCACCCACATCCCACCCCCTTCATCATCGCCATCATCACCTTCACCTTCTCCACCTTCCCCATTATTACCATCCCCATCCCCATCATCCCCTCCATCACCACCATCCCCATCCCCATCACTATCATCACCATCACCATCACCATCACCCACATCCCACCCCTTTCATCATTGCCATGCAGCACCGTCACCTCCCCACCCCCCAGACGATGCAGTAGGCCATCACACAGTACGCACCGCACCACCCCATCCCCACAGTCCCCTCACACCATCCCCAGCACGAGCATAGCCCAGCAGCCACGCACCATCGCCACCAGCACTCCCAGCCCCAGCACATCAGCCCATCACCCACATCCCCATCATTATCACCACCATCATCATCCCCATTCCCATTACTACCATCCCCATCATCACCTCCACTACTATCACTATCATCACCACCATCACCATCATCCATATCCCCATCATTACCACCATCATCACCATTACTACCACCACCACCACCACCACCACCATCCACATTATCACCATCACCATCACTACCATCCCCATTATCACCACTACCATCCCCATCCCCATTATCACCATCCCCACCACCACCTCCCATATAACCACCACCACCTCCCATATAACCACCACCATTATCACCACTACTGTCAACATCACTACCACCACCATCCCCATCCCCATCCCCATCCCCACCACCATCCCCATCACCACCACCACCACCAACCCCATTATCACCATCACCACCACCACCTCCCATATAACCACCACCACTGTCATCATCACCACCACCACCACCACCACCACCATCACCATCACCACCATCTCCATTGTCACCACCACTGCCTTCTTCCAGCTTCAGATGAAGTGTCTGCTCCTTCCTGCAGGGGGGAGGCTCTGAGCAGTATGGTCTTCCCCCGGAGGCCCTCTCCCCTGGAGACCTGCTCATGAACCCCGCCCTTCTCTGCCTGCCCCCGGGACCGCTCAGTGCGGGCGCCCTGGGAGTCTGCGGCGAGGAGCTGCCTGCGGAATGAAGTGGCTCCTCGTAAAGCCCTGAGTGTGCGGTCTCTCCGGGAGGCAGCAGGGCGGCCGGCAGAGCGCATGCATCCAGATGCCAGGCGGCTGGGCGCCCCTGGCCCTCCGCCCAGGATGCCAGCCTCAGGACCACAGCTGCCTCAGCACCTGGCGCTGTCCCAGCCTCAGGGAGTGTCCCGCCTGCTGCTGCCCCTGGCTGGGAGCCATGCCCCAGAGGGCTCGCCTCCCTGCCCTCCCGGGGGCATTGCCTGTTGCGCAGGGTGTGCCAGGAGCGTGCCCTGGGGGAAAGCGCGACTGGAGTGCCCCCTGCAGAAGGTGGCACCAGGGAGCCCGTGCTGAGACGGCTGTGGCCCGTCCCCGGAGCCCCCGGCTGGTCCCTGCCTCCGGCCTCAGGGCCCACAGCTCACGGCGTGGCGGCGGGCGCACACAGGTCTGCACTCAGGCCTCTGAGGGTGCTGGGCTGGGCTCCAGGGCCGCTGGGAGGACTGCACCCCCAGATCACACCTCACGGGGCCAGGACTGCGGCCTCCTCTTCCCTCACGGCCCTGAGCCCCGGGCATCAGCCCGGGCCGGGGCTGGGGGAGGCTCGCCGACCAGAGCTTGCAGGGCGCGGCCTGGGAGGCCCGCGGGCGCTGTGGAGGCTGTGGGCAGCCTGGGGCGGGCGCACACACCTCCAGCCTGAAGGGCGTGATGCTTCTCACATTTTGTGGGGTCCTGCCTCTGACATCCACCGAACTCTCCAACGTGTACAGGGAGATGAGCACGAGCCTGCAGGACTGTGTGGCTTAGGAAGGGGCCTGGGCGGGAGCCCCGTGTGTGGTGGGCCCTCCATAGGAGGGTGGTGCCTGGGCAGGCCCTGGGGGAGGCTGGGTACAGGTGTGCTTTCTGCGGGGGGCTCTGCTGTCTAATGGTCCCCAGTTAGGTGCAGCCTCCCAGCCTGGGGTTGGGGTACCACACCCCTTCCTAGCTCTGCACCCCTCCCCGCGCCAGTTCCCACGTGGCCCCGCCTTCTGGGGGAGCCCCTCCTGCTGTGTGCCTGCGGAGGGCGGAGCCGGGGTGCAGAGGTGATGGGACGGACACGCCCCCTGCTCACGGGACACGGTCCAGGAGGGACCGGACATCAGCCTCAGTAACCACGGGGACCACGCCCAGAGTGACCCACGGGACCCTGGTGGGGTCCCACACCGAGACCCCAGTCTGCCAGCAAGGAGGATTCCTCCCCCAGCCTCAGTTTCCCTCTCCCTCAAACAAGGAGGCTGGACTCACGCCCTACACGGCGTCCAAGAGCGAGGAGACTTCCCCGAGGCCTCGGGGCCGGAGGGGCCCAGACCCGTGCCCCAAAGTGAGGGTGGATAAAGCCCGTTGGGTGAGGTGAGCCAGTGGGGTCCACGCCCGCTCCCTCCTGCTTAGAGGCGGGGCTTCCGCCCGAGCCTGGGACCAGGCCTCTCCCTGGGGGAAGGGTCCCAGGCCCGGGCGCCTTACCTTACAGAGGCTGGTGGTGCCTGGGGCTGCACCTGTCGCCCACAGGCTGCTGCCTAGGGACTCCCTGAGGCCCTCCGCACCCACACAGCCCAGCAGGTGACTGGGCGCCCTCAGCGGTTGCCCATGGGGGCGCCGCGGGCAGAGGTTAGTGAGGGCACAGCAAATCCACCCAGGCCCGGCCGGCACAAAGCGGGGTGGGGAGCACGTGGCTCCCCCGGGACATGGGCCCTGGGATGGCGGACGTGTCCCCTACAGGGTCCTCTCGTTAGGACAGCGGGTCCACGTGCCACGGGAGCTGCCGGGCGGCCTTTCCCGAACCCGTGTTTCTGGGTGAAGGGAAGGTTCCGGAGGCAGCTCCCTGTGCTGCTGCCCCCCTTTCCCAGGACCCTGTGCATCCCCAGCCCTGCCCCCCTCTCTCCTCCTTCAGGGCGTGTGCCCCCAGCCCTCACTCCCTGCCTCCCTCCTCCTCCAGGAGCATGTACACCTCCAGCCTTGTCCCTCCTCCTCTTCCTCCTCCTCCTCCAGGAGTGTATGCACCCCCAGCCCTGCCCTCCTGTCCCCCCCCCCCCAGAGCGTGTGCCCCCAGCCCTGCCCCCTTGTCCCCCCCTCCAGAGCGTGTGCCTGGGCTGACGGCTCTCCCCAGGAGAGAGGTCACTGTTCCCTGGGACCGCAGTTCCTATTTTGGGCGTCGCGTGTCCTTTGCGGAGCAAAGGGACAGAGCCGGCTCCAGGCCTCTTGTCCCTGACACCTGAACACCCCCTGGCGGCGACTGAAAACACAGCCTCCTCCTCCCTGAGGACAGGCAATGGGGGGGGGGGGGCAGAGCAGGAGGCTCCCGGCGGGGGGATGCCACGGGGACGGGGTGATGGGGGGGCAGAGGAGGAGATGCCACAGGCCCAGCTCTGCTTCCCCCACCCCGAAGGGCACAGGCGGGGGCAGCCCGCACCCAGCCAAACCCGTTCCCAGAGAACGGACCTGCTGACAGCACTCCCCACGCACACCCCGCGCCGCAGACAGCGTGACTGACTCAGGCTGGCAGGGGCCGGGGCCACTCCTCAGGGCACACCGGCCTCCGTGTCATCACTCCTCAGGGCACACCGGCTCCGTGCCAGTCCCTCCTCCGGGCACACCGGCCCCTGTGCCAGTCCCTCCTCCGGGCACACCGGCCTCAGGGCACACCGGCCCCTGTGCCAGTCCCTCCTCAGGGCACACCGGCCTCAGGGCACACCGGCCCCCGTGCCAGTCCCTCCTCAGGGCACACCGGCCCCCATGCCAGTCCCTCCTCAGGGCACACCGGCCTCAGGGCACACCGGCCCCCGTGCCAGTCCCTCCTCAGGGCACACCGGCCTCAGGGCACACCGGCCCCCGTGCCAGTCCCTCCTCAGGGCACACCGGCCCCCGTGCCAGTCAGAGGACGAAGAGGCCATCACCGTCAGAGTGGCCCCGAGCGGGGGAGGTCCCCCAGAAACAGCTGGGAGTGTTTCTCAAAGTGTGGCCTCCGCACCCCTCGCCGGGTGTCCCCCATCTTCTGCCGTCACACGAGAGGCGCCCCATCGGTGCAGCTGGCAGGCTGAGCCTGGCCCCCAATCACAGCGTCCCCAGAGGCCTCTCAGGGCGGAAACAGAACCACGGCCGTGGACCCGCCCGCAGGGCCGAGAGCAGACGCCCGAAGGGACACGTTCACCCTGAACGCGGCTTTTCTTCCCACCGACCCTGTGCGTGCACGGCGCCCCTCCGCTCCAGCTGTCCCACCGGGGCCCCCAGGGAGGGCGATGGTTGGGCCCAATCTAGACGAGCAGTGACGTTCCTGAGTGTCTGCGCCAGGGTCTGTCCCGCTGCTCCCGCCCGTCACCTCCTTTCGCCGAGCCAGAAAGGGGGCGCAGACGGAGCCAGGTGGCCGAGAGGGAGAGGGCCAGGGGCCACGCCGGTGACAGAGGGCCCTGTGAGCCGGGACGGGGCGTGCTTCCTGGGAGAACGGACCGGGGCAGGACCCACTGGCTGCTTCGTCTTGGAAGCTGGTGCGGGGCTCTGAGGGGAGGGGGCCTGGCTCCCTGCCACCCCGAGTCGGTGACGGACCTCACCCAGCAGCAGCCAGGGCTCCCGATCTTGGGGGCAGGGGGAGAGGGGGGCGGCGCCTGCAGCTTGGACATGAGGCCGAGCGAGGGCCTACGCCCCGCCTTTCCCTCTCCCCACTCCTGTTCACCAGCCCCACACGGCAGGGCGTGCAGAGCAGGAGCAGAGGGTAGAGGGCAGAGGGCTGCCTGCCGGGGGGAAGCTCATGGAGCAGGTGCCAGGGCCCGGGAGGGAGGGTGGGGAGCGGCTGGTGTTTGGATGGGTTACGGTCCGAACCAGAGGCCCCACGGGGCTGAGGGACCCGGGCTGCGGGAGGCACAGCCAGGAAACAAAGCCTGAAAAGGGGCCTGTAACCGAGTGGATTCGGAACCCACGAGAAGGCTGTAAGCCGCCCTTCCCCTGCCTCGGGGGTCTGGCTGTAAAATAGACTTGGCTGGCAGGCCTGGGCTGTCTCTCCATCAGAGAGAGCAGCGTCCCAGCCAGACCCAGCTTCTACTCTTGTCTGTCTGCCTGCATCCCTCCCGCCCCCCCTCCAGGCTCACCGCACCTGGAGGCGCTGGGGCTGGCTCTGATGTCTCTGGGGCTAACAGTGTGGCCATTGGGCAGAGCAGGGTGTGGCCTCCAGAGGTTCCATCCCCCAGGGCGATGAGTTTGGAAGTGGGGTGTGCAGTGCAGGGCACCCTCAGGCTGGGGTGTGGGCCGGAGCATCCCATGGCGTGCAGCGAGGGGAGGCAGCCCTGTGCCCCATCGGATGTGGCAAAGAGCTGAGAAGATGCAGCGTGTGCATGCCCGCCTGGCGGGAAGCTGGTACCTCCGAGGCCAGGCCTCGTGGAGAGCGGGGCGGGGGGGGGGGGGCTGCCCTCACAGTGACTGACATGGTGACACCCCCTCCCCCACCCGGCACAGCTGTGCTTCCTCAGGGAGCCCCTGCTTCTCCCCTGAACTGGCTGAGCCCAGGACCACGCCTCCTCAGTCACCCCAAGGACAGGGGGGTACACAGCGAGGGGGGCTGAGCGTGCTGGGGTTCCCGTTCGTGCGGAAGGCAGTTCCCACACCCGGGAGCGGGGAGTGCACGCCCGTGGGGGCTCAGAATGTACAGGGAGGGGGCGCGGCAGGAACAGAATCAAGGCTTCCTCAGGAGCCAGGAGGCCGGCTCGGTCTCGCCACCGTCCTGTGCCTCGATTTCCCCATCCTGGCTAACCAGCCCACCCCGTGGGGTTATTTACATGAAGCCAGGTGGGAAGCACACGTGTCTCCTCCCCTTCGAGCGTGCACCACCCCCCTCCAGTGGCCGGGCCCTGCCATCTCTGACACCGGGCACCACAGTGGCCTCATTCTGGGGACCTGCCAGGCCAGGCAGGATGGCGTCCCCACGATTCTCCGTGGCCGGCAGCACCTCTGCTCCCAGCAGCCCCCCGGTGACTCGGGCATACCCCAGGTGCTGGCTGCCTCCACACCTGCCGTCCACACCTCCGAAGGGGCCTTCCCCAAGGGCGGCCGAGGTCTGCGTCCACGGGGCTGGCTTCCTCCAAGGGGCAGAGCCCAAGAAGTGACCAGGCTCCAGCTGGCAGAGGGGAGAGGCCTAACCCGGCTCCGCCCCTGCCCATGTGTGAATGGAGGAGATGTCAGAAGTGACAGCTCTTGGGGAAATGGCTATTTGCATTTATGGAAATTAAGATGTCACCTCCGAGAAGGATCAGGGACACCCTGAACTTGACAGAGTCACTGCCTCAGGGCGTCTGCTGACCCCTCTGATTTGTTCCTGCTGTGCTCCCTCCTCATAAATTCTGCGAAGATGACCTGACCGGTGTGGCTCAGTGGATAGAGCACTGGCCTGCGGACTCAAGGGTCCCAGGTTCCATTCCGGTCAAGGGAATGTACCCTGGTTGCAGGCACATGCCCAGTAGGAGGTGTGCAGGAGGCAGCTGATTGATGTCTCTCGCTCATCGATGTTTCTAGCTCTCTATGCCTCCCCCTTCCTCTCTGTAAAAAATCAATAAAATATATTTTAAAAAATTCTATGAAGAGACTGCTGGGAAGGGGGACAGAGAGAGGGGTGGGGTCCCGGGCCCTGGACCCCCTCAGGGATGGTCCTCCCTGAATGTACCTGAAGGTGACCCTGTCCTCACCCAGTGCTCAGGGACCCCAGGCAGCGGGTCTGGCTCCTGGAAATGTGGTGGCGTGAAGGTCGCTGCGAATTCAGGGAAGGAGCCGCGCTGCCTCCGTCAGAGTCCCACAGACAAGCCGGTCCCTGGGCTCTGACAGCGGGAGGCCTCCCTGCAGCCTCGAGGGGCCCCCTCCCCCTCCCGGAAACTGCCAATCAGGGCCCGTGCCTCTCACTTCCTCCGTGGTCACTTGAGGTTGAGAAGATCCTTGAGAGGAGAGACAGCCCAGGGCCTGAAGCCTCTCGGGCTGCTCTGCCCACAGCTCACTGCCCTCTGACCCTCGCCAGGCAGGACACAGTGTCCCATGGTGCCCCCTCGGGTGTCCGATCCCGTGTGCGCCGGCTTCTTCCCACCCAGGCTCCCGTCCTCACTCAGGAGGGCTCTGAGCGTGAGAGCAGGTTCCACACTTTTCACG
Organism: Pipistrellus kuhlii; assembly: GCF_014108245.1. NCBI lineage: Eukaryota > Metazoa > Chordata > Mammalia > Chiroptera > Vespertilionidae > Pipistrellus > Pipistrellus kuhlii. The sequence continues at coordinate 1,726,175 of NW_023425534.1, read as the reverse complement.
TCCCACCCGCTGCAGGCCTGGCTCAGCCCCCAGGCGCTGGGCAGTGCCCACAGGCCGTGGACTGGCAGAGCAGAGAGAGACACAGGCCTGGACCGCGGTCAGGGTCCTGCAGGGAGCCGCCAGCAGGCCAGGCTGAGGCAGGACTGTGCTCTAGCCCAGACACCCTCCGGGCCACAGAGGCGGGTGTGGACCCGGAGAGCAGCCGTGGTCTCTATGGACATGACCTGGGGAGCCGATGCCCCCCGGGCCCCCCACTTCGAGGGCACAGGGGCAGGAGCCCAGAACTGCCACCAGACTGGGCTCTGCAGGTGGATGCGTTTGCCAAGGGACAATCCGGAGGGCAGAGGGGACTCCCCACAGGCAGGACCCCAAACCCTGCAACACGGGCCTCCACTCGACTTCCCTAGCAGAACGGGCGCGTGCTTTTGGCATTGCAGGGGGCTGGCGTTTCCTGAGGGGGAGGAGACGTTGCAGAGAAAGACATCCTGACATGACAGATAGCGGGACAGCTGTGGCCAGAACTTGGTGTTCCAGATCCCGGGATGTGATGTATTAGTTCCCATAAATGCTAATAGCCCATTCCCCCCAAGAGCTATTACTTATGTCATCTCCCCCCGGATGTGGTTCAACACGGGGCGCGGGAGAGCCAGCCCCGGGGGAGCTCCCCGCTCTGCACCCAGGCAGGCGGGCCTGCTCCCTAAGGTGGCACCACCACTTTCCCCAGGATCCAGACCCCCTGCCCTCGGCCCCACAGCCTGGTCCCCATCGTGGCAGGAAGCAAAGTTACCCACTCCGAAACTGCTGAATCACAAAATGAGGCTGAGCAGCAGGAACGTGGGGGTGGGGAGGGAGATGGTGGCCAGGGAGGCAGGCAGGAGAGGGTGCTAAGGGACTTCATCTAGGAACCCCCTCCTCCAAGATGCTTCAGGCAGAGTGTAGCCCCCACAGGAGCCGGGAGCACCAAAGTCCGGAGCGTGCTGGGTGCGCTGGGCGGGGGCGGGGAGGAGAGGCGGCAGGTGCACAGCGGCCGCTACCGCAGTCCAGCACGCAGCGCGGTGCAGAGTCCGGTCCGCGCGTCCTTCCGTCCTCCCCAAGCAGCGGCAGGTAGGGAGGTGGGAAGGACAGGGATCTGAAGACGCCCCAGGGGCACAGCGCGGGGGTGAGGGGTGCAGGAGCAAAGTGCCAAGGTCCCGGGGAGTGGGGCCAGGAGGAGAGGGCGCCCACGGGAGAGCCGGGGAGCAGACTGGGTGGGAGGACGGGGATGTGGGACCCGGAGGGAGCGGCAGGGTGAGCCTTCAGAAGCAAAGAGGTTGAAGGGATGGGGAGGACTGGCGCCCGGAGCGCTCCCGGGGCTGCGCAGCGGCCTGGGGACGGACGGGACAGGACGGGAAGGGGGGCTGGGGGGCTGGGGGCCTGGGTGGGGGTGAGGCTGTAAAAAGTGGAGGAGATAAGACAGGGCGGAGGGGCGCCGGGACCGGGGGAAGGGTGAAGTTTGGGGCAGGGGTCGGGGACGGGAGCTGAAGGGCTGGGGGGATGGCAGGTCGGGCGGGCCGGAGAGGACCGGATGGGGGAAGGGAGATGATGGGGCAGAGGGAAGATGGAGAAGGAGAGCCAGCCCGCTGGAGGGGAGGTGCGGGTGGAGGCGGGCGCGGGGACGCGCGAGGGGAGAGGAGATGGAGAATCGCCGCAGGCCTCGCGGGGGCCGCCGCCGCCGCCGCTCTCTCGGTGCCCCGCCGCGGGCAGCGCGCCCCGCCGGGGTCACCCCCTGCACTCACCTGGGCTCCAGCTCCGGATCCTCTCCCCGCTCCGGATCTTCCCTCCCGCCCGGCCCGGCGACTACAGCGCCCCCGAATCCCGCTCTCCCGGCCAGGTTCCGCCCGCAGCATCTTCACCTCGTGGGACGGCCGGGGCCACGCCTCCGGGGGCTTCTCATTGGCTGGAATTCACGCCAGTCACGCTCCCATTGGCTGAGGCACAGCCCAGCATGCAAATCAGGACGGACCCGCCACCGCGCCGATTGGCTGGAGCTGGCGGAGCCGAACCGCTCGGCTTGGGCTCTGATTGGCCGACGGCGGTGACACGGGGCGGGTCCTCGGCCAGAGCGCGAGGCTCCTCCCGCGGCGGCAGGGGCTCGGGCGTCCTTCGGCCGGTCCTGCGCCCACGAGGCCTGCGGCTCCGCTCGGCTCCGGCCGGCGGCGGCCCGCGGGGTCCACAGCGGATCTTTCTCGAGAGCGTGGGCCTCGTCACTCCCGGGTGGGCGTGGGCGCGGGCGCGGCGGGCCGGTCTCCTAGGTAACGCGGCGGCGACGGTCGGAACCATGTTGGCTCGCGCTGCGGGGGAGGCCGGACACGGCCTGGACCCGCTGGGCCGCTGAGCGGGCCGGGGGAGCAGGGCTCGGGCTTGGGGGCGCCCTGTGTGTCTCTCCGCCGGGGCCCGGGGCCTGCGGGGCGCGGCGGCCGGGCGGGGGCGCAGGGCTGTGCCCGCGGCAGTTGCATGCCACCCCTCCCCCGGGACACTTGGTTCGGCCGGGCTGCGAGTTGCTTGTGTATCCTAGGCTTCTTGAGGCTCACCCTCTGCCCTCTGCCCCTTGACCCTGAGTCCCTCTGCAGTCCCCAGTTTTAGGGGAGCGCGGTTCGAACAGCCTGGCCTTTTGCTGAGATTTTGTTGGACGTTGGTTTTCCCCGATTCGTTGTCCGCAGCGGCCTTCCGGTACCGGAGGCCCTTGGGGGGGGCTACTGCTGGGTGCATTTCCCCTGGGCTGGGTGCCCGTCTCCTGTGGGTGCCCATTCCCAGCGGGTGTCCGTCCCCTGTGGGAACCACCCGCCATGGAGACCTCCAGGCTCCCTAGTCCTCGCAGAAGGCCACCGCGCTGCCTGTGTCCAGTGCCCCTGGCATGGTGCCTGCCTTCACCCTCTGCTGTCCAGCCAGCTGACCTCCCGGCTGGCTCCGAGCTCACCCCCTGGCCTCTTTCCGCGGCTGCATGCGGGCTCTGCTGCCTGCTCCTCCAGACTGCAGGGCCCTCCCTCCCTTTAGTGCTGTCTCCCTAGAGGCTGAGTTCCCAGGCCCGCTCCCTTCTGTCCTGCAGTGTCTGGTTCTGGTGGAAGCGGGTGAGAAAGTCCAGCCTCAGCCTGGGAGTTAGGGAAGGAGGTGGCTGCAGCTCCAGGTGTGTGTCACAGCTCACGGCACCGCCCCCCCCCCCCCCCCCCTTCCTGGCATCTCCCTAGGTCCCAGCGGTGTCTCTGCTCCCTCTAATGTGTGTCCTGTCTTCCTCCCTCCGGATGCCTGTGCCATGAGGGTGGGGAGCCTGCCTGCTGTGGTCAGCGAGGTTTCTCCAGGGCGTGGCACGTGGTAGGTACTCAGAGGATATATTCTGAATGAGGGCATTCCAGGCGGCGCTTAATTAGATCTCCACTTACCCCCTCTCCCCACCACAAAGTCCTTCAAAGCTTCTGGGTCTCAGTGATTCAAGATCTCGTTCTTTTCTGGGAAGTCAGTGTCCCTGGGCCTGGGCAGCTCCTCAGGGCTCCTGCCCTCCTGGCCCCTGGACTTTAGTCCAGCCGACCCCTTCAGCTCCTGGGTCCCTCCGTTCACCCCCAGAAAGGAGGCTGGATTAGCTGTCATCTGCTGCTCCCTCAACCCTTATCATTCTCTCTGGATCTTTATTCTTTACCAGAGGCCCCGTGCACGAATGTGTGTGTGTGTGGGGGGAGGGGGCGGGGGTGTCCCTCAGCCCAGCCTGCACCCTCTCCAATCTAGGACATCCCTCTCAGAATCCAGGACTGCTGGCTCTCAACTGCTCATCTACCTGCCTTCCTGATTGTCCCTAACCGCTTCTGCCTGCCAGAATGATTGATGTCTAACTGCTCCCCTGCCAGGCTGTTTGCCCCCAACTGCCCTCCCTTGCAGGCCTGGTCCCTCCCAACTGCCCTCCCCTGCTGGTTATCTTGTGGTGGCTATCTTGTGTCCACACGGGGGCAGGATCTTGTGTGTTGGAGTGATGGTCAATCTGCATATTACTCTTTTATTAGATAGGATAGAGGCCTGGTGAATGGGTGAGGGCCAGCTGGTTTGCCTTGAAGGGTGTCCTGGATCAGGGTGGGTTCCCTTGGGGTGTGGGGTGGCCTGTGGTGGTTTGCAGGCTGGCCATGTCCCCCTGGCGACCCAAGCAGAGGCCCTGGTAACCGTAGTTTATTTTTTATCTTCTACAATTGAAACTTTGTAGCTTGGAGCAGAGCCAAGCCTCTGCTCGCTCGGTGGCGGCAGGGGATTTATTTACCTCTTATAATTGAAACTTTGTGGCCTTAGGCGGAGGCCTGGGCCAGCCAGGGTGTACGGAAAGCTTGGTTTCTTCCATTGCCTGGGAAACCCAAGCCTCCCTCCTGCTTTCTCCTTGGCCGCAGCCATCTTGGTTGGGTTAATTTGCATACTCACTCTGGTGGGTGTGCCTTGGGGGTGTACCAGAATGATGATTAATTTGCATATCACTCTTTTATTAGATAGGATTTAAAAAATACATTTTTATTGATTTCAGAGAGGAAGGGAGAGGGAGAGAGAGAAACATCCATGATGAGAGACAACCATGGATCGGCTGCCCCCTGCATGCCCCCTACTGGATTGAGCCCACAACCAGGTCTCACCCAGCAGGCCCGGCGGAAGCTCTGAGATCTGCATCTTGAGGCCCTGAGCGGGCCATGCTCCCCAGTCCCGTCAGAGACCCCCGTCCCCGGAGTCCGGCTCTGACTGGCTCCCGAGGGGGCGGCAGAGCAGTTCTCTGGAGCGGGATGGCATGCCTGCCAGGGGAAGGCGGCGCGGTGCCAGTCTCCCGCCCTCGCCTGGGGTGTGGAGGGTGGGGCTGCAGAGGCGGGCAGGGGTGCTGGGTCTTCGGATACAGCGGGCGGGAGGCAGGAAACGGCCAGATCTCCGAGCTCCGTGGTCCTCACCGCTCCTGTTTCTTTGGACACGAATGGTGCAGGTGACCCCAGGAGTGCAGTGCCCCGCAGCCGGCAGGATGCGTGACTGGCACCAGGTTTTTGAGCAGAACGTGCTGGTGCCTCCGCACCCACACCGAGCCCGCCAGCCCGCAAAGGAATCGACGGCGTTTCAGTGCGTCCTCAAGTGGCTCGACGGGCCACTGATTAAGCAGGTAAAGAAATTTGCTTTTATTGTCAGACACTCTGGGAGGCTATTGATTTCCACTCATTTATTCGCGTCTCACCGCGGTGCCCATTACGCGGGCCTTGGCTATATGGGCAGACAAAGTGCCCATCAGCACAGAGAATCCGCGATTCAGCGGCTCGGTCAGCACTTCTGACTCCGGGGAAAGGGCTGCTGCTGCCACAGCGGAGCCGATTCTAACCCGCAATCAGGTTCCCCAGGTTCTTCCTTTTAAAAAATCCATTTTTATTGATTTCAGAGAGGAAGAGGGAGATAGAAACATTAATGATGAGAGAGAATCACGGATCGGCTGCCTCCCGCCTGCCCCCCACTGGGGATGGAGCCTGAAACCCAGGCCTGTGCCCTGACCAGGAATCGAACCCTGCCCTCCTGGTTCCTACGCTAACGCTCGTCCACGGAGCCCCGGCCGGGCAAGGCCCGCCTTTGTCGCCTCTGGCTGCCTTGTCTGTGTGTGTGGCGCTGACATCTCAGTCCTCAGAGGTTAGCTTCTCCTCTGCCGATGCCTGGCCAGCGGAGGACTGAGTGTGTGGTTATACCAGGAGGGCTCACTGGGCGGTACCGGATAAAAACCCGCCCACGTAGCCTAAGCCCGTGGTAGGCAAACCACGGCTCGGGAGCCATATGCAGTTTTTGGCCCCTTGAGTGTGGCTCTTCCACAAAATACCGCGGCCTGGGCGAGTCTGTGTTGAAGAAGTGGTGTTAGAAGAAGTTTAAGTGTAAAAAATGTGGCTCTCCGAAGAAATGTCAATCGTTGTGCTACTGGTGTTTGGCCCTGTGGACTGATGAGTTTGCTGACCGCTGGCCTAGAGGCGGCTTCCTGCTCCCCCCACAGAGGCCTTGTCACTCTGAGCTTCCGGTGTGGCCGGCCGGGTCTCGTCACGTCTCGGGCTTCTCTCTGTCCCGCCTGTGCCTCCTCCGCTCTGGGGGTCTCCGGGCGGCGCTGTGCCGGGCTGCGTGCTCTGCGGGGCAGTTCCTGGCAGGAAATCGGTGCCCAAACCCGGATGGAGGCTGCCCATTGGGTTACCTATTTGGGCGCCAGCACCGGTGGGAGGCTCGGCCGTGGGAACCTCAGGGCCCCCTGCCTGTCGCGCAGGGCGCGCTGGAGGTGCTGTCGGAGCTGGGGTGCCATCTCCGCGTGTCTCTCTTCGACGTCACCTACCGCCACTTCTTCGGGAGGACGTGGCGGAGCGCCGTGCGGCCCCTGGAGCCGCTCCCCCGGCAGCCGCCCCGGATCGTCTTGAACGAGGTGGGCAGACGGCGGGCAGAGGTGTTGGGGCCGGGGGGGGGGCGGTGGGCGGGCAGGGTACACCAACCTGGGACCCTGGGAGGGCCTGGGAGCTGCAGCCCAGCTCACAGCGTGGTCTGCGGGCGGCACCCTCTCCGAACAAAGTCTGCGTGGAGGCCAAGCCCCTCCATGATGAGAGCGCTGCGCTGGCCGGAGCCGGGGGTGGGCGGGCAGTGCGAGGGGTCTCGTCCCCCAGTACGCGGGCATTATGTTCCCGCAAAGAGTGACCTGGCAGGTCACGAGGCCGTGTGCGTGTGTGTGTGTGTGTGTGTGTGCGTGTGTGCACAGGTGTGTGCGTGTGTGTGCGTGTGTGTGCACGTGTGTGCGAGCAGGTGGACCTGGTGAGCGGGCTGTGCGGCCTGTGCTGACTGCCCTGTGGCCTCTAACCCATGTGTCCCCGTGGAGGAGGTCACCTAGGGCCACAGGGTGGGGCCCTGCTCGGGGGCGAGCACAGGGATGAGTCCTCCCGCTGTTTTCTCCTCGGCGGGCTGGGACTGTCCCCGTCGGTGGCGCTCAGGGCTGCCGGGCTGCCCACCCTGATGCGCTGCGGGGACCGTGGGACTCAGGGCGCCGTCAGGAAAAGCCTGCAGGTGGCGCCCGCCCCCCCGCCCTGCCCAGGCTCAGCATTCGCGCGCGGGGGGGGGGTGTGTGTGTGGGGTGGGGGGGTGGGCTTCTCTGCCACTCGCGTTGAGTGACGCGTCAGATGTCACTGCTTCAGCTCGTGGCTCAAGTCTGAGTCAGGGAAACCGATGCGGCTCCAGTTCCGAGTCTGGGAGCAGCGTGGGCTCCGGCCCTGCCGGAGCCATTTCCATCCCGTTTACTCCACGGAGCCGGGCGTGGGGCGGGACGTGGGTTAGCGAGGACCTGGAAGCTGCACCTCGGTCTTGGAGCTGCTGAGGAGAACATGCTGGGGGAGCGTGGGGTCAGAGGCCACGCCCAGCTGCAAGGTGGCAGTGGCAATGGCCATGGCAGTGGCCCTGGGAAGGCGGCTCTCAGTGCCATGCCCTCGGCGAGTAGCAGAGGCCGCTGGTGCCCTGGGACCATCCTGCTGTTGGCTCGAGGGTCAGAATACAGAAAACGGGTTTTGTTCAAATTCTTTAGCTCCAGAGAAGCCCCCTCTGCATGTGCACACGTGTGTGTGTGTGTGTGTGTGTGTGTGTGTGTGTGTGAGACGTTTGCACAGTGAGCTGTCCCTGAGGGCGCTGGCATGCAGGTGGGGCAGGGGCTGCTCGCTCTGGGGGTGCCTGCCTGCCCCCTGTGGAGGGCCGGGATTTGGGGGTGCGCTCTGACCTCCCCGTGGCCTGTATGTCTGGCTTACCGGGCGGGGGGTCTGGCGTGAGGGTGCGGCTCTGCTGGCCCCGGGCGTGGGCGGGGGGTCGACCTCGTGTGTGTGTGTGTGTGTGTGTGTGTGTGTGTGTGTGACTTCACGCCGGGGCTTTAGCCCTGGTCCCGTGTCGTGGACACAGAACATAGTTCTCTCGGGGCCAGCCTCCTGCCCGCGGTAAGTGGCCATTATTTCACCGTTCTGCAGTAAAGGAAATAGAGTAACGATTTATACCGCCGGCAGACGTGTTAATGTGTCTCTCCGTCATCCCGCTGACAGCCCGAGGCCGTGGTAAACGCTTCCTGGTGCCACGCGGTGACGGCTGGTCACAGGATCAGTCCGGTTACATCTCCGGACGGCCCCCCCCCCCCCCCCCCCCCGGCCAGCCTGACTTCTCTGCTCGGCCGGGACCCGGGCACAGACCCTGGGCTCTGGGGATACGGAGGCCAGAGCCACAGCCCGCCCTGGCACGCGTGTCCCTGAGGGCCACACGCCTCCGCCTCCGCCTCCGCCTCCTGTGTCTGTGGCATCGGTCAGTTTTCAGTGAAAGCAGCCGCAGCGGCTTCTCGAGGCAGAAGCAGCGAGAGCGCTCATCCCCAGGGAGAGAGGCGGGGTGACCCCGGGAGGTCAGGGCGGGAGGAGGGAGGTTCCGGGTGGAGACCCCCGAAGAGCCGTGAGCACCGTCGCCCGGCTCAGGCCCAAACGATCCTGCAAGGAAACGCCCTCGACGTGACTGTCGTGGACGGTGCTCGCTGGGCTCGGCGCCTTGAGAAGCCCGGGGGCTGCTTTGTTGGGAGAAGTGGGCAGGGCAGCTTCTTTTCAACACTTAAAACTTGGTTATTGTTTGAAGCATCACGCGTAGTACACGTGTCTCCTTCCCCCGTGGCAGGGCGACGGCCTCTGTCCCCACAGCAGGCTCACCGAGGTACATGCCGTGTGCGGCCACCGAGGGGCCTGTCCTGTCTTCCGTGTCCCTGGGGTCCTGTCTCAGCGTAGTGGGGGGTGTGGCCCCCACCTCTCTCCCTGCGGGGCCTGCGGTCTATGGGTATTGCTGTGGATGGAAAGTTCCGGAGCGACGCTGTGGGGCCGTTAGCAGGTTTACGAGGCGCCACCCAGGGTGGCGGAGCCCGCTGCGCCTCTGGGTCCTGCCTGCAGGCGGCGCCCTCACCGGCTCCCGCTCGCTGGCAGCCCGTGTACTTCCACACGTCGCTGAGCCACCCGGGCATCGTGGCCGTGGTGGAGGTGGCCGCCCACGGCCGGAGGCCGGACGGGACCCTCCAGAGCCTGTCGTGTGGGTTCGGGATTCTTCGCATCTTCAGCAGCAAGACGGAGTCTCCCCGCTCGGCCTCCCAGGACAGACGGTAACACACACACACACACACACACACACACACACACCCGTCCTCACGCCCAGCCCGGGTGCCCGCCCTCGGCTTTTCCGCGTTCCTGCGCCGGTGGAACCGCTGCCTGTGTGGTCACAGACGGGCTGGCGTGTGGCTGATGGGGGTTCTGTAACCATCCAACCCACTGAGCCGCGTTGCCTCCTGGGCCCCTCAGCCATGGCCCCTGCCCTTTGGCCGGAGAGGTCTTTGCGTGGCTGTCCTGTGAGTGCAGGGTGCCCAGCCGGTCCCTGGCCCCCACCACCCGGTGCCAGGAGCACCTCCCCGTAGAAATGACAGAAAACGTCTGCACGGACAGCCGGGGGGGCTCAGCCCGGGCTTTCTGGGTGTTTCCGTCACTGTGGGTCTCCCTGGCACAGCACCCTGGGCCCAGGGGCACGGGCTGTGCTGCAGGTGCTGGGTGCATGCGCTGGGGGCTGGGTGCAAGCACTGGGGGCTGGTTGGGGAGCGATGCTCTCCAGGATCCGTTCCCCCAGGGGCGGGTAGTGGCTCTGGGAAGGCCCAGGAGGGGAGGTGGTTGGCCGCACACCCTCCTTTCGGGAGCAGCCGCTGTTCGCAGGCCGTGCTGACTGTTTCGGGCTCTTGTTTGGCAGGCTGAGGCTGTATCACGGCACCCCCAGAGCCCTGCTGCACCCCCAACTGCAGGACCCCATCGAACGTAAGTGCCTCGACCGGGTGCTGGCAGCTCCCCCCGCCATGGCCCCCGTCCCTCCTGTGAGCTCCTCCACTCCACATCCACCCTGCGCCCCCCCCCCCCCCCCCGCCCGCGAGCTTCCCTGCACCATCCAGCCCCGCCCCGCCCCCCACTCTGGACCGTACCCCCGAGTTTTGCCTCCTGGAGTACCCTTAGCGTCAAGACTTCTTGAACAGCCTTTCCCCGCCTCACCCGTGTGCACGCCAACACTGCCGTCCCATTCCCTCCTGAGGAGGGCGCAGGCCGTGTGGCTCCCGGGAGTCACAGCACAGCCAGGGGCTGAGGCCCTGACAGTGAGGAGGTCAAGCCCACTGAGGCGCACACTCGGGGGATGTCTGGGTCCCTCGGCCGGGGCCTGTGGTGCTGGGGGCCCTCCCCACCCCTGGCCCTGCTGGTGGGACTGCCCCCGCTCCCCGCCTTGCCCTCCCGCCTCTCCTGGACCCTCTGGGGTGTGGGTCGGTTCTCGGTGTTTTAGGGAGGCCGGTGGGCTGGGTCTCAGCCTCCGTTCGGAAGGACAGGCTCTGACTCGGAGGCCCTGCCTCCTGCCTGCCCGGCCGCTCCGTGGGCTGCATGGACTCGGTGCCCACACTGACGGGTGGCCCGGCTGAGCCATGGCCGGCTGCCCGCCCTGGGAAGGTGTGAGCCACAGAGCTTGTCCCTTTCGCTGCAGTGTCTCAGGGGGAGTTACTAGGGTGGACCCCCCCCCCCCCCCCACAGTGATTGCCGTCTCCCTGGGAAATGGCGCCTCCTGTGGATGGGGCTGTTGGTGACGGGAGGGCCTGCGGTGCCAGCTGTTGGCGTTTCCTCTCAGAGAGCAAGCACCTGACGGCCGTCGAGAGCTGCAGCCTGCAGTACACGCTGCAGCCGCACCCGGCGCTGGAGCCCGCCTTCCCCCTGCTGCCCGAGAACCTGCTGGTGTCCGGCTTCCAGCCGCCGCCCGGCCTCCTCCCAGCCCTGAGGGACGCGGGTAAGGGCCACCCGTCCCCTCCGTCCGCCGTGAGGCCTGACCCTCAGGACCCGGCCTGACCCCCAGGAACCGGCCTAACCCTCAGGACCCGGGCTGACCCCCAGGAACCTGGCTGACCCCCAGGGTCCGGGCTGACCCCCAGGAACCTGGCTGACCCTCAGGACCTGGCCTGACCCCCAGGAACCTGGCTGACCCCAGGACCCGGGCTGACCCCCGGGACCCAGCCTGACCCCCAGGGTCCGGGCTGACCCCCAGGACCTGGCCTGACCCCCAGGAACCTGGCTGACCCTAGGACCCGGGCTGACCCCCGGGACCCAGCCTGACCCCCAGGAACCGGCCTGACCCCCGCACCCGGCCTGACCCCCGCACCCGGCTGCCCGTTGCAGGGGACGCCCTCCGGAAGCCGCGCCTGCAGAAGCCGGACACGTGGTACCTGGACGAGGTGTTCCTCACGCTGTACCCCTCCCTGGAGAAGTTCGAGGACGAGCTGCTGGAGCTGCTTGTCAGCGACCACTTCCGGGAGGTACTGTCCCGGCCGCGCAGCTCAGCCCTGGGGAGGGGGGGGGATGCCATGGCGGCAGGGCCCCTAACACTGCCCAGAGGGGGGCACCCTGCCACAGGCCTGTGCCTGTCCCTCCCCTCCCCTCCCCTCCCCTCCTCTCCCCTCCCCTCCCTCCCCTCCCCTCCCCTCCCTCCCCTCCCCTTCCCTTCCCCTCCTGCTTTGTGGCTGGAGAGCGACTCACACTGAGGTCGCAACTTTGATGGTGACGCTGGTGAGCACTCCCTCCCTCTGGACCAGCCTGTCTGGGGAGGGAGTCAGTCCTCAGGCGAGGCAGAGCCTGCGGCCCTGCGCTCAGCACTCAGCACAGCACGGGCGCTCTGCTCCTCCCAGGGACGGCCAGCGAGCCAGTCTCCCTCCACCCGCCCTGGGGCTCTCCTGCCTGTGGGCCTCTGAGGGCAGCCTGGGCATGAGGGTGCCTCCCCTCTCCCCCATGTAGCCTTGGCGACTCCCATCTTGTAGCCATGGCGATGCCTCGTGCCCAGGGGGCTCTGCACCGCAGCTCCCTGTCCCGATGTGCCTCGTCCGGCTCCTGTGGAGTCCTCAGGGCTCGGGCTCAGTGCAGAGCCCCTCCCGCTGGTCACTGGCTGGCCGGCTCCCCGGGCAGTGCTTGCCCAGGAGGGCGGGGGGCGTGTGGTTCGTGAGGGGAGTGGCAGTGTCTGCACACAGTAGGTCTTCATGTTTATCGTTGAGAGCACGAGTGCCTCTGTCCGAGGGTACGGGGCTGTCATCTTAGCTGCCAGCAGTTATTAATCACACACAGGTACACACGCACAAGCACACACACAAGCACGCATGTGCGTACACACACGTGAAAGAGGTGGCCGCCCCTGGGAACGTAGCTCCAGAGAACGGGGTCCCCCTGAAAGAAAACCACCGGTGACTGAGGTGGAGCCGAGTTCTGGGTGCAGCTCCGCTGCCCCCTCAGCGCTCGGTGCGTGTGCCGCGCGGGGCGTGTGCCGCGCGGGGCGTGTGCGAGGCGGAGAGCTCGCGTCCCCGCGCTGGGTGCCACGCGGCCCCCAGGCCCTCACTGTGTGCTTTCGCCGTCCTGGGCTGCCTCCTTCCCTGGCAGACGGGTGTCCCGCGCTTGTTTTCATTACCGAGGATTGACGGCTGCGTTTAGGGCCGTTCCTGGGGGACGGACAGTGAAGACGCGTGGAAATAGGGTCGTTGGCAGTGATCGCCCGTTTAATGCACAGGATGGCCCGGAGGTGCCCTGGTCCTTGTTCCGGCGCCTGCACTGGTTAAGGCGGAGCTTTAATATCCAGCCTCACTGTGGGAGGTCCCCCGTGTGGTTACTGGCTATGGCTCTGCCCGAACAGGCTCCCTCTTCCACTGCCCGTTCTGCCCGGAGCGCTTCCTGCTGAGGCGGAGGCTGGGACACCTCCGGGCCTGCCTCTGGGTGCTGCCTCCATGGGCGGGGGGGTCCCCTGCTTCAGAGCACCCGGTCCTGTGGGAGGCACCGAGGTCCCCTCTCCCCTCCCGCCCCTTCCCACTCCTCCCACCCCCCCCAGACCCTCGCCGCCTGACCTGCTCTCCCCAGGGGGACGGCCCGCCGGACAGCAGCGCCCTGGAGATCGCCGAGCGGCGGCTGTGCGTCGGTGCACACAACGGCCTGGGCTTCGTGCAGAGGCCGCAGGTCATGGTGCTGGTGCCTGAGATGGATGTGGCCTTGACGCGCTCGGCCAGCTTCAGCAGGAGAGTCGGCTCCTCCTCCAAGTCCAGGTACTCTCCGGTCCCGCCTGGAGTGGGGAGGGGGAGTGAAGTGCCTGCTGGGAGGTGTGCCCTCACCCGCCAGCCCTGCTGTGGGCCTGGTTTCCTCTCCTCAGCCTGCCCACACGGAGCCGCCCTGGGTGGGAGTGGGAGGTGGGGAGAGTCCTGTTTGCGCTGTGAGTTCGGGAGTTGGCATCGGGCGCCCCCATGGCCGCTGCGGTCTGTGGCCATGCTGCTCTCCCGTGCGCCCGAGCTCAGTGTCTGGCACTGGAGAACCAGCGGCACCATCCGGCTGCTGGGCTCCAGTGTGCCCCAGCCCGGGACCCGGTCTCCGGGGGGCGCCCCCAGAGGCGGGCAGAGCCGGGTGCCTCTCTGGCGGTGTAAACTGGCTCCCTGTGGCCCTTTGGGGCGGCACCAGGGAGCCAGCACGAGGGCCCAGTGCAGTGCCCGGTGGCGGGCGTGCCGGGGGCCACGCCTGATTGCCCCCCCCCCCCCCCCGCCCGTGTCCCTGAGCAGCTCCGGGAGCCAGGCGCTGGTCCTGAGGAGCCACCTCCGCCTCCCTGAGATGGCCCCGGACCCCGCCTTCGCCGTCGTCTTCCAGCTGGAGTATGTGCTGAGCCGGCCCGCGGGCGTGGACGGCACCGTAAGGCCCGCCCTTCGCTCGCCTCCCATCAGAGCAGCCCGGGGACAGCAGCTCAGACAGCAGCGGGGGCGGCAGCGGGGGCGGCAGTGGGGGCAGCAGCGGGGACGGCAGCGGGGGCGGCAGCGGGCGTGGCTTTGGAAACCCCTTCCTGGTGGCAACCGAGCCATCCCGCGGAGCCTTTCCGTCTGCTCTGATGCCCGGCTGGCGGGCGGCAGGTGCTCACGGCACTGTCAGGACCGCGTTAACGCGGTTAGCCAGCGTTGTGATTTGGAAGAATGAGGCCGTTTCCTCCTTTTTTTGGTGTCCCTCCCCCGAGGAGAGTGTTTCCATTGATTTTCAGGGAGAGGAGAGGGAGGGAGGGGTGTGTGTGTGTGTGGAGGTGTGACAGACACACTGCTGGTGCCTCCTGCATGCGCCCGACCAGGGCCTGGGATCGGACATGTAGCCCTTGACCGGGTCGCCCGACCCTGCGAGGTGCAGCGTTTGGCGTATGGGACACACATTGGCGAGGTCAGGCAGCCATCACCGTCCGCCTCCATCGCCCACGTCGTCTGGTCCCACCGAGACCATCCCCAGCGACATGCCCGCCCTCGCCGGCCGCACCACCACCTCCCGTCTGTGACCAGGCTCCTCTCTGCGCGTGTGCACGGGGTCGCAGAGCCTGCCCTCCGTGTGTGGGGGGCTCCTCTGAGCGCGGGGTCCTCGCGGCTCACCGTGTGGCGGGTGGTGGGGACGGTCCCTCCAGGCCGAGCGACACCCCGGGGCGCCATCTGCCTCGTCACTCCCGCTCCTCCGGCCTGGACTCCTGTGGGCCACAGTTTACCGTGAGCCACCTGCTCGGCCCCTTTTGGTCAGACCCAGAGGCGGCTTCTAGGCCACACGGTGATCCTGTTTTTAACTTCATCGGGAAACACCGTTTAGTTCCCCACGGCGGCTGTCCCTTTCTGCTCCCCACTGCAGGCGCAGGCTCTAACCCACGGTCGCCAGCGTCCTGCTCTCCGATGGTTCTGGGGACTGGCCGTGCCGGTGGGCGGGGCGTGGTGTCTCCGGAGATCCGTCTGCACGCGCTCCGCCGCTCCGGTCTCTGGGGGAAGTGCCCCTGCTCCCTGCCGGCGTGAGCTGTGCTGTTCTCCTTCGTAAAACCAGGCTTCCCTGGGAGTGGGGTGCTGGTCCCTCACTGGGCACGTGGCTGCGGCCCGGCTGGGGCGTCAGCGGGCTCTGGGGGAGGACCCCCTGCCTCGTCCAGGTGTGTTTTTTTTGAATCCTCACCCGAGGATAGTCTTTCCATTGATTGTAGAGAGAGTGGAGGGAGGGACGGAAGGAGCGAGGAGAGAGAAACAGATGTGAGAGAGACATGATTGGGTGCCTCCCATACCTGCCCGCCTGGGGCTGGGGATCGAACCCACAACCGAGAGACGTGCCCTTGTTCGGGAATTGAACCGAGACCCTTTGGGCCACAGACTGATGCTCTAACCACTGAGCACACTGGCTGGCGTCCTCGTGGCTTCCTCCTCTGTCCCTGTCTGCACCTGGCCCTCCCTCCGCGTGCCCCTGCCTCGGGTCTCTGTCCGCTCCGACACGGACACGGCATTGGCCTTGGGGCCCTCCTCCTCTTGCAGCCCTTCCTCCATTCCGTCTGCGTCGGGCCCAGCTGCAGAGTCCGGGGTTAGGCCGTGGACGCGTCTGCTGGGGCCACGGCTCAGCGGCCCCCGGGAGCCGGGATGGCAGTCCCCGGGTTAGGGGTCCGTTTTCTGGGTGGCTTTGCCGGTGAAGGTTGTGAGACACGCCTGTTCCAGGACGCACCTGCTCTGGTCCAGGTTACTCCCTGGCCTTTCGCCTGCTGTTTGCCCTGGTAACCAAACGCCTGAACGGAGCAGTTCAGTGACCTTCCCTGTCAGCTTGCGGACTTGGTGGAAAAGACGTTATGAAGTAACAGATCTGACCTCAACCTCTGGAGTCCAGTGGGCGGGCGCTGGCCGTCTCCTCCTGTGGGGGCGGGGCCGGGGCGGGGCCGGGAGGGAGGTCCTGCAGGTGTCACCGGCCTGCAGGCTGATGGGCAGTCGAGCTGCCGCGGGGCTAATTGTCCGCTGAAGCCTTGGTGAAGCGGCAATCGGTGATGGATGGCTCACTGAGCATCCTGTCTCGTTAGAGGCAGAGACGGAGGGAGAGTGGGTCCGTGTGTGGCTGAGGCATTTCACCGGGAGAGAGGTATTGATTGCACGCTGAAGGCCAGGGGGACGGGGCACCAGAGTCGCCACGTGAGGAATCAGAGCGGAGCTTATACCGGTGGCGCGGGAACCTGGTATCATGCTGATTCTGCGATAAACCGGATTGCACTGTACAGACAGCTGTTACCAAAGCCCTCCAGCTGTGACTGAAGCCCGCAGTGTTCCATGGCCAGTTTTTCCAACTCATCGATAATACTTTCATTTTTGGAAGGCAGTGGATTTAGGCCCTGGCCAATGTGGGTCAATGGTTAGAACACCACTGACAGGTCGTGGGTTTGATTCCCGGTCAAAGGCATATACCTGGGTCTCAGGTTTGATCATCAGCCCAAAGGAGGTGCTTGTGGGAGGCAACCAATTGATGTGTCTCTCATCGATGTTTCTCTTCCCCTCCCCTCCACTCTCTCTAAAAATCAATGGAAAAATGCCCTCAAGTGAGGGGTAACAGCAACAAAAAGGCAACAGATTAGTAATCAGCCTTCATTAGTGTCTGTAGCTCTTCACTGGTTATTGCAGCCGCGCCCCAGTGTGCTGTGGGTGTTTTCCACGTGCTGTGGGTGCTCCCCGTGTCCTATGGGTGCTCCCCGTGTGCTGTGGCTGCTCCCCGTGTCCTGTGGGTGCTCCCCATCTGCTGTGGGTGCTCCCAATGTGCTGTGGCTGCTCCCCATCTGTGGGTGCTCCCCGTGTGCTATGGGTGCTCCCCGTGTCCTGTGGGTGCTCCCCGTGTGCTGTGGGTGCTCCCCATCTGCTGTGGGTGCTCCCCGTGTGCTGTGGCTGCTCCCCGTGTGCTGTGGGTGCTCCCCGTGCGCTGTGGCTGCTCCCCGTGCCCTGTGGGTGCTCCCCGTGTGCTGTGGGTGCTCCCTGTGTGCTATGGCTGTTCCCCGTGTCCTCTGGGTGCTCCCAGTGTCCTGTGGGTGCTCGCCCTGTGCTGTGGCTGCTCCCCGTGTCCTCTGGGTGCTCCCCGTGTCCTCTGGGTGCTCCCAGTGTCCTGTGGGTGCTCGCCCTGTGCTGTGGCTGCTCCCCGTGTGCTGTGGCTGCTCCCCGTGTCCTCTGGGTGCTCCCCGTGTCCTCTGGGTGCTTGCCGTGTGCTGTGGGTGCTCCCTGTGTGCTGTGGCTGCTCCCCGTGTCCTGTGGCTGCTCCCCGTGTCCTGCTCACAGTTACCTCCACGGTGAGAGCACCGTGGTCCCACGTGGCCGGTGACCGCTCAGGCGTGTGCTCTGTTTTCGTTCCAGGCGGCTCCCGTCACCGCGCTGGCCGGCCTGGCGCGCACGTACACGGTGCGCTGGGCCGTCTGGCAGCCCCCGCCCGACGGCGGCTCCGGGGGCGCGACGCTGCCCCTCCAGGGCGGGATCCGGCCCAACCCCGCGCACTGCCTGGTCTACAAGGTGCCGCCCGCCGGCATGAGCTCCGAGGAGGTAACGCTGCGGCTCCCTCCGTGAGTGACTCCCCGGCTCCCGGCCAGGCCGTGCTCCCGAGGTGAAGTCACGGTGCTGACAGGCGTCGTGGCCGTGCCCTCAGAGCGTGGCTGCTGGCCGTGGCCGCTGTGAGCCGGAGGCCAGCTCCCCTGGTCCTCACGCCCCTGCTCCCGGCCAGTCTCCGGGTGACCTCCGTGGCTGCGAGGCGTGTTCCCACGCTTGGCGTGGAGGCCGCTCTGTGTGCTGTGTCTTCCAGAGAAGGGCTTCACCGGGTGCGGGTGCTGGGGAGGGTGCCAGGCCAGCCTGCCCTGTCACCTGTCACTCGCACTCGCTGGCCCCTGGCCTTCAGCCACGTACAAGGTGGGGCCACAGCAAGGTGTTGAAAACCCGCCTTTGAGATGAAGGTGTCTCTGAATCCAGTGCAGAAAGCGCAGGAAAGTGGGCGGGGCCTGGTGAAGGGGGTGGGCCTCCCCCCTGGCCCAGCGGTGCCTTGCAGGGGGGTGTGGGGTGGAGGGCAGCAGCCCAGGGAGCCACCTACACGCGGTATCCGCCGCCCCGGCTCTGTGCGGGCAGACGCTGCCGGGCAGTGGATGCGCCTGAGACTCGCCCGCCGGCCTCGGCCTCGGCCTCGGCCTCAGTCTCGGTCTCGGTCTCAGTCTCGGTCTCGGTCTCAGTACGCCTCGGCGTCTCGTCTTCTCTGCTGCGGGACCGTCCTGCGGCTCCGTGTCGCCTGTGCTGACCCAGCACACACACGCGCGTGCGCGCACACACACACACACACACACACACACGCCGCCGTGCTGTGTTTATGACTCGGTGCTGCGCGGGGCCGAGCAGGAACAGCTGAGCGTGCAGCTTGCCGCGTGAGGGATGTCTCTCATTACGGCACAGCTTGTGCAGGCCCGCGTGGTCTGTGAGCCCTCGTTACAACACGCCACCTGCACGTCTCCCTCGGCTCTGTGTGTGTGTGTGAGTGTGTGTGTGAATATTTATTGTGTGTGAGTGTGAGTGTGTGTGTGTGTGAGTGTGTGTGAATATTTATTGTGTGTGTGTGAGTGTGTGTGTGTGTGTGTGTGAGTGTGTGTGAATATTTATTGTGTGGTGTGTGAGTGTGAGTGTGTGTGTGTGTGAGTGTGTGTGAATATTTATTGTGTGTGTGTGAGTGTGTGTGTGAATATTTATTGTGTGGTGTGTGAGTGTGAGTGTGTGTGTGTGTGTGTGAATATTTATTGTGTGGTGTGTGAGTGTGAGTGTGTGTGTGTGAGTGTGTGTGAATATTTATTGTGTGTGAGTGTGAGTGTGTGTGTGTGTGTGAATACTTGTTGTGTGTGGTGTGTGTCAGCCTTCTCATGCCACCACACTCGGCCTCCCTGTGAGCTCCCTGGTACGTCACCCGTGGAGTGCCCCCGCCGTGCCAAGGACCTGGGCGTGTGAGTGAAGGAAGCTGGTCTGAGAGGTCGGGTCCCATTGATTCCAGTCACATGACCGTCTTGAGAACTGGCCACGCAGGGGAGCAGGAGGGAGAAGGTGGTGGGCCGCTCTGCCCGCTGTCCGGGCCCGGCCCGCACAGAGCTTCAGGCCACACGGTCCGCTCACACGCGTGTTCGGGGCTGGGACGGAGACGGGTGGTAAACGCTGCTCTGCACCCGCGTGGCCTCCTGAGAGGCTGCCTGGTTCTGGTCGGACCACGGCCCTGGGCGGGGCGCGGGGGGATGTGGGGGACCCTGGGCGGGGGGCGGGGGGAAGTGGGGGCCCTGGGCGGGGGGCGGGGGGAAGTGGGGGCCCTGGGCGGGGTGCGGGGGGAAGTGGGGGCCCTGGGCGGGGCGTGGGGGGAAGTGGGGGCCCTGGGCGGGGGGCGGGGGGAAGTGAGGGTCCTGGGCGGGGCGCGGGGGGATGTGGGGGGCCCTGGGCGGGGGGCGGGGGGAAGTGAGGGTCCTGGGCGGGGCGCGGGGGGAAGTGGGGGCCCTGGGCGGGGGGCGGGGGGAAGTGGGGGCCCTGGGCGGGGCGCGGGGGGAAGTGGGGGCCCTGGGCGGGGGGCGGGGCTCAGGGTGCCGTGGCGTGGCCATCCCCGCTCTGCTCTCGCAGGTGAGGCAGGTGGAGTCGGGGACCGTCCAGTTCCAGTTCTCGCTGAGCCCCGATGGACACCCGGACACCCCCGGGCTGCCCCGGGCGGAGCGGCGGCCCTCAAGGAGGACGCCCACAACCCCCGCAAGTGAGTGTTGGCGGGACGCGGACCGGGAAAGCGCCAGGCGGTGCGGGTGTGTGTGTGTGTGTGTGTGGGGGGGTGGGTGGGCATCGGGAGGTTCGCAGAGGGCTGTGGTCTGAATCGAGGCTCTCTGAACAGTGGGGTGTGGCATTGTGGGGTGCTACATTGTGGGGTTGTATTGTGGGGTGCTGTGTTGTGGGGTGTGGCATTGTGGGTGCTGTATTGTGGGGAGCTGCATTGTGGGGTGCTGCACTGTGGGGTGTTGTATTGTGGGGTGTGGCATTGTGGGGTGCTGTGTTGTGGTGTGCTGTGTTGTGGGGTGCTGTGTTGTGGGGTGCGGCATTGTGTGCTGCTGCATTGTGGGGTGCAGCATTGTGGGGTGCTGTGTTGTGGGGTGCGGCATTGTGTGCTGCTGCGTTGTGGGGTGCGGCATTGTGGGGTGCTGTGTTGTGGGGTGCAGCATTGTGTGCTGCTGCATTTTGGGGTGCGGCATTGTGGGGAGCTGTATTGTGGGTGCTGTATTGTGGGGTGCTACATTGTGGGGTTGTATTGTGGGGAGCTGTATTGTGGGTGCTGTATTGTGGGGAGCTGTATTGTGGGTGCTGTATTGTGGGGAGCTGTATTGTGGGTGCTGTATTGTGGGAGCTGCATTGTGGGGTGCTGTATTGTGGGGAGCTGTATTGTGGGGAGCTGTATTGTGGGTGCTGTATTGTGGG
Source organism: Pipistrellus kuhlii (assembly GCF_014108245.1). Taxonomy (NCBI): domain Eukaryota; kingdom Metazoa; phylum Chordata; class Mammalia; order Chiroptera; family Vespertilionidae; genus Pipistrellus; species Pipistrellus kuhlii. The sequence continues at coordinate 1,705,852 of NW_023425534.1, read as the reverse complement.
GTGCGGCATTGTGGGGTGCGGCATTGTGGGATGCTACATTGTGGGGTTGTATTGTGGGGAGCTGTATTGTGGGGTGCTGCATTGTGGGGCGCGGCAGCATGGCCAGCTGCTATCCCTACACGCCAGCTGCCAGTGAGCTCAGCTGCTTTAGCTCCGGCTAAAGGCCCGGGCAGGTTCCATGGTGACGGCTGCCGGCCCCTCCATGGCTGTCCTGTGACATGGGCACGGGAACCAGCGCTGGCCCAACCACGGACGCAGCTCTGACCGGTGCTGCTAACACGCTGGGAGTTGTTTTTAGGTGCATTTTTATTGATTTCAGAAAGGATGGGAGCGGGAGGGAGAGAAACACCATCATGAGAGAATTGTCGATCGGCTGCCTCTTGCACGTCCCTCACTGGGGTTTGAGCCCACAGCTAGGCCTGTGCCCTGACCGGGAATCGAACCGTGACCTCCTGGTTCATAGGTCGATGCCCAGGCTCTGGACCACCCCAGCCAGGTCAGTTTTTAAAAATGCCTTCTGCTTCCTTGGTGCCTGTGCAAGAGGGAGGCTGTGGCCGGTCTGTGGCTTTAAGGGAGGGGTGCAGAGTGGCGTCCTGTCCCTCCGCGGGGGGTGGGTCCACGTGCGAGTCGGTGTCTGAGGAGCGGCTGAGGCCTCGGCTTTGTGCGCGGCGGGCTCGGCCCCTCTGCGGTGTCAGGGCCTGGTGCCGCCGCCTGCTCCTCGCCCGGGACACGCAGCCGGCGTCCTGTGGCGAGCAGCACGGAGGTCAGGAGGGAGTGCGGGGAGACGCACGCCGATGAGCGTGCCGAGCCGGCACAGCCACGGGTGAGCCTGAGGGGCGGGGGCGGTGAAGAAGGCGGACAGGAGAAGAAGCTGGGGCTGGGTGGGATGCTGCTTCTCCGATTAGAGAGACAGCTCGCCCCTGCCGGCCGAGCCTTTACTTTACAGCCGATGCCACGAGCAGAGGAGGGCGCCGTCAGGATGTTCACCGCGCTCTCCCGGTTCCGCACCGACTCGGTGACAGGCACCTGGTCCGCTTTGTTCCCTCGCTGCGCCTCCCGCAGCCCGTGTCGCTCAGCCCCGTGGGCCACAGGCTCGGACCATCGGTTCAGGCTCACAGCACAGCCTGTGGCTGTCACTGTGCTGGGACTGCACGTGGCTTTGCCACGAGAGGACCGTGCCCCCTGCTTAGTCCCAGGCTTGGAGCTGTCCGAGCGCTGGGCCGCTGTCCGCAGGTGAGCTCAGAACCCGAGGCGCTCCGCTCCCACAGGTCTCGCCGGCACGAGGAGTTCCAGCCCGCGGAGGCGGGAAAGCGAGAGGGCATGGGCGCGAGCGCGGGGAGCGGGGGCTCAGCAGCCGGCCCTCCCAAAGGCTGTGCTGGCGGACAGCGCAGGCAGGCTGGCGCGAGGCAGCCGCTCCGAAGGGCGTGGATGTGGGTGTGCTCGCCGGCGTCCTGCCCCTCGGTTCCTCCGCGGCCACGTGGGCGGGGCACGGACGGAACCCCGGCGCTCAGACCTGGGGAGGGGCAGGGAGAGTCAGTGTTCCTGAGGCCTCGGGCTGAGGAAGGCAGAGCACACGCCACGAGGAGAAGCTTGAGGGCCGTGATGGTTCAACATGAGTGTTTTGCGTGAGGAGACTCATCCACCAAGTTCAAAGGCAAACCGGGGCGGGAGGAAGTGACACGCAGCCACGGACAGTGACTGGCAGGCGTAGCAGATTAGCAAGAAGAGAGCGTGCACAGAGCGGCTCCGATCAATACGGCAGACAGACAGCGAGGGGGAGAGTGGGCCAAGGACGCGAGGTCGCAGAGGATTCTGAGCACAGACCCGCTGCTCCGGCCACCCGGCCTGTCCTCCTTGTCCTGCCGCTGCTGTAACCCCCGTGGGCGGCGGCCACGGTCAGACCCTTCCACCACAGCCCGTTAGCCCCGGCCCCGCAGGCCGGAGACCAGGCGCCCAGCGGGGCGGCCGCGAGCAGCCTGTCTCCACGGGGATCCTATTGACCCCGCCCTCGGGGTGCACACTGTGCACGGAGCCGCCCTGGGCTGTGGGCTTCCACCCAGACAGCCTGTGTGGGTGTGGCTCCTGCCCGTTACACCCCATTCCAAGGAGCCTGAGGGCGTTTTCTCAGGGGGACCGCCTTCCCCTTCCGCATCCATCCCGCAGTTCCTCCGGAGTCTGCGATGGGCCAGGCTCTGTCCGCTTTAGAGAGACGATAAATGGGCAGGTCACAAAGGATCCAGCAGCTGAACGAATCAGGTTTTCCTCGGGGCGGATGCTGCGTGTGTGGGGCTGGAGACTGGGGCGCCCTCTGCCCTCCCCGCAGTCCTGCCGGGAGCGTACGCAGCTCCATGAACTCGTCCGTCGTGAAAAGCAGTCTGACTTGGGGAACCCCCGTCGGCCTGTGCCGGGAGCTCTGTGTCCAGCTCCATCAGCGGGCGGTCAGTGCCGAGGGCAGGGCTTCAGGCCAGGCCAGGGGGCGCAGCTCAGGCTTGCGGGCTGACGACCTGCTGCAGCTAGACATGTAAGCAAATGTGTGCCTGTGTGACTGTGTGCCAATAAAACTTTATTGACAAGCACAGGTGGTGGGCTGGACTTGGGCAGCAGCCACAGCATGCAGATCCCTGATCGGAGCGTCCTATTGGCCACGTCTTTATCGGGTACAACGGATGGAGACTCACTCTGCTGACTCAGAGCAGCCTGAACGAGGGGGGACTTGGGCTGGTGTGATAGAAAACCCAGAGGAGGAGCTGATGAGAGGCCTGGCTGCCTCATGGGGACTCGGTGTGATCGGCCCTGCCTGTCTCTCTCCACCGCCTGTCCCCTCGCCCTTGAGCTGCCGGTGTTGGCTTCTCCCAGGAAGGGCTTCTCTACGTGGCAGCCTGGGAGCCCACGCTTCTCCTGGCCGAGGTGCCGCTCCATCCCGGGGCAGAGCTGTGGTCTTCGCTGTGGTTCTGCACAGGAGCCGGCTCTGGGGCCGGGAGGACGGGAGCCGGGCTTGGCAGACGTGTGGCAGCATCACCTGCTTTCAGCGACTTTGGGGACAGCAGGCCTCTGGTTCATGCAATTGAGATTTATCGCCGCCTTCCCGCCCCTGCACACGCCGCCCGCACCTGGTCCCGAGCGCTGGACACTGGGCCTCCCGAGACCCAGGGAACCGACGTGAACACCCGCTGCGGTGTGTCTGACGGGAACCTCTCCGGCTCCGTATTTTACCAGCGTCCGTGGGCCCCGTGGAAGCCTTAAGGAGCGGCTGTCACCGTGAGTGAGGTGCTTGGGCTTCCTGTTGTGAATTACCCTTTTATTTCTCCCATAAATGACCAGGGAGCCGGGGCCATTCCTCAGCCTCAGGAAAGTCTGCGGCCAGCCACTAGAGGGCGCTCCGCCCCCGCTTTTCCAGCTCGGAACCTCCCTGACCCACATTTTGCTTTCGAATGTTCTGCTGCTGTCGACCCCGTTGTGTTCCCTTCATAGACTTAGAAGAGCCGTGTGTGTGTGTGTGTGTGTGTGTGTGTGTCATTGAAAATACGTCCCTCCAGCCGCAGCATCCTTTGTCCAGTGGTGGTGGGGGGGCAGCGAGCTGCAGCTTTAAAGGGGCCTGAGGGCCATTGGCTGGCGAGTGGCAGTGCCACTGGGGGGGGTGTGGCATTCTGAGCGGCCCTGCAAGTGACCCAGCCTGGGGCGCCCTGATCCCCAGCCCGTGCTCCGAGCTCCCCCAGCACGGAGCCCCAGCCCACTCCTGGGTCTCTTCCGGGGTGCTGCTCACCCCGCTCCTGAGCCCTGTCAGGGAGGGTGGCTTTACCCCGAACCTTTAGGGAGTGAGGGCCTCTCGGACGGCTTGCCTGATGGACTGAGTGTCCGGAGCCGTAACCACGGACTGGTTCCCGGTTCCCAGGCCCGTGAGGGAAGCTGCTCTCCACACTCTTCCTTCCAGCACAGCGACCGTCTCCGGCAGCGATCCCGCCCTGCCCCGGCCTCGGGGGCCGGCTGCCGTCCCCTGTCCTGGGACCTCGCCAGAGCCCACCTGCCAGGGCCCACCTGCCAGCATCAACTGGGCCTCAGTCACACCCAGGCAGGCTCAGGTCCCTGCCTCCGAGAGCGCCCCCAGCAGGCCTCCCGCTGACGCTGCTTCCTCAGTCTCCTCCCCAAGCTCTCTGCCCTTCCCCCCCCCTCGCCCCCCCCCAGAACGCACTGCTGCGTCTCAGGAACAGCTGGCGTTAGGGCTGAAGGGCTTCACCTGCCCGGAGCCCGGGGCCCATGCCTGCTATCCCAGGAAGGGGGCGCTGCGGGGTCCCCCAGCGCTTGCAGAGAGGGTGCTGGCCGCCCGTCCTCTGCAGCGGGAGGGGTTCCCAAGCAGACCCTGCCCCACAGCACTCTGCTGCAGGGGTTTCAGGGTGGGGATGCGCCCATGCCGGCAGGCGCCCTCCAGGCAGACGCAGGGGGCGGGAGGGGCCGCTGGGGGGACCGCAGGGCTGGCGGGCACGGCTCGCCTGTGCCCAGAGGAGGCCGTGCCTCCAGCAGGCCCGGAGGGCGGAGGCCTGGGTCTGCAGACGGCGGCTCTCAGGGCGGAGAGAGGAGTGACAGCGTCAGGGAGCAGGAGCTCAGACACTGCTCTCCCCCAGCTGGACGTGAGCTTCTCCTTCTCTCAGGCGGGGGCTCCGTCCACACAGCTCTGCGCTGGCCTGGGACCTGGTTCCGTCCCTCCTGTCTGGGGCACCTCGGCTTCCCGGCTCTCAGCAGAGCGGTCATCGCCGAGTCCCTGACCTGTGTTTACCGGGTCGGGGCCTGTGGTGGCCCTGCCGCCTGCCGTCACCCAGGGTGGGCCCGGAGGCTGGCAGAGGCACCGGAGGCACCAAGGCCTCCTCCCCTTTCCACGCGCACACCCCCTGCCCCAGCCTCCCCCTCTCCCCACGTGCACACGCCGGCCTTGGTTCCCGGCGCCCCAATGGGTTCCTGCTTCCCAGGACGCAGCGCAGCCCTGTGCGCGCTCGGCTGTCACTGCCCGCGTCGCCCGTGGCTCTGGGAGGTGGGGCTTCCCAGTCGGACGGTCGTCCTGGCCGTGGGGGGCGAGGAGGGATGGAGCCAGGGCCCGAGGACACGTGTTCCCGGCTCCACCAGTGACCTCACGCCCCGACACGCACACGAAGCGGCGTGAAGCCGGGGCGGCTGTGGTGTTGGTGCGTTTCCCTCAGTCGGCGCCGCCCTGGGCACCGGCGGGGCTTCGCGCTCGGACCACAGCGGGCGGCGCTGATGGCGGCAGAGGCTGTGCGGTGCCCTGTGCCCGCTGGGAGGGCTGGAGTAAAGAATTGCCGTGAGGAACGGGCGCCCGCTGGGAGAGCCAGGAGGTGTCTGTGCCCGGCGCCGGCTCAGACTTCGCTCCGGGAGGGCTCGCAGAGGGCGGGCTCCCGGGCCAGCTCCCTCATCAGGGAGAATGCAGCCATCTCCTGCCATTTCCTCATTACCCAGGCCCGCCTGCGGACTGCCTCCATTGAGGGCAGAACAAAGGAGACTCCGCTGGCGGATCCCGGTCCTTCTCTGCGGCTCTCCTGGGAGGTGGGGCGGCTCCAGATGGTCTGGGAGGCTGAGCCTCCGCTGGAGGACGGAGCCCCGGCAGAACCCCATCTGGGTTTTGCTTCTGCCGAAGCGTGTCTTTCCTGGGCAGCCGGCTCCTCAGCGCGCTGACTCCCTCCCCGGGAGCGCATCTCGGCTGCCTGTCCCGGGGACCTGGCCTCTGGCCCTGCTGATCGGGGCTTGTTAGAGGGGGTGGCAGGCGGTCGCGGGGCTTGGGCTGAGCGTCGACCTAGGAACCAGGAGGTCACATTTGATTCCCGGTCAGGGCACAGGCCCGGGTTGCGGGCTCCATCCCCAGTGTGGGGCGTGCAAGAGGCAGCCGATCGATGATTCCCTCTCATCGTTGATGTTTCTATCTCTCTCTCCCTTCCTCTCTGACATCAATAAACATAAAAAGGTGCTGAGGGAGCTCCTTCCCTCCCGTCAGCCCAGCCTCCCTCCCCGCCAGCCCGGCCCTCGCCCGCCCCCTCTGGTGGCTCTGGAGCAGCAGGGAGGCTGTGGTGCGGCCTGGACACACAGCAGGCGGTCCGGGTGGCCCTTCGTGGGCTCATTCCTTCCGGGGCCGGGGGCTGTGTGGCTGTTGGTTTTGTTTTGTGGCTGAGAGCGGCAGGGGGGCGTGGGCATGCTCTGTGGCGGGCGAGGCACCTCCTGGCACGGCCCACAGTGTGGCTGGCTGGTCAGCAGGCCCCGGGGCCTGCCATGTGCCGTGGGTCCTGGGCCTCGGCTGCAGGGAAAGGGGGCGCTCATTGGCACCGGCCTTTCCAGGATCAGGCCTGGCTGTGTGGGGACGTGGGCAGTAGAGGCCACGGACGGGGCGGGGAGAGGCCGGGCAGTGGTCAGAGCCATAGGAGGCAGGGCTTGGCCGCCGGGAGGGGCTGCGACTTCAGGGGTCCGGCTTTCCTGAAGCCCAGTGGGGTGGTGGCCACGTGAAGTGGACAGAGTCTGGTGTCTGAGGGAACTGTGAGTGGGCAGGGTGTGGCCCTGAGGGTGGAGATGGGCCGTGGCCCTCGGGGAGTCCACGCGGGTCACCTGGCAGGCGAGGCGTGCAACACGTGTGGGATGATTGAGAGGCGACAGATGCCCAGGGCCCGGGCCACTCGGCCTCAACTTTCCCCGTGGCCTGGGGACGGGCGGGAGCAGCCCAGGCCAACAGCACCTGCCCCTCCCGACCGCCGAGCCGGACAGTGCTCGGCAGGCGCTCCGCCTGGGGTCAAGGTCAAAGGACACTCTCAGCCCCTCCCTAGGGGAGCGCAGGAGGGCGGCCCGGGCTCTTCCTGTGCCACAGGCCATGCCGCCGTCCGGGATAGGGCTCTGCGGCCAGGCTGGCTCAGCGGGCAGCAGGAGGCGGGGCCTGCAGAGCCGGGGCGCGGGCCTTCTCCGAGGAGTGACCGGGAGGAGCCTGTGTGCTCTCTGCACGCCCGTCTTCTAACCGCTGGGCGTGGGCATGGCGGGCCACGGCTGCCCGACTCCAGTGGCACGGGGCACCCCCGAGGGAGACGTCCGGGCCCTGAGGGTGGGGGCTCCGGGTGCCCTGGGCCCCCGAGGCTGACGGCTCCCTCCCGAACCGTGTGCTTCCTCCAGGCTCGCCAGTGCGGCCGCCCCAGGGGCCCGCCGCCTCCCAGACCTCGCCGATGGGACCGGGGGTAAGTCCAGCGCCGGCCCCGCGGGCTCCGGTGCGGGAGGGTCTCTGCATCGTTAGGACAGTCCTAACGGTGCCCAGGCCTTCCCGGGGCTGGGAGGGGCTGGGAGCGGAGGGAGGGGCCGCCTGCTGCGCCGGGTGGTGGGGTGTCTGTGTGTGTGTGTGTGTGTGTGTGTGTGACGGGGATGCCTGCCTCCTGCCCGTCGGTGCTGCGGCTGCCAGGGCGGCTTCCGGCCCTGCCAGGGACCTCAGTTGGCATCGGGGGACTCGCCCTTTGAGACAAGTGTCTCCCTGACAGACAGCGTGTCTGAGGGTTGGGATGGTCAGGACTGAACAGCCTTTGCTTTCTTCCCAAGACACCGGGGTGTGGTCTTCACCCTCCTCTGCTCACGCCCTGTGGGGAGAGGCCCGCGTCCCCGCTGCCCAGGGAGCGGCGAGCTGTGCTGGGGGACGGCACCGCCCAGCACGTCGGGGCTGCCTGTCGGAGGGCAGACCTGCCCGTGGGTGTCCTGCCCGCGGCAGGTGCCTGCGTGGCAAAGCGGCTCTGGCTGCCTGGTCAGAACCGGAAGGGCCTTGGCGACGGGCCCAGGGGGAGGGGAGACCCAGAGAGGACCCTGCCGCCCACGCCTGTGAGAACCTGTGTCCCCGGCCCTCCCTGTCCTCGCTGCTTGTCCTCGTGGCTGCATTTACCAGCTCCGCGGGCAGAGAGGTCAGAGTCCTCTCTCCCATAATGAAGGACACTGCGTGGGCTCCAGAGCAGCTGCTGGGCGGAGGCTGCGGGCCTCGGCGCCTTCCGTGGTGGCGCCCGCGTGGGTGGGGCCCCCTAGTGGTCCCTGAGTGGCTAACCTCACAGGCTTTCTTCCCTCCAGCTGTCCCTGTCCCAGCTCACAGCCTCCCCACCGTCCCCCACACGCTGCCGCCCGGACAAGCCCTCCTCCCAGCAGCCCGCCGGCTCCGAGCCCGCGGGGGCCCGGGCGGTAAGTGCGCCCCATTCCTCCGGTGGGGCTCCTGGCACTGGGAAGGCGGTGATTTGCCAGCACGCCGGCCCTGGCTGGGGGCCGGGGCGTGGTGGGTTCCTGGGGACACGGGGGGCCGGGGCCATGGTGGGTTCCTGGGGACACGGGGGACGGGATTTCACAGGAGCGTTGGGCCTGGGCTGCGTGCTCGGTGGAGCCCTGCTCTGTGGAGAGGCGGCAGGACGCCGCCGGGGGCTCTGCACACGGGAGGGAGCCGGATGAAGATGAGGCTCCAGGGCGGCAGAGGACCCCCTCCCATGGCCTAGAAGAGCCTTTCCTTCCATCCCTTGTCACCTGGGGACCCGCCCGGAGTCGGCTCTCAGAAGTGGCCTGGACGGAGCCTCCCGGGCCTGACCTGCCTCTCCCGGCAGCAGGAGCGCCCCCTGGAGGGCGGGATCGTGCACCTGGAAGCCGACCTGAGCCCCACGCCTGTGGTCCCGGGACCCTGTGTCGCCGAGCAGCTGCAGGAGCTGCCCTTCACCCCCATGCACGCCCCCATCGTGGTGGGGGCCCAGGCCCGGAGGTGAGGGAGACTCGGGGTGGGGGGGCGGAACTCAGCAAACAAGTGCCATGGGCCCTCTGAGCCCAGCTGTCCCGGAGTCTGTCCCCGGAGGCCGTCCCCGGAGGCCGTCCCAGGCCGCCCCAGGCGCTGAGCGGCTGTGTGTTGCAGCTCCGGAGGCCGGCTCTCGCGGGCCAGCCTGGCGCTCCTGCAGGCCGCCGGCTTCCCCGAGATCCTGGACGCCAGCCAGCAGCCGGCGGCGGCCGTCAGCCCTGCCGACCCCGTGAAGTTCGACCCCCAGAAGGAGGAAGCCGACCGTCTCCGGGGCGACGAGGTGGTGCTGCAGTTCCTGGCCTTCAGCAGGTGTGCTCCCTGCCCGAGGCCGCTCTGGCCCGGCTGTGCCCTCCTGCGTCTGCGCGGCAGACCCCGTGCCAGGTCCCCGCGGACGGAGGGACGGGCCTGTGGCCGCTCCGGCCCGGCTGTGCCCCTTGGTGCGGACGGACGGGCACGCGGTGCTGCCGGCCCCTCTCGGGGTGACGGAGCCCGCCCTCCGCTGAGGACGCGGACTGACCTCGGCTCTGTCGGCCGCAGGGTGCCCCAGGCCGAGCCGGGGACGCCGTGGCCGCGCACCGTGTACTTCACCTTCCAGTTCTACCGCTTCCCGCCCGCCACCACCCCGCGGCTGCAGCTGCTCCCGCTGGACGGCGCCGGCAAGGGCCGCCCGGGCCCCCTGACGCACATCCTGGTTCCCGCGGGCGCCGCCGATGCCGGTGAGGCGGACTGCCGCTCAGTCTGTGTCTTTAAACCCTCACCCGAGGGTGTTCTGTCCATTACGTGTGGAGAGTGAGTGGATGGGAGGGAGGAGGGGAGAGAGAGAAACATCGATGTGAGAGCCTGGTGCCCCCCCTCCTTCTTGGACAGGCCATTCCTTTAGGTCTCAGTGCCGAGCTGCTCCTGAGCCTCACTTAAGAGAGATTGTCACAAAGTGGTGAATGTGATAGAATCAGGGGCATTGAAAGGGGGTGTAGGGGGTGCGGGAAGAGATTGGGCAAAGAGCTCACATCTATGGACGAGGACAGTGGTGGGCGAAGGCCTGAGGTGGGAACAATAGAGATTAAAAGAAAAGAGAGAGATTATCTTGCTCTGGCCAGTGTGCTCAGTGGTTAGAGCACCACCCTATGCACCAAAGGGTCTAGGGTTCGATTTCTGGTGAAGGGCACGCGCCTGGATTGCAGGCTTAATCCCCAGCCTGGGTCAGGGCTGGTGCAGGAGGCAACCAATCACTGTGTGTGTGTGTCTCCATCGACCTCCCTCCCCTCCACTCTCTAAAAATCAATGGGAAAACGTCCTTGGGTGAAGATTAACCAAAAAAAAAGGAGACAGATTATCTTTTGTCGGTGAAATATCCACACAATGAAGTGCACAGTTCCCAGCATTTTTAAAATTAATAGACTTTTTTTTAGAGCAGTTTTAGTTTTACAGGGGATGGTGGGGTTCCCGTATACTCCCCACCCCATGGTCTCCCCGATATCACCGTCTTGCCTTTGTGTGGCTGATGCGTTTGTTGCAGTTGGCGAACCAGTCCCAGCGTTGCTGTCAGCTATAGCTCACTTTACGCTGACTTTGCTCCTGGTTGTACATTCTCCAGACCTGACAGACGGTTATCGTGTGTCACTGTGATGGTTCCGCAGGGAGTAACTTCCCGCCCTGAGGAGTGCCCTGTGAGCTGTCCCCTGTGGTCCTCACTCCATCCCCTCCTCCCAGTGCCCCCCCCCCCCCCAGGGCTCTGTCCTCCCCCAGGGCCGTGTCCTCCCCCAGCGCTGTGTCCCTGTCCCGACCCCCACTTTGTCCTCCCCAGAGAGCACTGCTCTGGTTTGAGGGGAGCAGAGGGGACGTTGCTGGGTGGGCACCCACAGGGCTGAGGTGGCTGGGGGTGGGGTGAGGCCCGCAGCCTGGCCCAGGCCGCATGGGATGCTGGGTAAACACTCGCCCCCTCCTCCCCGAGTTAATGGAGTTAATATTCTGCTCGGCGGGGGGCTTCGTGAATACGGTTCCATTATGGATGGAGAGGGGGATGTTTGAATGTGGTCCCAGCATGGCTGCTCCCTGCACCGCACCTCCTGGCGGTTTCGGCGGCGGCTTTGTCAGTTTGGGATGAATGATGATGCCATGCGGGCGCCCAGCTCTCAGTGACAAGCCCGATGGCCAGGGGCCTGCGCCCCCCGCGGGGCTGCTGCTTAGGTCCAGGGTGTGTGTGTGTGTGTGTGTGTGTGTGTGGGGGGGTGAGTGGTTAGGTCTCTGGGGCGTGTGCTGAGCTCTGTGTGGGGGGAATGTCCAGCTTTGACAGGAGGTGCTGGCTAACTTCTCCCCGATGCCTGCGCCTGAGCGGACTCCTGCAGCCCCGGGGCCCTTCCCCCCCCCTCCCCGCCGTGCCCTGATCACCAGTCCGGGGGGAGCATCAGTCTTGGTTCGGGCGGAGTTGGTGGACCTGTGGAAAGCGTGCCGTCCCCGGTGTGATCTGGGTTTTGATGACGTGGGTGATGAGTGTGGTTGCTAAGCTGTAGCTGTGACGGGAGCAGGAGGTACAGGGCCAGAGCGGATGACAGCCGGGGTGAGGGCGGTACAGGCCGGCGGGCTCGGACTCACGGGCCTCTCCACAGGGCCTCCGGGCTTCCAGCTGCGGTTCCGGGTGGACCCCGCGTTCCTGCGGCCCGGCGAGCGGCGCTGGTTCTCCCGCTACCTGGCCGCGCAGAGCCTGCAGGTGGACGTGTGGGACGGAGACTCCCTGCTGCTCGTGGGCTCGGCCGCCGTGCCCCTGCAGGTGCGGCTCCGGGGCGGGGCGGGGGGGTCCCGGCAGGCCGGTGGGTCCTGGTTCCTGAGCTCTCTCTTCCGGAGACGGGGTCACGGTCTGCGTCCCCTCAGGCTGGTCCCTCGCTCCGCTCTCAGTGGCCACAGGCAGAGTGGCCAGGAGGGTCACCAGCTCCTTCGGTGGGGACGTCCGTGTCCGAGGCAGCCCCGGGGCCTGGTTCCGAGGGCGGGGAGGGGGCCTGGCCGGGCTCAGGATCCTGCTTTCTAGAGAGTTCCAGTAACCCCTTCCCTCGTGACTCCCCGTCCCCCCAAACACGAAGACCCAAGTCTGTTCATCCCTCTTCTTCCCTGGCCCCTCAGCCCTCTCCGTTCCCTGGGGGGTGGGGGTGTGGGGGGCACGCAGGAGTCCCAGGCTGGGGCGCAGTCTGGTGGGGCAGTGGGGGGCACGCAGGAGTCCCAGGCTGGGGCGCAGTCTGGTGGGGCAGTGGGGGGACGCAGGAGTCCCAGGCTGGGGCGCAGTCTGGTGGGGCAGTGGGGGACGCAGGAGTCCCAGGCTGGGGCGCAGTCTGGGGGGCAGTGGGGGACGCAGGAGTCCCAGGCTGGGGCGCAGTCTGGTGGGGCAGTGGGGGACGCAGGAGTCCCAGGCTGGGGCGCAGTCTGGTGGGGCAGTGGGGACGCAGGAGTCCCAGGCTGGGGCGCAGTCTGGTGGGGCAGTGGGGGACGCAGGAGTCCCAGGCTGGGGCGCAGTCTGGTGGGGCAGTGGGGGGCACACAGGAGTCCCAGGCTGGGGCGCAGTCTGGTGGGGCAGTGGGGGACGCAGGAGTCCCAGGCTGGGGCGCAGTCTGGTGGGGCAGTGGGGGGCACACAGGAGTCCCAGGCTGGGGCGCAGTCTGGTGGGGCAGTGGGGGACGCAGGAGTCCCAGGCTGGGGCGCAGTCTGTTCCTACGCTTCCATTGGTGTGAGACGCGCTGGCGAGAGAGGAGGCGGCCCGCCCGAGGCTCGCAGGCAGAGGCCCGCGGGGCTAGAGGCAACCCGTGCCCGTCACCCCGGGCCTCACTGGCCGCCGGCTCCGGCACAGGAGCCGGGTCAGGAAGGGCCTGACCGCGTGGCCTCCCTCGCCCGCTGGGGCCATGGCCGGTGGGAGGTCCTGCTACCTGGCTCCAGCCGCCAGGTCTCCTCCGACCCCGTGGCCTGGCCTGCCGCCCCGGCTGGGGGCTCTGCCCGCACCGGCCTGGCGTGGCCCTGGGCCCGTCTGCCCGTTGGGTTCTGTAAGGGCTGGTTCAGAGCTCTGAGTAGAGTTGGGGTTTGCTCAGTGTTCCGCCTTGTCCTGCCGCTCCGTCCCCTCTCCCCAGGGAGGGGCTCCCGAGGCGGCTCCCGGGCGTGGACGTGGTGGGTGTCGCGTGGCAGGCCACTGAGAGTTTGCAGGGCAGCCCGGAGCACCGGCTCGGGGCCAGGCCGGGTCTGCTGGGCGGTGACGTGCCTTCTCCTCGCAGCACCTCCTCCGCCAGGGCCGCCCGGCCGTGCAGGTCTCCCACGAGCTCGAGGTCCTGGCGACCGAATACGAACAGGACGCCATGGTGCTGAGCGGAGCCGCGACCGCGCCCGGCAGCGTCAGGCAGATCGGCGTCCACACGGTGGTGAAGGGCCTGCTGCACCTGACCTTGGCCAACGTGGGTAAGAGGCTTTCCTGGCAGCCGCTCGCCGCCCAGCGGGAGCATGACTCCCCCGGAGCAGCACAGCTGTGGGCATCGGACCGTCAGGAACTAGAAACACTTAGTGTGACCACTGGGCCTGCCTTGTCTGCCTGCCCTGCCCTTGTGCCCTGGGCCTGCCCTTGGCCACGGAGCCTGCCCTTGACCTCTAGGTCTGCCCTGGGCCAGCTGTTTGTGTTCCTGATTTCTGATCAGGATTCGGGTGGTCAGTCCTGGCTGAGCCCCCGTTTGTTCCCGGTGCTGTCCGAGGCCCCCGTGACAGCCCTCTCATTGGCCACCAGGAGAGACTCCTGGGAGTGCCAGCGACGGAACTGCCCCGTCTCCGAGGAGGGAGGGAACTGTTGCTGACGTGTTAGCTTGGGGACGGGGCGTGCGAAGCACCCGTTAGGGTCCAGCTTTAACCTTCGCCCCGTGGTGCCACATGCCCGAGAGTGGCTGGGCAGGGAGCCTGAGCCCCGACTCCCCTCCACGTGCAGGGATCTGGGCTGGGGCGGCTCTGGGGTGACCGAGGCCCCTGACTGCGAAGAGGCGGCCTCGGGACAGAGGGCCAGTGACCAGCCCTCTCTGCCGCCTGGGGGCCCGCGGCAGGGCCGGGCTGTTCCGGGCAGAATGGAGGCCAGAGGGGTTTGTGGAGCTGTGTCCACCGGAGGGCTCAGCCTCTGTTGTTGCCTCGGGAATTTTCCACTCAGAACAGCCTGGGCGGGCGGCGCGGCCCCAGGAGCCATCGCGGCGTCAGCAGCGGCCGTGGGCCAGGCCGCGGGCGGGCCGGCAGGTGCGCGCTCATTTCCGCCGCGGGCTCTGCCGCTTGTTTACAGTGCGGCGTCCGGGCAGCTGGGAGCAGACAGTGTGGGAGCCGCACACTCATTAGGTTCCGGGACAAACGAGCCACATGTGAGCGGCAGCCGGTGCTCGGAGCGCAGGGCCGGGAGCTGCGGCCGCTTCCAGGATTGTGTGGTTATTTCTCCATTTAATCACGCGCCCGTGTGCCGTGCACGACTCCGTGCCACAATCTTATCTCCAGAAGAGAGATTAGCTCCATTACGTGTTATCTCCAATTGTCATTGCCATGCTCTGCCTGCGAGGGAGCGATAAGCTCGGGGAGAGCCGGAGAGATCTGCTCGGAACGCCACGCAGACGGCGGGAGCGGTTAACAAAGGCCGAGCACATGCCGCCCGCCGCACCTGCAGCCGTGCTGCCGCTTCCGTGCGTTTGTTGTAGCTTTTATTTCCGCACAAACGTGCTGTTCTGCACCAGCAGCAGGCACAGGCCCCAGACCGGGCGATGGGGAGCCTCCCGGGTGCCGGTCCAGCCCGGTCTCGCCGGGGCAGCTAAGCCTCCTGCGCTCCGACCGCGCGGGGCCTGGGGGAGGCGTCGCTGCGGCCCCGGTCTCTGTGGATCCTTCACGGGAGTGCGGCCTCGGCCGGAGGCGTCCAGGCCCGGACAGGCTCTGCCGCCGGCAGCCTGCTCTGCAGGGGCCTGTCCTCGTCAGGGAGGCGTCCAGGGGCCGTCCTCTCCTGGCCCCAGGGTCCCGGCTGCCTCCCGGGCGGCCCCCAGGGGAGCGCTGCCCCCGGCCCGGCTCCGCGGTCACGTCCCGCGTCCTCACGGTGGAGGAGATGGGTGGGTGTGCACCGTGACAGTGACCGGAGTTGGGGGTCCGCGCGTTGTGGGGGCTGCAGGGCTGGTGGGGGCCCTGCTAGGGAACCCCATAGGCCTCTGGCCGGTGCGGGCAGGAAGCGCAGCCGGTTCAGACGGAAACAGCCCGCGGGAGGTGGGGTCCTGACCCGGGGCCCTCGGTCATTGCCCACACGCAGACTCTGCTTTTCAGCGGATTGTGAGTACGAGCACAGGGAGCCGGGACCTCGTCTGTCCAGAGAGGACTGCGTGGCCCTGGGCCCCACGCCGCAGGGACCCTGGGAGCCGGAGCCCGGACACTGGCGCTTCCTGCGCTGTGGGCCCGCCCGGCCTGCGCGCTGCCTTGGTCTGCGTGCCTCAGGCTCAGACTGGGCGGCGCTCCCGCGGTTAGACGGGGACCGGGGCGGCCTGGCTGCTGCAGGGACCCCTCGGCGCAGGAGGGTGAGAGTGCTGCCGGATAGTCCCTCCGTGTGGCCGAGTCCCCCGCCCGCAGCGAGGGAGGCGCATGTGCCCCCTGCTGGGCGATGGGCAGTGTGCTCTGGGACCGGCACAGAGCTTGCCAAGGCCTGTGGCCACCACCCCTGGAGCAGAAACAGTCCTGGTGTGGAGCCAGGAGCCTGGGCCACCTCTGAGCTGGTGGCAGGGAGGGCGGGCTTGGGGCTGCGGGCATGCCAACCTGTGCTCCCTCTGGGTCACGTGGCTCTGAACGGCAGGGAGGGGCGAGGTGACCAGGGCAGTGCTGAAGTCGGGGCCCTGGAGCAGGCTGCCGTCTCCTCCCTGCTTGGCCGGGGGGGGGAAGGGTCAGGGGGGTCAGAGGGGGAAGGTCAGAGGGGGGGAGGGCCAGAGGGGGGAGGGTCAGAGGGGGGGAGGGTCAGAGGGGGGAGGGTCAGAGGGAGGAGGGTCAGAGGGGAGGGTGGGCCAGAGGGGGGAGGGTCAGAGGAGGGGAGGGTCAGGGGGGAGGGTCAGAGGGGGAGGGTCAGAGGGGGGAGGGTCAGAGGGGGGAGGGTCAGAGGGGGAGGGTCAGAGGGGGGGAGGGCCAGAGGGGGTAGGGTCAGAGGGGGGGTAGGCCAGAGGGGGAAGGTCAGAGAGGGGGAGGGTCAGAGGGAGGAGGGTCAGAGGGGAGGGTGGGCCAGAGAGGGGAGGGTCAGGGGGGGAGGGTCAGAGGGGGAGGGTCAGGGAGGGGGGCTGGTTGACAGCCAGCCTACTGGTGGGCACGTGGTGCGCCCTCAGGGTCTTACCGGCGGTGGGGTCTCACGGGGGCCCCCTCCATCCAGGTCACCCCTGTGAGCAGAGCGGGAGAGAGGCCGGCACGCTGCCACCCTCCAGGCTGCGGGTCATCTCGAACGAGGGAGCCGGCCGCTTCGACGGAGGCAGCCTCCTCACGCGCGGGGCCCCGAGACGTGAGTGGGGGGCGGGGGGCGGGGGTGTGGTTGAAGTGGGTGGGGGGATGGAGCACACCGCGGCGGAGAAGGCTGCCCCGTGCAGGGTGTGAGGGTGTCGGGTGCCCGCCCCCGGGCCTGGGCGCGGAGTGGTGGCCGCCACTGCCCCTTAGTGCCCGCCTCCCGGTCACCACGCTGGGCCGCGCCCTCGCCCGGGGGGCAGCCTGGCACCTCGGGGAGAAACAGCCCCCGAGCGGCCTGTTTGGGGCTCCTCACGGGGAGGGGGGGACGGGGACTGAGGCCGGGGCTCCCTGACCTGTGACCTGACGAGGAGGAGGGCCAGCTCTGCAGCCACAGGGGGGGCCCTGAGCGCCTCGGCCACGGGGCTGCACCGGTCAGAGATGAACCCTGACCGCCGGCCCTCTCTGACCGTCTAGGGGTGAAGAACGTGGTGCAGGCCCAGAAGCTGGCGGAGGTGGACAGCGAGCTGGCCGCCATGCTGCTCACGCCCCCGCCGCTGGGCAGCAAGGGGCCCCGGGGCGCCGCGCAGGAGGGGGACGCCGTCCGCAGGCGCAAGCTGGAGCGGATGCGGGCGGTGCGGGCGCAGGAGGCCGGCAGCGAGCGGGGCGGCCGGAGGAGCGTGCTGGTGAGCACCCCGGGGCCCCCCCTCCCACCCCCCTCCCCAGCTCCCTGGGGCCCAGGAGCCAGAGGAGGCAGCCCGGCCCACGGAGGGGGTGAGCCCAGGAGAGACCTGGGCCTCGGGCGGGGGAGGCGGGGGAAGCGGCAGCCTGAGGAGCGTGCCCAGGTGTGGCCCTGGCCGCCCGTGTCCCGCAGGCCGAGCAGAACGCCCGGGCCCAGCACGCGCGGGACCTGCAGGTCATCGCCGCCTACCGGGAGCGCACCAAGGCCCAGCGCATCGCCGGCGCGCTGAGCCTGGCCATCACCGTGGAGCACACCCTCTGCGCCTCGCTGGGCACCGCCGAGTTCTTCGAGTTCGCCCTCAGGAACCCCCACAACTCGCCGCACACCGTCACCATCGAGCTGGACAACCCTGAGCTCAGGTGGGCACTGGGAGGGGGGCCGCTGGGAGGGGGGCCGCTGGGAGGGGGGGGCCCGCTGGGAGGGGAGAGCCCGCTGGGAGGGGGGGGGACTGCTGGGAGGGGTGGGCACTGCTGGGAGGGGGGGGCCGCTGGGAGGGGAGGGCCCGCTGGGAGGGGTGGGGACTGCTGGGAGGGAAGGGCCCGCTGGGAAGGAGGGCCCGCTAGGAGGGGTGGGCCCGCTGGGAAGGAGGGTCTGCTGGGAGGGGTGTGGCCCGCTGGGAGGGGTGAGGACTGCTGGGAGGGGAGGGCCGCTGGGAGGGGAGCTGGGAGGGGTGTGGCCTGCTGGGAGGGGTGGGGACTGCTGGGGGGTGGGGCCCTCCCTGGGGGACCCCAGGGACGCCCTCGCTCAGCTCTGCCCCACAGCCTGGTGGTGGACAGCCGGGAGTGGCGGCACCTGAAGGCAGCGGCCGGCCTGCACACGCCGGTGGAGGAGGACATGTTCCGCCTGGGCGACGGCCTGGCGCCCCAGCTCTTCCTGCGCCCCCGGGAGACCGCGCACGTCCCCTTCAAGTACCAGACCTTCTCCGTGGCGCAGGTGGCCCTGGGCGCGGGCCGAGCCGGGCACACACGGGGGGCGGGCCGAGCCGGGCACACACGGGGCGCTGAGCCGCACACACGGGGCGCGGGCCGAGCCGGGCACACACGGGGGGCGGGCTGAGCCGGGCACACGGGGCGCGGGCTGAGCCGGGCACACACGGGGGGCGGGCGGAGCCGGGCACACACGGGGGGCTGAGCCGGGCACACGGGGCGCGGGCTGAGCCGGGCACACACGGGGGGCTGAGCCGGGCACACGGGGCGCGGGCTGAGCCGGGCACACACGGGGGGCGGGCTGAGCCGGGCACACACGGGGCGCGGGCTGAGCCGGGCACACACGGGGGGCGGGCTGAGCCGGGCACACACGGGGGGCGGGCTGAGCCGGGCACACACGGGGGGCCGAGCCGGGCACACGGGGGGCTGAGCCGGGCACACACGGGGGGCGGGCTGAGCGGGCACACGGGGGGCGGGCCGAGCCGGGCACACACGGGGGGCGGGCTGAGCCGGGCACACACGGGGGGCGGGCTGAGCCGGGCACACACGGGGGGCCGAGCCGGGCACACGGGGCGCGGGCTGAGCCGCACACACGGGGGACGGGCTGAGCCGGGCACACGGGGGGCCGAGCCGGGCACACACGGGGGGCTGAGCCGGGCACATGGGGCGCGGGCTGAGCCGGGCACACACGGGGCGCGGGCTGAGCCGGGCACACACGGGGGGCTGAGCCGGGCACATGGGGCGCGGGCCGAGCCGGGCACACACGGGGGGCGGGCTGAGCCGCACACACGGGGGGCTGAGCCGGGCACACGCGGGGCGCGGGCCGAGCCGGGCACACGGGGCGCGGGCTGAGCCGGGCACACACGGGGCGCGGGCTGAGCCGGGCACACACGGGGCGCGGGCTGAGCCGGGCACACACGGGGGGCTGAGCCGGGCACACGCGGGGCGCGGGCCGAGCCGGGCACACGGGGCGCGGGCTGAGCCGGGCACACGGGGCGCGGGCTGAGCCGGGCACACACAGGGCGCGGGCTGAGCCGGGCACACACGGGGCGCGGGCTGAGCCGGGCACACACGGGGGGCTGAGCCGGGCACACACGGGGGGCTGAGCCGGGCACACGCGGGGCGCGGGCCGAGCCGGGCACACGGGGCGCGGGCTGAGCCGGGCACACGGGGGGCGGGCTGAGCCGGGCACACGCGGGGGGCTGAGCCGGGCACACACGGGGCGCGGGCCGAGCCGGGCACACATGGGGCGCGGGGCTGAGCCGGGCACACGCGGGGGGCTGAGCCGGGCACACACGGGGCGCGGGCCGAGCCGGGCACACACGGGCGCGGGCCGAGCCGGGCACACACGGGGCGCGGGGCTGAGCCGGGCACACACGGGGCGCGGGCTGAGCCGGCACACATGGGGCGCGGGGCTGGGCGGGGCACACATGGGGCGCGGGGCTGAGCCGGGCGCACACGCGGGGGGCTGAGCCGGGCACACATGGGGCGCGGGGCTGAGCCGGGCACACAGGGGGCGCGGGGCTGAGCCGGGCGCACACGCGGGGGGCTGAGCCGGGCACACATGGGGCGCGGGGCTGAGCCAGGCACACACGGGGCGCGGGCCGAGCCGGGCACACATGGGGCGCGGTGCTGAGCCGGGCACACGCGGGGGGCTGAGCCGGGCACACACGGGGCGCGGGCTGAGCCGGGCACACACGGGGGGCTGAGCCGGGCACACACGGGGGCTGAGCCGGGCACACGCGGGGCGCGGGGCCGAGCCGGGCACACGGGGCGCGGGCTGAGCCGGGCACACGGGGGGCGGGCTGAGCCGGCACACACGGGGGGCGGGCTGAGCCGGGCACACACGGGGGGCGGGCCGAGCCGGGCACACACGGGGCGCGGGGCTGAGCCGGGCACACGCGGGGGGCTGAGCCGGGCACACACGGGGGGCGGGCTGAGCCGGGCACACACGGGGCGCGGGCCGAGCCGGGCACACATGGGGCGCGGGGCTTGAGCCGGGCACACGCGGGGGGCTGAGCCGGGCACACACGGGGCGCGGGCCGAGCCGGGCACACACGGGGCGCGGGCCGAGCCGGGCACACATGGGGCGCGGGGCTGAGCCGGGCACACACGGGGCGCGGGCTGAGCCGGGCACACATGGGGCGCGGGGCTGAGCCGGGCACACATGGGGCGCGGGGCTGAGCCGGGCGCACACGCGGGGGGCTGAGCCGGGCACACATGGGGCGCGGGGCTGAGCCGGGCACACATGGGGCGCGGGGCTGAGCCGGGCGCACACGCGGGGGGCTGAGCCGGGCACACATGGGGCGCGGGGCTGAGCCGGGCACACACGGGGCGCGGGCCGAGCCGGGCACACATGGGGCGCGGTGCTGAGCCGGGCACACGCGGGGGGCTGAGCCGGGCACACGGGGCGCGGGCTGAGCCGCCGCGCGGCTGAGCTTCGGGCGTGGCCTCTGCGCAGCCTTGCACCCGGCTCAGCAGCGCCTGCCCGGGATCTGTCCGTGACCCGCGGGTGCCTTCCCACAGGCCTCTGCGGACCTGAGGCCCGAGAAGGGCACGGAGCCCGGGTCCCCCGGGAAGGACAGCGCGATGCCCACCAGACACGCCAAGGTGAGGGCAGAGGCGGGCCTCGATCCGATGTGCCCGGGGCTGTGGGTGCGGGCGGTGTCCTCGGGGACCGGCAGTGCCGTGGGTTCCGCTGGCTCTCAGGCCGCCTGGGCCCCCTCTGCCCGTGCCGGCTCCTGGAGGGGAGGGGTGCGGGGGGCACAAAAGGGGGACTTCCTCGGCCAGGTGCTGCGCGGCCGGGTGGGCGTCTCCCGTGGGGGCGTCTCCCGGCCACTCACCACGTGCAGCCCTTATGCCAGGCGTCCTCAAACTTTTTAAAGTGGGGGCCAGATCACGGTCCCTCAGAGAGCTGGAGGGCCGGACTATATGAACTACTAATTCCTACTGTAACACCTCGGCTGCGCTCACTGCCCAAAAAACCTGGCGGGCCGGATCAGACTCCTCTGCGGGCCGCATGTGGCCCGCGGGCCGTAGTTTGAAGACGCCTGCCTTATGCTGTGAGCCGCTGCCCGTGCCCGCTGTGCCCGCTGTGCCCGCTGTCCTCACACTCCGTCTCTGCGGCTGCGGGCACCTGTGCAGGCCCGGGGCTGGCAGTGGTGGGACGTGCCCGCATCCTCCCCGCTCTGGTGCTCCTTCCCGCTGGCCGGCGTGGTGCTGCCCGCCCTCCCTGAGCAGCCGCCTTCCAGGCTCCGGGGAGAAGGGTGTTTAGAAACCAAACCTGGGTTCTGGGCGCTGCGTCCGTCAGACGCGGCCCCGCCTGTGGGCTGGAGGGGGGTCTCACAGCGCCCAGGCGGGGGGTACCGCGGGCGTCACGGCATCCCGGGCCTGTCAGCAGCCCTTCCCGGGGCTTGTGGTTCCGTTTCTGCCGTGAGACACCGGCCTCACTCCCTCCATTCTGTACCCGCCTGCTCGGCTGTGAGGACAGCCAGCCTGACGTGCTGCGCTGTGGGTGCTGCCCAGTGGGTGGTGCTGCCGGCCATGCTGGCTGGTGGTGTGTGCATGTGTGTGCGTGCGAGCACTGAACACGTGGGAACAGTCCCAAAAGGGACTCTTCTCCGGGAAGTCATGTCACCAGCTGGATGTGTGTGGATCTGTGTGTTTCACGTGTTTCTAACATGTAGTGGTCCTTTAAAAATTAAGTTAGTTTTAAGTTGAAAGCATTTACATGAGTCCAAAATCAAGCTGTAAAATGAGATACATGAAGGAAGAACTGGCTTCTTTTCCCACCCCTTCCCTGCCATGCACATACACGTATGTACACATATGTGACACACACATGAACACGTGTATGCGATGCGTGTGCAGAGCCTGAATGTGGCCCTGGGACCGGAGTGGTGGGAGCACAGAGCCCCCCCGTTCCCTCTGTCAAAGCCCCTGGTGGGACGGGTGCTCACGGCGTGTCCACCATTCCCGCCCGTGGACTCTGAGGCCCGTGGCCGTGACCATGGCCTGTAGGGCTGCCCACAGGGGTCCTTCCCCCTCCGGAGGCTGCCGTTCCGCCCGAGCGGCCACCTCCAGAGCTTTGCCGACCTGCGCGAATGTGCCCACGCTCTCGGGACTTCGTCGTGTCGCGAAAACTGCAGAGGAAGTGAAACGTGCGGTCCGAGAACTCGGTTACATTTGCGAGTTCTGCTCAGGCAGCACAAAAGATAGAGTCATTTTCCAATCGGTGCCTCAGCGCGGCAATGAAACCGGGGCGGGGTGTCAGGGCCCCCACGGCGGTGTGAGCTGGGCACGGGGCTTCTCTCCGAGCCGGGGCCCAGGCCTGGGAGCACACCCGCCTTTTAGGGACTGACCCCTGGTCACCCTTCACACGCAGCTTCAAAGGCAAAGCCAGACGCAGGGCAGCTGGCGGGCCAGAGGGCCTGCACAGACGGCGGGCACAGACTCGGTGTATGGGGGGCTGGGGCACAGGCGGGAGGGGGGCACAGACTCAGTGTATGGGGGGCTGGGGCACAGGCGGGAGGGGGCACAGACTCAGTGTATGGGGGGCTGGGGCACAGGCGGGAGGGGGGCACAGACTCGGTGTATGGGGGGCTGGGGCACAGGCGGGAGGGGGCACAGACTCAGGGTGCCAGGTGGGGAGGGGTACAGGGGGCAGGGAGTGACCTCAGACTCAGGGTGTCGGCGGGGCTGGGGCACGGAGCTCTGCCGTGTGGAGGGCGTGCTGTTCTGTATGGGACGTGGGCTTGTGGGCGGCTGTCCTGTCCGTGTGTCACTTAGGCTTCTGTGCACCCATCCTGTCATACGTGTGCCGGTGAGAGGGGGTCCGCAGTAGCGAAAGGCGAGTTGGCGCCGGGCTGCAGACCCCGCCGGCTCCCCTGTGTGTGCCCTCCTCGGCAGACAGGGCAGTGGCAGCCGTCATGGTGCACACGTGGGGGACACGTCCACATGTGGACGCCCCCATGCAGACTGCCTGGCTCTGGCCGGGTTTCCGTGGGGCCGTGAGGACACGGAGACGCACGTGTCTGCGGCAGGGCCCGGGGCACACAGCTGCCCGCCCGCCGGCCGGCGCCCTGACGGGCCTCCCCCCCCCCCCCCCAGGTGCTGTTCAGGGCGGGCGGCGGGCAGCCCCTGGCTGTGCTCCTCCTGACGGTGCAGCCGCAGCCACACCCGGTGCACCAGGTGTTCCGCTTCTACCACCCGGAGCTCACCTTCCTGAAGAAGGCCATCCGCCTGCCGCCCTGGCACCTGCTCCCAGGCACGTTCGCCCAGCGCGCTGCGGGCTCAGGGCTGGGAGGCTCGCCCCAGGGTGGCGGGTGGTGGCATCCTTGTTGCCTGGGATGGTCTCACCGACCCCGGCACAGCTGCCGGCTCCCTCCTGCCGCCGCCACCCTGCCCCCGATTGTGCTGGTGCCCTGGTACCGAGGGAGCCGGCTGGCCTGGCTGCTGGCACTCCGCCTCCGCTCTGGCCTCTGCCTGCGGACGGGCCCGGCGGCCGAGCAGGAAGCCGGTGGCCATGGGGAATGGCGGCCTGGAGGCCCGTCCCCTCGGCCCCCGCGGCCACGCCGGCGGGAGGACACCTTTGTCTTGGCGTCTTCCGCCCAGGTGCTCCCGTGGGGATGCCCGGCGAGGCGCCCCCGGTCCACGTCCGCTGCAGCGACCCGCACGTCATCTGTGAGACCCAGAGCACGGTGAGTGGCCGCCCGCCCCGCTGCGCCCGTGTCTCCCTGCACCGCGGCCCGCAGCCCGCGGCCCCTGCACCCCCGCAGCCTCCCTGCACCCCCGCAGCCCGCGGTCCCTGCACCCCCGCAGCCCGCGGCCCCTGCACCCCCGCAGCCCGCGGTCCCTGCACCCCCGCAGCCCGCGGCCCCTGCACCCCCGCAGCTCGCGGTCCCTGCACCCCCGCAGCCCGCGGTCCCTGCACCCCCGCAGCCCGCGTCTCCCTGTACCCCCTCAGCCCGCGGTCCCTGCACCTTCACAGCCTCCCTGCACCCCCGCAGCCTCCCTGCACCCCTCAGCCCGCGGCCCCTGCACCCCCGCAGCCCGCGGTCCCTGCACCCTCGCAGCCCGCGGCCCCTGCACCCCCGCAGCCCGCAGCCCCTGCACCCCCGCAGCCCGCTGTCCCTGCACCTTCACAGCCCGCGGCCCCTGCACCCCCGCAGCCCGCGGTCCCTGCACCTTCACAGCCCGCGGCCCCTGCACCCCCACAGCCCGCGGTCCCTGCACCCCCACAGCCCGCGGTCCCTGCACCTTCACAGCCCGCGGCCCCTCCACCCCCGCAGCCCGCGTCTCCCTGCACCCCCACAGCCCGCGGTCCCTGCACCTTCACAGCCCGCGGTCCCTGCACCCCCACAGCCCGCGGTCCCTGCACCTTCACAGCCCGCGGCCCCTGCACCCCCGCAGCCCGCGTCTCCCTGCATCCCCACAGCCCGCGGTCCCTGCACCTTCACAGCCCGCGGTCCCTGCACCCCCACAGCCCGCGGTCCCTGCACCCCCACAGCCCGCGGCCCCTGCACCCCCTCAGCCCGCGGTCCCTGCACCCCCGCAGCCTCCCTGCATCCCCACAGCCCGCGGTCCCTGCACCTTCACAGCCCGCGGTCCCTGCACCCCCACAGCCCGCGGTCCCTGCACCCCCACAGCCCGCGGCCCCTGCACCCCCGCAGTCTGAGGTCCCTGCACCCCCGCAGCCTCGCTGCTGCCTCTTCCCCGGGGGAGGGCTGGCTGCCGCCTGTGCGAGCTTCCGGGCGCATCCGTCCTGTGCCGTGGGAGGGAGGGTGAGGAGCCTGTATGAGGGCTCTATTAATCGCCACTGTGCACAGGGGGGGCTGTCGTGCCATGACCAGGCGGGACGCTGGGTACTGGCTCCTGCAGGGGGTTCTGAGCTCAGGGGGCAGCCAAGGCGTTTTCATCGCAGAGAAAACTGGGGGCTCGGGCCTGGTTCTCGCCGCGTGGCCTCGTGGGGCCCGGGGCGGGTCCGGTCCGGGCGGCGGCCTGTGACGCCCCCTGTCCACAGGGCCCGGGGGAGCCGAGGGACGTGTTCCTGAAGGTGGCCAGCGGCCCGAGCCCGGACGTCAAAGACTTCTTCGTGGTCGTCTACGTGTGAGTGTGCGGCCTGCGGTCGGCGGCCGGGCGTGGGGGTGGGAGGAAGAGCGGGCGCTGGGCGTTGAGCCTGGCCAGGCCCGGCTGCTCCTCAGCTCGTCACGGGTTGGCAGGGCCGGCGAAGGCGCCCTCCGCTCAGGGCGGCACCGCGGCCGAGGGCCGGTGGGTCCAGAGCCTACCGCGGAGAGGAAGTGGAGGAGGAAGTGGAGGCAGCCGCGCGGCACACGCAGTCTCAGACCCGGTGCCCTCGCAGTGCTTCCTCCGGGCGACGGAGACTGTCGGCCCCTCTGCTCCCCCCCGCATGACCTTGTTCGGGGACCCTGTTCGGGGACCCTGTTTGGGGACCTGCTGAAGACCTGGGCCCCCCGTCCCTGGCAGTGGCGTCTTCCGGCCCCGAGAACTTCCGAGCTGGTGTCAGCAGCGCAGCCTGTGTGCAGCGCCCGTCCTAGGCAGAGGGACCTGTAGAGTGGAGTCCCCATCACAGGAGAGATGGCTGAGTCCCTTTCACAGGAGACAGCTCGTCCTACGGCCCCGGCAGCGGATGCCGGGCCCCCGAGCTCGGGCCTGTGACCGCCAGGCCACGGCCCTCCACGTAGCACAGCCACGGCCTCGCCTGGGCCTGGTTCGGGTCCCGGCTGCCCGGGTGCCTGGCTGCGAAGCCCACACCGACATCCCTCTCGGCCCCCCAAGTCCAAGTGACCCTGGGCCGCAGCCCCTGAGCCGCCCACGCGGGAGGGGACAGCTGTCCGCGTCCTCCTGCCCTCGCCCGGCGCCTCCCGGCCTCCTCCGCTCTGTGCCCGCAGGGACCGCTGGCTGGCGGCGCCCGCGCAGATCTGGCAGGTGCACCTGCACGCCCTGCAGCGTGTGGACGTGTCCTGTGTCGTGGGCCAGCGGGCCCGCCTGTCGCTGGTGCTCCGGGGCACACCGGCCCTCAGGAACGTGCGGGCCTTCACCTCGCACCCCCAGGAGCTGACGGTACGGCCTGCGGTGCTCTCTGGCCACGGTGGACGGTGGGGCGAGCCGCGGGCCTGGGCTGCGCTCGGTGGGTGGTCCCGGGAGGCTCACTGCCCCTCCGGCTGGCGGTCTGTGGCGTCTCCGGCCGATCCCTCCGTCAGGCAGGCACGTGGGCGGGTCCCGTAACCCCACCCGTGTCAGAGTCGAGGGAGAGAGCACCCAGCCTGGGTCAGTGCAGCGGGCACTCTGCTCAGCGGGCCGGGCGGCTCCTGCCACTGCTCCCTGAGAGCCAGAGGGTCCCCGCCATGCAGGAGGGGACTGCCTGACACAGGGGGCGTCAGACACGGGGGGAACGGGCTGTGACCGCTCTGGCACAGCCCACGGAGATCCACGTTTTCACCCGCCACGTGGCCCCCGGGCAGGCCGCCCCGAGCAGCAGGCAGTGACCCGGGGGCAGGTGCTGGAACCCCTGTCCCCACTCCCCTGTGGTTTCCGCAGACGGAGCCCAAAGGCGTCTTCGCGCTGCCGCCCCACGGGGTGCAGGACCTGCACGTGGGCGTGAGGCCCCGCCGGGCGGGCAGCCGCTTTGTGCACCTCAACGTGGTGGACGTGGACTTCCACCAGCTGGTGGCCTCCTGGCTCGTGTGCCTGTCCTGCAGGCCGCCCCTCATCTCCAAGGTCTGGGGGCGTGGCACCTGACCCCCCCAGGCCTGGCTCCAGGCAGAGCTTCCTCCCGTCCTCCCAGCCCCGGGGGGGGGTGCTCCTGTGCTGGGGGGGAGGTCCTCCCCTGGGAGCCCGAGGGGGGCCGTCTGTCCTGCTTGTGCAGAGCAGGCTCTGGAGTCCCTGCAGGAACCCACGCCCACGCCCACGCCCACGCCGCCCCCACAGGCCTTCGAGATCACCATGGCCGCCGGGGAGGGGAAGGGCGCCCACAAGCAGATCACCTACACCAACCCCTACCCCTTCCGCCGGGCCTACCGCCTGCACAGCGACCACCCCGACCTGCTGCAGTTCACCGAGGACTCCTTCCAGGTGGGCAGCGGGCCGGGGCCTGAGCCTGGCGGGTCGGAGGGAGGAGCCAGGCCATCGCGTCCGGTCTTCACCAGCCCTGGGCGGCCGCGCTCTGAGCGGTGCTGGGGGCGGGCGGGCACCTCTGTGAGCCACTGCTCCGCCTCGGAGACCGCGTCCGCGGCATGGAGGACCGGCCTGATGACCGACCCGCCGGGTGACTGATCGTTTTATCAGAACTGCCACGCTGACCCTCTGTCTGAGCGTTTGCGGGGAGGTGGGCGGGAGGCCAGTGGGTGCCTGTGGTTGGGAGGTGTCCCCGGGCGTGGAAGCGGCCATGGGGGCCTCACAGGAGCAGGGCCCGCAGCTCAGAGCTGGTGCCTGGAGGAGCCCAGCCACGGCCGAGGGGGGCCAGGCCACGGTGCTGTGCCCCGCCGGCCGGGCTGGAGGGCAGGGGTGGAGGAGGGCTGGGGGAGGGGCTGCGGGCCTGACACGCCTGTTCCAGGTCGCGGGCGGAGAGACCTACACCATCGACATGCGGTTCGCGCCCAGCCGGCGGGCTGGGGAGCGCGAGGTGCTCATCCACATCAACGACCACGAGGACAAGAACGAGGAGACCTTCTGCGTGAAGGTCATCTACCGGTGAAGGTGGTGACGGTCACCTCCCGGCGAAGGCCATCTACCGGCGAAGGTCACCTACCGGTGAAGGTCACCTACCGGTGAAGGCCATCTACCGGTGAAAGTGGTGACGGTCACCTCCCGGTGAAGGCCATCTACCGGTGACGGTCACCTACCGGTGAAGGCCATCTACCCGTGACCGGTGACGGCCACCTACCGGCGAAGGCCATCTACCGGCGAAGGCCATCTACCGGTGAAGGTCACCTACCGGTGACGGTCACCTACCGGCGAAGGCCATCTACCGGCGAAGGCCATCTACCGGTGAAGGTCACCTACCGGCGAAGGTCACCTACCGGCGAAGGCCATCTACCGGCGACGGTCACCTACCGGCGAAGGCCATCTACCGGTGACGGTCACCTACCGGCGAAGGTCACCTACCGGTGAAGGCCATCTACCGGCGAAGGCCATTTACCGGTGAAGGTCATCTACCACCGAAGGCCAGGTCATCTACCGGCGAAGGTCACCTACTGGCGAAGGTCACCTACCGGTGAAGGCCATCTACCGGTGACGGTCACCTATCGGCGAAGGCCATCTACCGGTGATGGTCACCTACCGGCGAAGGCCATCTACCGGCGAAGGCCATCTACCGGTGATGGTCACCTACCGGCGAAGGCCATCTACCGGCGAAGTCCATCTACCGGCGAAGGCCACCTACCGGTGAAGGTCACCTACCGGCGAAGGCCATCTACCGGTGACGGTCACCTACCAGCGAAGGCCATCTACCGGTGAAGGCCATCTACTGGTGATGGTCACCTACCGGCGAAGGTCACCTACCGGCGAAGGCCATTTACCGGTGAAGGTCATCTACCGCCGAAGGCCAGGCCATCTACCGGCGAAGGCCACTTACCGGTGACGGTCTCCTACCGGCGAAGGCCACCTATCGGCGAAGGTCACCTACCGGCGAAGGCCACCTACTGGCGAAGGTCACCTACCGGCGAAGGCCACCTACCGATGAAGGCCACCTACTGGCAAAGGTCACCTACCGGCGAAGGCTATCTCCCGGCGAAGGCCATCTACCGGTGAAGGTCGGTGACGGTCACCTACTGGCGAAGGCCAACTACCGGTGAAGGTCACCTGCCGGCGAAGGTCACCTACCGGTGAAGGGGCCACCTTCCTTCCCCCCCCGCCCCTAGCCTCCACGGCCTCTCTGGGCTTCCATGGCTTCTCTGGGCCTCCATGGCCTCCACCGGCCTCCATGGGTCTCCACAGCCTTCACGGCTTTTCTGGGCCTCCATGGTTAGTGGCCCCCTGGCCTCCACAGCCTCCATGGCCTCTGTGGGCCTCCATGACCTCCCTGGCCTCCACGGCCTCTCTGGGCCTTCACAGCCTCCACAGCCTCCCTGGCCTCCACGGGTGGCGGCCTCCCAGCAGCGGGCTGAGGAGTGGCTGTCGCAGGCCTGGCGCCCGGCGGGCTGCTCGGTGGGGCTGTGGCCTCGGGTCCGGTGAGCGTCGGCTGCTGCACACGAGAGCCACCAGCGAGGACGTTCCTGTTTGCTTTCAGCGCGTTTTTTCTCTGAATCATTTTAAAGGACAGCAGGACGTTTTCTTACCGGGTTTTGCACAAACACCATTTGCTATGCACTGTTTTATCCTGGGAATGTATCTTTTTTAAAGGTATGTATGAAAATAGAAAACTTTTACACATTTTTCTCTTTGGGCAGTTTTCTGGGGTGTTTGTGCTGTTTGGGCCTCGTCTGGTTTTCTGTCTGCGGCATAAACCTGGTTTCCCTGGGAGACCGCGCGGGAGGAGGGGGGCCCACATGGTAGGGGGACCACGTGGTGGGGGGACAGGCGAGGGGCTTGTGGCCTCCTGGGAGTCTGCTCAGAGATGGTGGGGTCGGGGGGCACGGTTGGACCTGCTTCTGCTCCTGGTCCCCCTGGAAAAGCAGGGTCACTGCTCATCCCAGACCCTCAGTGCGATCCCACCTCCAAGTCCCCTCCGTCTCAGGTCACGTGGCCAAGGCCAGAACCTGGTCACATGGCCCTGACGGTGCTAGAGCGGACAGGAGTGCTCCTGCGGCCTCTGGCTTGCAGCCTGGGCCATCCTCCCCCCCCCCCGTGGGAGCCCCTCCCGTGGCCGTGGCCGTGGGCACAGGCCAGGCCCCGGCCCTCCCAGGAGTGAGAATGGGGCGCCCAGGGCAGCCGTGAGGAGGAGCCGGAGGGCCCCGCTGCCGTCTGCACATCGAGGCCGCTCTCCGGGGCAGCCAGCATGGTGGGGACCCCAGGAGCCACGCGGGGGCGGCGGAGAGCGAGCTGGCAGCTGCTGCTGGTTTTGTTTTTCTTGGCGAGAAGTCAGGGCGGCAGTTTGGGAACTCGGAGTCTTTCCTGGCAGAGCTGAGGCTGCGGCCCACCTGAGCGCGCTGGTGACGTGCCAGTGCCGGCGGCTCTGCGGCCTCTGCCGGCGTCCCCCCCCCCCCCCCCCCCGCAGGCGCAACCGGCCACTGGGACCCATGGCAATGGCTCTCGTCTTCTTTTTAAATAACTTATTCTTATTGATGTCAGAGACGAAGGGAGAGGGAGAGAGAAGCATCAGCGATGAGGGAATCACGGATTGGCTGCCTCCCGCACGCCCCAAGCTGGGATTTAGCCTGTAACCCTGGCGAGTGCCCTGACCATGACCTGATTCAGAGGTCGGTGGATGCTCAGCCACCGAGCCACGCCCACCGGCACCCCCACACACCGGCACCCCACACACCGGCCCCCCACACACCGGCCCCCCACACACACCGGCCCCTCCACACACCGGCACCCCCACACACCAGCCCCCCCACAACCGGCCCCCCCCCCCCCCACACACGGCCCCCCCCCACCGGCCCCCCCCACCGGCCCCCCCCACTGGCCCCCCCCCCACCGGCCCCCCCCCACCGGCACCCCCACACGCTGGCACCCCCCACACCGGCCCCCCCCCACACCGGCCCCCCCCCACGCCGGCCCCCCCCCCACGCCGGCCCCCCCCCCCCCACGCCGCCCACCCCCCACACCGGCCCCCCCACCACCGGCACCCCTCCCCCCACGCCGGCTTTCGGACCAGCCTTTGCTGTGCCGTTTCCTCGGGCTTCCGTCGCTCCCTGCGGTCAGTGACGCGGTTGTCCGGTGGGCCGGCCTCCGCACCCCTCACCACAGGAGGCGTCGGTGGCCCCCAGGCCTGGCGCTTCCCAGTGGAGCTGCGTGGACGTCTGTGTGGTTCCCGCGAGGACGGGCTGGAACTCCTTTGGCAACACCAAGGAGCAGGGCTGCCGGGTCGTGTGGCGAGGGCACGGCTATGGTTAGGTTTGTAAGGACCTGCCAGTCTACCTCCCATGGCGGCTGTGCCCGCTGCATCCCCCAGCCCGGGCGAGTCCCCGCCGCACCTTCTCGCCGGCACCGCGTGGCCGGCACTCACCATGGTCAGTGCCTCTTCACCGGCACCGCGTGGCCGGCACTCACCATGGTCAGCGCTTCCTCGCCAGCACCGCGTGGCCGGCACTCACCATGGTCAGCGCTTCCTCGCCAGCACCACGTGGCCAGCACTCACCATGGTCAGCGCTTCCTCGCCAGCACCGTGTGGCCGGCACTCACCATGGTCAGTGCCTCTTCGCCGGCACCGCGTGGCCGGCACTCACCATGGTCAGCACCTCCTCGCCAGCACCACGTGGCCGGCACTCACGTGGCCGGCACTCACGTGGCCGGCACTCACGTGGCCGGCACTCACCATGGCCAGCGCCTCCTCGCCGGCACCGCGTGGCTGGCACTCACCATGGCCAGCGCCTCCTCGCCAGTACCGCGTGGCCGGCACTCACCATGGTCAGCGCCTCCTCGCCGGCACCGCGTGGCCGGCACTCACCATGGCCAGCGCCTCCTCGCCGGCACCACGTGGCTGGCACTCACCATGGCCAGCGCCTCCTCGCCAGTACCGCGTGGCCGGCACTCACCATGGTCAGCGCCTCCTCGCCGGCACCGCGTGGCCGGCACTCACCATGGCCAGCGCCTCCTCGCCAGTACCGCGTGGCCGGCACTCACCATGGTCAGCGCCTCCTCGCCGGCACCGCGTGGCTGGTACTCACGTGGCCGGCACTCACCATGGTCAGCGCCTCCTCGCCGGCACCGCGTGGCTGGCACTCACGTGGCCGGCACTCACCATGGCCAGCGCCTCCTCGCCGGCACCGCGTGGCCGGCACTCACCATGGTCAGCGCCTCCTCGCCGGCGTTCAGATTGTGGCGCCGGCAGCTGGGTTGCTTTAACCTGAGCTTCCTAACGAGTGTGAAGTGTCCTTGTCCCTGCGCCCACCCTGTACCCTCCTCCCCAGCTGCTTGGCGGGGACCTCCCACCCCCTCCTCCTGCCCCGCCCCCCTCAGGTGGCCAGGACTCAGCCCCTCCTGCTTCTGTGGCCCCAGAACGGCGGCTCCCCCTCCCCCGCCTCACTGCCGCCTGCAGGCGGGAAGGTGCGGCAGCTGTGCCCGCCCCGCCCCTCCTTCCTGTTCCAAACCCAGGCCCTCTCTCAGCCCGGCTCCAGCAGGAGTGGCCGCATCGCCCTCAAAGGCCTGCAAAAATGCAAATGAAAGTGAGATGACGGTTTTTCTACAGAAGCAATGTAGCAGCTCAAATCTGGCCGGGCTGCCAGCCGAGTCCACGGAGAGAAATCCGTGTTGGAACGGCTGCCGGTTCTCATGGAACATTCATTGTGGGCGCTGGGCTCCCATAAAGCCCTCCATCAATTATTCACCGCGGGGTCCGGGGAAAGCAAACCCCCGCCAGGGCCGCTTTATGGCGTTTCTGTTACCTCCAGAGCCGGCTGTTTTATTTTCATTTTGGTTAATCCTCACCTGAGGGCATTTCCCACTGATTTTGAGAGAGAGTGGAAGGGAGGAAGAAAGAGAGCGAGAGACAGAGACAGAGAGAGAGAGAGAGAGAGAGAGAGAGAGAGAGAGATCAATTGGTTGCCTCCCGCACATGTTTTGACCGGGGCCGGGGATCGAACCTGCAACCCAGGTGTGGAGAGTGCTCAGTGTTCGGACAGCTCCAAGCCTGGGACTAAGCAGGGGGCACGGTCCTCGCGTGGCAAAGCCACGTGCAGTCCCAGCACAGTGACAGCCACAGGCTGTGCTGTGAGCCTGAACCGATGGTCTGAGCCTGTGGCCCACGGGGCTGAGCGACACGGGCTGCGGGAGGCGCAGCGAGGGAACAAAGCGGACCAGGTGCCTGTCACCGAGTCGGTGCGGAACCGGGAGAGCGCGGTGAACACCCTGACGGCGCCCTCCTCTGCTCGTGGCATCGGCTGTAAAGTAAAGGCTCGGCCGGCAGGCCGTGGGGCTCTCACTCGTCCTCCATCAGAGAGGACAGTGTCCCTCCCAGCCCCAGCTTCTTCCCTTGTCCGTCTTTCTCCATCCCTCCCCGCCCCCCGCCCCTCGGCACAGATGTCCACCTGGCTGTGGGGCCTCGCCTGCTTGGGGGCGTCCCCCCGGAGCCTGCAGGTGCGGTGACAGGCAGCTGTCCCCGGCCTTGGCGGCTCAGTGAAGAGCTGTCACGCGCTGCTGGCCGCTTCCTCACCATCTGTCTTGGGAGCGAGATCACGGGTGCTGGAGGGGCTCCCGTTTGTAAGCGCACATCGCCTTCTCTTCCTCCTCCCGCCCCCCCCCGCCCCCGCAGCCCCCCACCGCTCAGCACAGCTGCTCCCCAGCACGGACACCCTCCCCTGTGTCCTCTCAGGGCTACCCCCCCCCCCCCCCCACACACACAGGGGCGTTGGAGGAAGCCAGACGGGAGGAGGGTGGGAGATGCCTGACACCTGGGGCTGATGCTGGGCCGAGATGACTGTTCTCCTCCCCCTCTTCCCCAGGGCTCAGTCCCCCTGGCTCCTCCCCCCTCCCCCTCTCCCTTTCCCCAGGGCTCAGTCCTTCTGGCTCCTCCCCCCTCCCCCTCCCCCTCTCCCTTTCCCCAGGGCTCAGTCCTTCTGGCTCCTCTCCCCTCCCCCTCCCCCTCTCCCTTTCCCCAGGGCTCAGTCCTCCTGGCTCCTCCCCGCTCCCCCTCTCCCTTTCCCCAGGGCTCAGTGCTCCTGGCTCCTCCCCCCTCCCCCTCTCCCTTTCCCCAGGGCTCAGTCCCCCTGGCTCCTCCCCCTCCCGCTCCCTGCTCCCTCCTCCTGAGCTTTCCGGCAAACACAGGCTGCTCCTCTTTCCACTTGGATTGAGAGCGGCCAGACATCCCCCAGCGAGGGCCCCCCCCCCCCCCCCCGCCCGCCAAGCGTGCGGGCCAAGATTGGCTCCTCGGTCACGCCTCCCTCTCCACTGTGTCATCAGGTGTGACCTCAGCCTGAGCCCCCTTCGCCGCTGGCCTCTGTCAGGGAGGCTCTTTCATGAAGGAGGAGAGAGTCCGCACACGGCACATAGCACACTGCACACGGCACACGGCACACCGCACACCGCACACGGCACACGGCACACGGCACACCGCAGACCTCACCGCACACAGCACACTGCACACCGCATACCTCACCGCACACAGCACATGGCACACCACACAGGGCACACGGCACCTGGGCCCCTGGGAGTCAGGGGCAGCCCTGATGGAGAAGCCCTTGATGTTTTGTGCGCCTCAGATGTGATTTCTTGTGGAGCTTGGACCTGGGTCCCAGCGGAGACCTGGTCATGTCTGTAAAGGCGTGTGATTGGCGTGTGAATGGCATATGGGAAGACGGGTAGGAAACAGAGACATGATAGCAACAGGGAACCTGCCCCCCCCCCCCCCCCCCGGCTTGAAATGCCATCTCAGGGGGACCCCGTCTGGTTTCTCCTTCCTCACCTGAGTTCGGGTGCTCGGTGAGAAGATTCCCCCTCCACCCCCACCCAGGGGACCACCACAGCGCTGCTGGCGAGTCTGCTGGGAAGACACCGCTCTCAGCTCGCAGCCACGGGCCGGGCCTGCACCTCCCCCCCCTCCCCTGCTGTCTCCTCAGCGCCGACGGAGAACGCACGGCAGGTCTGGCTCGGCCGCACGGGGAAGCAGCCCTGTGCTCTGTGTCACACACCCTGGAGCCGCCGGGCCCGGGCAGTCACTCAGAGACGGCGGCGGCCCCCACAGATAGTGTCTGCTCCCCAACCGGGGCCCCACCGGGAGCTGGCCTACGAGGGATCGTTAATGAGGGTGGTTCCTAGTCCAGGGGGACTGTGGTACCCAGCACACCCTGGCACAGGGGCAGGGGCACCTGAGCGATGAGTAGGTGCCTGGAACTGTCCGCGAGGCAGTGCTGAAACCCGGTGGTCAAGGCGTGTCCCCTGCCTCCCTCCTCCGGACACTTCAGGTCTGCGAGTGCCCCCGCACGCCCACTCCACCACAGGATGGCCACGGTGGGGCTGGTCAGACTCTCCCCCGTGGCTCAAGTTCGAGGGCGTGAAACAGCCACTCAGTGTTGCATTTTGTCATAAAACCCATCGTCTCTTTTCTCCGTCCCTCATTCTGGAGTCTCACCGCCTGCACGGTGAGGCTGGCAGCTGGCACGGGTTATCGGCCGGGAGGTGAAGCGTGGGTCCCGAGGGGCGTCATCCTCCTTTGGGGGCACCGTTACATGCAGGCTGGTCTCTGATGGTCACCGGTGAGAGGCGGCCTCCTCTGGGGGAGGGAGAAGGTCTTTGTCCAGCCCTGAGGGGTCGGAGGACTCAGGTGTGGCCTCCCCGTGTCTCCGCCCTTGATCAGCGGCCCACGCGCTCCCTGTCGGTCCCTGACACCAGCCCGGGAGACCTGTCAAGG
The DNA here is from genome assembly GCF_014108245.1 of Pipistrellus kuhlii. Lineage (NCBI taxonomy): Eukaryota > Metazoa > Chordata > Mammalia > Chiroptera > Vespertilionidae > Pipistrellus > Pipistrellus kuhlii. The sequence goes on along the minus strand of NW_023425534.1, from coordinate 1,670,504 downwards.
CGACTCACCGGCTCCTTGGAAGTTTTCCAACCTCACATGTAATTACAGCCTGACTCCCCACATCTCCCCTCAGGCCTCGGGGGACGAGCAGCCACTTCTAACACCGCCGTGGGCCTCTGGCTTTGCCGGCGTGTCCCGAGCCGGTAATTGGCAGACCTGCACTTGGCCTTCTGCGTCCAGTCCAGGGCGGCTCACAAAACCGGCAAAGCCTCCCACCCGACCGCGCCCGGGGGTCCCACACGCTCCAAGGGCCAACCCTGCCTTGCGCCCGTGCCTCCCAGCTCACGGCGGCGAGGGTCCCGGTGGTTGTGACGCTACTGTCCACCAGGGATCATCATCGCTCAGGCACCGCCCAGGCCTGGGGGTCCTCGCTGGTTCCCCAGAAGCAGGGCCTGAGACAAGGAGGTGGGGGCAGGGACTTCCGTGGGGATGTGCTCCCAGGAGGAGGAGGAGCAGGGACAGCGGGAGGGGACCGGGCGGCAGGAACAGGAAATGCAGGACTTGTGGGGGGGTGGCTGGTGTTCTGTTCCACCGAGCTCCCGTCCCTGGGGGACCAGGAAGAGGGTGTCAAGGGCCGCTCACTCATGATTGAACCTTGGGCAGAGGTGAGGCTGGGCCGTTTGTCCATCCCTTCCCACCCCGTTTTTCCAGGGTTGCATCTGGGGTGGTGCTCTCCCCGCAGCGCTGGGCTGTGTGTACGCAGGGCTGGCTCCCTCCTTTCCCAGAAAGCTCGATGCAGGGAAGGGGGAGGCCTGAGCACGGGGAGCTGTCCGCCTCTGCGGTGCTGAATTCCGGTGGGCCGGGCCGTGAGGTGTGGCCTGGCTTCAGCGTCTGCTGCCCCAGGAGGTGGGCTTGGACCCAGAATGCCTCTGAGACGCCCCAAACCCTGCGGAGTGGCTCCGAAAACCCCATCTCCTTCCTCGCCCCCGACTCCATGTGGGTGTGCACTCACGGGGCTCACAGCAGCTGCACGCGGAGAGCGGGGGCGGCCGCCAGCTGGGGCCTCTTTGTCGCTTGTTTGTCAACTCTGGCTCGTGCGGGAGGAAACCGGCGCAGCTGTGGCGAGGAGGAGGCAGCGCGCCGATGCCCGTGTCTGCATGCCGGGCGGGGCGTGGCGGGCGCCCGGGGACGCCGGGCCGGACGCGGTGATCTCCGCTGGGATAAGTGGCGCCGGCCCCGTTTTCCTCAGTTTGGCTCCGGGGACACCGTCAGCTGCTCATCAGCAGCAAGTGCTTCCCTGTGGCCGCAGAGGGAGATTGCTTTCCCTCCGGCTCCCCGGCCCTAAGAGACACGCGTCCCCCTTCCCGGTGCGGCCGCGCCCCTGTGAGGCCCCGTCACAGTCCCGGGGGGGACTGAGCCCGGATGTGGGAAGACCTCTCAGGGGAGGAAGCTAGTGAGCCGGCCCCCCGGGTGGGGCCCCGAGCGCCTCACCAATGCAGGCTGCTGGGTCGCGGCTTCTCGGCCCCGGAGCCCCCAGGACACCGGGAGGAAAAGTGGGAGCAGAGGGCTTGAGGCTGTAAACAGCCCCCACAGTGTCGCTGGCTTTTCGGGGAGCCCAGGACCCAGGCGGCGTCCCCCGTGGGCACTGGGAAGGCGTGTGCTCTGGACGCTCGGCAGCCCCTCTGTCCAGCGGCGTGACCTTGGCACATGTCGGAGTTCCTCTGAGCCGAGGGCATGGCAGGCTGCGCCTCCGGGGCTGTCACGGGGATGGATGAGGGGCCGGGCGACCAGTTGGCCCGCGGGGGGCGCACAGCCGGGGCCCCTCTCCCTCTCCGGGGTCCCAGGCCGCGAGCGGAGATCTGTGGTTCTATGGCGTGGGGACCGGCGGCTCCAGGATGATGAAGCTAATGCCATCCTGACCTTGCCTCCCAGAGAGGGATTGAAGGGGGGACCTCAGTCCTAGCTGGTGTTGCTCAGTGGGTAGAGGATCGGCCTGCAGACCCAAGGGTCCCTGGCCTGATTCAGGTCAAGGGCACCTGCCTGGGTGGCAGGCTCCATCCCCAGCCCTGGTCAGGGTCTGTGCTGGAGGCAACCAATCGAGGTGTCTCTCCCACACCCATGTTTCTCTCTCTGCCTCTCCCCCTCCCTCCCACTCTCTCTAAATACCCTCAGGCGGGGATTAACCAGGCTGCGGAGCTGTGGGCTGCGGGTCCCGGTGTCTGCTTCCTGAGAACGGAGAGTGTGCGATGGGCTCCAGACCAGCGGGACAACTCGGTCACCTGGTACCTTGCCCAGCGCCTCCCCCATCGCTTCCCGAGTTTCTGAAATGACAGCTGGAGGTGCTCCCGGTGCTCCCACGGGGAGGGCCCAGGGCCGGCGGCTGCGGGAGCCGGGCCTTCGTGCAGCCGGAAGCTGCTCCTCCGAGTTAGAGGGGCCTGTGGGCTCCTCCACCTTCCACCCTCCCAGCCGGGCAGGGCCACCTCACGCGTGGCTACCCCGGCCGTCCAGCTCCGTGGAGATCGGCTCTATTTCCTCCAAAGCTGGAAAGATGGGCCTTCACCAAAGTGCAGGAGAAGAAGCCACCGATGGGGAAAATGGAGCACTCAGACAAACGGCTTCCTGTGTGTTTACCGCAGGCGTGAGTGCTCATGGGCTGGGCTCAGAGCGGCTCCATGTGATATCGTCACAGAGCCCGTCCTGACACAGCGCCCCAGAGAGGCCGGCCCCAGGCGCCCACTGCAGAGTCTCCCGCCTCCGGGGTGACTGGCAGGAGGGGGTGGGGGGAGGCACTCCCGGGGCGGGGAGGAGCTGGGAGCGGGAGGCAGCGGCACAGGTGTGCGCGGGCTGCGCCGTGTGTAACGGAAGGACGGTAATTTCCTCTGACACCGATCATGTATTATTCAGCCGGAGTAAAAATAAACCTTATTAGCTGGGAAAATAGATCCCCTTCCGCGGCCCACGCGGTGCCAACTGCTGCCTAACAGCCGTGATCGGGGCAGCGGGGAAGTTTGCAAACACGTGTCGCGGGAGAGGCATCGGCCCCTCGCCGGGAAGAGAGGTACATCCTTGCAGAGGCGTCTACAGAGCCCGCTCCCTCCTCCCACACGGGGCGCCTCGCTGCACCCCACATCCTGACGGGGAGCCTGGCCGGTAGGCCCCATGTTGGCATGGTGGGTGGGTCGTCTGCGCCCCCATCCACTCGTTCACCTGCTGGGCCTTGCTGCTTGCCGATGGGTGAGGGCCTGGGGGGTATTGGGGAACTGGCTCGCCGGCCTCGGACACAGAGGGTGTAGCCGGGAGCAGGTGAGCGGAGGGTCAGGCCGGTGAGTCAGGCACAGGCTCACCCCCAGGCCAGTGGGGCCCAGCAGTGGCCACGGCGTCTCCATCTTGTGCGGGTTCTGGCCAGAGCTGCACCCCATGTTCCCCACGGCTCCCCGGATGCTGGTGTGGGGACAAGCTTGGGCCTCGGTGGCTCCGGCAGAAAACCAGACCGGAGGATGTGGACGTGGGCACAAAAAGCTTTACGAATCCCTGGACGCGTCTGTTCGGAGTGGGTCTTTCTTCTTATGTGCTCACGGGAGGGACCCCTGTAACAGCCCCGCCCAATCACGTCCAGAGCGCCCCTTCGATACGTGTAAATGGGAAGGGATAGGAAAGCAGAGCGTCCATTGGACTGGCAGCGTGTTTCCTGCACAGTGGTAGGTAAAAAGTACGGGAGCCTTTTGCCGTCCACAGTGTCATAAATTCAGTGAAATATTAGGAACGAGTGGCTATGAGCCAGGCACAATGAGACGCATGGTAAGTATTTTAATGCATTTAATTCTTTAAAAAAACATTTTTTATTGATTTCAGAGAGGAAAGGAGAAGGAGAGGAGAGAGAAACGTCAATGAGGGAGAACCATGGGTCTGTTGCCTCCTCCACGCTTCCTACTGGGGACGGAGCCCACAACCTGGGCGTGTGCCCTGATCAGGGAATCCAACCTCGATCTCCTGGTTCAAAGGTTGACACTCAACCACTGAGCCATGCCAGCTGGGCACATTTAATTCTTAAAAAAAATAATATTTTTTTATTGATTTTAGAGAGAGAGGAAGTGAGGAGGAGAGAGATACAGAAACATCTATTGGCTGCCTCCTGCCTACTGGAGGTCAAGCCCGCAATCTGGGCACGTGCCCCGACGGGCAATCGAACTGGCCACCTTTTGGTGCGTGAGACGATGCCCAAACTACTGAGCCACACTGGCCAGGGCCCTCATTTAATTCTTATGAGAGAGCCTTACACTCTGGAGGGACATTCACCTGGGAAACTCCCGGGCGGGGGAGGGAGGGTGTGAGCGATTTGAGCAAAGACCGAGGAGGTGGGGGGCTCCGGGTCCCTGTGCCTTGAGGGGTGACCTTTATTTTCGCGACACGGTGTCCCCGCGCGGGGTGTTGCCCTGGCTACGGCTGTCAGATCTGCCTCCCCGTTGTCTCGAAGGCGGAAATGTTTGTTCTGTTTCTTTATTAAACCAGAGGAAAATCATTAGCACGTTGTACTTCTCCCACAAGAACGGAGAAAAAAAAAGACCGGGGAAAGGGCCTCGCCTCGATCCTACTGGGCTTTAAAAGATGGAAGCGAGGCGTGCGGGAATCTAATTACATTTACATGAACAACAGCGCCATAAAGAAGATTGATTTATCCAATCGTCGGAGCTCATTTCGTGGCCGTTTCATCCGGAGGGCGCGTGGGGACTCCCGGCCTGAGAGCCGGAGGCTCCGGCGGCGACGGGGGGCTTCCTCAGGGCGGACGGCGTGGGCAGGTCGCCCTCCACGCCCCGGGCCCGTGTGCCCGTGCCTGTGTGCCCGTGCCCGCGTCCGGCCCGGGCCCCGGCTCCCAGAACGTGGGGGATGTGGCACAAGGGTTTATCTTTTTCTTTGTAAAATATGTTTTATTGATTTTTCACAGAGAGGAAGGGAGAGAGATAGAGAGTTAGAACATCTATCAGCTGCCTCTTACACACTCCACACTGGGGATGTGCCCGCAACCAAGGTACATGCCCCTGACCGGAATCGAACCTGGGACCCTTCAGTCCGCAGGCCGATGCTCTATCCACTGAGCCACACTGGTTCCAGAGACAAGGTTTTATCCTTTGAAATGAAGCGGAAGCCTCCGGTGAGCGAGCATTCGGCTTCCTGCCTCCTCTCTGGGGCCAAGGGGGCGGGGGCGGAGACCCTTGATACGGGCAGGCGTTTCGGTTCAGCTCCTCGTCTGGACATCTGGTCGACCCACCGCCACACTCACCCACCGTCAGCCACCGAGGAGCGGTGGGGACCGTGCTCTGCCCAGGGCCGTGTGGGTCCTTACACTGAGGTGACCAGATGCCCCGTTTTGGCGGGGCAGTTCGATTTTTAACAATTTGTCCCTCGTCCCTCGGCGTTAGACAAATTGTTAAAAATCAGGAATTCTTTCCAAAAATTGGGACTTTTTTAAAACGCAGAGGGACTCGGGACAAATTGTTAAAAATCGGGAATTCTTTCCAAAACTTGGGACTTTTTTAAAATGCAGAGGGACTCGGGACAAATTGTTAAAAATCGGGATTGCCCCCCAAAAGCGGGATGTCTGGTCACCTTACCTTACACCATCAGTTTTGGGCCACGCAGAACCGTCAGCTTAAAACGTGGCCTCTGTCTTTTGTCAAACGTTTAATTAACTCACCCTAGGGCCTGGGAGGGCCAGACCATGATTCTAGGGCCTTCTGCGGCCCGCAGGCAGGACGTTCCCCACCCCTGCCGTCTCCTCACAGAAGCCCGATAATTGCTTTTGGAAATAGATGGTTGTTCTCGGGGTGTGCTCCCGTCCGTTCTCGCTCTGGAGCCCAGAGCCGGCAGGAGACCCTGTTCAGAGCACAGGACTCCGTCTCGGCCGAGCCACTGCCTGTCACTGGGACCGATGACAGGCAGCTGTGCGGAGTGGGGCCCTGGTTCTCCCCAAGCCGCCCGGTGCCCTCAACGCCCCCCGGAACCCGTGTGTTCCCGCCCTGTTCGCCCCCTTCCTGCCGCCCCCTCCGGGGGGTCCACAGGGAGCTTGTGGCCGAGTCCCAGCTCAACGGCAACGTCCAGGTCATCCCCCCACCCCGCCCGGCCCCTGGCTCCTCTGCCCTGTGCCCGCGCCCGCGGGGACCGGTCCTCTGCTCCGCTGGTGCTCCCGTCGGCGCTGGGTGCACAAGGGCACAGGGCAGCATCCACCGCCGAGCGCCAGCCCCAGCCGCGTGGCCTGCCTATCGCCGTGTCCCCGTTTCACCCACTGAGCCCCGTGAGCAGGTGGGGGGGCTGGGCCTCTCTGGGACCCAAAGACTCAGCCCGGTTCCTCCTAAATGTTAGGCACAGGCGCCTTGTCACCTGGCCTGCTGGGCACACAGGGGCTGTGCTGGCAGCCGAAAGCTGTGCCTCGGGCAGGTGGGCACCGGGGAGGGCCCCGCTCCCTGCTCCCCGCTCCCCGCTGGCCCCCACTTCTCGGCTCACAGGCTCTGCTGAGAAGACAGATGCCCGTCCACTCGAGGCAGAGGCCCGTGGCTGCACGTGGGGTGCAGTGTGGCCGCCTCGCCACGCCGCTGGGTCTCACCTGCTCCAGCGGCTCCCATGAAGCTGTGCTGTTTCTGATCTGGGACAGGCCTGCCCCACGTGGCTCCGGGGCCTCTCCCCCGTGCCTCCCCATGAGGCTGAGGGGGCCTGGGGACCCGCAGGAGGAAGGAGGCGGGAGAACGCGGCCCCGAGGACGGGAGAGCAGGCTGAGGGCGGGAACGGCCCCAGCGGAGCCGTCGGGAGCTGACGGAGGAGCGGGGCACCTGCACCCCGACTCTGTCGGGCGGGAGGAGGGGGCTGGCTGGCGCCGGCCGGGCCGGCGGTGCTGGGCTTCCGGGAGCCCGGCTCTCCAGCTCCTGGCCCGGGCCCTGTGCGGCTCCTGTGCCCACAGCCCTGTGCCCTCAGCCCCGTGCCCAGGAGGCGGGCGGAGAACGGAGCCCCTGGCGCTGCCATGTGCAGCTTAGAACATGCCCGCCCGGGCCCACGTCCCCTGGCAGCTCGCACTGATTGCGTTTCGTTCGGCCGAGATGGGTTTCAGTGCCAGCCAGCAGCCGCCCGGGCGGTGCCATCACTGCAGCCTTGATTAAAAATGCTCATTGTCTGGAGCGAGGCCTCGGTGGGCCGCACGCACCCACCATGCAGCCTCTGTCCTCCGGGGCCTGTTCTCCGGGACAGGTGCCTGTGCCCTTATTCCCCAAAGGAGCCGAAAAGAAAGAAAAAGAAAAGAAGCTCTGAGAGACGAGCCTTCCTTAGGAAATCAACCTTGACTGGGCGGCGGGCCTAGGAACCGGGAGATCAGGGTTCGATTCCCGGTCAGGGCACAGGCCCGGGTCGCGGGCTCCGTCCCCAGGGTGGGTGTGCAGGAGGCAGCTGATCCTATGGTTCTCTCTCATTGTGGATGTTTCTCTCTCTCCCTCTCCTTTCCTCTCTGACATCAATAAAAATATGTTAAAACTAAAGAAAGTCTGAATGCCTTCCAGAAGGATACTCGGGCGTGGGCTTGCAGGGAGTCGGCCGGAGCCTGGGCCGACCTTGACCTTGGTGCCTGGGGAGGAGGGGTGTCCTGGCCCAGTGGCTGCAGCCTCGACTGGCCCACGGGGCTGGACTGCTCACAGGGCGGGCCCTGGGCGGAGCCTGCGGCAGGGGCAGCCCTGGAGGAGGCAGACAAGGCAGCGAAGGAAGAGGGAGGTGTGTGTGGGGGAAGGCGGGGGAGAGAAGGAGCAAAACAGGCACAGAGCGAGAGGGACAGAGAGAGGGCAGCGAGGTCAGATGCCACGGGTGGGTGGGGGCCTCGCAGGTGACCCACCAGCCTCTGCTGAAACCCAGTGACCAGTGATGGCAGCAAGCAGGCGACCGGCTGCCTCGTCCTTACAAACGCAGAGCGGCTCCCGAGAGGCCTTCCCTCGGGAAAGGAAAAGACCAACGCCGTTTCTTTAATTCCCGCTCAGCCGTTTCCCCCCGGGACCCTGCCTGAGCCGCTCCGCTCTGTGCCGGGCCTGTGTTAGCCGGGTGTGTGCGTCCTGGCACCCACGGGGGCGGCTGCGAGTCAGAGGCAGGTGGGGCTGGGCATGGGGGGCAGCGGCGGGTTTTGGGGGGGAAGGCCACCCGGTTAAAATGGCTGGGGATGGGCTCTCTAAGAGCTGAAGAGAGAAGGAAACAGACCCGAGATGGGGTGGAGAAAAGGGTTCCGGGCAGGAGACAGCCCGTGTGAGGGGCGCTGAGGCTGGGACAGGCAGGAGGGAGGGGGCATCTCAAACCTGGGGGTGCAGATGAGGAAGGGGCGCCCCTACTGGCAAGAGAAATGCAAATGAGGGGGGATGCTGGCTTTCTCATTACCAGCTAACAGTGCTGTGCGCAGCAGCCGCTGGGGCTGCTGGGAGCAGGCGGTGTGGAAGGAAGCTTGGCCCCCCCCATCCCGCCCAGAGCCCCGCAGCTCTGCCGTCAGGAGCGGTTACTCCAGAGACCAGGGACGTGCCCCAAGATGCAGGGTGCGAACCCCGACATTCACAAACGTGAAGGATGGCCTGTCCAGTGCCTCATGGTGTCTCCACGGGGACTGTGAGGGGCCAATCCAGAACGCACCCAGCGCACGGCAGGCCAGGCTGCCTTGGGGCGCGGTGCGGTCCTGGTTTGGTGAAACAGCGCTGGCAGGTGGGACACACAGCCGGCGCCAGCGTGGGCACCGGATCTCCTGCTGCGTTGCTCTCTGTGTTGCTTCGGTGAGGAAGGAGAGAAAGTCCGTATAAAGAGCCACATCGGACAGCATGTCTGTCCTGGCCCTTCTCCTCCTGCCAGGCCATTGCGGGGCCCTGGCTCTGGAAAGCCAAGGTCACGGCCCACGTGGCCACCCGCTCCATCGCTGGCTGCACAGACGGACACGTGGCTCCGGCTGGGAAAGCTCTCAGCACAAGCTCGGTGCTCACGCCCCCTGTCTGTGTCCTGCCAGAGTCCCCGGGAGCTCTGAGGGTGGCGCTGTCACTGGATGGGAATGGGGATTAGGATGAGGATGAGTGTGGGTCTGTGGTTTGGGTCTGAGCCTCAGGAAGCAGTGTGTTGTTTACCTGTGGGTCCAGGCCTCCTGGCAGAGGGACACTCTCTGGATTGTGAGCGATCACAATGACGGGTGACACGGGGTGACAGGGTGACATGGGGTGACAGGGTGACATGTGGTGACAGGGTGACACGGGGTGACAGGGTGACACGGGGTGACAGGGTGACATGTGGTGACAGGGTGACACGGGGTGACAGGGTGACATGGGGTAACAGGGTGACACAGGGTGACAGGGTGACATGTGGTGACAGGGTGACACGGAGTGACAGGGTGACACGTGGTGACCAGGAAGGTGTCATTGCTGGCCCTGGGGTTGTCATCGCTCCCCTTAGAGGCGGGCAGTGCCGGGGACTCGGAGCACAGCACCCCCTGCTCGTCTTGGTCCAGCAGCATCCCGTGCTCATCTCTGCTCTGCCCAGTGTGCCAGGCCCTCAGCTGTCTCACCTCCGACCTCTGACCTCTCACCTCTCTCACCTCTCACCTCTCACCTATTTCACTGTCTCACCTCTCACCCCTCTCACCTCTCACCTCTCACCTCTCACCTCTCTCACCTCTCACCTCTCACCTCTCTCACCTCTCACTTCTCACCTCTCACCTCTCACCTCTCTCACCTCTCACCTCTCACCTCTCTCACCTCTCACCCCTCTCACTTCTCACCTCTCACCTCTCACCTCTCACTTCTCACCTCTCACCTCTCTCACCTCTCACCTCTCACCCCTCTCACCTCTCACCTCTCACCTCTCACCTCTCACCTCTCACCTCTCTCACCTCTCACCTCTCACCTCTCTCACCTCTCACCTCTCACTTCTCACCTCTCACCTCTCACCTCTCTCACCTCTCACCTCTCACTTCTCACCTCTCACCTCTCACCTCTCTCACCTCTCACCTCTCACCTCTCACCTCTCACCTCTCACCTCTCACCCCTCTCACCTCTCACCTCTCTCACCTCTCACTTCTCACTTCTCACCTCTCACCTCTCTCACCTCTCACCTCTCACCCCTCTCACCTCTCACCTCTCTCACCTCTCACCTCTCACCTCTCACCTCTCACCTCTCACCTCTCACTTCTCACCTCTCACCTCTCACCTCTCACCCCTCTCACCTCTCACCTCTCACCTCTCACCTCTCACCTCTCTCACCTCTCACCTCTCACCTCTCACCTCTCACCTCTCTCACCTCTCACCTCTCACCTCTCACCTCTCACCTCTCACCTCTCACTGTCTCAGCAGTTGCTGGGGGAGGAGCATGGGGCAGGGCGGCTCTCCCTCCCAGCTCAGCCCGTTCCGCACAAACACACACCATGCGGTGGCTACCTAAGCCAGAGCCGGCTCCCCCCCGCGTGTCCGCAGGCAATGAGCTTGAATGGAACTGACGGGCATCGATCTTTAAATAAAGTTATTGTAATGGATTCCTTCACTCATTAGAACCCTGAGCTGGAAATGGACGCTTGATTTCTGATTATGGAGCCGGTGCCTCTAACCGGGAGTGGGGGGGTTGGGGGGTGGTGGTGGTGGGGAGAAGCACAGCCCTCAGACTCACCACTGTGTCTGTGAGAACAGAGATGTCGCTCGCAGTGATTCTTCTGTGCGTGCCTGCATGTGTATGTTTATGTGCGTGCCTGCATGTGTGCGTGTGTATGTTCATGTGCATGGCCACACGTGTGTGCGTGTGTATGTTTGTGTGTGTGTCTGCATGTGTGCGCATGCCTGCATGTGTGTTGTGTGGAGGGGGCTTGGCCTTTCCCCAGAGAGCAGGACCGAGGCTGCCGGAGCCGGGAGGCAGGCGGGGTGGGCAGGCCCCGGACCCCGGGCGAGCTGTTGGTTCTCTGGGTGGCGGGGCCGCGGGGCGGTGCCGGTCAGCCCTGGGGCCCAGCGCTGGTCCGACGGGAGGAGGGCGCAGACAGCGCGGTGTGGCACAGGTTCCCGGGTTAATGAAGGCGGCTCCCGAGTGCTGTCAGAAGCCCCCGTCCTGCCGGGGCCGAGCCCTCAGACTCACCACTGTGTCCGTGAGAACAGAGAGTGCCGAGCTCTGCAGAGGTGCCATCCGTCAATGCCGGTGTCCGGGTGGCTCTCCTGAGAGGGGGCGTCCGTGAAGGCACTTCCCGAGGGAGGAGGTCCCCCTGCCGTGCTTTCTACCCCCCCCCCCCCCTCCACCTGTGGCCAAGCTCAGCCGGGTTTCGGTGGTTTGGTTTGGTTTTGGTTTGGAATCGGTGGTTTGGGTGCGGCCTTCCACTCCCAGGAGCACTTGGCTCCTTCCCCTCAGACTCCCCAGAGCGGGGTTGTCTCATGTTCTATTTCAGGGTCACACGCCGGTCAGCTCTGCGGGCTGCTCCTCTGGCGCCGTGGGCCAGCCTGCGGACAGAGGCTTGGCCTGGCCGCCGGCCGCCGCGCCCTCCAGCCTCCCAGCACCGATGTCCGAGCCGGGGCGGCTCCCGACGGGCAGACCGCGAAGCCCCCATGCCTGCCGGTCCCCCACCCGCAGAGCCAGATCAGGACCGGGCAGAGGTGAGGGGCTCAGCCACCCCTCCGGTCACTTACAGCCGCGAGGGAGCGTCACCCAAACCTCCTCCGCCGGGAAGTCCCCCAGGCGTCCCAGGCCCGGAGCAGCCGGTGTGCAGAGCCAGGCACCCGCGTCCCACTCGTTCCTGTGGAGCGAAGGGAGGTGGTGGTGACCAGATGTCTCAGCTCCTTGGCGGAGCTCCAATCGGCTGTTCTCCCCCCTCCCCGCCCCCCACTCCCCTCCTACAGGGCAGGCCCTGGAGGACCTTGGCCTTCCTCACTCTCCTGGCCCCCTGCCCGGGACCCAGCCCCTCCTGCAGCCACCTGTGTGTGTGTGTGTGTGTGTGTGTGTGTGTGTGTGTCCCAGCTTGCTTGGGGCTGAGGGCGATAAGATTGCATTGTCACCCTACCTGGCGCTCCGGCCACAGCAGCCGCTGACAGAGAACGTGCCGGAGGGTGTGGACGAGGCCTTGCTGTTACAAACAGTAAACGAAAGGGAGCGTCTGCCTCCTCCCCGCCCGGGAGCCGCGCGGGAAGGGGACACGGTCCAGGGCCGTCCTCAGCGGCGCCTGGATCACCAGGAGCCTCACACAAACCACGGGATGACTCTGCAGCGCGGTGAGGGCCGTGGGCACACGGAAACCACACCCGCCGGGTGGCGCCCGCGGGCGGGGGGATTCCGTCCCCGTTTTTAATTTGCAGGAGCCTGTAAACGCCTCATGGAGGAGCAGCGCCATCCGGGGGCTCGGTTCATTAAGCTGGTCTGCCCTTCATGCCTCCAAAGAAAAACAATTTGGTTCCTGAACATGAGTGATGGGCTGGGAGCTGCGTCTTCCCACACCTGCCGCCGGGCGAGTTTCGGGGCGGGCTGCCGGGGCTGGTGAAGGGGCGGCTGGGAGCACACGCCTGGTGGTCTGTGGTCAGAACCGGCCTCGAGGGGGGGCCAGAGTGAGATGCCTCCGGCGGACCTGTGGCCCCCAGGCCTGGAGGCCGGAGGGGCTGTGTGAGCCTGGACCTTCTGCTGGTAAGTCTAGGACGGTCTCACGTCCCTTCTCCAAGCCTGACGTCCTTCACGGCAGCACCCCTTGCAAGAAGGTCAAAGGGCACCGCCTTTGCTCCGGCCAGAGCTGCCTTCCACCTCTCGCCTTGTCATGTCAATCTTCATATTCCCTCCTTATTGGCTGTGGGCACTGCCATCTTTGTCATGGAGTTATGGTCAATTTGCATATTCCTTCTTTATTAGGATATATGCACAGCCCGTGGACACGGCAATAGGGTGGTGAAGACCTAGGAGGTGGGTAAGGACTAGGGGGAGGGGAGGAAAAAGGGGGAAATGGGAGGTACCTGTAATACTATCAACAATAAGAATATATTTAAAAATGAAAAAAAAATATAATCTTGTAGAAAAAAAAAAGACTCTGGTCTGTGGTATTTCTTACAGTTACTCAAAGCCTCCGCCTCCACATGCCCTCACGCTGGGAGTTTGGAGGACATAGGAATTTGGGGGACACAAACATTCCGTCTGTAGCGGGGTGGCGGGGAGAGTGCTGTGATCATCTGAGGAGACCACCCGACCTGGACCCTGTGGGCAGGCCCGAGGCTGTTGGTTCTCTGGGTGGCGGTGGCGGTGCCGGTCAGCCCTGAGGCCCAGCGCTGGTCCGACGGGAGGAGGATGCAGACACGGGGGGGGTGGAGTCAGCAGGGTTAGCTGGGATGGTGGGGGACTGGGCCGGCGGGGGTGTGTGTGTGTGTTCTGTCTCAGGAGGTGGAGGTGAGGGCAGGGCGCAGACCTGAGCGCTGTGGGCCTGCAGGGTGTAGCCAGACCTCCCTCCCCACAGTGTCTCCATGGGCCTCCTGGAGCGTCCAGTCCACCCGCCTGTTCTTCGAGAGCCGATGGCCGACGGGGAGGCCTCTGGCTGTGGGGTCCGGGCACCCAGCTGGGCCCCTGGAGCTCCTGGGGAAGGCCTCCTCCCGCTCTGGTGGCTGAGAGGGCGGAGTCAGGGGGTGGGCTGGGTTCCCAGGGGGCGGGGCTATAGAGGGCGCCCCGCTTTCTTCCTGGTGAGCGGTCCGTTCCAGGGAGGAGCAGCTGTGCGCCGTCCCCACGTCTCTGCCCTGCCTGTGATGCAGCGGCTGCCTCATTTATTTTAAAGACTCGTCTGATCACCTATTTATAAGATTATGGATTTCTTATTACTTCCTTTGATGACACTCGAGAGAAAGTGCTTTCCACTCACTCCATCCTTGCTCTGCCTATAAAACACGACAGTCACGATGGGGAGGGACGGAGGGGGGCTGCGGGGACCGAGGCCATGGGAGGCACCTGTCCACACACCCTCGGATCCTCCCAGCTCCGTGCTCGGAGGCCGGCCCGCCTCCCGCCGGCTGCCTGCGTGAACCCTCCATCCCCGAGCCCTGGCATGAATCCCGGTGGGAAGCTTAGGGAAGGGTCCACAGGACCATCCTTACCTCCGAACCCCCCTGCAGAGCCCGCGGCCTGCCCTGGCGGACGGCACCCACGGGCGTTGTCACACGGAGCTCCCAGCCCTCAGCTCCGAGGTTCACTGGAAGGGCTCGGGGACTCCCTGACCCTGCTGCCCTCGCACTGTGGTTCCGGGAGGTGAGAAGACAGGTCCCAACCCGCCAGAGAGACGCTGGGCCGCAGGAAGATGGGGTCCCTGGCAGGGCTTCTGGCTGTCCCCTCCCTGAAGCCGTGCCCAGCGCCAACTCTTATAGAAACCGCGTGTGCCAATGCCCGCGGAGTGCCACCCGCCAGGAACATCCCAGCCGTGGTGTCCCGTGGACCTGCCTGGCCACTCCTACTGCTGACCGCAGGCTCCAGTGCCCTCCAGGGGGAGCTGATGCCACGTGTCGGGAGGTCCCCACCCTCAGTCACATGTTAGAGAGTCTAGCGTGGCCCAGGACACCCAGTGAACAAGGACACGCAGGGATGGCCGCCCAGAGGCTGCGGCAAGCACCAGAGCTCCCGTGGGCGAGGCTAGATTCTCTACGTGCCCGGCTCTGCCCCTGGCCAAGAGGGGTGAGGCCTGCACGCTCAGCGGGGCTCCTGGCATTCTCACAGAGACATGCGTTTGCAGGACGGGGTGAGCCAGTGCCCACCTGACAGCGGCCCGGAGCCTCGGGGGGTTCCCTGCTCGTCCCTGGCACATGGCCTTCCTTCCCCCGAGTCACCGGCCACCAGGCCGGGCTGACTCTCACAGCAGAAGCCTGTGTGAGTGAGCGGCTAGAGTCTGGGTGGGGGGTGCAGACAGGTCTACCTCCAGGTTAAAGGGACCACAGGAAAGGCTTGAGGTTCCCCAAGGGCTGGCACCATCGCTCTTGGGATGATGGGCCCCAGACTGGAAACTGATGATGGTGCTGGTTTGTGACGTAATGTGAGGTGAGGATCCCTTGCTGGGGAGACAAGGATGGAGGGAGTCCTGTTGATTGATAACCGGTGAATACTGGACAATGAGTGAGCCATGATGGATGGGTGAATCGATAGATAGATGGATAAGTGGGAGAGTGGATGGATAGATAAATGAATGGATGGATGGAAGAATAAAGGGTGAATAGATAGATGGATAAATGTATAGAAGAATGGATGGATGGATAAAGGATGGATGTATGGAAGGGTGGATGGATGGATGAATAAATGGATGGATGGATGGATGGATGTATAAATGGTGGATGGGTGGGTGGATGGATAGATGGATGGATGGAAGGATGGATGGAAGGATGGAAGGTTGAAAGGATGGCTGGCTGCCTGGCTGGACAGAAGGATGGATGGATGGATAATGATGATGGGTGGATAGATGAATGGATGTATAAATGGGGATGAGTGGATGGATGGATGGGTAGATGGATGGATGGATGGATGGGTGAATGGGTGGATGGATGGGTGGGTGGATGGAAGGATGACTGGCTTCTTGGTTGGACAGAAGGATGGATGAATGGATAATGATGATGGGTGGATAGATGAATGGATGTATAAATGGGGATGGGTGAGTGAGTGGATAGATGGATGGATGGATGGGTGGGTGGATGGATGGATGGATGGGTGGATGGAAGGATGGGTGAATAGATGGATGGATGGGTGGATGGAAGGATGGATGGATGGATGGGTGAATGGGTGGATAGATGGATGGATGGATGGATGGATGGGTGGATGGATGGATGGATGGATGGATGGGTGAATAGATGGATGGATGGATGGGTGGATGGAAGGATGGATGGAAGGACGGATGACTGCTGTGGGTGTGGAGCAGTATGATGCGTGGTATTCGAACATGTGGGTGAGGAGCCCAGGGCCCTGAGGCCTTGGGGATGGCTCCTCTGGCCACGGTTTGCATGGGGATCGGATGAAGCCACGCAGGTGCACTGGCACCTGGCACAGCAGAGCTCTCAGCAGAGGCCTCCTCCTCCTGTCCTCCCTGCCGGCCGCAGTGCCCACGTACCCAGGGCCTGCCTCCTCCGGCCCAGGAGTTTGAGAAATGGAGCGTCATCTCCCAGGAGCCCCCGGGGCAGAGTGAGGCGCTGCGATCACTAATAAATTATTCTTTATTAAGTGTGTTTCCTTCATTCATCATCCCTTTGCCGCTTCATTAGTCCCTCTCCCGTTTCAGTGGATTCCAGGCGTCACCGAGGACGACATAATTTATTTTATTAAGCCATTTATTTTCCGGGTACATGTTTAAAGGTTAATTAATCAATTAAAATGGAGGGTTAAGGATGGGGAACCGAATCCTGCCGAGACCGAAGTGACATCATCGACCCGTCGGGGAGAGAGGGAGCGGCTCTCCTCTGAGTTGGGGGGGACAGAGGGGCGCCGGGCCCGCAGAGTGAGTGGCACTGAGGACCGGGCGGCCCAGCGCCTTCGCCTCCCGGGAAGGTGGCAGCCACAGCAGGATGGAGGAGAGGGAGGCGGCAGCGGCAGGAGAGGCAGGCAGGCGCAGCCCCGGTCCCAGGCCCGCTCCTCCCCGTCTGGGCCGGGAGCCAGCCTCCGGGAGGAAAGAGAGGCTCCGAGCAGCGGATCCCATCCATAAAGCTGGAGCCAGATTTCCCCAGCGCCTCGTAAATAATAAATAAAAACACCTCGTAAATAGTTAACGAGGGAGACGCATGCTCTGAGCCCAAAGTAAACTGTCAGAAGCGCACACAAACTGCCCTTCCATCCAGACTTCCTGGGGGCAGGGGGTGGCTGGGGGAGCTGGCTAGTCCCTCCGGGTGGGTGCGACCCCTGCTCCTCCCTACTGCCCAGCTTCATCTGACGGGGGGGGAGGGTGGGGGGGGGGAGTGGGGGGGTGGGGGGGTGGGGGGAGGGGGGGGGGATAGGGGGTGGGGGGGAGGACGGGGGAGGGCAGGGGGAGGGTAGGGGGGTGGGGGGAGGGTGGGAAGAGGGTGGGGGGAGAGTGGGGGGTGGGGGAAGGGTAGGGGGAGAGTGGGGGGTGGGGGGGTGGGGAAGGGTGGGGGGAGGGTGGGGAAAGGGTGGGGGGTGGGGAGGTGGAGGGAGGGTGGGGAGGGGAACAGCTGGCTCAGGAGAGAAAGAGAAGGAGCCGCCTCAGCCGGGGGATTGTCATTTTCAGGGAGGTTCTGAGTGACTAACACCGTTGTCAGTTGGTGGTTATCCAATCGGGGAACAGCAGTCGGGAGTGAGGGCTGTCCTGGGCAGGGAGCTGTGGACAGGACCTCCTGACCCCTGGAGATCTGAAGCAGGTGCTGCCCCGCACACAGAAGGGTGGCCGGTTCCATCCGGCTCAGGGCACGTATCCAGGTCTCAGGTTCGATCCCCAGTCCCCGTGCATATGGGAGGCAACCGATCAGTGTTTCTCTCTCCCTCTCCCTCTCTCTTCCTCTAAAACGATAACAATGGTGTCCTTTGCATCTCACTGTACAAAGATTGAAGCAGGCATCATTCCTGTGTCACCCAGAGGGGCTGCCCCGCTGGCTCTCAGGGTTCGAGGCCGTGAACCAGATCTCCACTCTCCCGTTCCCTCGCAGAGGGTCACACGGCGCTCCTGGTGACCCCGCATGGCCCCGGCCCCAACGCCCCCGGAGCCGTGGGGAGGTGGGCACCCGTTTCTCCATGCTCGACCCTGGCCGACCCTGGCCGACTCTGACCGACCCCGGCTGACCCCGGCTGATCCTGGGCGACCTCGACTGGCTCTGTCTGACCCCGGTTGACCCTGGCCGACCCCGACTGACCCTGGCTGGCCCTGGCTGACCCTGGCTGACCCCAGTTGACTTTGGCCAACTCCAGCGACCATGCTGAGTCCACAGGTGCTGGTTGTTGCAGGGGGCAGTAGCAGCCAAACAATCTGGTTTGCATATGCTCACAGAAGCAGAGGCAGAGGCAGAGCAGGGGCAGGGGCAGGGGCAGGGGCAGGGGCAGGGGCAGGGGTAGCACCATGCCTTTAACCTCCCAGCTCATAAACACGGGGCTGGCTCCCAGCCTGGCCACTTCCTGGAGCAGAAATTCCCAGTGCCTCTGCGCGGGCCCCTGCACTTTCAGACACGCACGCCACTGCTCGGTGTGGAAACACTGTGCTTCCCGGGAGTCTTCCCACGTTCCCACGGGTCAACGGGGGAAAGCAGGATTGAAGGGCAGGCAGTGACACAGAAGGACACAGCAGCACAGCCCGGAACAACGTGCAGTCTCCCCTCCCCACATGCACAGAGCACACACCTGTGTGAGCCTTTGAGCCTGTGTGCCTGTGTGCCTGGGTACCTGTGTATTATGAGCCGTGTGCCCGTGTACCTGTGAGCCATGAGCCCGTGAGCCCGTGAGCCCGTGAGCCTGTGAGCCTGCGTGTCCGTGTGCCCATGTGCCTGTGAGCCCGAATGTCCATGTGCCCATGTGTCCGTGTGCCCATGTGCCTGTGAGCCCGAATGTCCATGTGCCCATGTGTCCGTGTGCCCGTGTGCCCGTGTGTCCGTGTGCCCATGTGCCTGTGAGCCCGAATGCCCATGTGCCCGTGTGCCCGTGTGTCCGTGTGTCCGTGTGCCCGTGTGCCTGGGCTGCGGACCTACCCCAGCAGCGGAGGAGGCTGGGAAAGCACAGCGACGCCGTCTGAGAGCGAGCTCGCTGGCACCGATCTGATGGCGGGTCCCCAGGGTGTGATCGCCCGCGAGGCCTCCCTGGTGACAGGGCCCGCGGGAGCTGTAGTTCATTCTCAGAGAAGCGGAGTGACTGCCCCGGTCACAGAGTGAGCTAATCTTGACAAACACGAAATTACTGCTCCCGGCACAGAACTGATAAGTGACACCGCTGTCGCCGCGGACAGAGGAGGCAGAACGAGGAGGCGTCACTCAGACGCACACCGGGCCGCGGGGCGAGCGCCCGGGGGCCGAGACGGTCGCACACTCGGCAGGGGCAGCACCGGCCTGGTTCCCAGGTGGAGGAGCCGGGTTCCAGGAGGCGGCGGCCGGCAGTTAGGCAGAGACATGGCCAGTGTGCAGCCGCCAATTCCCCCATCTTCCCCCACACCCCTGACAATGTTGGGGTCCTGGCACCACCCCCGGAGGAATGAGGGCCTCTGCCCAGCACCCTGCCTGAGCCCCCCTCACGTCCCGCTTGGTGCGCACAGCTCGCTGTCCGGGGCTTCCAGTTGGCGCACCCCGGTTCCTTTGCGTGGGTTTTCTCGCCAGGCCTGGGGCCCACTTAGGGCCCTGCGCTGAGGGGAGGCGGCCTGGGACCTGCTCAGGGGCTCAGAGACGGGCCTTCATGGCCAGGGTCTCTGTGGGGGGATGTCTCTGTCTCCTGCCTCCTGCCAGCCCGCTGGGCACTGGGGAGCGACCCTCAGCACATGCCAGCCCTCCCTGCTCTGGGACCCTTAACCCCCTCCCCCTCGCTCCCGCTCCCCTCCCCCCTCCCCCCCACAGTATCAGCCCTGGCTCCTGCTCCCGGGAGGGACAGTGCCCCCCTTGCCCTGTCCCCTCCCAGCCCTGGCTCCTGCCCCCGGGAGGGTGCTTCTTGTGTGGACTTGCACTTGAAGGGCCAGGAATGAGCGGCTGTGTCCGCAGCCCCCGCCCCAGCGCTCACTGCGAGCCCGGCTGATGAATAGATGATCACAGAGCTTCGCCAGAGGAAGGGCTGAGGGGAAGCGGGTGTGGAGCCGCCTCTGACACAGGGGCGGCCGTCCGGCACGGGAAGAGGGCATCCATCTTTCATGGGTTCCGCCCTGGCACGGGCCCCTGCAGCCGGAGGGAGAGGCCCGAGGCAGCCTGTTCCGGAGGCAGCAGCAGTGCTGGTGGCCGGGAGTGTGCAGGGGGCTCGGCCTTCCCCGGAAGCTCCCGGAATGTTCCAACAGGCCCGGCTACCGAAGCTGGGGCGGCATGGCCGAGGGGGCTGAGTAATTAGCCCCGATTTATATTAATGGCATTTTTGATCAGCCACAGCTGAGCCTGGCTGCGGCCCTGGGCGCAGGGACCAGATGGGAAGGGGAAATGCAGAAACATATTTTTTTAAATGTGGAAAAGACAACATCAAAGCAGCAGCTGTGGCAGCGGGAGACAGTGGGAGGCCGAGGGCGTCCGTCCGTCTGTCTGCCTGGGGCATCTGGCAGCTCCCAAGGGCCCCTGCCCTCTGCCCCACCTCTTTTTTTTTTTTTTAATATATTTTATTGATTTTTATACAGAGAGAAAGGGAGAGAGATAGTCAGAAACATCGATGAGAGAGAGTCATCGATCAGCTGCCTCTTGCACACCCCCCACCGGGGATGTGCCCGCAACCAATGTACATGCCCATGACTGGAATTGAACCCGGGACCCTTCAGTCCGTAGGCCAAAGCTCTATCCACTGAGCCACACCGGTCCCGGCTACCCCACCTCTTGAGGGCCCCTATGCCCACACCCTTTCCTTTTGGGGAAGCCCTCTGTGCCTGCCCCCCTCCCCGCATGGGGTGGGGCTCTGCAGAGCAGCATGGGGAGGACCTGGGGGACCCCCGGAGCAGGTGGGCAAGAGATGGGTACCCCTGCAGCACCACCAGCACCATGGCCGCCTCAGCCCACCCCGTCTTCCTCCTGGGGCCCATCACAGACCCAGAGGTGCCTGGGGGGTCGGGGGGAGGAGGAGGATTGGGTCACGGCTGAGCTCGGCTGCCCAGCTTCAGGCTCCGCTGCGGAGAGGACACCGGAGAGTGGCCGGTTCGGGGGCCCTGGGCTGTCCTTGCTGCCCGCCCCGCTGCCCGTGGCCTGGGGCGTGTCACAGGAGCTCAGAGCCTCAGCTTCCCCTTCAGGAAGTGGGAGGTGCCGTGTGCTCGCCCCTGAGGGCAGCAGGAGGACTCACTGAGCCAAGCAGTCCGGGGGCACAGCCAGGGGCACCCCGGGGCGAGGCCCTGTGTGCCTGCCAGCCTCCCTTATTGCCGGGTGGGGACTCAGTCCTGGGGGAGAGGCAGGGAGCCAGCAGGGAGGCACAGGGCCTTGGACGGTGGTGTTTACACACCCGTGTGCAAGGCTTGCCCTCCCTCAGCGGCCTGGGCACAGCGACCAGTCTGCACGGTGGGCGGGGCCAGCATGATGGGCAGGGCCAGTGTGATAGGCGGGGCCATCATGGTGGACGGGGCCAGCACGGTATCCCCACAGCGAGGGCTGGGAGACTTGCTCTCTGCCCGGCTCCTGGGCCTGTGGGAATGGAGAGGGCCCTGACTGAGGACCCTGGCTGCAGAGTCTCTCCCACCTGCTCTGGCCCCTGCTCGGCCCAATCCGTGCCCACCAGCGCGGGAGAGGAGGCCCAGCCCTGAGTGCCGGGTGCCAGGGTGAGCGAGGCAGATGCACCCAGCTGTCCCGCACAGGCGGGAGTCGTGGTCAGCTCCCTCTGTCTCTGAGCCTCAGTGTGGCCTGCGGAACGGGGTGCGGTGGCCCCGTGTGGCCCTGGGGGGCTGTCGCCCTGTCCTGGCCGCGGCCTGCGCCATCTGACGGCTGCGGGCGGCATCCTCCCGGCAGCGAGGCGGGCGCCTCCCCCTCCCGGTGCCCCTCGGCATTCCTAGCGGCAGAGGGAATGGAAGCTTCTCCTCTCGGCAGCAAACAGCCGTCCATCTGCCCGCGAAGCAGGACTGGTGCCTCCTGTGGCTCGGGACTCAGCCCTGACACGTCACACGCCTCCGACTGGGCGGGCTGGGCGATAATTTGCTCTAATTGACACCTGGGCGCCTCCAGGGCCTGCTCCCCCCCCCCCCCCCCCCCCCCACACACACACACCCAGCTCCTGGAAACGCTGACACCGGGAGGCGGGCTCAGCCTCAGATTTGCTGCTGTGCACGTCCTGGGCCAGGAGAGCAGGACAAGCAACGCCTACGCCACCCCCTCTCCCTCCTCCTTCCTTCTCCCTCCCTCCCTTTCTCTCTCCCTCTCTCCCTCTCTCCTCTCCTTCTCCCTCCCTGCCTCCCTCCCCCCCCCCCCCCCCCCTTCTGGAATCAGGAGAAGCTGGGAGCAAATGCAAGAACGGGACAGACTGGACAAGGCCGGCCTGGGCTGGTTCCTGCAGAAGAAGGGGCCTCATGGCCAGGATTGGTCTGGCCCCTGGACTTTCAGCCAAGTCTGCGCAGCTCAGTCCACAGGCTCCACCAGTCTATGTGCCCCAGGCTGTCCACGTGCCCCGGACTGTCCACGTGCCCCAGGCTGTCCACGTGCCCGGATCTGGGGCTGTGAGCTGCACCTGAACTCTCTCAAGCCCACGCCACTCAGGCACATGGGGCCACGTGTTCGGACCACAGGCGCACGCTCACAACCACAGCTGTTGGCCATCACGGGGCTGGGAGGCTCTGCCCTCCAGGCTGGGACTTGCCCGTGGCCCTGAGGACTGTGCCCTCATCAGTCTGAGGCTTGAATCTGTCCGAACACTGGCCGCTCCCTACAGTTCATAAAGGAAAATCTTCGCACTCTTGGTTTTTGATTCTGCTAATCCTTACCCAAGCATATTTTTTCTATTGATTTTCAGAGTGTGGAATGGGCAGGGGGGGGGGGGGGGAGAAAGAAAGGGACGAGAGAGAAACATCGATGTGAGGGAGATGCATCGATTGGTTGCCTCCTGTGCAAACCCCAGCCAGGACTGGGATTGAACCTGCCACCCCAGCATGTGCCCTTGACTGGGAATCAAACCCAAGACCCTTCGATTCTTTGGCTGACGCTCTTCCACTGGGCCATGCTGGCCAGGGCAGGAGAGGGCGGGGGCAGGGGGGGTGATGACCCTCCTGCTCCCTGCATGGGGAGACCCCACAGAGGACACAGCTCCCCCGTCACAGATGCTGAGCTGAGCGGGGAGAAGAGCTTTCGAACAAAAGGAAGCGCCCCTGGGCCCTGGGGGCCGCGCCAGCAGCTGAGGAAGAGCCGAGCCTCACACCCATCAGCAGGAAGTCACTCCTGAGACAGGGCTCTGCCCCTTCCCTCCCTCTCTCCCCCCTCGCGCCCCGCCCCCGCCCTCGCTGACTCCCCCCCATGGCGTCTGGCCATCAATCTGAGAGGGACAGCCAGCCCCCGTGGAGCTCCGTCCCCCCCCCCCTCCCCACAGTTTATTAAAAACGAGCCGCCCAGCAAATCATTTTTATGAGCAATTAAGTGCCGGTGTGTGTGTGGCGGGCTCAGCGGAGGGATGGTGGAGCCCGGCCGAGGGCGGGCGGCTCTCCGGCTCGGCACCAGCTCGGCCCGGTGCTGCCGGCCGCTCACTGGCCACTGTTTCCCCTCCCCCGGTGCTGCCGGCCGCTCACTGGCCACTATTCCTTCCCCCCCCTCCCCCGGTGCTGCCGGCCACTCACTGGCCACTGTTTCCCCCTCCCCCGGTGCTGCCGGCCGCTCACTGGCCACTGTTCCCCTCCCCCCGGTGCTGCTGGCCGCTCACTGGCCACTATTCCCTCCCCCCCCTCCCCCGGTGCTGCCGGCCACTCACTGGCCACTATTCCCTCCCCCCCCTCCCCCGGTGCTGCCGGCCGCTCACTGGCCACTGTTTCCCCCTCCCCCGGTGCTGCCGGCCGCTCACTGGCCACTGTTCCCCTCCCCCCGGTGCTGCTGGCCGCTCACTGGCCACTATTCCCCCCCCCCCCCCCCCCGGTGCTGCCGGCCACTCACTGGCCACTATTCCCTCCCCCCCCCTCCCCCGGTGCTGCCGGCCGCTCACTGGCCACTGTTTCCCCTCCCCTCCCCCCGGTGCTGCCGGCCGCTCACTGGTCACTGTTTCCCCCTCCCCTCCCCCCGGTGCTGCCGGCCGCTCACTGGCCACTGTTTCCCCCTCCCCCGGTGCTGCCGGCCGCTCACTGGCCACTGTTTCCCCTCCCCTCCCCCCGGTGCTGCCGGCCGCTCACTGGCCACTGTTCCCTCCCCCTGGAGCGGTGCTTCCTCACTCCCCCTCCTGTGGGGTCTGATTCACACACCTCAGCGGAGGGAAACCGCGGGAATGTTGGCTGAGCCACACCGGTTAGGGCCGGACATCATCCTTTTAAATCTCACCTGGACGCAGACGATGGAGTGGGGAAGGCCTGCGGTGGGGGTGGGGACACCTGTGATATGTTCAGCAATGAAGATTTAACACACAGACAACACACACACACACATCCCACATCACATCATTATCAGCATCATTATCACCACTGTCACCATCACCACCATCACCACCATCTTCAACATCACCATCATCTTTACCAACATCACCATCGCCACCAGCATTACCACCACCATCACTACCACCACCATCACCACCATCACCACCACCACCACCATCTTCACCAACACCAACACCAACACCAACACCACCACCATCACCACCACCAGCATCACTAGCACCACCAGCATCACCACCACTATCGTGCCCATGGTTTATGCAGGCGTCTTCAAACTACGGCCCGCGGGCCACATGCGGCCCGCAGAGGCGTCTGATCCGGCCCGCCAGGTTTTTTGGGCAGTGAGCGCAGCCGAGGTGTTACAGTAGGAATTAGTAGTTCATATAGTCCGGCCCTCCAGCTCTCTGAGGGACCGTGATCTGGCCCCCACTTTAAAAAGTTTGAGGACCCCTGCATAGATGCTCAGCCCGGAGTCAGACGGATCCCCTCTCCCCTCTCCCAGCCAGCAGCGAGCTTTCAGTCGAGCAGCGTGGGAGCGGGCGCCCGTCCAATGAGAGGACGAGGGTGCTCTTCAGTGTCAGGAGGACACACGCTTCAGTCAGGCGGGCGGGGCTCTCGCTCCAGATCGACGCCAATTAAATTTCCATGAGGCCGAGCCCCGTGTTGGCGGTTCGGCTCCCAGCGCAGCTCACATCCACCGGAGACTTCCGCTCCCGGCAGCCAGCTGCCTGGCGAGTGGTTCGGCAGCCGGGACGGTGTTTATGAGAGCCCCCACCCCCGTCCTGTCTCCCCCCCTCCCTCCCCCCCCCGCCTGTCTGTCACCGGGAGGGGCGCTCCCGGACCAGATCCGGGGAGGAGTCCTGACACGCCCTCTCCCCAGAGGCCCGAGGGCGAGTTTCGAATGGAGCGTTTGGCCAGAGACGGTTTTCCGGTTTTCCCGGTGACACCTCTTCTGCTGGGTCCAGATGTGAGGCGGAACCGGGATGGCCGGGGCGGGGTCTGGTTTTGAGCCAGGGCCTCCGCTCCCCAACGCGCTGGGCCCGGAGGCTGGCAGTCACGTCCAGCGTGAAAGCTCGGAGGGGACAGTGTTTGTTTGGGGTCCGGGACCCTCTGCAGTGTGTCCTCAGTTGGCACCGCGCTCCCCATGTCTGAGGCTTCCCCCCGGCCCCTCCCCTGGCCTCCACTGTAGGTTCTCCGTTCTCCCAACAGGACGAGGGCGCAGCGTTTTTAGGAAAATGCAGCCGCTTTGCGAGGACACACAGAGTTCTCAGACACCGGCTTGGGGGCAGGGAGCGGGGCTTGGCGTGTCAAGCCAGTCCTCCTGCAGGAAACAGGCCTGCTGAGTGAGCTACGGCCCTGGGAGAAACACACATGTACAAGCAAAGGAGCACCTCAGGCCAGGAACTTATTTTAAGATTTTTATTTTGATTTTTAAATTTTTATTTATTTATTTATTTATGTATGTATGTATGTATGTATGTATGTATGTGTTTATTTTTTAGAGAGAGGAAGCGAGAGGAGAGAGAAAAACATCAATGGGAGAGTGAAATGTGGATCGGCTGCCTCTTGCACACCCCTCCCGGGGACCCAGCCGGAAGCCTGGGCGTGGCCCTTTGGGTGTCCAGGCCAGAATGAACACGGACGGCGAGTGAGGGCTGAGGTGCCTTAGGCGGAGCTGCAGGCCACCCCCCTCGCCGGGGGGGGGGGGGGGGCGGGTGGGAAGGGCTGGAGGTGGAGTCTTGGGCTGTCATGGCCTGATTCAGAGTGGGTGCAAGGCTGTGACCCTTGCACTGACCCAGGACTATGGGGACCGGCTGCACCACCAGGGACTGGAGACTGGAAACAGCCCAGCTGCCTAGCTTAGTGGTTGGCAAACCGTGGCTCATGAGCCACATGCAGCTCTTTGGCCCCTTGAGTGTGGCTCTTTCACAAAATACCATGTGCGGGCACACACATACAGTGGGATTGGAACTTCATGGCCCATGTGCAGAAGTCGGTTTTCTGTCTGGGTAGGTCAATTTTGAAGAGGTGGCATTAGAACACTTAAGTGGCCAAAGAGCCGCATGTGGCTCGCCAGCCCGTTTGCCGACCATGGGCCTAGGGGTCCGCAGGCTCATGATGCCCGAGACATGGGGGGTCGGGGGGCAAGGGGTGTGCCTGGGAGTGGAAGCTCCCAGCTGCTCCTCCTAGGAGTCTGGAGTCCAAATTCATGCCGCGGACACGGTTCTTCGTGTTTTTGAAAACTCGCTCATCTACAGCGGAAGCGGCACCTCCACAGCCTCTCCTGACCCCGGATCCTGGGCGGCCTCCGGGGCGGCATTCCCGCCAGGGCCGGTGTCGCCTGGACGCGGGGTACGCCCGCTCCCTGGAGGGGCGGGGCCACCTGGGCCACAGAGGTGTCCACCCTGGTGCCTGACCCCTGACACCTGACCTCTGGCCCCAGGCCCAGGGGAGCTGCTGAGCGAGGGGATGGGGGTCACCAGGGCCTCCATTCCCGCCCCTCGTCCTCTCGGGGACTCCAGCCCAAGGTTTAAACCAAAACCTGTGGAGAGCGGCTAGTGTTTGGACAGGTCTGAGCCTCGGGTCGACGAGAGGGCACAGTCCTCAGGGCCACGTGTAATCCCAAGCGTGGAGGGCAGAGCCTCCAGCACCGTGACAGCCAACAGCTGTGGTTGTGAGCGTGCGCCTGTGGTCCGAACACGGGCCCCACGTGCCTGAGTGGCGTGGGCTGGAGGGAGCTCAGGTGCACGCAGTTGAGGAGGATGGAAACCCACGAGAACGTGGTAAACATCTTGGCCACGCCCTTCCTTTGCCTCGTGGCATCGGCTGTAAAATAAAGACGCGGTGGTGGTCCGTGGCGCTGTCGCTAGCTCTGCATCGGAGAGGACAGTGTCTCACCCAGACCCAGCTTCTTCTCTTGTCCGTCTTTTCTAATCCTTCCCCGCCCCCTCTCAGGGCCCCCGAACCTGGCTGAGCTGGCGGGCACATAAGGCGCCCGCCGTGGGGCTGAGTGTGCCATGGCCGTGCCGGCTCGCCACAGAGACCCACCTTATGGCCGTGAAAGCACTCGAGGACAGAAACAGAGAGCGCCTCTCATCCAGCTCAGATTCTTCCAGGAGAGGACGAAGCCTGTGAGACCTTCCCCGAGGGGCCGCAGGCCCTGCCCCTCAAAGGTCTTCCGAGGAAGGCTCCTCGCCCAGGGCTCCGGCTCCTGTTTGCTGTCGGGTCTGTTGGGCGGAGGGGGGGAGGGAGACAGGTTGGGGGCTGAAGCTCATTCCACGTACACAGATAATCAGGGCTCTCGGTGGAGACAGGGCGAGATGCGGAGGAAGGAAGGGGAGACGGAGTGTGAAGGGGCGTGGTGGTGGGCCCCCCGTGCCAGGCGGCTGCCAGCCCGAGGGAAGCCCAGGCCTCCACTGCCTTCAGGGGCCCATGAGGGGGATGGTAGGGGTGGGGGAGCCGGTGGGGTGCTCCCCCACAGCGCCTCCTGGACCCCGTGCTTGACCTGGAACGGGCCCGGCTGCAGCGTGGCGGCTCCTGCCCTCCACTGGGTTTGCGGGTTCCGGGCCTGGCAGCCGGCGGGAGCTCGCATTCTGCTCGGCCGGCCGCGCTCAGAGCCAGGCCAGGTGGAGGGTCCGGGGCCACAGGAGCTCGGAGGCCCCGCCGGGTGTGGAGCAGGGCGGCCTGTGCTCAGGTGGGCCAGCGCCGGGCACACGGAGTTCACGGGGACCGAGCTGGCCCTGCCAGGGCGCCCTGCTCCGCCCTGGGGGGGCCGTCACCCCCACGGGCCTCATCTTGGCCCGAGGAATGACAGGGAAGACACGGTGTGCAGGTGACCATCCGGCCTCGGGGCTCAGGCTGAGCCCGCACAGGGTGCTGGGGCCACACTGGGCAGAGCCGAGGGTGCAGGGCTGTGCACACGGGACTGGCCGGGCCGCCCTCAGGAGCAGAGGCTGTGGGGGTGGCGGGGGGCCAGCAGGCCTGAGGGAACTTGTGGGGCGAAGCCACAGAGTTTGGGCAGGTCCGAGCCTCGGACTGATGAGGGCACAGTCCTCATGGCCACGTGTAATCCCAGCCTGGAGGGCGGAGCTCCCAGCACCGTGATGGCCAATAGCTGTGGTTGTGAGCGTGCGCCTTGTGGTCCGAGCACGTGGCCCCACGTGCCTGAGGGATAGAGGCCGCAGTAAACAGCTGGATCAGGTGCGTGTAGTTGAGTGGGATTGGGACCCAGGAGAATGCTGTGAACATCTTGACTGCCCTTCCTTTGCCTCGTGGCATCGATTAAAGCACATGTGTCAAACACAAGGCCTGAGGGCCAAATCCGTCCCGCCAGGCCTTGCAATGTGGCCCGCACCGCGCTGTCATCACTGCACTCTGCTGCGTTTCCATCACAATGACAGTTTATGACTGTTCAGTAAACCATTTGGCCCGCGATTTAGGCTGGATTTTAGATTTTGGCCCCTTCTCTGATTGAGTTCGACACCCCTAGATTAAAGTAAAGACACGGCTTGTGGGCGCTGGTGCTGCTGGGTCCCCATCAGGAAGCAGCATCCCACCGAGGCCCAGCTTCCTCCTCTTGTCTGTCCTCAGTCCCTCACCGCCCCCACGTGGGCTCACCCTTGGCCGGGCTGGAGAGGCACAGGAGCTGGAGTCCCCCGCGAAGAGGCCTCCTCAATGTCCCTCCCCCTGGGGCAGGGCTATTGGCCGGGGCGCTCCTGGGTCTGGGCTCTGGCACCTGAGCAGGCGGGTGGTGCCCCGCCGAGCCTGTGGCCGGCTGGGAGCCAGAGCGTCCTTCGCGGAGCAGGGACGTGTGCCTCTGTCTCCCCATAAAGCTCGAGGAATCCCGTCCTCCCCACGGACGGAGGCCTCACCGGGCTGCCCGGAGGGAGGGTCACACGATCCTGGGACCTGGCGCCCCGCAGCGCCCCTGCCCCTGCCCCTGCCCGGGGGCCCGGCTCCGGAGTGGCCGGTCACTTAACCTGCGGGCCGCGCGGAGATGCCGTTGGGAAGCGTCTCCGGCGTCTGCCATCCAAACCGCGGCTGCCACAGCCCCATCGACCGCCTCCCATCTGATTTCCCTGCGCACGGCGGGCCGCGTACTGTAAACCAATTACTGCAATTTGGCTTTCTAAGAAAGCGGGAACGTAATCAAGGAATGCAATTTGTTTGCTTTTCACGGAATAGTGCGGTGTGGCGGCCCCTGGAGCTGGCCCTGGAGGCCCGGAACCTGCGTGTCCTGGGTGTGTGTGTGTGTGTGTGTGACACACGTGTGCCTGCGAGAGGTGTGTGTATCCACAGAGCCCCATGCGGGCCCGAGCGGGAGGCTGGGCTGGGTGGGGGCTCTGCTTGCCTCTGGCTTCCTGAACCGAGGACCCCGAAGCGCTCCCTGCAGGGGGTCTAACAGCCCCCTCCCCCCAGGCCTGCGGGCTGGGACGTGGCCAGACCTGCTGCTTCCGCATCCAGGTGGGCTGAGCGTGGAAACGAGCATCGTTTGAAATCTTTATCTTCAATGACAGTGTCACTCTGGGGAGTGAGCGGAGGGACCAGGGCCTGAGAGGAGGGCAGAGGCTGAGGCTGAGGCGGGGAGGGGAGGGGAGGGAGGGGCCGCCTCCCTGAGGCCCCTGTCCCCGGAGCCCGTCCTGCCCGCTGCCAGCCCCGGAGCAGGCTCTGAGCGACACCCCTCTATCTCGACCAGGCTCTGACTGCCCCCCGACTCCCAGCCCTGAGGTCACTGTGCTCCTGGCTGGAGGGCGGGGAGCCGGCTCTGCCCCAGGCCCCTTTGCCCCCCTCCCCCGCCCTCCAGAGGCAGCTCATCTTTGGGGTGCGGGCAGGAGCTGGGATGGGGGAGTGGGGGACTCCTGGGTCCTGGCATGAAGCCCAGAGGCCTGGCCGCGGCCTGGGCAGCAGGACCTGGGTCTGAGTCCCTGGTTAAAGCGAAGGCCCAGCTCTGCCCGCCCCGGGGCCCGCTGCCACGCTCCTCACCGGGCAGCCCCTGAAGCCGCCTCCCGCCTCCGCCAGCGCCTCCCTGTGAGCTGGCCCCAGGCTGCGCCCCCACGGCTGGGCTTCTCGCCATTGAGCGGTGCCCACAGTGTTCTGGAAGCCTCCGGTGCCTCCCGACACGGTGCCCACCAGAGCTGTCCCTGACTCCGGCTGCTACACGGCTCCCCCAGCCCACCTGGCTCCCCATCTTCACTGGCTCCCCCGGCTCAGCATCCAGGGCAGGTGGGGCTGCGGGAGCCCCCATTCCGCCTCAGCCGGGGCCCCCGTGCTGAGCACCAGGCCCTCACTGGGAACGGGCACGGCCGTGTAGGAACAGGCAGGGACCCGGACGCCCGCCTGCGGTCAGGCAGAGGAACCTGGCTCCTGTCAAAGGGAGGCGGGACTCGGGGAGGAGGCTGGGAAGCCGCTGTGCAGAGAGGCCTGCGGACCGGGCGGCCTCCTAACCCCACTTCCTCTCCTATAAAATGGGGTGAAGCCCCCAACCTGTGAGTTTTAAAGGAGCCTGAGGTACCCGAGCCTTCTACTCAGGCCTGGGGACAAGGTCAGCGTGCGAGTCACTGCCATCTCAGCCTTGACATTCTCATCTGTGAAATGGGTGCGGTGACTGTGCAGCCGGGCGGTGTGAAGAGAGAGACGGCAGGACAGGTTTCAGGACGGACCCAGAGACAACAGCTCCCGGCATTTCCTCAGCTCTGCACAGGGTGGGCTCCAACTCAGACCCACTGAGAGGGACGCTGTGACAGGGCAGCCTGCCTGGACCCTCAGGGCCACCGTCCAGGTGCTGTCCCTGCCCAGGCTCCCTCCACAGCTGCCCTCCCGCCCTCTGACTGCTCACCCTGCTCTCACGAGGGATGGGGCCAATGGGCCTCTGATCTGGCTTTAGTTTGCAGCCGCACTGTGGACGCCGCCCGGCCCTGCCCACATCGTGATCCTTAGGCTGAACTGTCCCTCCTTCCTGGGCAGCGGGGGATCCTGGGGAGCAGCACCCCGACTTCGGGGCAAGCCGGCCTCCTCTTCCGGGGGCTCCCCACGTGGCTCCCAGGCAGCAGCCTGCCCGGGTCCTGGGCATCTAAGTCCCAGCAGAGGCACCCGTGTCCACAGCAGCCCGGGGCGCTGAGGCTGGTGTCCGGGAGCCGGGAGGAAGCGGGCCTTGGCACGGACACGCTGCGCTGTCACCGCTCTGGCGCGGAGGCAGATCCTGGCTTCTCCCGTTTCCACGGCTCCACTGTCATCCGGACGGAGCAGAGTGCGGACGCACTTCCCAGTGTCTGCGGAGGACGCCGTGAAGGGCTGTCACGGGTTCTGCGAGAAGATAAATGGACTCCGCGTCCTGACAGCCTGGCGTCCTGCCCGCAGCCTCAGCGATGCTCCTGTGCCCTCTGCAGAGTACCCCCCAAGCTCCCTGATCTTCTCCGGTCCCACTGCCTGCCCCCTCCCAGCTCCCTCATCTTCTCCCGCCCCTGCCCCTCCCAGCACCGAGTCCCACTGCCCTGCCCCCTCCCAATACCTGTCCCACCACCCTGCCCCCTCCCAGCACCCTGATCTTCTTGCTGGCCCTGCCCTGGCCCCCAGCACCCAGGGCCCCTCCCAGCACCGCATCCCACCGCTCTGCCCAGTGCGTCTCTCCCCACCGCCCTGCGTGGGTGTCTGAGGAGCTGCCACCAGCCTCAGAGCCTGAGTCCTGCCTCTGTCTGCGCACCGTCTCCTAGAAACACAAAGCCTGAGGCTCCTGCCCGCTGTTTCCACCGACCAGCCCGTCCTCCCTCAGCACCTCATCTGGCTGGACCGTCTTTGCCAACTGCTGCCGGGAAGCCAGGGACCTACCTGCCAGTCCTTCTAGTTGGGGATCCTCGGGGCCCTGTCTGTCCTTGCTGAAGTCTCTTCTGCTCCACCTGCGCCTGCCGTGGCCCAGCTCAGGCCCACCCCGCAGGCCAGCAGGGCTCCCTCTGCCCACTCGGGGGCGGCATCTGCAGGGCATTCCTCACGCCATCCGCCCCCGATCCTGCCCCCCCCAGCGTGTCCTCTCCCAGCCCCTCCCTTTCCGTCAGGCCACACGCCATTTCAAAAGTACACGTTACTAGGCCACATCCTCTGGACTCCCGCTCAGTGCCCCCCTCCCCCCCATCATTGCAAGATCCGGCCCTGATCCCCAGGACCTAACCCCGCCCACGTGGCCTGGCCTCCCAGCCTCTGCTCTGAGCTCTGACAGCTCCTGTGCCCGCCGGGTCAGTCTGCCCACCGCGGCCCGGCATTCCCTCTGGACCAGCGCCCGCCCCTGGATGGCACCCTTGGCACCCTCGCCTTCGCCGTGTCTGCTGACCCTGCCCTGTCCCCCTTGAGCCCAAGTCTTGGGAGACGCCACCCCCAGCTCAGGTTAGAGCAGCTCAGAATCTGCTGCTCTTTCAGTCCCGGTTCCCCCCGGCCCCCCTCCACAGCCGGGCCTCGAGTGTCCCCCAGGGGCCCCTTCGCTGGAGGTGGGCATGACACTGGCAGCTGCCACCCTGCATGAACCCCACTTAAGTCCGTGGCTCCCCCCCAGTTAGCTGCATTCCCCCCCCCCCCCCCCCCCCAGACTGGAAGCTTGCTGACAGCTTGTGCGGCAGGTGAGACCCAGACGCGTTCTGCCGGGTGTTTCCTCCGGGAACAAATAACAAACAGAAAACCACAGATGTCGGGGAACAGCCTGGCCCTCCTCCCTCCTCTCACTCCCTGGCGGCGGGTCCTCCCGGGGTCACCTGCGGTCACGGCCCCGCGCTCCGGACAGAGGACGTGTTAGCGGCATGCGATGGCTCCGCCCCCCCTCCCCCCCCCCCCCGCGCCTTCCGGAGGCGAGGGGTCCGGGTGGCGGAGGGAGACGCCCTGAGGGGCTCACGCCTGCCCGCTCCGGGCCCGGGCCCGAGCCAGGTTCAACCTCATCAGCACCAGGCGGCAGGCGGCGGGCCGGGTCCTGGCTGGCTGGGTCTGGGCTTCCTGTCCCGAGGCCGCCACCCAGCAGAACGCCACCAAGCGTGCGGCTTACACAACAGACGCGCGTTGTCTCACCGTCGGGAGCCTGGAGTCCAGGGTCAAGGTGTCAGCAGGGCTGGTCCCCCTGAGACCCTCCTTGGCGGCAGGTGGCTGCTTCGTGCTGGGTCCCCACATGGCCCTCCCGCTGAGCACTGTGTTCTTGGGCTCTGTGTGTCCCCAAATCTCCTCAGGAGGATGCTGGTCAGTGGATGGGGGCTACGCATATGGCCTCATTTAGGTCCATCGCCCCTTTAAAGGTCCTGTCTCCAAATTACATGGACACTCTGAGGTATGGGGGGAGGACTTCAACATAGGAATTTGGGGGGCCCATAATTCAGTCCCTAACAGTCCTCCTCGAGCAAGTCACCCCACCTCCTTGGACCTTGGTTTATTCAGCAGTAACATGTTAACGATGATGGTGATGGTGGTAATGATAGTGATAGTGATGATGGTGGTGGTGATGATTATGGTGATGGTGGAGATGGTGGTGGTGGTGATGGTGGTGGTGATTATAGTGATAATGGTGATGGTGGTGATGATGATAAAGATGATAGTGATAGTGGTAATGATGGTTTTGGTGATGGTGATGATGGAGATGATAATACTGATGGTGGTGGTGATGATAATGGTGATGATAATGGTGATGATGATTATAGTGATAATGGTGATGGTGGTGATGGTGATGGGTGTGATGATGATGAGGTGATGGAGATAATGATGATGGGCTGGGTCCCATGAAGAACAGAAGACAGAAGCTAACAGGAGTGGTGAGCACCATGGGGTGATGGGAAACCACTGACCCACAAGACGATGGTCATCAGTGTGGACGGAGCCTGACCTGGGACAATTCCAGAGGAACCTGGTCTAAAGGTCCGTGGGCGGGCATGGGGAGGAGAGGGAGAGCAGAGGGTTCTGACCCTGCACTCTGTCACCACGCACAGCCCGGTGGGCAGCCTTCCTAGCACCGGGTCCTCAGGCCGCACAGCTCGGAGCGGCAGGAGGCAGGAGCGGCCCTATTTCGCCCACAAGCCCTTTCCCCCCAAGCGCACAATGACAGGCAGAGCTTCGGCAGAAACTGGTTAGGACATGGATGCTTAGAAGACGGAACGTGCAGTCTCTCCTGAATTGCAGGGGTAATTAAGGCTACAGATTGGATTTCTTCAGATTTCAGCTTTGTCTCCTGTGCTTTTGTTAAAGCTTCGGTGATAAAGGTGTCGTGTGCCACCTGGGGGCACTAGTCAGGCCTCTCAGCCTGTGTGTGGGATCCCAGCACTGCCGTCCCGGTGCCTGCAGCGAGCACCCCCTTACCTGAGCTCCCGCCTCCTGTGGGCAGAGCTGCCCATCAGACGACAGCCCCCCAAATCCCTGAGCCCCCATGACGCTGAGGTAGACCTGGCCCCCAAGTTCGCCCAGAGGGCATGGGCGCTCATCCACAAAACTCCATGCTTGCACAAACACATCACAGCAAAGCTTGGGTCTCCCTCGCTGTCATAGGGTCAGAACCGTAATCCCACCACAGCAGTCCCCCCGAACGGCCGAGCAGCACCGGGAAGGAGGTGCTGTTCTAAGACACCCCCCCCCACATACCAGGGGCCACCTGCCCCAGGCAGCTTCTCGGCGTCCCAGCACAGGTGCCCCGAGGTGGGCGGCAGAGTCCCTCTCTGTGGGTCGCTCCAAAGAGCAGGGCCCCCTCAGGACTCCACCCCCGAGCGCAGGGGGCCCCGCAGGTGTGCTCAGGGTGGCGTGGCCAAAGCGCTGTCACCACGCTCCGTCTTCGCTGGGGAGCCCCGAGGGCGGGTTCTGTCCCCAGGACGCCAGGGGTCAGGGTTCCCACTGTCCCCCACGCTAAGGGAGCCCCTCAGGGCACTGAGCTGAGGGCCCTGCCCCTCCCCACGCCGTGTGAGCAGGCGGGAGAAGAGGCCGGTGTGCCCGGCTGCACCTGGGTCTGTGCAAGGGGCACGGAGGTCTCCGGGCTTCCCTGCCTGTGCCCAGGCCTCCCACGGGCTCCCGCCAGCAGTGCCTCCTCCTGCCAGCAGGTGGCAGCGCTCGGGCCGCCTGTGACTCTCTCCGAAACCGGGAGATTGCTCCATTACGTTAAACACCGTTAATGGGCGCCCTCGCCGCGTCCCTTCAATCACACAAAGGTCAGCTGTCACCGCACAAATGTGAGACCTAATTTGTTTTCCTGATGCACTTCGGATCGGTGATAATCCCGCCCGTTTCTAGTCATTTTCCCGCGCGTGCCGGCCGCCCGGGGCAGGGTCACGCGCACAGGTGGGCTCAGAGCCTGGGGGGTGGGGAGGAGAGGGGGACTGGGAGGGGCCTGATGCCGGGAAGGGCGCGAGGACAGCAGCCCCTGGAACCCGAGCCTTCTGGTCCCCAACGGCAGGCTGCAGGCAGCAGTGGGGGCGGGGCGGGGCGGGGGAGGGAGGTCGGAGCCT
Source organism: Pipistrellus kuhlii (assembly GCF_014108245.1). Classification (NCBI taxonomy): domain Eukaryota; kingdom Metazoa; phylum Chordata; class Mammalia; order Chiroptera; family Vespertilionidae; genus Pipistrellus; species Pipistrellus kuhlii. The sequence goes on along the minus strand of NW_023425534.1, from coordinate 1,634,966 downwards.
CCGGGACCCCCCACTCCTTCGGAGCTGGACTGGCTTCTGGGAGCTCTTCCTCCCTCTTCAGCTTCCTGACCCTTCCCCTGGCCCCTGCCCCTCCCGGTCCCCCCCCTCACCTGCCGGAAGTTTCCAAGCTGAAGAGGGTCGGTCCTGGGGGCTCCAGGCCCGCAGCGAGCCGGTCCTGGGGCACAGGTCTCGCCGAGCTGGCGGGAGGCCCAGTAATGACCTCGGACACCAGCCAGAGCCGCCTGGGACATGGTGCTCACTCTGCATGGGCACAGCCTCGCTCGCTCACTCTCGGCCCCTTGAGCCGCGAACACCCCCCCCTCCACCGCCAGCAAGCCAGCACCTGGGAGCGCCCTGTGTGCAGCGTCACGCCCACCCACTCTCACGCCGCCCGTGGGGGTTCCCAGGTGGACGGGTGGGGAGGGTTCCTCTTTATCAGACGCCAGGGTGCCTGTGGGTATGTCAGGCACCACACATCATCTTTTCGTTTTTGTTTTTAATGTGCTGCGCTTACTGATGTCAGAGAGGAAGGGAGAGGGAGAGAGAGAAGCATCAGTGATGAGAGAGAGTCATGGATCGGCTGCCTCCTGCACGCTCCCCTGGGGATCAAGCCACATCCTCCTGACCGGGAATCGAACCAGGGACCTCCCTGTTCATAGGTCAACACTCAACCCCTGAGCCCTGCTGGCTCGGCCTGCACCATCGTTTTAAATGCCAACCCGGCTCCAGGCGGTGGGCGTGGCGCCCTCTCACAGGGGCACAGCCAGATCTCCCCTCCCTCCGCGCCGGACCCGCGGCTCCTTCACCGGGGCCCCGGGCCGCTCAGCAGCTCAGCCAGCTCAGATCTGCTTCTGGATCGCACCCCTTCGCTCCCTGAGAGGCTGACCCGCTGGGGGGGCGGGCAGGAGGGGGCTCTGTTCTCCCCGGCGCAGAGGAACGAGCCCAGGGGATCTGATTGTGTCCCCGGGGCAGGACAGAACGCAATTACCAGCCGAGCCCTCACCTGCTTTCTGCCCGGATCTCCCTCCTCCGAGGGCCAAAGGTCTCCCACCTCCTCCTCCCCCCCTTCCTGCGGAGCCGAGCTGAGCCAGGGCTCCGTTCCCTCCGGGATGGTCTCTGCACTGGGACAAAGCGGTCCCACCCGGGGCACGGCCAGCATCAGAGACACTCAGACCCGCAGGCCCGGGGGTGACGGGGGTGACGTTGGGTCCCTCCAGAACCTCCCTTCCTGGGCACTGACGCAGATGAGAAGCCCTCACTGGGTCCCGTTTGGAGCTGAGTGGGTAGGACACGCCTCTGCGTGTGACAGCCCCTGTGTGGACCGCACACTCACAGCCACGGAGACCCCGCCCGCCGAGGGGACCACGGACGAGCTGCGCCTCAGTGTCAGCCGTCGGGGGCTCCAGGGTCCTCAGCGTCTGTAACAGACTCCCCTTCCTCCAGTGTGTCCCGGACCCCCTCTCCCCGCCTCAGGCTGTGCCCTGCACCACCACCCCCTGCCTCTGCCCTGCACCCCCACCCCCGGGCTGTGCCCTGCACCCCCAGCCTCTGCCCTGCACCCCCCACCCCCGGGCTGTGCCCTGCACCCCCCCTGGGCCCTGCACACCCCCCCCCAGCCTGTGCCCTGTACGCCTCCAGCCTGTGCCCTGCACCCCCCCCAGCCTCTGCCCTGCACCCCCACCCCCGGGCTGTGCCCTGCACCCCCCAGCCTCTGCCCTGCATCCCCACCCCCGGGCTGTGCCCTGTACCCCTCCAGCCTGTGCCCTGCACCCTCAAGCTGTGCCCTGCACCCCACCCCCGGGCTGTCCCCTGCACTCCCCCCAGCCTCTGCCCTGCACCCCCCGGGCTGTGCCCTGAAGTGCCAGCTGCCGTCCTCCTGCCTTTCCCGCTGGGAGAGTTTGTGTCTCATCAACAATCCGAGTGGACTCCGCTCACTGAGTGTCACCATCATCCGGCAGCCGGCCCCTGAGTTTCGTCTCAAGAGCTCGGAAAGTAGTAATCTTCTCCCGAGCAAGAGCCCACGCTGCTGCCACTGGAACTTCTCCAGAGAACGTGCCAATGCCACCGGCCGTAGGCCCCGCGCTGAGGCGGATGCTGGGCGCTGGCGCGCTGAGCGCAGACGGTGCTCCAGGGAGGACGGTGCTCCCTCCGGAGCTGGAGGCGGGGGCCGGGCGGACTGTGCTCTCCCCTGTCCCTGGAGCAGGGCTCTACCCGCCTCTGCTGTGCCTTTCCTCCAGCCTGGGCTCTGCGTCAGAGAAGTGGCGCGGAACACGCTAGGTCTGTGCGGGCTGGGAGGTCCCGAAGGGATCACAATCCGAGGGGCCGGGGTCCCCGGCAGACACACCCTCTCCGAGGGGGACATGCCCAGCTCGTGGGGGACACCCCCTCTCCGTGGGGGACAGGGCCCTGGAGAGGCCACGTGGGGCCTGGGGGACCGTCATGGTGCTTTTTTTAATATATTTTTATTGATTTCAGAGAGGAAGGGAGAGGGAGAGAAGCATCAATGACGAGAACGGGTGGGCGGCTGGGATGGCATGGGCTCCTCCGGGTCCACGTGTGGGTGCGGCGGGTGGTTCTTCAGGAGGACGGGGTCCGCCCTCCGGTGAGGAAAAGCCGGGTGCAGGGAGGCCGCTCCGCGAGCCGCCTGGCTGAGCCGGTTAGGGGCTCGGGCGCCCGGAGCCGAGCCGAGCGGAGAGGAGCTGGGGGGGGTGGGGGGATATCGCCCATTTGCATGTTTCCGGGGACGCGATAATGGGATTCGGGCGAGCGGCGGCGGTGAATGCCACTTAAAGTTCACGCCTGCTCCGTCCGTGTTCCTCAAATTGAACACGAAACTAGACGGGGGTGGGGGGCGGGGGAGCCAGGGCCGGAGACGCGCTCAGGCCCGGGATCACCTGGCGCGCGGGGCCCACAGGCCGAACGCACGGAACTGCCGCCGCCGCTGTTTTTCCGGGATCGCGGGGACCGGACGCCGGCTTCCTGGGGGAGCCCGGTTTCCTAAGCCCCCAGGCGGCTGGGACCGCGGAGCAGGCAGGGACCAGGGACTGAGCGCCCTTCCTGCCTCGTTCCCACGTGAAATGGTGAAGGGGTGGGGACAGGACGCTCAGTGCAAGGCTGCGCTGTCGATGCACAAATAACGAGGAAATTCCTGGCTGCCCCCCCCCCCCCCCCCCCCCGGGTTAGAATTAGAGTTAGGGTTAGGGTTAGGTTTAGGGATAGGGTCAGGGCAGGGTCAGGGTTAAGGATAGAGTTAGGGATAGGGATAGGGTTAGGGTTAGGGTTAGGGATGGGGTTAAGGTTAGGAATGGGGTTAGGGTTAGGATTTGGGTTAGGGATAGGGTTAGGGAGTTAGGGTTAGGGTTAGGGATAGGGTTAGGGATAGGGATAGGGTCAGGGCAGGGGCAGGGTTAAGGATAGAGTTAGGGATAGGGATAGGGTTAGGGTTAGGGTTAGGGATGGGGTTAAGGTTAGGAATGGGGTTAGGGTTAGGATTTGGGTTAGGGATAGGGTTAGGGAGTTAGGGTTAGGGTTAGGGATAGGGATAGGGATAGGTATAGGATTAGGGTTAGGGTTAGGGATGGGGTTAGGGATAGGGTTGGGGTTAGGGTTAGGATTTGGGTTAGGGATAGGGTTAGGGAGTTAGGGACAGGGTTAGGGTTAGGGTTAGGGATGGGGTTAGGGTTAAGAATGGGGTTAGGGATGGGGTTAGGGATAGGGTTGGGGTTAGGGTTAGGGTTAGGATTTGGGTTAGGGATAGGGTTAGGGAGTTAGGGACAGGGTTAGGGTTAGGGTTAGGGATGGGGTTAGGGTTAAGAATGGGGTTAGGGATGGGGTTAGGGATAGGGTTGGGGTTAGGGTTAGGGTTAGGATTTGGGTTAGGGATAGGGTTGGGGTTAGGGTTAGGGTTAGGGTTAGGGTTAGGGATAGGTATAGGATTAGGGTTAGGGTTAGGGAGCAGAGTGGATGAGTGGCCAGGAGATAGAGCTGGGGTCCGCCTCGGGTCATCTGGGCCAGCTCACCCTGTCTCTGGGCCTTGCTTCCTGGTCTGGGCGGAAGCAGGAGGCAGACCTGGTGAGGATTCTTGAGCCAGGAACCAGGTTCGATTCCTGGCTCTGCCTCTGAACCAGCCTGGCGTGGGGGGGAGATGGAGGGGAGCTGCTGTAACAAAGCCTTCACCCGCAGGCACTTACCCTCTCAGCCTGGAGGCCAGGGGTCAGGCCCGGTGTCTGAGGGGCTGGTCCCCTGAGAGCAGGAGGGGCCCTCTGTCCTCGCTGGCGGTTTGCCAGAAATTGGCTCCCTGGCTCTCAGATGCTCCTCCTCCTTCACGTGTGTCTCTGTCTTCACGTGGCCTTTGTATGAGGGTCAATCACATGGGATTAGGCCTCCTCGCCCCCCTCCCCACTCAGAGTTTAAATGGTGCAACAGGAGCTTTAACAGCAGCCTGGATGGCAGCTCGCAGCGCTGGCCCGGGCCTCTCCTGGGCACTAGCGGTTGGGGGACCTTGCATTGGGGGTGCCGGGGTCCACAGCAATGCTACACACCTGACATGTAACCACATGCATGATCCCGATCATTCCATGTAACTCCATGTAAAGGGCACTCTGAAATGGAACTGTCATCCCAGAAACAGACCAAGCCGCAGGCCCTCCTGAGCGTGCAGCGCGGGGCGGCCGGGGCCACGGCCTGGGCCGGATCCGAATGGAGATTTCAGCACGAACTGATCTGCGTCAGGAAGGGACGGGCAGGGCTGGAGGACACGGGGCCCCGCGCTCCGAGCAGACAGTAACAGCGGTGTACCCCGCAGCCATGCTGATCGGCAATAACCAGTTCAGTCACCGAGTCCACGAGGGGCTGGCGGAAGGCGGGCTGAGCGTGCTGGGCAACGGAGAGCACAGGGGCTGCTTTGCAGCAATCGTGGTAAAGTTGGGCCTGCGGAGACTGGTCCGTGGGTGCAAAGTCAGGGTGGCGGGTGGGGAAGATGAGGTGTTGAGTGGTGCCCCGTGGGCATTACTCTGAAAGGTGGCCCGAGTCGGCATCCCCAGGGCAGGGGGCACTGTGTCCTTCTGGCTGAAGCTGGGTGGGTCCAGCATCTCGGGGTGAGTCCTGGCCGGCACGCACCTCGGACGCCGAGCAGGAGGAAGCACCAACCGACCATCAGACCCTCCTGTGGTCTCCGCGGCCATCTTCTTCGGAAATGCTGGTGTCACGGCAAACAGGGCCAGACCGGGCCGCTGTCCAGGGACGGAGACTCGAGGGGTGTGTCCAACAGGGGCAGCATGTCCTGGGCCTGGCTCGTGGGCCTGGGAGATGGTCTAGCGACATCACGGGAACCCCCGGTGGGCCTGGGAGCTGTGGGTGAGGCGTGTACTGCACGTATTAAACTCGGACCCACCCGGACCAGGCCCTTTGCCGTGGGGAAGGCAGCTGGCTGTGGCCGGGCAGGCAGCGGGGGCAGGCAGTCCGCTCTCAGGGAGCCCAGAGGAGCCGCACAGAAGGGTGTGCATGGAGCAGGTTAACAGGCCGTGGGAAATGTGGAAAACTGGCAGAATTGGGGAAAAGGCATTGGGGAGTCATCCCGGCTGCTCTTGTAATTATTCTGTACATTTCCCGTGATTTCAAAATAAAATTTTTAGGAAACCACCATGTTCAGAAAAAAAAAAAAGTGATCAAAGCACAGACTAGGGGTCCCCTCACCTAAGATTCAAGACCCTGCGCAGCTCAGCCGCCTAGTGGGTAGGTATTAAGGTGAACAGACAGGAAAAAGGAGAGGCACAGAGCATCCAGGGGAGGAGGTGGGCTTGGGGAAGGCAGAGGTGGTGGGGCAGGGCCCAGCTTGTCTTGCTGAAGTTTCTGCAGTTGGGTGGTGGGTAGACTAAGTGCTTTCTTACCATTCTTTAAACTGTGTCAATATGTTTGGCACAGTCTTTGGAATGTAAGCACCTACACTAATAAAGGAGAAATATGCAAATCGACCATACCTCTGCGACACCCTCCAGCCAATCAGGAGTGAGTATGCAAATTAACCCACCAAAGATGGTGGGTTAATTTGCACATGCAGGTGTGGAAGGAAGAATGAAGGCTCTGGCCTGAGCAAAGACTGAAACGACTGAAGATTGAAGAGGCTTGGCTTCTCTGCTTCGGCCGGAGCGAAGGCCTGATTCCCGGGTGCCGAAGGAAAGCCAGTGCCTGCAGCCAGGGGAAGGAAGGCCTATTGCACGAAGCTTTATGCACCAGGCCTCTAGTCTCTACATATAAAAGCATAAGCAACCATTACAACTGAATGACTGGAAATGACCAGTTGCTATGACACCACTGACCACCAGGGGGCAGACACACAATGCAGGAGCTTCCCCCTTATGGTCAGTGCACTCCCACAGCCCTCTGCATTTCCTCCCCACCCCCAGCTGGCCAACCCCTTGCAACTCCTCCCGTCAGCTGGCCAGCCCCCTGCCACTCCTGGCCAAGGCACTGATTAGGGGACTGGTGGGCCAACCTCCCAAGGTCCCTTTCCCTGGCCAACTGGCCCCCCAATGGGCCCCAATCGCTGGCCAGGCGGAGGGACCCCCCCCATGTACGAATTTGTGCTCTGGGCCTCTAATATTTCCTAACAGAGGTTTAGAAGCCAAGAGTGAAGTGAAGGTACCCCCTTGTGCTCCCCATTTTATTTATTTTTTATTTTTTTAACAAATGAAGAACCGAAGTTCAGTGACTTGGATTCAGTTTGAACCTAAGTCTGTGGACCCCACAGCCCATGCCATCGCCTAAAGAAAGAGCCTGCTGGGCCTGCCGACCTGTGAACGAGGAGGTCACGGGTCAATTCCTGGTCAGAGCACAGGCCTGGGCTGTGGGCTCCATCCCTAGTGGGGAGCATGCAGGAGGCAGCTGATCCAAGATTCTCTCTTATCATGGATGTTACTATCTCTCCCTCTCCCTGCCTCTCTGACATCAGTAATATATATCTATATCTATATTTATATCTATATATCTATATTTATATCTATATTTATATCTATATTTATATCTCTATATCTATATATATCTATATCTATCTATCATCTATCTATCTATCTATCATCTATCTATCTATCTATCTATCTATCTATCTATATCTTTTAAAAGTAACACCTGTCCAGACCAGGTGACTCGGTTGGCTGTAGCATCATCCTTACACCAAAAGGTTTCAGGTTAGATTCTAGAACAGGGTGTGTACAGGAGGCAGCGGAGCGGATCCACGTCTCTCTCTCTCTCTCTCTCTCTCTCTCTCTCTCTCTCTCCCTCTCCCTCCCTCCCTCCCTCCTTCCCTTCCGGCCTCCCTCCCTCCCTCCTTCCTCTCTCTAATCAGAAGCATGCCCTTAGGCAAGGATTAAAGAGAAGGACATGGATGAGAAGGGTGAGAGCTGTGATCTGGCGGCACCGGTGGCCGAGCAGTCCGGGCCTGCGGGCGCTGCTCCTCCGTCCCCGGTGCTGGCCGAGCCCGGGGGCCAGGGCTCACCTGCACCGTGAGAGCGGCCGTGGCCGCCCTGCCGGGACCGCCGCAGGCCCGATGGCCACGCTGTCCTGTGTGCCCTTGGCCCACGTGGGTGCCGGAACCACGGCGACGGCCCGCCACCTCCCAGACCCGCGTGGAGTCCTTACCAGGGGCTCTGCAGCGCCCTCTGCTCGTGGTCGGGTTTGATCTGATGAGAAATTGGATTCTTGCCGGAAACAAATCCGTTTCACTAAAAGAGAGAAGTGGACAGGAAGCCAGGAAGGCTGGTCAACAACCTTAATTGCTCTGACCACTCACCCGTTAGCCCCCAGAGCCGGGGGCATGGTTACGGCCATCCCGTCAGGGGACACAGGCTGTCCCGGGCCCAGGGCTGGTCTGAGGCCCCCGCTAGGGCTGGTGAGCGGGCTCCAACCAGAGTGCCTGCAGCCCCCCGCAGCCCCCGCTCCCTGCTCCCCGCTGGGAGGACAATGCGGCGGAGAGCGCCGAAGGGAAGGTCGCGGCGGCCGTGGCGTGGAGCCTGGGCCATAAACCCGGCAGCTGAATCGCTCGCTGACATACGGGAGTGCCGATGGATGGCCGCTACCGCCGGTGACTGCCATGTTTTATTTATTTTCTAGCGGCAGCAGCGACGGTCCACAGTCCCTCCTGGGCCGGCAGGACCCAGGCCCGGGGGAGGATGTGTTGCCGGGGGCAGGCTCACGGGGCTGAGGGAGTGGGGCTCCCTCGGACCGCTCTCACTGTGGACCCCGATGAGCAGCGGCCTTTCCACCCGCTCCCGCCTCCCCGCTCTCCGCTGGGGTCACTGGTGCCCACGTTAACGAGGGGCCCCTGCAGGTGCGGCCGGAACCCGAGCCCAGCCTGGGCCACCGTGTGGGCTCTGAGCACATGACTGAGCCGGCGCTGCTGGACCAGGGAACGCGCCCCTCACGGCAGCACGGCTGTCCTTGCGGGACCACGCTGTTCTGTTCCGATGGCGCTCGGCCTGGCCCTGCTGGCTCACCAGCCACCGACACAGAATCCCGCTGGGGGAGCCCTTGTGTGGGCGGTGGGGCCTGAGCGTCACTGGGAAACCAGTTGTACCCCAGGCCACGCTGGACCCCAGGCTGTGCTGCACCCCAGACTGTGTTGTGCCCCAGGCCGTGCTGCACCCCAGGCCATGCTGTACCCCAGGCCACACTGTACCTCAGGCTGTGCTGCACCCCATACTGTGCTGTGCCCCAGGCCGTGCTGTACCCCATACTCTGCTGTGCCCCAGGCCGTGCTGTACCCCATACTCTGCTGTACCCCAGGCCGTGCTGCACCCCAGGCCAGGCTGCACCCACAGGTCCTGCGGTCCCCTCTTTGGCGCCGCTCCAGCTCCGGGATCACTCTGAGCAGAAGGCTGCACAGATGTTGCTGCTGATTTAAAACGAACTCCGATGAAACGGTGTCAGAGAAAGGAGCCCTGGCACACACGGGAGAGAGTGGTCTCACCTTGCCGCCAGCTGCCCAGGCCCCCGCGGGGGCCCCTGTCGCTCTCCTAGGACACGCCCACCCGTGCGCACAGCGGTGAGCGGGGGTCGGGGGAGCTGGCCGCCTCCCCTTCTCCGCCCACCCAGTGTCCGTTCCCCGCCCCCACTCCCCTCCCCCGCCATGTCCTCGGTCACAGACCAGGTTTGTCCGTGTGACCCTCTGCCAGTGGAACGGCGCCAGGCCACGCAGGCTAGCCGAGAAGAGCCAGTGCCAGCTGCTGGGCAGAGCGGCCCCTCCCAGACAGAAAGCACAGGCTCCTGGGAGAAGCTCTGTGCCCGGCCTTCAGCCGCCCCTGGTGCTCCTGCCGGAGGCTGGAGCGATGGCTGGAGGCCCTGCAGCCACGCTGAGCCAGGAGGCATCGCGATGGTGTGGAGCAGAGGAGGGTGAGCTCGGTCTCAGCTGCCGCCTTTGACCTTCCCACCAGCTCAGGGCCGCCCGCTCCCGGCCACCGCTGGGCAGGTTCCTGTCCCCGCAGCTCGGTCCCATCCCCAAGGCTGCGGGAGGCCCCTCTGTGCACCAGGACTGCTGTTTGCAAACCTCAGGGAGGTACGTGCCGTGCTTACGACCACAGAGCCAGGCGGGGTGAGCCTGGGCACGCGTCTCCTCCAAAGCCTCGTTTCCATGTCTCCCCGCGTGTGAGGACGGAGAGGGGGGTCTCCCCCAGGGCCCCCCCGGCCTGGAGAGTCGTCCCGTCATCGGGCCGTTCACCCACGGATGTCACTCCAGCGCCAGGCCCTTCTCAGAGTCAGGGGCCTCCGCACCCTGAGCTCTCCCCTCTTCGGGGATTCGGTCTCTTGCTTTTTATTAAGGAGGAGGCTCCCTGGCACCAATCTCTTCCCAGGATTCTAGCACTCTTTTTAAAAAAATATATTTTATTGATTTTTTACCGAGAGGAAGAGAGAGGGACAGAGAGTTAGAAACATCGATGAGAGAGAGTCATCGATCAGCTGCCTCTTGCACACCCCCTACTGGGGATATGCCTGCAACCAAGGTACATGCCCTTGACCGGAATCGAACCCGGGACCTTTCAGTCCGTAGGCCAAAGCTCTATCCACTGAGCCAAACCGGTTTCGGCTCTAGCACTCTTTTTAAAAAAATATTTTTATTAACTTCAGAGAGGAAGAGAGCGTTAGGAACATCCACGATGAGAATCACTGATCCGCTGCCTCCTGCACGCCTCCTACTGGGGATCGAGCCCGCAACCTGGGCCTGTGCCCTGACCCGGAATCGAACCGTGACCTCCTGGTTCCTGGTCAATGCTCCACCACTGAGCCACACCGGCCAGGCAGCGCCCAGCACTCTCCAAAGGAGCCATAGCGCCCCAGGGAAGTGAGCAGTCTTGGGAGGGTCATAGGGATCAGCCTGCGTTCTGTCCATGTCACAGACTGAGTTGTGGACAGCAGTGGCCTAGGAGGCGGGGAACTTGAGTTTTCAATGAGAAACACAAACACACACGGGGAATGCGCACCCACATGTGACGGTGTGGCCAGGAGGGAGGGAGGGAGGGGCCCCGTGTGCAGCCTCCGTCCCCACGTGCCTGTTTCCGTGGGGCTGGGGGGCTGTCCACAGGCGGGAGACAGGAGCCCCACACGTCAATGGGGTGGCCGCTGCCGAGTGAAGGGACTCCTCGTAACACGATAAAGCCCCCGTTCGGTAAGTGCGTTCTTCCTGTGCCGTCTCCCTCGGCAACCACGTGGGGTCCTGATGATCGCAAGCCTTGTTGTGGAGGCCAGGAGTAACCGGAGAGCCACGTGACAGATAAGGTCAAGGTCCCACTGAAACCGCGGGTCCCAAGTTCTGACCCAGACCCCCCTTCTTCGTCACCGGGCTGGGAGGAGGGTGGACACGCTGCAGAGAAGGTGACGTGACCAGCATCCCCGTCAGGGGCGCAGGGGGAACATCAGCAGGACCGTCCCGCCCCTGGGAGGCCCGGGGAGGGGGGCAGGGGACTCCCCGGGAGGCAGGGCAGCGATACAGAAGCGGCTCCCCAGCCTGGGCCACGGCCCATCAATCCCAGCAGCGCTTCAAGCAACCGTTTCCCACCGCGCAGAGCTGATGGCGCCCTGAGATCCGTGACACCAGCTGTGCCGGCGCTCCCTGGGCCAGAATCTACTCGGTTTACCGCATTCAATCCACACAGCGACCCGGGCGGATCTCCTAGCTCCGCTGGCCCCAGAGGCAGAGCCGAGACAGCGACTCGAGGGCAAGCTGGCTGTTGGTGAGGCTGAGGGGACGGCGGAGGAAAGGGGCCATCGCCCAAGACACCGCGTCAAGGCGGTCCTACTCCGCTGCCCGGAGATTCACCCACAGGGACCCTGGGAGAAGGTGCAGACTCAGACTTCTGGTTTTTATGTCGTTTACCAAGATAGTGGTGATGATGATGATGGTGGTGGCGATGATGGAGGCTGTGTGTGACCTGGTGTGGCCGGGGGGCTGTGTGAGGCTGGGGTGCTGTGTGTGGCCGGGGGCTGTGTGTGGCTGTGTGTGGCCGGGGGCTGTGTGTGGCTGTGTGTGGCTGGGGGGCTGTGTGTGGCCGGGGGCTGTGTGTGGCTGTGTGTGGCTGTGTGTGGCTGTGTGTGGCCGGGGGCTGTGTGTGGCTGTGTGTGGCTGTGTGTGGCTGGGGGGCTGTGTGTGGCTGTGTGTGGCCGGGGGGCTGTGTGTGGCTGTGTGTGGCCGGGGGCTGTGTGTGGCTGTGTGTGGCCGGGGGGCTGTGTGTGGCCGGGGGGCTGTGTGTGGCCGGGGGGCTGTGTGTGGCCGGGGGGCTGTGTGTGGCTGTGTGTGGCTGTGTGTGGCCGGGGGGCTGTGTGTGGCCGGGGGCTGTGTGTGGCTGTGTGTGGCTGTGTGTGGCCGGGGGGCTGTGTGTGGCCGGGGGGCTGTGTGTGGCCGGGGGGCTATGGCGTGGCGGGGGGCTGTGTGTGGCCTGGCATGGGCGGCTGCTTCCTTGCACACACCCTCTCCTCCCACCATCCGTTGCCTCCGGGTTTCCATTTAATCCCGGGCTGCAGCCTCAATTTGTTTTCCATGCACTCTGCTGGCCTCCTGTGTTCCATTAATTCCCTGACCTTTCTCTCTCCCACCCCCCCTTCCCTCTGCAAACTCGCTTAGCACTGCAATTCAGCCCCGTGCGCAGCTCCCGCCTCCTCCGGACGGAGCGATCGCACCCATTACCGGCTCAATGTCACCAGCCTCCGGTCACCGTCAGCACAGAGCCCGCGGGAGAGCCGCCCCTCCGCATCCGATGGCCTCGTCCCGGTGCATGGGGCCCGTGGCCATGTGGGCGTGTGGGCGTGTGGGTCCATGAACATGTGGGCGTGTGGGTCCATGGACGTGTGGGCGTGTGGATGTGTGGGTCCGTGGACGTGTGGGCGTGTGGACATGTGGGTCCGTGTGGACATGTGGCGTGTGGGCGTGTGGGCGTGTGGGTCTGTGGATGTGTGGGCGTGTGGACATGTGGGTCCGTGTGGACATGTGGCGTGTGGGCGTGTGGACGTGTGGGTCCATGGACGTGTGGGCGTGTGGACATGTGGGTCCGTGTGGACATGTGGCGTGTGGGCGTGTGGGCGTGTGGGTCCGTGGATGTGTGGGCGTGTGGACGTGTGGGTCCATGGACGTGTGGGCGTGTGGACATGTGGGTCCGTGTGGACATGTGGCGTGTGGGCGTGTGGGCCTACGGGAGGCTTTGCTTCTCTCTCTGGTCACCGGGCTGTGTGCTCCCGGACCCGCTGTCCCCGCACCACTCTCCCAGGCTGGGGAGACTGCGTGTCCAGCCGCACGCCTCCGCTTGGGGCCCGGCCGGGAGCTCCCGGCGGTGGGGCGGGCTGGTGCGAAGCTCAGGCTGTGCTCTGCAGGCCCCCGGCCCACCGGGCAGGCGGCTCTGGCACAGACCGGGCCGGAGCACGGGTGTGCTGGTGGGCGGGCCCGTGGCCGGCGGAGACAGAGGACCCAGGGACACGGCTGCCACACCATCTCCCTCCACGACTCTCGCGCCTGCTGGGGCGGAGGGTGGGTGCCAACCACTCCTGACCCCCGGACCCCGCTTCTCGCCTGGGCCGGCCCCCCGTGGCCCGTGGGAGAGACGGCGTGGACCGGCCGTTCGAACGGACGACCAGACATCGGAGCTCATGCATGGAGACGCCCACCTCCGGCCGCCCCCACGGGCCCCAGCGGGGGCTCCGAGAGGGAGGAGGACGGACAGAAGGTCCGGCGGCCGCTCTGCATTCGCACCACGAGAGCCTTGCTTATCTGAGACAGGAAAACGAGTTTCGGAGCCTCTTTATTCCCCCCCTCCCCCCGTTTTCCGCGAGGTGCATTGTCATGGATGTAAAGCCCCCCTCCCCGCCGAGGACCAGCTTTTGTGCATCATTTTTCGAGCGAAGGGGAAAGGCGGGGCGTGTGAAATAGTCCCATCCCATCGGGCGGAATCCAGAGGGGGCCGAGCGCCCGGGGTGTGAGAGCGTCTGCCCGGCTCCCGGGAGCCGGTGGGAATGCACAGAGGAGGGGGGGGTGCACAGGGCAGGGACGCAGGAGGGAGGACCCACGGGACTGAGTTTGAATCCTTGGGACCCGCCCAGAAGGCGCAGGGGGACCCGGGCGGGGTGAGCAGGCTGTCAGTGGGAAGGGCTGCCATGGTGTTCCTGTCTCAGTGATGACCAGCACTCACAGCTCCAGCGCTTTCTGGGACCCTGACTGCACCCCCCCCCCTTCCTGCCGTGTGCAGGCTGCTCCCGGGAGACTTCCCACGAGGCCTGCTATGGCCCAGGAACACGGCGCGGCCGGCGGGGGCTCCGGACCCCCAGGGCACCCCTGCCCTCCTGGGTTCGAGGGAAAAGCTGTAGGAAAGGATCCCGGACGAGGTTCTTTTTAGGCAGAAATAGATGCTCCCGCTTTTCTGAAGTGGAAACACACAGCAAAGAAGGGCTCGGAGCGTCGCTCCAGGAGGAGAGAATTAAAGCTCATTAATGTTCTCCGTGGTGCAGGGCGGCGCCCCACGCCCTCCCGTCCCGCCCGGGCCCGGCGATTCGGTAAATGGGACCAGACGCAGAGGTCTCTCCTCACAGTCCGTTAATGTTTCATTTCTGTTTTCCCTCCAGTTTACATTTACAACGAGATGGGAACTGGGCGCCACGCGTTGTTCTCGATTAAGAGGGAAATAGAAGTGCCTGGGGTGGGCGGTAGGGACCCTTCGGCGGTCCACCCCCCACTGGGACCGCCCCGCACCCTGTGCCCTCACCCCCCGCACCCTGTGCCCTCACCCCCCACACCCTGTGCCCTCACCCCCCACACCCTGTGCCCTCACCCCCCACACCCCTGTGTCCTCACCCCCCACACCCTGTGCCCTCACCCCCCACACCCTGTGCCCTCACCCCCCACACCCTGTGTCCTCACCACCCACACCCTGTGCCCTCACCCCCCACACCCCTGTGTCCTTACCCCCCGCACCCCTGTGCCCTCACCCCCCACACCCTGTGTCCTCACCCCCCACACCCTGTGTCCTCACCCCCCACACCCCTGTGTCCTTACCCCCCACACCCCTGTGCCCTCACCCCCCACACCCCTGTGCCCTCACCCCCCACACCCCTGTGCCCTCACCCCCACACCCCTGTGTCCTCACCCCCCCCACCCCCGTGTCCTCACCCCCCCCACCCCCGTGCCCTCACCCCCCACACCCCTGTGTCCTCACCCCCCACACCCCTGTGCCCTCACCCCCCACACCCCTGTGTCCTCACCCCCCGCACCCCCGTGTCCTCACCCCCACACCCCTGTGCCCTCACCCCCCGCACCCCTGTGTCCTCACCCCCCGCACCCCTGTGCCCTCACCACCCCCACACCCCTGTGTCCTCACCCCCCCGCACCCCTGTGCCCTCACCCCCCACACCCCTGTGTCCTTACCCCCCGCACCCCTGTGTCCTCACCCCCCACACCCTGTGTCCTCACCCCCCACACCCTGTGTCCTCACCCCCCACACCCCTGTGTCCTCACCCCCCACCCCCCTGTGCCCTCACCCCCCACACCCCTGTGCCCTCACCCCCCACACCCCTGTGCCCTCACCCCCCACACCCCTGTGTCCTCACCCCCCGCACCCCCGTGTCCTCACCCCCCACACCCCCGTGCCCTCACCCCCCGCACCCCTGTGTCCTCACCCCCCACACCCCTGTGCCCTCACCCCCCACACCCCTGTGTCCTCACCCCCGCACCCCCGTGTCCTCACCCCCCACACCCCTGTGCCCTCACCCCCCGCACCCCTGTGTCCTCACCCCCCGCACCCCTGTGCCCTCACCACCCCCACACCCCTGTGTCCTCACCCCCCGCACCCCTGTGCCCTCACCCCCCCCACCCTGTGCCCTCACCCCCCACACCCCTGTGTCCTCACCCCCCGCACCCCTGTGCCCTCACCACCCCCACACCCCTGTGTCCTCACCCCCCGCACCCCTGTGCCCGGGGACCACCCCCCACCCCCCTGTGCCCGCACCCCCCACACCCCTGTGTCCTCACCCCCCGCACCCCTGTGCCCTCACCACCCCCACACCCCTGTGTCCTCACCCCCCGCACCCTGTGCCCTCAACCCCCACACCCCTGTGTCCTTACCCCCCCCCACACACCCCTGTGCCCTCACCCCCCACACCCCTGTGCCCTCTCCCCCCACACCCCTGTGCCCTCACCCCCCACACCCCTGTGCCCTCACCCCCCACACCCCTGTGCCCTCACCCCCCACACCCCTGTGCCCTCACCCCCACACCCTGTGTCCTCACCCCTCACACCCCTGTGTCCTCACCCCCCGCACCCCTGTGCCCTCACCCCCCCCCCCCCTGTGCCCTCACCCCCCACACCCTGTGCCCTCACCCCCCGCACCCTGTGCCCGGGGACCACCCCCCACCCTCCCTCTCCTGGGGATGGAGCTCACAGCCCGGGCGTGTGCCCTGGCCGGGAGTGGGACCGTGACCTCCCACGTTGTCACTGGGGGTCAGTGTCCCTCCAAAGAGCCCTCTGTCCGTGGGCTCACATGAGGAAGGGCTGCGTGAGGACATGGCGAGGGGGTGGACAGATGTCAGCAAACCAGCAGTGTCCTCACCAGGGACCGGACCGGCCAGCTCCTTGCTCCGGGCCTCCCGGGCGCAGGGCTGGGAGAAAGCAGTGTCTGTGGCTAAGCCGCCTGCTGTGGGATTTGGTTACGGCAGCCCACACGGCTGACACGGGGGCTGAGGGGCACTGTGAGCGGCAGCCTCAGGACCAGGGCCCGGGGTGAGAGGCAGGAGGAGAAGGGGGTCCTGGGGGCCCGGAGCACCGGGGGCTTCCGGGAAGCGGAGACGGGAGTGTGTGAAGGTGCCAGGGGTTGGCAGGGTAGGGTGGAAAGGGCCATTGGAGGTAGTGCCAGCCCCCGTGGCCGGGCATGCTCAGAGTCAGCAGGAGGGTGGGGATGGGACCCGGGCCACAGTGTGCTGGCGTGGGGGTGGCAGCCCCCTCAGAAATGCCTCGTTACCCCCTCGCACCTCAGAAAACCAGGCCTTCACTCGGCGAAGCAAGTCTCATGGAGCCACAGCAGGAAAGCAGCAGCATGGCGGTCGAACCGGCCTTGCCTGCTGCCCGCATGCACGCAGGCTCCAGTTACAGCCCCAGAGGGCGCCGTCACCGAGGCTGCGGACCACGGAGCTGGAGGCTCTGCTCTCAGGAGCTCATTCACCCCATGTCCCAGGGCCTGAGCTGGACCTGCAGGCGTGGTGTGGCTCAGACACCTCAGGGCCACACCAGGGGCCCAAGGCAGACGGAAGCTGGGAGGCCAGTCAGGCAGGGGCCCTCTTAGATGGGGGTGGGGCCCAGTAGAAAGTGTCATGTGGGTGGGCGGAGGGGAAGGAGACGCAGAGATGACATCCTCCGTGGCCGGCCAGCCCAATGGGACGGCTGTGACTTCCCCTTCCTGTGGCCCTCGATGACCCGGGTCTGAGGGCGGACTCCTGGCCGACACAGGGCTGACCACTGGGAAGTGGGGACTCATTTGCCAGCTCAGCTGGGTCTGGCCCAAGGCACCGGCCTGTTCCAGCCACTGGACACAAGTCAATTCGGGTCTGATTAACGATGTGCAATCGGCTTCCTGTCACATGCTCTGAGCCGGGGACGATGCCATTTCTCCACGAGGTTCGTAAGTCACTGGAAGCGACTTCCTGTCTCCCGGAGCCCCGCCCTCCTGGCCTGTGGCCCGCCTTCCAGCAAACACCGGGCGTCCTCAGCGTCCCTCCTCGTTGCTCGGCGCCTGTCCCGGAGAGGGCGCGGGAGGCGGCTTCTCCGTGGCCGCCTTCCTTCTTGCTGGAAGCCTAGATCGTAACAGCAGCCCAGGCGCATCCACACACTCTCTAACCCAGCGTTTTTCAACCGCTGTTCCGCGGCACACTAGTGTGCCGCGAGGTGTTGCCTGGTGTGCCGCAGGTGCAGACAAGACAAGAATTTTATAATTTTTCACTATTTTGTTTACTTAATATTTCATAATAAAGTAATTATAAAATACTTTCTTTGTGTTTATTTGATCCCTATTCAAGAGAATTACTTTATATATAGTCAATATAGGCACAGAGTTAAATTTTTTAACATTTTCTAATGGTGGTGTGCCTCGTGATTTTTTTCATGAAACAAGTGTGCCTTTGCCCAAAAAAGGTTGAAAAATACTGCTCTAACCACAGGGCTGCCTGGCTCCTCCCACGTCACAGGTTTGGGGACGGAGCCCTGGGATTTGGGCTGTGGTTTCTCAGGGAGCGGGCCCCTCTGTCCACAGGGGAACGAAGGGGGGGTCACCCCTGCAACAGAAGGCAGCGCACGGGCTGGGTCTGATCACAGGGGCTCGTCGTTGGCCATGCTGGGCTCCTGGTCTCCTGCGGGGGAAGGAGAGGACATGGAGGGGGAGGAGAGGACATGGAGGGGAGGAGAGGACATGGAGGGGAGGAGAGGACATGGAGGGGAGGAGAGGACGGGGAGGGGGAGGAGAGGACATGGAGGGGGGAGGAGAGGACATGGAGGGGGGGAGAGGACATGGAGGGGGGAGGAGAGGACATGGAGGGGGAGGAGAGGACATGGAGGGGGGGAGAGGACGGGGAGGGGGGGAGAGGA
Organism: Pipistrellus kuhlii; assembly: GCF_014108245.1. Lineage (NCBI taxonomy): Eukaryota > Metazoa > Chordata > Mammalia > Chiroptera > Vespertilionidae > Pipistrellus > Pipistrellus kuhlii. The sequence continues at coordinate 1,616,872 of NW_023425534.1, read as the reverse complement.
CATGGAGGGGGAGGAGAGGACATGGAGGGGGAGGAGAGGACATGGAGGGGGAGGAGAGGACATGGAGGGGGGGAGAGGACATGGAGGGGGGAGGAGAGGACATGGAGGGGGAGGAGAGGACATGGAGGGGGAGGAGAGGACATGGAGGGGAGGAGAGGACATGGAGCGGGGAGGAGAGGACGGGGAGGGGGGGAGAGGACATGGAGGGGGGGAGAGGACATGGAGCGGGGAGGAGAGGACGGGGAGGGGGGGGGAGAGGACATGGAGGGGGGAGGAGAGGACATGGAGGGGGGAGGAGGCGGACGGCGGAGGGGGGAGAGAGGACATGGAGGGGGGAGGAGAGGACATGGCGGGGGGAGGGGAGGAGGAGGATGACATGGAGGGGGGGAGGAGCGGACATGGCGGGGGGGAGAGGACATGGGATGGGGGGAGGATTGATGGACATGGAGGGGGGAGGAGAGGACGGGGAGGGGGGGGAGAGGACTGGGAGGGGGAGGAGAGGACGGGGAGGGGGGAGTAGAGGACGGGGAGGGGGAGGAGAGGACGGGGAGGGGGAGGAGAGGACGGGGAGGGGGAGGAGAGGACAGGGAAGGGCTGCAAGCTGGGCTGGCCGGGGAGGTGTTGCCACCTTGGTTGAGTGGAGGATCTCGGAAGCTTGTCCTTGTCTGCACAGGAGGCTGCCACGCGGCCTCCGAGCATCTCGGTGGCGGAAAGATGGAATGAAGACCCAGGAGGAAGCATCTGAAGCAGCATGATGGGCCCAGGTCCTCTGGCTGCCCCATGAAGGTCAGAGGCCCCTGCCTGCCTCAGGACAGAGCTCACTCTGGTTGTGGGTGCGAGACTCCAGGGCCCAGGGCGAGTCTCCCCCCCCCCCCCCCCCCCCCCCCCCGCCGGGACCTGGGGGCTGCCCTCGCGGCCTCTCGGGATGGACTGCGGGTCCGGGCTGAGTGTGCGAGCCACACAGTCCGCCGGAGTCCCCTCCTTCCGGCCGCGTCAGCACGGAGCGCGCGGCCTGCCGGGGAGCCCGGTGCTTGGACAGGCATCTGTTTCCTGGGAGGAAAAATCATTTAACAGCTCTAATCTCCGGTCCGCTGGCTTCATTATTTAAACCAAAATGAAATGTGACCCGGAGTGAGGAGAAGAGCGAGTGCGCAGCTGAGAGCAGTAATGAGGCATTTGCAGCCGCGCCAGGGGGGGCCGTGTCCCTGCCCGGGAAGGATCAGGAGTCCCCCCAGGTGGGAAGCAGGCATAATTGAGTATTGCCAAAGCCAGCTAGTGGGAAATCTAACATAATGGTACATTCTGGACAGAACAAATCAGCTCCCACATTATCCCGATTACAGCGGGCCGTGCTGGAGGCCTGGCGCTGCGGCCTGCCAGCCGGTTTGGGCCACTCTCCCGCCCGCCCAGGAGGACGTGCCAATCAGCCTCTTAGGAGACACCAGGACGCCTCCCCATAGGCCGAGGGCAAGGTGCTGGGAGGAAGCCAGGCTCCTGGAAAGAGGGCTCTGTGGGTGGCCTTAGGGGACCGACCCCGGACGCACGCTCGGGCCGCTGTGGCTGTGTTCACACACCTGCTAGGAGGGGTGTGGGTCCTCAGAAATGGAGTAGGGGCTACCCCCTGAGCATGGCTGGGGCGTTTGGGTCCGAGGCGAGGAAGGACAAAGCCAGGAGTCTTGAGGGGGAGGGCGGGACAGGAGACTCTGGGGTCCTACAGAGCTGCTACCAGTTGACCCCAGCCTACCCAGCCACCAGCTTCTGCTTATGGCCCTGCAACAACACCGGCCTCTGGAACCCGCCATCTTCCCAGCCTCCATTCCTTGCTTCTCTCACCTCACCTGCCTGGCTGCTTCCCTCTGCCTCTCTCCTGTCCCGGGATAATGCTGCTGATAATTGCCTGCGGTGATGGATGATGGTATCATGATGGCTGATGGTGATGGTGATGATGAAATGTTGATGGTGATGGTGATGATGATAGGGTGGTAGTGCTGATGGTGCTGTGGTGGTGATGATAATTGGTTGGGATGGTGATTATGGTTATGGTAATGATGATGCTGGTGATGATAAATGGTTGATGATGATGAGGGTGGATAATGATATGCTGGTTGTGATGTGAAGATGGGGTGAGGATGATGGGACAGTGATGATGATTAATGGTGGTGATGATGGTGGTGGTGATTGATGATGTAATGATTGTGATGATGTTTGTGATGGTGAAGATGGTGGTGAGGATGATGGTAATGATAGTGGTGATGGTGGTGATGGTAATGATGATGATGATGATAATGATGGTGGTATGGTGATGGTGATGATGATGGTGACAGTGATGACGGTGGTGATGGTGATGATGATGGTTGTGATAGTGAAGATGGTGGTGAGGATGATGGTAATGATAGTGGTGATGGTGATGATGGTGATGGTGGTGGTGGTGGTGGTGGTGATGGTGATGATGATGGTGATGGTGATAATGGTGATGGTGATGGTGATGATGATAGGGGTGGTAGTGCTGATGGTGATGGTGGTGGTGATGATAATGGTGGTGATGATGGTGATGGTAATGATGATGATGGTGATGATAATGGTGATGATGATGATGGTGATAATGATAATGATGGTTGTGATGGTGAAGATGGGGTGAGGATGATGGTGACAGTGATGATGATAATGGTGGTGATGATGGTGGTGATGGTAATGATGATGATGGTTGTGATGGTGAAGATGGGGTGAGGATGATGGTAAAGATAGTGGTGATGGTGGTGATGGTAATGATGATGATGATGTGATAATGATGATGGTATGGTGATGATGATGATGGTGACAGTGATGACGGTGGTGATGGTGATGATGATGGTTGTGATAGTGAAGATGGTGGTGAGGATGATGGTAATGATAGTGGTGATGGTGATGATGGTGATGGTGGTGGTGGTGGTGGTGGTGATGATGATGATGGTGGTGGTGGTGGTGGTGATGATGATGGTGATGTGGTGGTGGTGATGATGATGATGATGGTGGTGGTGGTGAAAATGGTGGTGAGGATGATGGTAATGATAGTGGTGATGGTGATGATGGTGATGATGAAAACAGTAACGATGGCATCTACTGACTGTCTCACTCTGTTCTTTCCAGGCCGTAAGTTATTGACCCATTCAATCCTCCTAGCAGTCCTGCCATCAGGGTTTACTTTTAGGAGAGAAAATCGAGGTTAGTGTCCATGGAGGCTAGTGGCCATGCTCCCCTGGCTTCCTGCTCGGTGACCTGTCCAGCCCAGCCTACGGCTCAACAACCTCAGACGCCGGGCACTTTCCCAGGAGTGGTCCCTATGCGCTTAGAATGGTCACTCCATCTCTGAGACCCTAACTTCCCACACAGCCCTCCTGCCCCACCGGGCTCTGGGTGTCCCGTGGCTCCTGCCCCACCTCCGTGCTGCGGGTGCTGCTGCCCAAAGTGCTCCCCGGAGCCAGGGGCGGAGCCAGGCTCTGGGGGCAGAAGTTGACCGTGGCTTGGACGGGCAGCTCCGGCAAGCCTGCCAGGACCAGGCGGTGCGGGTTGGGGTGGAGCGGGGAGGGCTGGTTCCGCAGGGGCTGCCCGGTGCTGGGCCAGCCCCTCCCCGCTGTCCCGGGCCGCCGTCCCCGGGGGAAGGTCTCCTCTGCGCCTTCGCTGCCTGCCGGCCGCGACCCCCCGGCGCCTCCGACGGGAGCCGTGTTTGCGTTTATCCCTGAGAGCCATCGTGAGCCACTTCAGTGCTGATCCCCGGGGACTTCAGAGGGAGCCGGGAGAATCATTTGTTTTCCCTCCTAAATGCCACTCGCAGCTTTTTATGCCCGAGCTGACAGACTGTGTCTGCTTAGGTGTCTGAGGGAGGCAGAGCGCCGAGCGGGGGGAGGAGGGGGGCAGGGGAGGGGTGTGTGTGGGGGGAGCGGTGCTCTCCAGGGATGCTGGCTGCGGCTTCCCCGTGATGGCAGGCAGAAATCACTCGCAGCCAGCAGACAGACAAAACACTCGTTTTTATTTATTCACACACATCAGCGGCGCGGGTCCTCGGCACTCGCCGTTACCAGCTTTATCGCATTATTTCTCGGATCCTCCGGCTGCCGGTGAGGAAGTCGCTGGTGCACCTCCATCTTGCAGAACAGAAACCAGCCCAGGCGGGCAGGGCGCTCCAGGTGCACAGCTCCCCGGCCAGATGGGCCGGCTCTGAGCAGGCTCCAGGATCGGTGCCGGTCCGCAGCTTGGGGGCCCAGCCCATGGCTCAGTGACCGCAGACACACCGGAAGCTTCATCCTGTATGTCCAGGCAGTGAGAAGCCCAGGGAACTTTATGTTTAGAGGAGGGTCAATGTCAGGGACACCCACCCGCCTGGGCCCTTCCCCCCCAAAGATGGCGGGGCCACTGGCCGGTTGTGCAAGGGGCAGGAAGGGGGCAGGGCCTGCGGTCTCCTCTGGGGAGTCGGCTCAGGTGGTACTGGTGGGGAGGGTGGGGACGGTGGGGAGGGTGGGTGGGGTCCGCTGTGACCAGTCTCGGGAGACCTGCTCTTCCCCACACGTCCCCCACACCGGGCCCTCCTGGGCAGCCCGATGAGACCTCGGGAGTCCAGGGTGGGGCTCCCTGCAGCTGTCCAGTCGATGAGCCTGAGCCCCTTGGTGGGTCTGTGCAGAGGAGCTGACGGTCACTTGGACCCGCCCCTTTGGGTGGGACAGCGAAGGGGACCTCGCCAGGTCTCAGGGGCCGGAGGGAGCAGACGCTCTCTGTGGGGGACTGTGCCTCTCCCTCTCCCTCCCCTTCCCCGTCTCTGGTTAAACACGGGGGAGGGGGGACGACTGGCTCCCAGGGCGCTGGCCCTGCTGTCTGGTCTCCAAGGTCCATTCCTTCATTTTTTAAATTTATATTTTTATTGCTTTTTTTTTTTAGAGAGAGCAGAAGGAAGAGGGAGAGAGAGGTAGAAACATCCATGATGAGAAAGAATCATGAACTGGCTGCCTCCTGCACGCCTCACACTGGGGATGGAGCCCGCAGCCCAGGCCTGTGCCCTGACCGGGAGCCAACCGTGACCTCCCGGTGCCTGGGTCAACGGTCAGCCGCTGAGCGCCGGCCGGGCCGCCCTTCACTGTGACCGGCGGCTTCCCCTCCCCGCAGAACCTGCCCGTCGGCACCCGTGGACCTGGCCCAGTGTTGGGGGGGGGTTTGGGAGGGTCTCAGCCCATTGCCCAACTCCATCATTGAGCCCCCACCCCCACTCCCGCCCGCGTGCTTTCTCCTTTCCAGAAACTTCTCCCTGAGCCGGCCCAGCCCGGCCGACGGGGGACAGTTCCCTGGGTTTCACACCATCATTTCCTGCGGACGGACCGGATGCGCCATAAATGTTAACGATGACAAATCACCGGCGCCCGCGACACCAGCCACATAATGACAGTCATTACCCGCGGCCTGCGGCTGAGCGGCAGGTTCCGGAGACAGCGCCGAGCCGCAGCCCGAGACCGGGAGGCCGGGCCCGCCAAGGGCAGCCGCACGGGTGGGGCCGGAGCCGGGCGCAGGGCTGGGTGGCACCCTCTGTCACTGTGGTATCAGGGAGGTGGCAGCGGAGTGGCCTCGAGGGCTGGGCAGGGGCACAGGTGGAGCCACCTTAGGTGGCCTGAAATGCCTGGCAGGTGGGACCTACGTGGGGGAAGGCCAGGGAGGGGGCGCCTGTGTCCCCGAGTCAGAGCGCTTCCCAGGGGGCAGGAGGCCCCACGGGGGCGGCAGCCACGGCCACGGCCCCACGTCTCCCTCGGGTCCCATTTGTCCTCGCAGCCAACAGAGCGTCCTTGTGGGGGGACTCGTTCCAGGCTCAGGAGGAAGCGGGGAGACCGGTGACCACCCACTCGCTCAGTGGGGTGTCGGGGAGCACCCCGAGCTGGGAGGAAGGCCCTCCCTGGGCATCTCCATCGGGAGCACACTCAGTGGGCACCCGATGCCCACCCAGTGGGAGGTGCTGAGAGGCCCGTCCTGCCCTCAGACGGGTGGGTGCTGTGACACGGTGTGAGAGGCAGCGGCGGCCGGGCTGAGGGCCGGCTCGGGGCCAGGCCGGGAGCAGCATGCGGGCGGCGGTGGGCTTGGTTCCGGCCTGGCCGCGGGGACGCCGCCTGCTAGGGGCACGGAGTCCTGCGGGTTAACGGCAGAGGCGCTGGGAGCGGGCAGTGCACAAAGCCCTGGGTAAATGTTGCCATTATTCCTGGGGCTGATATTTATCCAGCCTCCGGGCACGCTGGGCCGGGAGCGGCACTTTACCCGCCTTTAATCTTCAGAGCAAACCTCCGGGGCCCGCTCCGAGTTCCCACAGCGACGCAGGCCATGCAGGGAGCCTCCCTCCCTCCCGCTGGGAGCCACAGGCCCAGGGCTGAACGCGCAGCCCCCGCCCTACAGTTTGATAAGAACATCAAGGACACTCCATGATCATCCTTGATTGGGCACCTGTGGTGGCCCACAGGTGGGAGGGGCCAGGCGTGTCCCGTCACCCTCCTTCCCCCGTGGTCCCATGTGACACTCTCAGCTGCCCACACCTTCCGGGAGTCCCCTGTCCTCGCCCCCAAAGTCAGGAGGCGGCAGAGCTGGGAGCGGGACGTCCTGGGCCTTGACCACGGGTTGCTCCTCTGCCCGCACCATGTCCAAGGACCTTGCCTGGTGTGCTGGGGTGTGGACATGAGCCAGGTGTCTGGCCAGGGGGAGAGGAGGTGGCGGGACACCCCGAGACGCTGAGTCTGACTCGGAGGCTGTGTGCGGCCCACGATCAGGCAGTGAAGGAGCGCTCGGGTCCTCAGACACACGCTGTTCCGGGATGAGATCAGAAGGGGTGGAACCCTTCACACGTGATCTGTGAGGCAGCTGCTGCGTGGGGAGCTGTTTCCGGAACTTCACAAGGACGAGACTACACTCACAGGCGGTGCACAGGGCGAGGGCACCTGGCCCTGTGGGCACCCCCTCGCCCCAGGCCAGGAAGAGACCAGGGTGCCAGGTGGACTTTGGGGAGCTGACAGAGGAAACAGAGGGCAGGAGCTGATCTGAGAGGAGGGGAGCCCCCATGGGTCAGCTCAACTGGTGGGAGCCAGAAGCCTGGTGTGAACAGGTGCTCCAGGTGTGAGCGAGGAGCCTGGTGTGAACAGGTGCTCCAGGTGTGAATGAGCAGCCTGGTGTGAACAGGTGCTCCAGGTGTGAGCGAGGAGCCTGGTGTGAACAGGTGCTTCAAGTGTGAGTGAGGAGCCTGGGTTGGCAGGTGCTCCCTTCCTCCCCTCCCTAGAGAATTGGCAGAGCACCCACCTCTAATGGAGGGTGAGCTCTGTGGTCCCAGAAAGCCTGTCATTATCATCAAAATGCTCTTGTGTGGAGCTTAGACAGGAACTGTTCAGTGGGCTGGAGAGGCCGAGGAGCTTTGAGACTCCGAGCCAGACAGAGGCTACCCTGAGGCCCAGGCCTCTACAGCCTGCTGTTCACTCTGCCTGCTCCACCAGCAGTGAGAGTGGGCAAAACTATGCACATGGGGAGGGGGGAGGCTTCAGGGAGGGTTTTCCTGGAGGAAGCGGCTCCCAGCTCGGGTCTCTGGTGTGAACACACTGGAGAGGAGGGCGGGGCATCTCCTGCAGGGGGAGTACTGTGAGCAAACAGGACGGCTGCTTGGGGGTGGGAGGCCGCAGGGACGGTGCCCACGCCACACAACACACGGCTCTCAGGGGCCTTTGGGAGGGAGAGAGCTTCATTGTGGACCTCGGGGACAGCCCTGGTGACCCGCCGGAGTCCCCCAGCCCGTGCCTCCTTGTGGCCACCCACAGATACCTCTTTGAGCTGAGACGCTCCCCATGGTTTGGGGCTAATGCCCTTTCCCTTGTCCTCAGCTGGCAAAGGGCCCTGGCAAGGTCTGCTTCTCTCCCTGGAATCAAAAGTGAACTTTAAGCAACTTTCTTCCCGAGCCATTTCGCCAGCCTCGTGACCAGCTCATCCACAGCGGAGCAAATGCCATACCGCTGGGTGGCAGCCCCCGTGCCTCCGTGCCTGGAGGCTGCTGGGAGGGGGCCGGGCCTCGAGCAGGTGCGCGGGGCCAGCAGGGGGTGGGAGGAGGACGGCATGGAGTGTGGGAGGCCGGGATGGCTCTGTGCAGCTCCTCTCAGATGGTGACGCCGGCACCGAGGACGCAGAGAGCTTTCCGAAAGGTCAGAGCCGTGAACACAAGCAGCACTTCAGTCGGGGCTTGTGCTTCTAGAACATTGGATGGGAGGGGGAGAGGCAGGCTCCTGCCGCCCTGGGTCCTTCCACAGGGACCCCGTCCAGGCAGGAGGCGGCCTGTGGCTGAGCACTCCCAACACGACTGCAAGCCTCAGTGGTCCTCATGTGTTTGTGCCTCGTAGTCGGACCGGCCCCAGTCTCTGAGTTCTCATTGCTCACCCAGCACCAGCCTAATTGCTTCCTCGACCCTCTCCGGGCGCCCTACGACAGCTCTGTGGAGTGGACCCCACCATTCACCCCACTTTGTGGGTGAGGAAACAGGATCAGTGGGCTAATTAACTTGCCCAAGGACACCTCGGGGTAATCTGCCAGGACCAGGGAGCTGGTTCCAGAGTTGGTATCTAATCTCTTAGCTAATGAGACATTGTGAACTTAGAGCAGCACGAGCTGGATGAGATGGTGTGTGTAAAGTACTCAGCACAGAGCCTGTGACAGAGCCAAACCCAGTAAATGTGGTGATGGTGATGGTAATAATGGTAACGATGGTGGTGATGGAGGTGATGGTGCAGGTAGTGCTGATGGTGCTGATGAGGGTGATGATAATGATGGAGGTGATGATGGTGATGATGAAGGTGGTGATGATGATGATGATGGTGATTATAATGATGGTGGTAATGATAGTGTTGATGGTGATATGATGGTGATGATGGTGTCCTAGAAGCTGAAAGGAGTGAGCGGACCACTATGGTGAGTGTGGCTGAGAGGACAGTGAGGAAAAGGGAGAAGTGGCCATTGGAGCTGTGACATGGAGGCCAGGGTGACTGACTTGGGCAGGAGCCGGCTCAGCAGGACAGGGAAGGCAGAAGCACATTTACAATGAGCTCAGGAGAGACCGGGCCGTGGGGGCAGCGAGGACCTGCTCCGTTTTGCTATGACGACTGTAAAAATCCGGAAGTAAGTGGAGGGAAGTGTGGGCTGTACCAAAGCCTGTCCTGACGCTGGTTAATTGGTTAGAAAGACTTGATGCCAGACCCGGTCAGCACGGCTCCTCTCTGCGCTCCCAGCCACAGACCCTCCTCTGCGTTCAGAGCTGAGCCCTCTCACGCCCTCATTGCTCAGAGGAGCCCGCTAAAGCTTGGTCCCCGGTGGAGTGTCTGCCAGTGTCACCAGCAGGTTTTAGAGAAGGGAGACCCGGGGCGTGGGTCACGCCAATGGGCATGGCCCCGGGAGAGCCTGTCCCTCGGGTGCTCTTCTCCGGTGGACACGACATCTCGGCGGCTCCGGGCTCCAGGCTCCAGGCCTTGGACTGCTCTCCGGCCGGTTCCCAAGGCCCAAGGGCTTTTGACTCAGCCATACAGGAGGCTGCCGATGGGCGTTGGTCCCGCTGATCCCTAACCATAACCCTGGCTGTTCGGACAAGCTGCACCGATCACATACCCCTCTGCCCGGCTCCCTGCAATCCCGGCAGGGCTGCTGGTGAGCCCAAACAGGGAGACAGCTCTGCCCGGCCGGCGTGGCTTAGTGACGGTGCTAGTGGTGATGACTGTGGTGCTGATGACAGAAGTGGGAGTCCATAGTCTGATTCCTGGTTGGGGCACAGGCCCGGGTTATGGGCTCGATCCCCAATGAGGGGCATGCAGGAGGCAGCCAATCCACGATTCTCTCTCATCATTGGTGCTTCTATCGCTCCCTCTCCCTTCCTCTCGGAGATCAATAAAGATATATTTAAAAAGGAGCTTCCTGCCTCCTGTTGAGCACGTCCTGGCACCCTCCCTCCTGCCAGCATAGCGGGCAAGGATCTGCTCTGTCCTCCAGGGCGCCAGCGGCCCCCAGCCAGGAGGCGTCTCTTGATTCACCTTCGGGAGAGGAGAGAGGACGCTGGGCACCTTCCTCACAGCCGGCCCCCGGCACCCGCAGAACCAACGGTCACAAGTCAGGATTGATCCAGAGGTTGCGTTGTCCTCTTGATGTCTCAGTAAACAGTGCAGTTGGGCGTCTGCTCCCGTCCGGCTCCGGGGCGAGCGTGCAGCCCTCAGCGAGGGGCCTGGCACAGGATCAGGGCTCAATACTCATTTGCCCTGGCGGCTATTTTTGTTTCTGTTGTTTCTGTCAGTGTGTCACCTGATGCCAACGGCACAAGATGGGTCATTTGTCAGCTCAGCCTCCTCATGTTCAGAGCTCACAGCTCTGTCTTGGTGCATCTGTTCCTGAGATTCCAGGGACCGGAATGAAGGGCAGTGGTGGGTAAGGGGGGGTGGAGGGTGGTGGTTGGAAGAGGATCAGACAAGGAGAGGTTTTTGGGAAAGGCTAGTCTAGTGGTGGAGGTCAGGATGGGTTCATCTGGGAACAGAATGAAAGGAGGCTCATAATTCTGTGTTCCTGTCTGATTTTTTTTATTTTTTAATGATTTGGCCTAGACCACTCTGTGTCTGAGGGGACCCACTATAGAGAGACCATATCCAGGGTAGATATGAGATGAAAATGTCACCATGTCCTGTGTAGCATGTATTTAGATTCAGTTCAGTCTCACCACTCCAGCTGCCTATCCATCTTCCCACCTCCCTAGCACCCATCCATCCATCCACCCACCCACCCATCCATCTATCCAACCATCCATCTATTCATCCATTCATCCAGCCATCCATATTCAGCCAACCACACACCTACCACATCAATCCATCCATTATCTATCCATCATCCATCCTCCCACCTCCCTAGCACCCATCCATCCATCTATATTCATCCAATCACCCACCTCCCTAGCATCCATCCATCCATATCCACCACCTACCACATCCATCCATCCATCCATCCATCCATATCCAGCTAACCATCCATCTACCCCTTCCTTCCTTTATTCCTCCTTCCTTCTTTTCTTCCATTCATACATCCATCCATATCCATCCAACCATCTAACTACCACATCCTTCCTTCCATCCATCCATCCATATCCAGCCAACCACCCACCCACCACATCTACTCATCCATTCATCCATCTATCATCTATCCATCATCTATCCACCCACCTCCCTAGCATCCATCCATCTATCCATCCATCCAACGAACCATCCATCCAACCATATCATCCACCCACCCACCTACCTAGCATCCATCCATCCACATCCACCCACCTACCACATCCATCCATCCATCCATCCATCCATCCATATCCATCCAACAATCTAACTACCAAACCCATCCATCCATCCATCCATCCATCCATCCATTCATCATGCATCCATTCATCCACCCACCCATCCATCCATCCATCCATCCATCATTCATTCATCTATCATCCATTCATCATCTACCATCCATCCATCCATCCATCCAGCCAGCCATGCACTCACCCACCCACCCAATCCATCCGCCATCCGCCATCCACCATCCACCCATTTATCCATCATCCACGCATCCACCCAAGCGTCCCGTCAGCAGTGATTACCGAGTCCTTTCTGTGTGCTGGCAGGAAGAGAAATCATAGCCACGTTTCTGCTGAGATGGGCCCACGTCTACTGAGCAGATCACACAACAGGCACGAGGCAGCTCGCAGCCCAGAGGGCGCTGGGTTCAGGGTGGGGCAGCCAGAAGACTCCTGGGAGGAGGCTTACCTTCCTGAACGGAGCAGGACGGCGACCCAGGGGACCCGGCAGCGGGAGGAGCGCCCACCAACAGGCCCGTGACGCGGCCCAGGTCGTGACTGCAGGGCCCGCTGCATGGCTGGGCCAGGGCCATGTGAAACGGCAGGGCGATGGCTGAAAACCAGCACACACCGTCACAGAGGGCCAAGGCCCTGTGTCTGACCCCGCCCTCGGCTGGGGTGGGGGCGATGGTGGGCTTTATCAAGGGGGCATCATGGTCAGTCTTATGTCATAAGAGGCCCTCCCTCCCCGGGTGAGGGTTCTCCCATCACTGGGACCGGGGCTGAGCGAGAGGGTGGAGGCCACTGTCCACATGGACTCGGCCACCTTCCCGGGCCACGCCCACCGCTGCCACCTCTGCCTCCTGCGGTGCTGCCCTAGCACCCGTGTCTCTGAATCTTCCCAGCGTGGCCTGTGGGGGCACCTTTGTACCCCCTTGTGCTGCAGCCAGGAAACAGGAGCAGGAGCAGCGCATGAGGCCGGCCCGAGGTCAGCCTGCCTGTGAGAGGAGGGGCCGCTCAGGGAAGGCAGTGGGGGTCCGTGCCCCTGTTCTCTGGATCAGGGTGAGGTGGGGTGGGGGCTGGGACCCACCCGAGACCTCAGCTTCCAGCCGGGGTCCGTCCTGCCTGTTCTCAGGGGGGCCGCGCTGCCTGGGCACCGGGCCAAGCCCCATGGAACCGGCAAGGGCAGGCCGGGTGCGAGGCTCACCTTCCGTCAGAGCCCGGGAGCGGGTCTGACAGCGGCCGGCCACGCTGTCCCCTGAGGGGCAGCCTTTGAGACGACAGGACCCCAATGGGGGGTTTTAGCGCTGACCACACCCCGACTTTCCCAGGGGATGGCCGCTCAGTGTCCGGCCACCAGGCCTTGTTGGTGCAGAGAGTGGAGGGGACAGAGGCAGGGGCGGAGCCGAGCGGACTCAGAGCCGCTGGGGACAGGGCGGGGGCCCCTTCGCGGTGGCTCCGGAAAACCTCTCAGCGGGAGTCACAGGGTCAGCTCCAACTCCTCTGGGACCCGGGGCCTCGCTGCTGCCCTGCCGAGGAGGAAACCCAGGTCCTGGGGAGGCGCAGGGGGCAGGGCCCTCCCCCATCTCCTTGGCTGACCTTCCAGACGGGAGGGGCGCGCCCGGGGCCTGGGCCCAGCTGGGGATCCCGGAGACAAAAGAACAGCCTGCGCCGCCCCCTGCCTGCCGGGGGGACGGGTACACGCGTGGGGAGCGGAGGCAGCTGCCTGGAAAGCTGTGCTCGCCGGCATGGCGGGAGATTCCAGGAGAGGACTAATCCTGTGGCAGGAAGCGAGCAGAGGTGGCCCTGGGGGCGGGCGCAGCTGAGCAGAGGGCTGGGGCTGGGATGGAACGTTCCCTGTCTTGATGGGGGGCGGGGGTGCTGACGTGGGTGCAGGGGTTTGTCGGTTCATAAAGCTGCCCTGGGAATCTCTGCATTTCAATCTCCCTGCATGTAAATTACACTTTAAAGAACAAAGCATAAAAGACAGAGAAAGCTGGGAGGAGGGGGAGGAGGGAGGGAGGAGAGGGAAGGGAGAAGGGAGAGAAGGAAGGGAGGAGGAAGCAGGGGGGAGGCAGGGAGGACATAGGCCCAGCAGCTCGGGGCCTCAGGGTGGCCCAGGCCCCACATGGGTATGTGGGTGCAGGGTCAAACCGGGCTGTGTGCGACCTGCGCTGCCTGCCCCCGCCCCCCTGAGCCGGAGTCCCCTGTGTCTGCATCATGCTCGGGGGGGAGGGGGAGCGGAGGAGGGAGCCTCCGGGGGGTGGCTCTGGGGCGTTCTGAGGCAGCCCCGAGAGACCGGGAGAGGGGGCAGGTGCACGGGGGAGGTCCAGGTGCCGGAGGCTGTGCTTGGGGTGGGGAGCTGTGCCCCCCGCTTTCTGAGAGCCCCCTGCGCGGTGGAGCCGGCCGGGCTGGGTCTGTGCCAGTGATGGAGGGGCCCCTGCGCCCCGTCTGTGACCCGTGCCGCCCGCCGGTCCCCGGATCCTAAATGCCTTCGGCAGCCGGTGAGAGCCACGCAGGGCCCCTTGGAGAGCGGCCCCGGGCCACGGCCACGCGCCTCTGAGGGCACCCTGGCCGGCGGAGCGCGGGGCTGTGCCAGGGAGCTGCCCGCACGGTGGCCGCCGGCACACCGGCCCGGACACTCAGCACGGGGCTGGCCTGGCTGGGGAGGGAAGACCCTGAGTGAGGCGCAGAGATCTCCGGGAAACAGGGAATGCCCGTGGGCCCGGGCCTGCCTCGCTGCGTCCCTTTGACCTTCACTGCGTGCCACTTCGGGTCTGGACGCAGGTGGTCCCGCGATTGGGGGCGGCGAGCCTGGGGGGGCGCCCTCGTCCTTCACCGCCTCCTCCGTGACTTACCGGCCCCGAGGGCGCCCCCGCCGCTCCCCGGAGACAGCTCCACGCCGCGTGGCAGGCTTCCTCCATGCGTGATAAATCGCCTCCTTCTCTCTCCGCGGTCCCCCAGCCAGCAGAAAGCAATAAAGAGCCAACGACACGCAAACTGTGTCCCCGAAGAGCCGTAGCGGCCTAAGATATTGGTGCCTCTGACGATCCGGCGGGATTCTTGCCTTTAAACAAATAACCTCATTAGCGGGAAGGCCGTGCGGGGCGGGAGGAGGCGGCGGGCGCGGGGGAGGGCGCAGGGCGGCCGGCGGCTCTGACCGCACTCGGGGTCAGAGAGCTCCGGGGTGTGATGGCGGATGAAGCATCCCCGGGCCAGCTCTATGCTGTGGGGAGCGGCTCCGCGATGCTCCGGTTAGGACTCCGGCTGCGGTTTCTGCCCGGCTCTGGCTTGTAGGCTCCGTGGTTACCGGGCAGAACCACTGCCCAGACCCCAGGCCGGAAATCCGGACCCAATGGGGTTGGAGGTCCCGGCCTCTGCCTGTGAGAGCAGGTGTCCCAGCGCCAGCCAGGCCCGAGCCCCGGGCCCCACAGTGTCACCCCAGAGGGAAGGGCAGCAGCGCCCCGTCAGTCCCCTGCCCTCCGAGCCCGGCCTGCGGGCTCCTCCGTCCCGGGCCTTGTCCTCCCTCGTCCCCGCACGGAGCACGTGGCCTTTGTGCTGCCGGAGAGGAGGGGTGGGTGCGAGCGGAGTCACGTGGTTCTGTGATGTGCACAGAGGTTTGCAGTCGGCTGTCCCCAGTGCTGTCCCAGAATGACACTGTTGCTGAGGCGGCACCTCCCGGCCTGCGAGCGAGGACGCAGTGTCAGCCCCACGGACGCCGGAAGCGGACGCCGCAGCTGCCTCGGGGCGCCCTGCCTGCCTGGAATCTTGTTTCCCGGGGGCTGCAGGCCGGCATCCCCCCACACAGCACCCCCAGCGCGGCGACCGAGCCGTCACGTGGGTGCCACCAGGTGACCTTGTCCGCAGCCCATCGCTCAGGCTGGCCCTGGCGTTCACGGCTGCCTCTCACCCACCAGGGCTGCGTGCGGACCAGTCCGACTTCGCCGGGAGCTGCTGAAGGATGCCCCTCCCCTCAAATCCCCCCGCGCGCCTCCCCCTGCCCCCGCAGGTTCACCAGGGCAGGGCTGCAGGAGGGAGCCGGCGGGCATCGTGGGGGGAAGCAAACCCAGAACAGACGCCAGTGCTGCTCCTGGGGAATGACCATGCCACGTCCTCACCGCCTGCTGTCCAGACGGCGGGTCACCTGGGCCACGAGCTCCGGCCACGTGGCCACGTCGGGAGAGGGGCTGGTCTAATCGCTGGGCTTAAAGATGGGAGATGGGACCCCAAGCCAAGGAATGCAGAAGGCTGGAAAACAGCTTCTGGAGGCTTCTAGAATGTTCTAGACCCCTAGACCCCTCAGAAAGGAACACGGGCCTGGCCACCATTGGCTGTAGCCCAGCGACAGGAGACCCATGTCAGGCTCCTGGGCCTCAGAACCGAAGGACAACACATCTGTGTGGTTTCCGCCGCTGGGAGGTGTGAGCTGTCCCCGCGGCAATAAAACACCGGTTCCCTGTCCACCGACTCTTCTTCAGGCATTTTGCTCGGCAGCTGTGAAGAGGGCTCTGATTCTGCGCAGCCCCAGAGAGGTGCTAGCTACAGGCTTGGGCTTCGGGCCTCCGGGCGCTCCCGGTCTGGTGGGTACACGATGCCACAGAGAGGGAGGTGAAGCCACAGCCGCCTGGCAGGCAGGTGCCCTGTGCTCCCCGCAGTGTAGCCATGGCTCCGCACACCGCCGAGACCGCCCGCGGGTCCCCCCGAGCCCTTCTCCAAGGGCCAGCGCTGGGCCGAGTCAGGCCCTGGTCCCCAGGCTGCTCCAGGGCAGGGAGGCCCTTGCTTAGGTGGCCCCGTGGCCCAGGCCCCCTGGAGGTCCCGCCCCGCCAGGGTGGGCCTGCCCTCCGCCTCCCGCCCCCCGCCCCGCCAATCAACAGGAAAGACAGCCGCCACCCCCTCCCCCGATCCGCACCGCCCTCGCCCTCGGCCTTCATTGCCTGAGTTTGTTTTCGCTTCTTGGGCAGGAAAGCCAGGTGCCCACGCTCAGGTGTGCCAGCCTCCTGGGGCTGCGGGATGCTCACAGGATTTTAAAAACAGGCTTATTTTGGGGGAACGCGGCCGGGAAGGCCCAGGAATTCACTGCCTCCCGTTGCCGCCTCTGCCTCTGTGGTGGCGGGTCCCCCCACAGCGAAGGGCTCAGAAACCCACGTGAAACCACATCGCGTGCCAGGCCGTGGCTGCCGTCCAGTGCTCCCAGGTGAGGCCGGTTCCGTTCTGGCCGGGAAGGAGCTCGGATGAACCAGGGCTGGGAACCAGGCCAGGCCCCCATGGAGACCGACGCCAATGCCGCTTCCTAAACGGCCATCCCGGTCCCGGTTCTGAGGGCCCCGCGGTGCCCCCGCTGTTCAGGCTGCCGTCCGCCCCGGCCCAGGCATGAGCCGGCCTGCAGACCCAGAGCGGCACCCACTGAGCCACACCCTCACACTTCCCAGGCGCATCCCAGGCTGGTCCTTGGGGCCCAGCACTGCTGCTTTGAGGGGGGAGGGCACGTCCACGTCCACGTCCACGGCCACTTCCACGGCCACAGTGCACAGGTAGGCGGGCTGAACGAAGGATATTCGTGATAGTTATGTTTCCCAGCTTCTGCTTCTAGAATTTGCTTTCTGTTTTCAGTAAAATGTTGGCGGCTTCTTCTCAATCAAACGGCGCTCCGCGGTCTTGAAAGGAGAGGCGGGATCCGCCCCCCGCCCCCCGCCCCGGGCTCCCCTTTGTTTGGGTACGAAGTGTTAATATAAAAATAGACGTTCTCCGGCATGAGAGCGGCCTCCGGTTCCCATGGAAACCGAGCAGTGCAAATACGTGGAGGGCTGTTTTCTTTCTTTTTTAATTTGGCCAAGCATTTCATCCTCCGGGAGGTGGGGTCACCCTGCCTTCTGGTTTGGGAAAACTTCTTTTCTTTTCAAGATTTCCAAGAAACGGATGCGGTCTTTCCACGGGCCGCCACGCGCCCGCCCACGCCGGCCACAGGGTCTGCTCTGACGCGGCCACGGAAAGTGGCTTCCCCCGCCTCGTGGCCGGGGGCTGCGAACCCTTTGGGATGACGCTGCTTGTCTGGCCTCGGAGGCAGCAATGATTTCTCCCTTCACTTTAAAGCGATTTGGAAGCCACCGTCGCTGCCTCCACGCTGAGGGCCATGGTCCCTGGGGACATCGGAGGCGAATAAATGTTGTGAGCGAGCTGAGCCCCGCGTCCCCCTTCCCACAGACAGGAATCTCTCCCGGCCAGCACCGCCGCAGCCCGGGAATGGAAAAGGCAGAGAATCAGGGCTTTCGTCAATGCCACTCGATTTCTTTAGAGCATTCGTTCTCGGCCGTTTGTGGGCAGAAGCCTGTGCTGGTCGGACGGAGGCCGTGGCAGCCCGGGCCAGTGGCCTGGGCCCTGGAGCACCCTCTCCCTGGGGTCCCTGAGGCCCCCTGCCCAGGCCCCCTGCAAGGCCAGGACCAGCCCCTGGGGTGTGTGATGGATCCTGGGGAGGCCCGGGGCCGGTTACACCCTCTGCAGGACTGACCGATATGGGGACAGAGTGGACGCTCTGCCTGAGACCCCTCTCCGCCCAGCTCTGCCCGCCCCGTGTCACTTCCTTTCGGAGGGGCGAGGCCTCCTGTTCAGAGAGTGTCCTGTAGTAAATCACAGGGGCCGCCTTTGCCTGGACGGCAGACCTGTTCCCGGTGAGAGCGGGAGTGAGTGAGAGGTTGTGCAGCGTCGGAGGCCCGTGTTAATGAGGGGCCCTGCAGTGTGCAGGCAGCGTTCTGTGCGAAGGAAGTGGACCCCTGTCTATTATTTTCCTTCGGGAGGGTCTCGGCCGCCCGGCGGCACTGGGCGCGGGGTATCGCATCCTGTCCCCTCTGCTGGCTGCTCACACCGGGTTCTCCCTCGGCCCCACTTTCTCCCCCGCACCCCTGGAGTTCTTCCAGATGCCCCTTCCTACAGGAAGCCCGCTCTGCCTGCTCTCGAGACTCTGGAGCTTCCTTGCACGGCATTGTGTCCTCTGCACCTTCCCCCTAGGCCAGGGCCACCTGACATAAATGCCATGCACACAGAAAGATATGTGTGTGATATACATCTACATACATGTTACCTATATATGTTGAGAGGTCACCTATATAGTGCATATACATTGTGTGTGTATTTATATGCACACGATATTGGGTATGCATTGTGGGCATATATATATATAACATTGTATGTATGCTGTATGTATATATCACCATGATATATCACCATGTTATACTGTGTGTGTGTGTATACACACACACACACACACGTGTGTGTGTCTTATGTGCATGTATGTGTGCACGGCTAAGACAAATCAACAGAGGAGAAAGTTTACTGTACAAGCACCCAGCCCCTCAGGGATGTGTCTAGCACCCTAACAAGGGCCATAAAGGGCAGACAGGTGGTTATGTAAGTGCGGGGTGCGGGGCGGGGC
This sequence comes from Pipistrellus kuhlii, assembly GCF_014108245.1. Classification (NCBI taxonomy): domain Eukaryota; kingdom Metazoa; phylum Chordata; class Mammalia; order Chiroptera; family Vespertilionidae; genus Pipistrellus; species Pipistrellus kuhlii. The sequence goes on along the minus strand of NW_023425534.1, from coordinate 1,598,114 downwards.
GGGGGGAGACGGACAGAGGTGAGGGCTGTTCTGGGAAGGCTGGGCATATGACCACCCCCCACACTTCACCCTCAAGGATGCAAGATGTCCTGCCTCCTGGCAGGAGAGGCGCCTCCACAAGGACATTTGTGTCCTGCCTTCAGGCCGACGGCGGGGGCGGGGGGGGGGGCAGGGATTTCTGCCAGGTCAGCGGCTCCTCAGGTATGAAAATCACTGTTTTGCAGAAGTGGCATATTTGCAGGTGGCATCTTCTGGTCCCCTTCCTCCTAGAGCTTACAGGCTAGGACAGGTGCTGATGACCTTGGCGCTCCATGCTAATGACCTTGGCGTTCTATGCAAATGACCTTGGCGTTCTATGCAAATGACCTTGGCGCTCTATGCAAATGGCCTGTGCCCTCCAGTCTCAGCTTCGGTGGGCCATAGGGAACACCGCCCTCCCCGCCGCTGGGAAGGCTGCTGAGGGGTCACCCAGATGACACGCGGGTCCCTCTGCAGAGAGTGACGCCTTGCGAAGCTGCCGCTGCCCGCCGGCTCGGAGGGGCCCGGGGAGGGGTCTCAGGCCCGCGTTCAGGCCCCACAGGAACCGCTGGTGCACTAAGGAGCCCCTCGATCCAGGGCCCCTGGAAGGGGAGCTGCAGGGACCCCCTGCTCCAGCCCCGGCCCCTTTGGGTCCACCAAAGGCTGAACTCCCCCATGGGAAACGGGCGGATTGTGAAATCGCTTTGGAGTTAAGTGCTCAGTGATTTTCATAGAACGGGCAGGGTTTGCATGCCACTTCTGCAACCGCGAATGCCCGGCCAGCGAGGGGCCTGGCTCTCAGCCTCCAGGCTTGTCCCACCCCGACGCTCCCGGCCGGCTGGGGCTGGGAGACAGTCTGCAGCCGCTGGGACCCACTGGATCTACAGAGAACTCCTGCTGAGACAGGGCAGAGGCCCCTCAGCCTGAGAGGGACTCGGGTGGTGAGCGTGGGGCCCTGTGCAGTGTGCCGGCTCCGGCAGGAATCAGCATGGGAAGGCGGACCGGCTGCCCACCCGTGTTCGCGCCCAGACGGCCAGAGGCTCCCAGGACCCTGTCGAAGGGGGAGTGGCTGCGGGTGTGTGTGCCATCCGCAGAGGTGCTTAGAGGAGCCGCCTGACTAGGTCTTAGCCATTTGTGTTTCCGTTTGTTCGGGGTTTTCAGAGAGTCATTAGATCGTTTTAAGTGGCACACGTCTACGCCTTGGGACGGAGTCGGAGCTGGCGGGGAAACCTCCTCTGTCGTCAGTACCGAGGGCTCCGAGTACCCCGGGAGAGGAAAATTGAAGTGGCTTGTGTAGATGTTTTAAAACTGTGTGTGAGAGCATATGTGCACGTCATGGATCTGACGAGGGGTTGGTCTCCAAAGCACATAAAGAAACACAGTGGGGCCCTGGCTGGTGTGCTCAGTGGGTTGGGTGTGTCCATGCACGGGAGGCAACAGATGGATGTTTCTTTGGAAACCTCCAACTTATAAAAAAATTGCTGTTTGAAATTTTAACCCTGCTATTTGGCTTCTGGAAATGCTTGCTTACTTGAATAATAAGGAAAATAAGACTATCCCCATTTCAGAGAGGCCATTAAACCTTCCCCGGACGAAGTTATCAGTGCTGGCACCAGGCCAGGCCTTTGGCTGAGGTCTCAAGGCCCCAAGCACATGGGGGCTCTTTAAGAACTTGCAAAGGGGGCCGGAAACACCTCATATCTGGGAGACAAAGAAGGTAAAAACATATAATTAGGAAAAGTTCCTCCATGTTGGGGCCCAGAATTTGAGAGACATTTTCCTTTGGACCCGCACGTAGTAATAATAATAATAATAATAATAATAATAATAATAATAATAAATGTAACTCCATCTCTCTAAGTTAGGGGTGTCGAACTCAATCAGAGAAGGGGCCAAAATCTAAAATCCAGCCTAAATCGCTGGCCGAATGGTTTACTGAACAGTCATAAACTGTCATTGTGATGGAAACGCAGCGGAGTGCAGTGATGACAGCACGGTGCGGGCCACATTGCAAGGCCTGGCGGGACGGATTTGGCCCGCGGGCCTTGTGTTTGACACATGTGCTCTAAGTGTTGCTTGCTGTAACACTTTCTCACGTCGATGTGTCTCTCTCCCTCCCTCTCCCGTCCTCTCTCTCTAAAAATCAATGAAAACAGACCCTCAGGAGAGGATAAAAAAAAAAAAAAAAAAAAAAAGAGTTCACACATTGAATTAAAAAAACAACAACAACCCAACAACCTGATCTAAAAATGGGCACGAAAAGGCACTCAAATCCCCCATCGCCAGGGAGACGCCACCCAAAACCACAGGAGGCACCGCCGCACACGGTCAAAGGGACGGAAACCGCAGCGCCGGTGAGTCCGCGGGGAAGGGGCCTCGTCCTCGCTGGCGGGATTGCCAGCTGGTGCGGCTGCGGAGGAAGACAGAGTGGAGGGCCCTCAAAGAATAAAAAATAAAACGGAGCTGCCGATAGGCCCACTTCTGGGCTCTTCTCCGAAGGGAACGGAGTCAGCATCCGGGAGAGACGCCGCCCCCAGGCATGTCGCCGGGACTCACAGCGGCCAGCAAGCGCCTGGGAGCAGCCTGGGTGCCCCTCCCCGCTGAATGCCCCGGGAGGGGTCCGTGTGAGGGTCCGTGTGGGGAGTGTGGTCTCCAGGGGAGAGACGGCATCCCGGGACTCGGGGCGATGTGAATGGACCCGAGGGCACTGCTGCTGACGTGAGTCAGACAGAGAAAGGCAGAGCCCACATGAGCCCACTTATGTGTAAAACCCACAAAAGCCAAACTCATAGACACGGTGAGAATGGGGGTCACCAGGGTGTGGGGTGGGCACGGCCAGGTGAGATTGGGGAGATGGCCAACAAAGGGCACACGCTTCCCGTCACGAGATGCACCTGTTGGGGATCCATGACAGAGGGGTGACTATGCGTAACGCGGCACTGCATGCTTGAACATTGCTGAGGGAGCAGATCTTACATGTTCTCGGCACAGAAGAGAACGGGGGATTGTGTGAGGCCGTAGCCGGAATCCCACCGCAACCAGAAATGTATCGAACCCACACGGTTTCTATGTCAATTACATCTCAATGAAACCCCCCAAAACTATACATCATCACACTGTACCCCTGAGGCTGGCCCCCAGAGGCCTGTGCCCAGGAGAGCAGGTGCCAGGAGGGGCATGAACCCAGTTTCTGGCGGTGGGGTTTCTATGGCCCAAATACCCCCCCCCCCCCAGTTCTGTGTTGAAATCCTAACCCCAATGTGATGGTATTAAGAGAGAGGAGCGTGGGGTGGTTAGACCCTGCGGTGACACCCCGGGAATGGGACTGAGACGGAGGCCGCCGCTGCTCCGGGCTGGTGTCTTCGCGTGTTCTCACCAGCGCAGCCCCCGGTGGGAAGCGTGCCGTTTGAACCAGACACTCGTGTACAAGCCACTCTACAGTTCCCATCAGCAAGACGGCTCTTGAGACTGCCCGGGATTAGCATGCCAAAGCGGCTTCCTGAGTCTGATGGGATGATGAATTAGGCTTCGGTTTGCACTCGAATTCGGAAAGCGATGGGAGGCAGCGGAGATGAGAAAGAGACACCGGGAGGAGGGAACGGGAATGCTAATGCCAGTGAGCGTCTTCGCTGGCGGCTGATTGGCATCACCTGAGAAGGTGAGTACTGTTATAATGATGGTGATGGCGGTGGTGGTGATGGTGGTGGTGGTGATGGTGGTGATAGTGGTGATAATGGTGATGGTGATGATGGTGGTGATGATGGTGACGGTGGTGATGATGATGGTGACAGTGGTGATGGCAATGATCATGGTGGTGATGGTGATGGTGGTGATGGCAATGATCATGATGATAATGTTGATGATGGTGATGACGGTAATGGTGGATGGTAGTGATAATGGTTATGATGGTGATGGTGGTAATGATGATGGTGGTGGTGATGGCAATGATAATGGTGGTGATGGTGATGGCGGTGATGATGGTGATGGTGGTGATGGTGGTGATGGTGGTGATGGTGGTGATGATGATGGTGGTGGTGATGGTGATGGTGGTGATGATGGTGATGGTGGTGATGACGGTGATGGTGGTGATGATAATAAAAACCATTTAGGAGGGTTAGCAAGTGTCAGTCTTTGTACTCAAAGCTTCATTATGCGTCTCCTCTAATCTTCCAGAAAATCGGGGTGCGGGATTTTTGCCTTTCACAGCAGTAGCCAGTCATCCCCAGCATTCATTCCCCTGTCCTCTTAACAGAGGAACTGAGCGCTTATGTCTGACTTACAATACAATAAGAAATATATAATTTCCTTCATCCCATTTTCTGGCACAGAATGTCCTGAGTGGTGAGAGCAACACAGGCTTTTGTTATGCTAACGAGGCGGGTTTTGAAAGCCACAAGCTCACCTTCCAGAAGCTTCAGTCCCTCCCAGGCCTGCCAGGAGGAGGGGGCTGAGGGCAAATTGCTGCCAGGCCCAGTGACCTAAACAGCCACGTCCCTATAATGGCACCTCATAACCCCATGGGGCCGGGGAGCGCCTGTGCTGGTGAAAGCACTTACCTTCGGGAGGTCTGCTGCCCCGCAGAACTAACGGGTTTCCACCCCAGGTTGGGATGGGCCAGGTCGCCGCCCGGTGCACGGAGAGAGAAGCCCCAATGCCAGCCCTCACACGCCCGGAGAGGAAGCAGCCCCAGCAGTGCACCCCGGTTCCCATTTTGTGGGGTGCTGTGGGGCGGGGTCCTTGGCGCCATCAGCACTGAACGTGCGTTTGGGGAACTGAACTGCGTGCGCTCTCCCTCCCGCTCCCCCCACGCTCCCCGTGTGGTGCTGTGTGTTCTGAGGAACCAAGGTGCTGGGCGGGAGGCAGGTGGGCTTGGGGCCTGGTTGCCCCTCCCCGCCTGCTGCCCCCCGAATCCGCCTCCGCCCCGGGCAGCCCAGCCTGGCAGCTCCGTTTCCCCCGGCACCAGCTCAGCGCCCGGACGCTGCCCTCCTCGCATGCCCGGTCTGAGCTGAGGGGAGCGGGGAGACCTGGGTCTTTAGAGAAAGCCCATCAGCTCCATTTCTTTCCCCTTCCGGTGAGTTCCCTCCCCTGGGCGGCTCCTCAGCTCCCAGGAAGAGCATGTTTTGAGCAAAAAGAGACGAAAAGGAGGAGAAGAAATTAAATATGAACATTTAATTGGCTCCCACTTCGGCCATTCCCCCTGAAAGGCGGGGGCTGTGCCGTCCGCACAGGCAGGGAATCCGGCTAATTGGTGTGAGGGATGGCCGCCAGGCCGCACGCGTCCGAGGCCTCTGCTAGGCGGGCATCTGGCCTGCTCCTCGCGTTTCTCTTCTCTCAGGCTCCGCAGGAGCAGGCGGGGGCTTGGCACCTTCTGGAAGGTCTCCTGGCGCCAGGAGGTCCCCAGGGTGAGGATCTCCGGGCGTGTTCGGGGTGGAGGCCAGGGTGAGGGGTCCCCAGGCGTGTTCGGGGTGGAGGCCAGGGTGAGGGGTCCCCAGGCGTGTTCGGGGTGGAGGCCAGGGTGAGGGTCCCCAGGCGTGTTCGGGGTGGAGGCCAGGGTGAGGGTCTTTGGGTGTGTTCGGGTGGAGGCCAGGGTGAGGGTCCCCGGGCGTGTTCGGGGTGAAGGCTGCAGCCGCACTGAGGCTGGGGGTGCGGAGGAATGTGCCTTTTAAACCACCGCCATCCCCCCGACTCCAGGAGCTGCCTTCCCGCGTGGGGCCAGCACTCACATGACCAACAACCAGCCAAGTCCCCGGGGACCCGGACCCACAGGCTGGGCAGGGACAGGGACGGGCCTGCACACCGTCATCCACACGGACCATCCCCTGCCCTGTTAGAGTGCAGGTCGGTTTAAAGCGTGAGTACACATGCACACACATGTGCAAACACACACACAAAGCACACAAACACAGAGACACACACATACACACAGACATACTATCACAGACATGTATATAGTCATACCCAAACATGCACATAAACACCCCCACACAGGCATAAGCACACAAACATATAGACAATCACATACACACAGAGGGAAACACACAATACACACATACATGCATACACACATACACATATGCATGCACAAAGACACACAGATACACACATTCACACACAAAAGCACACACAGGTACTCAGATACACAAATGTACACACACAGGCACAGAAACACAGAGATACACACATGCACACACACATGCGCACACATGGTATACAGTAATATGCACATAGACCCATACATAGACATAAGCACACAAAAACATGGACACACTGAGACACAGGGAGACACTCATTTGTGAATGCATACACACATACACACATGCATAAGACACACATGCACACACACATGCATGCAGGCACACTAATACGCACACACGTGCACACACACCGTCACAGGCACACACTTGCACTGACATACCAACACACGAAACACGCGTGCACACAGAGACACATATATGCTGACATGTAAGCACACACATGTACACACAGAGAGAGACACACATGGTGGAGTTGCATGCCCAGAGAGAGCTTTAGGAACATGGGCCATTCCCTGTGTGCGCTGTGACAGGCAGACCTGGGTGCCGAAGGGGAACCAGGAAGCTCGCTCAGGTCAAATCCCGGAACACACCCCTGACCCAGGCCCCGGTGCAGGCGGCCACGCGTGATTTATGGCTGGTCCCGGCTTCCCGGGCCGCGCCACGAGGAGGCATTGCTCAGCAGATCACGCTGCTGAGGACGCGGGGACGCGGCCTGAATTATTAAAAGAATCAATTGTTTCCCAGAGTTTGGGAAGCCTTGTTTGCATACAATTAGCATAATGTTACAAATTATTGTGAATGATTGCTGCAGGGCCCCGCGTCCCCGAACAATTTTATTGAACAACATCTCTGTTTCATTAGCCGGGAAAAAATTATGTAACCGGAATTTTTTTTTTATCCTGAAAGCCCATTTTTCATCGGCTCTCGCTCGTCAGGGCAGCGCGGGTGGAGCGGCGGGGCTGAGGGTGTACGGAACCAGCCCCGAGTCCGCGGCCCACACACAGGATCCGAGTTCCCTGCCTGATCTGAGCGGGCGGCGGGGGGCTGCGTCCCGCTGGGCCCACGTGGATCTCTGCTCCCCTTGTCCCCTCCGGAGTCACTGGCCACAGAGAAGTCTGCCTAAACATGCGGGGCCGGGACACCCAGGGGCCGGGACACCGAACGCTCACAGGGGCGCCATCACAGGGACCGAGGCGGGCGGCCTAGACCACAGCCGTCCCTCCCCTCGCAGCCCGGAGGCCCGAGCTGCAGCCTGGGCGTGGGCAGGGGTCCGGCCCTCGGCCTCGCTCCTGGTTGTGTGGACGGCCACCTCCTCCCTCTGTCTCACACGGTCCCTCCCCGTGTCTGTGTCCCGATACTTCCTTCCCGTAAGGCACGGGTCCCCTCGGATTGGGGCCACCGGGTGACATCACTTTACTCACCTCCTCTCTCCAGATACGGTCACGTGATGGGGAGCAGGGTCAGGATGTGGACAGAGGCATTGGGGGGACACGGTCCAGCCCCTCGCAGCTCTGCCTCCTCCGCTGAGCAGCGGCCACGGCGTCTTCTTTCTGAGAACCAGAGGGTCCCGGAGGCCTGCGGGGAGGGAGCAGGTCGGCGTGGCGTCCGCAGAGCAGGGCCTCCGACCACAGCCGTGTCTGGTGGGTGCCCGGGCGGCCTTCCGTGGGCACCGTGGACAGAGCGTCTGAAGAATTTGCCGCCAAGTGGGGCACCGGGGTGCACGCGGTGAACTTGGGAAAACTTCACGGAGCTCGCTGAGCGCCACGCGAAGTGGCCGAGTCCACGGCTGACAGACAGAGGAGGGCTCTTCCCGCTCTCCGCCCGCATCCGGCCCTCACACTGCTCCCCCCCCCCCCCGAGGTCAGAGGCCACAGGATGGCAGACCCTCTGCAAACATTCACTAACTGTGAGTGGGGGAATTCATGTCTTTTTGTTCTTTTTAAATATATCTTTATTGATTTTAGAGAGAGGAGGGAGAGGGAGAGAGAGAGAAACATCAATGATGAGAGTCATTGATCGGCTGCCTCCCGCACGCCTCACACTGGGGACCGAGCTCACATCCTGGGCCTGGGCCCTGCCCGGGAATCGAACCGTGGTCTCATAGGTCCGCCGGTGCACAGGGGTTGGGATGCCGTGGCCTGCTTGAAGAGGAGACCAGGAGGCCGGAGGACGCCGGGTGGGAGGCACGGGGGGAGTTTGGGTGTCGAGGTGGCTCCCACGGGGGGCGGTGGGGGAGGGGGAGAAAGCCTGTGTGCCGGCGGCGAGGGAGACGCAGGCGCGGTCAGGGAGGACTGCTCAGTGGAAGGCGCGGGCGGGACCGGCCAGCTTGCGGCCGAGGGGCCGGAAGGCACGCGGGTGCTGAGTCGTCCCTGGGAGTCGAACCCACCGCCCAGTCCACGGTCTCCTGTGAGCAAGCCCAGGCCGTCGGCCGGAAGGCGCCGCCTCTTCTTCCTTGCGGCTTAGACCGAGGCTGAGAAGACGGGCCCCGGCCGGACGGCCTCTGCCGGGAGCGTGGACAGCGGCCGGCGTGGTTCCCTGTAAGACCAAAGTGTGGGCAGTGGACGGGCTGCCTCGGCCTGGGAATGGCCTGTAAGCGAGGCCGGGCTGGCAGGAGGCTCCGGAGTACACCCCCCTCCCCAGCTCCACCACCTCGGGGCAGAGGCCGCGGCGGGTGAGGCTGAGGCCCTGAGGTGGGAGGTTTCTGCCGGCGGACTTTCCTGAAGGCGCCGGGATTCTCCGGCGGGAAGCCCAGGGCTCCGGAGGCTCTGGGGGTGGAGGGGCGGCATCGGGGTTTCTCAGCCCGGACTCACCCACGATTCAGTCTCGCTGCCCCGTGAGCCAGGCGGTGCCGCCTGCACTCAGCTCTCCTCCAGGAGCCTGGCCCTGGCGCCGGCTCCGGGCGCTCCTGCTGGTGTGGGAGTGGCCGGGCTTGTCCGGCTCCCAGGTCCCCGGGGGGTCGGGGTGGGCACTGGCACTGGCACTGGCACAGAGCAGCCAAGGCGGACTGGGACACGGGGCGCCCTCGGGCGGTTCCCAGCGGGATTCGCTGAGCTCCCTTCCCTCTGGCCACCATCCTCTTTCCCGTGAGGAGCAGCTAAGCTGCCTGCGGGCTCAGCCTCCGGGCCGGGCTGAGCCGGGCTGAGAGGCCTCAGACGGGACCGCCGCCCTCCCAGGCGCAGCCACCCCCAGGGCCCCCGAGGAGCGCGGCCCGAGGAGGCTGCTGTGTAAACCGTCTGGAGTGGGAGGCAGGGTTGTTATGGCAACAAATTGCTCTGACTCTGAAGAGGCACAGCCTTGGAGAAGGGTGGGGGGGAGATGAGGAGGATAACATCTCAGAAATGTGCTAAGCGGCCGGCAAGATGCTTGCATGAGGCCTGACCGGCTGCTGGTCCCAGACAGTGACACCTTTCAGAGTGTGGGGGGGTATGGGGGTGGGGGGGCTGTCTCCTGGGCTCCCAATCCCCGAGCACCCTGCCCTCCCTGCCCTCCCCGCCCCTAGAGGTTAGGGGTGAGCGCAGGAGGCAGTGCCCTGCAGTGGTTAGAGCTTGGCTCTGCCTCCACCTGTTACACCTGCCCCTGCCCCTGCCCCTGCCCCGCTGCCCCGCTGCCCATCACCGGAGAGGAGTGCAGAGTGACCTCCTTCCCTCCCCCATGGGGCACGAAGAGAAGCCCCCAGTGGGTAAAAGCCTCCGTGTGCATTGGGCCCAGGGTTTCCGCTCAGGGAGATGAGGATTTGAGAATGCTCTGGAACTATAGGAGGGGGATACCAGTGGCCCAGTGCACAAAATTCGTGTACCTGGGAGAGCTCTGCCTCCAGTCATGTCCCCAAGGCCACAGAGACCAGCCTCCAAATCTTCAAAGCACTCCAGGCCAGCGTCTCCGTGCCCAGCACCTCCGTGCCCAGCACCTCCGTGCCCAGCGTCTCCGTGCCCAGCACCTCCGTGCCCAGCGTCTCCGTGCCCAGCGTCTCCGCGCCCAGCGTCTCCGTGCCCAGCGTCTCCGTGCCGAGCTGTTCAGTGGTGGGAAGCAGAGCTATGGGCTGGGCGGGAACGTGAGCAGGTCCCTGCGTCAGTGACGGCCAGTGACACCTGTGCTGAGTAAGACACGGTGGGGGGTGGGGCGGGCAGACGGGTGCCCATCCCCTGAGTCAGGCACGAGAAGGCCTGGGGATGAGCTGTGAGTGACTCCATGTAGGAAAAGTCACTGCCTTCAACCCATGAACTGCTCCCCACCCCAATTCTTCGACCTGTTGTTTTTTTCTATTTATTTTTTCAACTTTGTTGAGACTTAACTGACAAAACTGAATATTTAAGAAGCGCAGCATGATGCTTGTTTTTAAAAATATATATTTTTGTTGATGTCAGAGAGGAAGGGAGAGGGGAAGAGGGAAACATCCATGATGAGAGGGAACCATGCATCGGCTGCCTCCTGCACGCCCCTCACTGCAGATCAGCGTGTGCCCTGACGGGAGTGGAGCCGTGACCTCCTGGTGCACGGACGACACTCACCACGGCGGCCCGCCGGCTGGAAGTTTGATACGGGACACATGGAATGCCCCCGCTGCAGAGGTCACCGACATCCCAGCGCCTCACGCAGTCCCGTACTTTGTGTGTGAGGTGAGGCCACTTAAAATCCACAATCCTGGGGCGGTCCCGGAAAGGGGGCATCGGGCCTGGCTCCCTGGAATCGGGGTGGGGTGCCCTGGGCACATGGAGGTGCTCAGCACACCACGACGTCCGAGGTGTTTCTGGGGGGTCACTGGGTACACGTGGTGGACGGGGTCACAGACCTCAGGACTAAACGCACTCTCCGGGCCGCCCCCTCGAGTGGAGGCCGGGGGGCTGTCCCCTCAGGCCCTCTAATCATGACGGTGTCCTGTGCCCACCCCCACCCGCCTTCTCACCTCTTTAGCTTAAGCTCAGGTGGGACCCCAGAGGCTCATGGGATCACAAAGACACGGGGGACAGCCCAAGGCTTCAGCTTCCTCCCGGGACCCAGGCGAACCCTTCCTTCTCCAGCGCCGTGAGAAGCAGGACTCCCGCCCAAACACATCACATGTACGGGCTGTGCAAACCGCGTGTGGGAACAGCCTGGGGAACACGGATCTCGGCCAGAACAGGCCTCCCGAGTGAGGTCCCTGTGGGAGAGCGGAGATTTTTGATGCAGAGAAGGGGGGGCGTTGGCGGGGAGAGCAGGGAGATCCAGAGTGGCGTGGACTAAGCCCAGATAGAGTGGTCAGTGTGACACCAGGCCAGGCCTTCAGATCTGGTCTCATGGTCCCTTCCCAGCACGTAGCCCTTCTTTCACAGATCACTGTCAGCTTTCTGAAGAACAGGATGACCTGTGAACAGCATAGTTATCAATGGCATGACCCTGACGTTGCTTGGGAAAATTGTTTTGTCCTGGTTTGCTTATTCTGCAAAAACAGGATGTGGTTAACGTGCTTAAAAGTGGTCCTGCCCAAAGGGTCGGGGCTGCTCTCTGGACTTCCTGCGTGGGGAACGGCAGAGCAGTCGCCTGCCGGCTAACAAAGGCTCCCTAAATTTTAATTTGGTCTGGACTCCAGTGGTCATTCACTTGCGTCTGCTCCACAACAGTCCCGTCTCTGACACAGAACTGAACAGGCTTCCACAGGAACTCCCTGAATCACCACCCCGAGGCAGCGGGGGGTGTTGTGGGGGGACCCCCAAGCCGCCTCTAGCAGCCTGTGAGGCCTCGGGCCCATTCACTGACCCACGCTCCTCTGGGCCACGTCTTTCTAGAAGCGCCTGTGAGTGAGGGACAAGGTCGGGAGAAGCCATTCTTCCCAAGAGAACTTCTTAGGGGAGGTTCGGACCTGGGGGGTGGGAGGTGGCGGGCCACCTCGGGAGGCCCAGGCGTACCGGCATCATGGCGCGCACGTAAGACACATTCAAACCAGGGAGGAATGCTGGAGAGTTTCTCTGAGCCAGACTGCTGACGGTCGCGGGGAAGCAGGACCTCAGAGATGGAGGCAGAGCTCCGGAGAAGGGTGGGCTTCAGCTGTTTCCACAAATCCCCGTCATAGGTGGGGACGGAGTGGGTTACTTTGGTGGCAGATCAGGGAGGCGGGAGGAAGCAAAGCAGGGAGCCTCTGGGGTCGGATACAAAGTGAAATGACGGACACCTGCCTCCCACACAGGCGGTGCAGGGCGCCAACAGTCAGCCGCGAGCAGGTAACCACTGCCTGAGGGACCTCTGCCCTGGCACTCTCAGCAGAGCTGGGCCCTGAGGGGTCAGAACAGAGAAGTTACCAGTTACCCCGACGCCCCACAGGGATGTGACCGGAGACGCGGAAAGACTACAGGCTCAGTCCAGGTCGAAGCCGGTCTCCGTGGGGGGAGGCGGTGGCCTGGGACACGACGGCCCGCCGTGAGCTGCTTTTCATGAAGGCTCTCACCTCCGACCGCCTCTGGGCACTTCAGGTCTCGTGTTTGCGGCCGCCGCGCAGGCCTCCCCCCGGCTGGCCGGGCCAGCATGTGCCTTCCCAGCGCCAACCGCACGGCCAAGGTCAGGAGGCGTGTGCTGGGTCTCCTCTCGCAGCCGCCTCGCTCAGCATGTCTCACCCCCGTGCGCCCTCGTCTCCCTCCTCCCCGGGCTGTTCCTGCTCTTCGGCCGCCCCAGGCCCCATGGTTTCCCTCAGCCTCGGCTGACGCCTAAGAAAGCGGAGCCCGGGACAGGGCGGGCACGGCCTCGGGCCTCAGAGCAGGTTAGTCATCGCAGCTCAGAGCTCACGTGGAGCTGCCCGCCCATCGGGGGACTGGAAGCCAAGATGTGACCTGTTCGCCCTGCGTCCTCATTCTCCACTTAGACTCCCTCAACAGCTCTGCTCCCTGAGCCCCCTGTTCTCACCCTCCTGTTTCATCCTTTCCGCCTGCACCCCATGCCTGCCCCCCTGTCCCGTCCTCTCCCACCTGCACCCCATGCCCGCCCCCCTGTTTCGTCCTTTCTGCCTGCACCCCATGCCGCCCCCCTGTCCCGTCCTCTCCCGCCTGCGCCCCATGCTCACCCCCCTGTTTCGTCCTTTCCGCCTGCACCCCATGCCGCCCCCCTGTCCCGTCCTCTCCCGCCTGCACCCCATGCTCGCCCCCCTGTCCTGTCCTTTCCTCCTGCACCCCATGCCCGCCCCCCTGTCCTGTCCTTTCCGCCTGCACCCCATGCCCGCCCCCCTGTCCTGTCCTTTCCGCCTGCGCCCCATGCCCGCCCCCCTGTCCCGTCCTCTCCCGCCTGCGCCCCATGCCCGCCCCCCTGTCCTGTCCTTCCGCCTGCGCCCCATGCCCGCCCCCCCGTCCTGTCCTCTCCCGCCTGCACCCCATGCCCGCCCCCCTGTCCCGTCCTCTCCCGCCTGCGCCCCACCTGACTCTGCTGGCAGAGGCACTGCCTCCCGGGTCTGGTGCATCCTATCTTTCTTTGCTGGTGGAGGGGGCCCTCTGCGCCCCCTGTTCCCGGTGGAGGTGGGGGTGGGGCTCCTGGGGTGCCGCAAGGAAGGGAATGTCCCAAGACTCCACCGGAGGAGGAGTCACAGGAAAGAAATGCAGGTAAGAAGCCGGGGGAGCCGAAGCCGGTTTGGCTCAGTGGTAGAGCATCGATCTGCGGACTGAGATGTCCCAGGTTCGATTCCGGTCAAGGGCATGTACATTGGTTGCGGGCACATCCCCGGTAGGGGGTGTGCAAGAGGCAGCTGGTTGATGTTTCTCTCTCATCAATGTTTCTAGCTCTCTATCTCTCTCCCTTCCTCTCTGTAAAATCTCAATAAAATATATTGAAAAAGAAGCTGGGGAGGGGGAAGAGCCATCTTCCTCATCCTCCCGGGGACCCCTGGGGAGAGAGTCCGGGGTGGAGCGGGGAAGGAGCTGGTCTGGGATAACGGGCTGTGGTCCTGGGGGGTGTGTGTGAGGGTTAGGCCGCCACCCCGAGTCTCTGCTCCATGTTCCGGCGCCGTCGGGGGCAGCGTGTGGCCGGCCCAGCTGTGCTCCCGGGCAGAGCACTGCGACCCAGCCGGGAGGCCCACGGTTCCGCTGCCCTGGGAAGCTGGCTCAGAGCAGCGGGAGGGAGAAGCATCTGTGCCCGCATCCTGCCTGCCGGGAGGCGAAGTGTGAGGGGAGCTCAGCGGCCAGGAGGAGAGAGAGCAAGCCTCACCCCAGCAGCTGCTGGGCCCCGGGCTTCCCGGAGAGACGTCAGCCCGGCGTCTGCTCCTGGACGTTTGTTTCGCTGTGACGGCGTCCCCGGGGGACGAGGAAGATGGCGGCCCCCGCCCCCTCCCCTGGTTGTGGCGTGTCTAGAGCGCGGCCAGGTGCCCACTCAGCGGGGTCCCCCTGGAGAAGGCCTGGTGCTGGGGAGGCGGGGAAGGGAGGGAGCAGGTGAGTTAACTGCATCTCCCGCGATTTGCATGTCATGAATATTCAGAGCCCCCTCCAGCCTTGCTCGCTCTAGACCAGAGACGTCACAGCCCTGGGAGCTCATGCCTGGGGCGGGTTCCGGGATCCACCCAGACACCAAAGCCCAGGGGCCTCGATCCGGCAGGCACAGCGACCGAGGATGTGCATGCCAGCTTTGGGCACCCTTCCCTGTGCCCCCGTGGTCTCCAGGTCACCGTGGCACCTGCTGTGTCCACAAGGTTACACTGGATGGCCTCCAGGGGGCGCTGTCACAGGTCACCCTGAGAAGCTGGGACTCACAGCTGCCCCTGACCTCCGAGAGCGGAAGGGACCACAGATTGAGCGGATCATCAGCCACACCTACGTGACACAGCCGCCATAGCATCCCCAAACCATGGGGGGGGGGGATACTCCAGGTTGGTGAACACTTCCACATGCCCCAGCCCCCGGGGTCAGCGGCCCCTGCCCTCGGCCCTTCCGGCCTCGCCCTGTGTCCCTCTGCATCTGGCTGCTCGGAGTGCCCTGACACTCCGCTGATAAATCACAGGTGTCCCCTGAGGTCTGAGAGCTGCTACAGCAAGGGAACCCCCAGGAGGGGTTGGGGGCCCCTGGCCTGTACCTGGCCGCTCGAACCAGCTGGGCCTGGGGACTGGCGTGTGAGGTGGGGGCCGTGGTGTGGGTCTGACAGGCAGGCAGGGTCAGACTGAGCTGCACCGCCGGCGGCCGGCAGAAGTGCCGGGTGTGGGCAGCTCACGTCCGGTGTCCCGAGCGCCCGGTGAGCGGGGAGCAGGCAGAGGGCTGCCCGGTGCCCTGCGGGGTGTGAAAGCAGGAGAGGCCACAGAGGTCACCTTGTCTAGGACACAGTGGATGGACCACTGTGCCTCTGTCCACCAGAGTCCCCCGGACACGCACGTCCTGCAGACTCAGCTCAGCCTGACTCTGACGCCCGTGGTGACGCCTCTGGACCCAGTGAGTCACCTCCCAGGCCCAGGCCACCTGCCGGCCATCTGGCGGCCACCTGCTGGGCGGGCGGAGCCGGCCCGGGGCTGCAGGAGGCGGGAGCTGCTCTGACCTTTGTGTGATTTCCTGGCACCTCGGGGGCGGGGGACAACTGTCTCAGGGGCGGGGGCGGGAGAGGAAGCCTCGTCACGTCGGCAGGAAGCAGCGGACGCATTTCCATCCCAGGTGGGAGCCGCGGCGACACAGAGGAGGCGACCTGTGTGCGGTGCGTGGCTGCGGTGAAAGTCACGGCACAAACCGCCGAGTCAGGACATTTTCCCCGGAGAGGACGGGGGAGAGGCAGCCTCAGCCCGCTCTGCTCCGGCCTCAGCCCGCTCTGCTCCGGCCTCAGCCCGCTCTGCTCCCGGCCTCAGCCCGCTCTGCTCCGGCCTCAGCCCGCTCCCTGCTCCGGCCTCAGCCCGCTCTGCTCCGGCCTCAGCCCGCTCCCTGCTCCGGCCTCAGCCCGCTCTGCTCCGGCCTCAGCCTGCTCCCTGCTCCGGCCTCAGCCCGCTCCCTGCTCCAGCCTCAGCCCGCTCTGCTCCGGCCTCAGCCCGCTCCCTGCTCCGGCCTCAGCCCGCTCCCTGCTCCCGGCCTCAGCCCCCTCTGCTCCGGCCTCAGCCCGCTCCCTGCTCCGGCCTCAGCCCGCTCCCTGCTCCGGCCTCAGCCCGCTCCCTGCTCCGGCCTCAGCCCGCTCCCTGCTCCGGCCTCAGCCCGCTCTGCTCCGGCCTCAGCCCGCTCCCTGCTCCCGGCCTCAGCCCCCTCTGCTCCGGCCTCAGCCCGCTCCCTGCTCCCGGCCTCAGCCCGCTCTGCTCCGGCCTCAGCCCGCTCTGCTCCGGCCTCAGCCCGCTCCCTGCTCCGGCCTCAGCCCGCTCTGCTCCGGCCTCAGCCCGCTCCCTGCTCCGGCCTCAGCCCGCTCCCTGCTCCGGCCTCAGCCCGCTCTGCTCCGGCCTCAGCCCGCTCTGCTCCGGCCTCAGCCCGCTCCCTGCTCCGGCCTCAGCCCGCTCTGCTCCCGGCCTCAGCCCGCTCTGCTCCGGCCTCAGCCCGCTCTGCTCCGGCCTCAGCCCGCTCTGCTCCGGCCTCAGCCCGCTCTGCTCCGGCCTCAGCCCGCTCTGCTCTGGCCTCAGCCCGCTCTGCTCCGGCCTCAGCCCGCTCTGCTCTGGCCTCAGCCCGCTCTGCTCCGGCCTCAGCCCGCTCTGCTCTGGCCTCAGCCCGCTCTGCTCCGGCCTCAGCCCGCTCTGCTCCGGCCTCAGCCCGCTCTGCTCCGGCCTCAGCCCGCTCTGCTCCGGCCTCAGCCCGCTCTGCTCCGGCCTCAGCCCGCTCCCTGCTCCCGGCCTCAGCCTGTCCCTGCTCCAGCCTCAGCCTGCTCCCTGCTCCCGGTGCTGACGTGGCGGGTGGGGGGGGGGGGGGGGGGGGGGGGGGGGGGCAGGCGGTCGGACGGCGGCTCCAGGAGCTCTGAGCGGGCCCGGCTCTCAAGGGCGACCAGGCCTTTCCCTTTGGGAAACTTCATGATGGCTGGGAGCCTTCCCTCCTCGGAGCCTCTGAACTGTCACCCTTCTCAAGGAGCAGCCCCGGACCACCGCCGGGCCCCCTGAGCCTTAAAACTGCCACGGGGCCCACCCTCGTGGGGTCAGAGGTCAGAGTTTTGCAAGCTGCACGGCACCCAGTGTTCTCCCAGCTCACCCCAGTGCAGCCAGACGGGGGGGGGGTGGGGGGCGCTGCAGGAGGCACGGGTGTGGGATGCGCGGGTGTGAGACCCAGGCTGCATGGGGGACCATGCCAATCGGGCCCTCCTCTGCCCAGTCCTCACCCCCCAGCACCCCTGCCTCAGTCTCCCCTCCTGTGCCCAGGCAGCACCTGCAGCAGCCACAAGCCACAGGACACCTGCCCCTATGGAACTCCTGGCACCACGGAACCCCTGGTGCAATGGAACCCCTTGTGCCACGGAACCCCAGAGCCACAGAACCCCCGAGGCCACTGAACCCCCGAGGCCACTGAACCCCTGGTGCAATGGAACCCCAGAGCCACGGAACCCCAGAGCCACGGAACCCCTGAGGCCACTGAACCCCTGGAGCCACGAGAAGCTGGAGGCAGTGAGGAAGGGTCCCCCCTCAGAGCCTGCCACAGGCTCCACCCTGCTGACACTTGGATGTCAGACCTCGGGCCTCTGGAGGAGAGGGAGTTTTATTGAATTGCTCAGCTGGTGGGCTTTGTCACAGCAGCTGGGGAGTCTCATACAGACTGTGTCACAGGCTGCACTCAAAGGACAGGTGCCCGGACCTGGTGCTGGTGCCAGCAACGGCCAGTCCGGGAGGTGACTCACCTGTGCTGATCCCAACGCCCTCAGAACTGCCCCCCTCCCGGAGGCCACAGGACACAGCCAGGGCCCCGCGCCCCCCGTCCATGATGTCTGGGTGTCTTCCCTCTGCCCCGTCACCCCTGTCTTAGTCCGTTCGGGCTGCTATGACCAAGTCCAGAGCCGGGGTCACGGTCGGCGACACCTGCTGCTCACGGTGCCGGGCTGGGGCCCCCGGGCAGGGTCCCCTGGGTCCGGGGTGTGGTGAGAGCCGCTTCCTGGTTCACAGGTGACGTCTCCCCGCGGTGTCCCCCCTGGTGGGAGGGAGGAGAGCGCTCTCTGGGGTCCCTTCTACACGGACAGAGATCCCCGTCCTAGGCCCCCCCCTCCCCCGCCGGCCATAATCGCTCCTGAGACCGTCACTGTGGGCTCAGGCCTCACCATATACATGGTGGGGGTCACAGACAGTCCGTCCAGAACCAGCCCAGCCCATTCTCCAACCAGCCCCGCTGACGGCTGCTATGCACACACTCCCCCCTCCCTCCCCCTCCCGTTTCTCTCAGGGACCACGGAGCACATGTCTGAGGTCTCTGTCCCAGCTGCTCCGCTCTGCGTTGTGGGGGGAGGTGGCCCCAGGCGATATGCAAATGAACGAGCATGGCGGAGTGCCAATAAAACTTTATTTATGGCTGCTGAAATGTGAATCCCGTACCGTTTCCACATGCCACCGATCTCTTCCTTTCGATCCCCCCTCTCCCCCCGCCTCCCCCAACCATGTGGCAACGCAAACCCCACTCTCAGCCCGCAGGCCGCACGGACTGGGCTGGGCTGGCGGCCGGTGTGGGTTGCAGCCAGAAAGGGCGCTAGAGGGGAGTGAGTGTGCAGGAGCGGGTGGAGCTGTGACCTTGGGAGAGCTCAGGGTCACCTGCTGTCACCCACCGGGCCCGGCGCCGTGCCAGGCCCCCGGTGGCTGCAGCCAGCTGCCCCGCCTGCAGACGCTGCTGTTCTGGGTGGGCGAGCCTCAGCCCCTCCCCCACCCCCAGGACTCACACCCGCCTCAGCGTTAAATATGGAGCTTTTAATGTTAAAGAGCTTAATAAGAAGCAGCTTGAGACAGATTTGAAATAGCTGTGGATGGAAAAATCGGGCATATTAATTGCCACCGCTGGTGAGCTGCCTTTTTCTCCGTTCACCGTCAAAAGCCTGGCTGCTCCGAAATGTCAAGTGTTGTTTTTAACAAGGCAGGCTGCGGGAGTGCTCCGGCTCCGGGTCCGAGGGCGGGGCGTTAGAGGTGTGTGAGGCAGGCGGGGTGTTCTGTGGGGCTCGGGGTCCCCGCCCCGCCCTGCCCCGTGTCTGTAGGGGCGGCATCAGGCCCATATCTGGGGGCCCCGAGGGCAGTGGCCCCCGGGAAAGTCAGGAGGCAGCTCGCTCCCTCCCGCCTGGGACCCTGGTGGAGCAGAGGGCGGGAGCCAGGGGTGTCCTGGGGCTGGGGGGCTGAACCGAGGACACCCGGCGACCAGCCCCGAGCAAGCCCCCGGCCTCCCAGCAGGCATTGCGTGTGGAGGCTCTGACAGCCACGGAAACCATCCTGGCTGGGCCCGGCAGGCCACACTCTGGCCCCAGTGGCTGGGAGGCGGGAGACTGGGAGCCCAGAGCGGGTGCTGACCGGGAGGACTGCGGGGAGGTGCACGGGGTCCAGGCCCCGTGCTGACCCCCATGGACAGCACCAGGCCCCTCCCCCACGTGGGGCCGGGACAGGCCTCCAGCCACCGTCACCGCGCCGCCCGTCACCGCGCCCCTGAGGAACGGAGGGGGTGGGAGGGGGACTGCGTGGCTCCAGGACCCCAGGACACCTGGGCTGGCCCCTGGCATCAGGGGTGCTTGTCCCCCATAACCTTCCTCCTGGGCCTCCAGTGGCCCCGCAGCTCCGGCCAGACATTGGGAGGGTGAAGCCGCCTTCGGAGGAGGAAGCACCGAGACCTGAGGTAGAGCAGCCACAGGGGACGGACCCTCCCTGGCCAGGCGGGGGTGAAGTGACCACAAGCACTAAATTTAAACGTGGCACCTGGCACCCTCGCCACCGCCCTCCTCCCCCGTGACCTGTGACCTGACCTCACTCAGGTGCCGCAGCCGCGTCCTGCTCACGAGCCACCGCGTCCTCGGGGCAGTGTCAGTGACTCCAAGGGTCTGCCTCCTGTCGGAGCCACTGACCTTGGGGTGCTGGTCCCACGTGAGGAGAGGGGTATGCGTGTGCCACCTTGGATGGAAGGGCCATCACCGGGGAGCACAGGGGGGCCTGGAACCTCTCAGTCATGGCTCTGCAAGTCCTGCAGCCCGGATCCCCAGAACTGAGCAAGGAGCATGGCAAGATGGGGTCCCCCAACCCAAGATCCTCTGTCCCCCATCATAAAGAGACCCTTCTACCTCTTCCATGCACAACCCCCGCATCCCCTCCCCTGCACAGACGCCTCCATCTCCTCCCCTGCACGAACCCACCCTCCTCCCCTGCTCAGACCCCTCCATCTCCTCCCTTGCACGGACCCACCCCCTCCTCCCCTGCATGGCCCCCCCATCTCCTCCCCTGCTCAGACCCCCCCATTTCTTCCCCTGCAAGGCCCCCCATCTCCTCCCCTGCTCAGACGCCCCCATCTCCTCCCCTGCAAGGCCCCTCATCTCCTCTCCTGCAAGGCCCCCCATCTCCTCCCCTCATGGACCCCCCCATCTCCTCCCCTGCTCAGACCCCTCCATCTCCTCCCCTGCATGGCCCCCCCATCTCCTCCCCTGCATGGCCCCCCATCTCCTCCCCTGCATGGACTCCTCCTCCAGCTGCCTTGCACAGACCCCCCATCCCTCACCAGCACTGTCACTCTCAAGGTTTAGTGACTCAGCCCTGAAGCCATTTTCTGCCGTGGATTCGGCAGGTTGTTGGACACGAGGGAGCTCTGATTCTTTGTGCAAACACAACAGAAAACATGCCAAGCCCATTTGTTAGGAGACCTTTGAATTCATTTGCGAATCTCTGGATCAGACCTCCGCGCGCAGTTGGATGATGCGGGCCTCGTTCCGGAGCTGCACGTCCAGCCAGGCCTCTCCTTTGTCAGCACCTGATTTGCATTGGGAACTGGCAGGGGCTCCGGAAGGACAGCTTCAGCTGTACATCAGTGTCACTGGTGGGGGCGGGGCGCTCTGCGCTTGTTTTTCCAATCCCCTTCCTGTTGTGGGAGCTAAGCTGTGCCCTGGACTGAGAACTGGAGTTGCCTTTGGGTTTAAAGGTGTTTATTTTGTCACCCACGCCCTTGTCCAGAGCTGCAGTGAAATCATGGAGGCAGGTGCTCTTTGAGCTTCTTGGTCTGCTAGGGACAGACACCCAACTGGCTTAACCGAGAAAGGAGCATCATTGGTCCATCCATCCATCCATCCATCCACTCAACTTTCCATCCACTCATCTGTCCATCCATCCATCCATGAATCCATCCATTCATCTTTCCATCCATCCACTTATCTATCCATCCATCCATCCATCCACTCATCCATCCATATCCATTCATCCATCCATCCATCCACTTATCTTTCCATCCTCCACTCATCCATCCATCCACTCATCTTTCCATCCATCCACTCAACTTTCCATCCACTCATCTGTCCATCCATCCATCCATCCATCCATCATATAAACATTCTATGCTAGGCATAGCTTTAGGCCCAGCAGATAGCGATGTGAACCCACCAGCCCTGCCCTCCTGGAGTGAGCAGACAGATGTACAGTCTCATCTAAAAAATCCAGACTCATTGGGTCAGGGGTTCAGAGGATATTGGAGTACTCGGCATTGTCCTGTTGTCCCAACGGTTCACACAAAACCACTGGGCTGGGGTCTCATGGAGGCAACTTGGGTTACAGCCCAACCCCGGATCTAGCATCGTGTCCAGGAATGGGGAAGCTGACTGGCTGGCCAGCCTGGGTCATGTTTCCCCCTCAAAATTGACCCCATGGCTTGCAGGTGGTGGGTGGAGATGTCACAGGAATAAGTTGGTTGCTCAGGCCTGGCTCAGCTGTCCATACCTAAAACTCAAGGTTGAGTCTCCGTGCCCAAACACAGGACCCAAGGGCTGAGTAGAGGAGAGTAGATACATATGTTTATGTATCTATGTCTGTTTTTGTCTATATCTGTGTCTGTGTCTATGTCTATGTGTCTGTGTTGAAATCTCTGTCTATGTCTATGTATATATCTATATCTATGTCTATATATCTATGTCTGTGTCTATGTCTATATATCTATGGCTATGTCTATCTGTGTCTGGGTCTATGTCTATATCTATGTCTATGTGTCTATGTTTATGTCTGTGTCGGTGTCTATGTCTATGTGTCTATGTCTATGTCTGGGTCTGAGTCTATGTCTATGTGTTTATGTGTCTGTGTCTGTGCCTACGTCTATGTCTATGTCTGTGTCTGTGTCTGTGTCTGTGTCTGTGTCTATATCTGTGTCTGTGTCTGTGCCTAGGTCTACATCTCTTTCTCAGTTTATGTCTGTGTATAAATCTATGGCTAAGTCTAGATTTGCATCTAGTATGTACACACCCAACAAAGGGGCATGAAGATGTCACACACTCTGTCCTTTGATTGGACAAATACTCAATGAGTCTTAAAAACCGTATTCAGGGCCACTCAGGGCAGGGACTGTCCGGCCACACAGATCACACGGGAGCCCCTGAACCATGCAGTGCCATGTGCTGTCTGGGTCTGACCTCAAAGACATACCTTTGTGGGGTCCCCCCAGATGACCTTGCCCCAGGCCCTCAGCTGGTGCTCCATCCTGTTAAATCTTCCTGCTGTTATGTTTAGAACGGAAACAATTTACTGCTTAAATAATTTACCCAGATCCCACGCAGCAAGGCTTTTGTCGAGATCCATCAGCTAATAAAGAAAATTGATTCTGGAAGCCAAAGTCAATCGGAGGGTAGGGACACGCTCTCCGATCTGCTTGTTCCCGTCTCCGGAGACTCTCTGTCACTTTGAGGAGCCGATCGGCCAGGGCGCCCCTCCCTGCCGGGGAGTCTTTTTCCATTTGTGACTCTTCAGGTGCCAGAGCCACGAGCCGTCCACCGCGGGGAGGGGCGGCCATGGGGGCCTTTTCCCAGCGCTTCACCAAGAAAAACAAATCAGCTTCCCCGAGGAGCAGATTCTGGGAGATCAGGAGCCAGTCTGAGGGCGCAATGGCCCACGTGACTGGGGTCCAGATTGAGGGTGGTTTGGGGGATCATGTACAAGCCTCAGAGATGAGCTGGCTTCCGTGTGTCTGTGCTCATGATGGGGCTCATTAGTGAGGAGAGGGGATCACGTGCACCCAGACAATGAATCCAGCCGGTGCCCAAAGCCAACTCCCCCCTGAGCGGATCCCATATTGTCCATCCAGCACTCTGCCTCGAGCCCTTCGTTCAGTGAGGAGGTGCCCCAGCGCCTGCCGCTCCCCCGGGGCATCCAGCGGCTCCGGCTCCGTTCCCTCATGGTTCCCTGCACAGCCAGAGCCTCCTGGACCGCCTCCTCCCCGTGTGTGCAAGCAGGTGAGGACGTCCGCATCCTCCAGGCTAGGGGTGTCGAACTCAATCAGAGAAGGGGCCAAAATCTAAAATCCAGCCTAAATCGCGGGCCGAATGGTTTACTGAACAGTCATAAACTGTCATTGTGATGGAAACGCAGCGGAGTGCAGTGATGACAGGGAGGTGCGGGCCACATTGCAAGGCCTGGCGGGACGGATTTGACCCGCGGGCCTTGTGTTTGACACATGTGCCTGCTCCTGCCAGCCTCTCCCAGGCCTGGCTGCTCCGGGAACTCTCCCGTCCATCCCAATTCCATCCTCAGCCCCGGGGGTCACAACCAGCTTTCTGTTTGAGTCACTAACGCTTCCGGGGAGCACAGCCTGGCCGTTCACCGCCATGTCGTCCAGGCTGCTGTGCGCTAGGCGGGAGAGTGAAGGAGGGGATGGGGGCAGTCCTTCACGGGCGCTCGGAGAGAAGGTGGGTGGGCAGAGACCGGCACACTGAGGGCTGAGGGGTGGCCGTGGAAGAGTTTAGGCAGCAAACAGGCATCGCGAAGAAACACGGAAACTGAGCTGTACGTCCTCGCACGGACTTGACGGTTTCATATCAGTCTTTGTTGTTCTTCCCCCAAGGATATTTCCCCAGTGCTTTCAGAGAGAGCCTGCAAGGAAGGAGGGACCGTCCTGTGAAAGGTTAGCTGCCTGCACACACCTTGACTGGGGCCAGGGTTTGAGTCTGCAGCCCAGGGAGGTGCCCTTGACCGGGAACCAAACCCTCGGCTGCTCGGTGCACAGGCTGATGCTGTGACCACCAAGAAACACCGGCCGGGGCTGGGGCTCATTCTTATGCTTCATGGCATCCCCATTAAAGCTCAAAACCAAGTGGAAACATGTATCTTTGGCTGCAGCTGTCAGTCCGCCGGTCCCTCGGGGAGCCCTCCGGGCCCTCCATCCACAGCGCGTGTCCTTCTGTAAAATGGGGTGAAGCTGGGCGAGGGGTCACATGGCTCACTTACCAGGAACGGCTTCTAGAAACAATGAATCAAACAACAGCGATCGCAAACGTGTTGGGAAGGAAAGGTCACCGTCCATCATCCTGCCGCCCGACAATCCCCGAGAGCTTGGACGGCCTCCAAAGCCCCTCTCGCAGGAGAAAGCCATTAATTCCTGTCCCTGGCTCTTGTTTGGTCACGTGGTTTGGCTTCTCAGTGTCGCACACGTTCTTGCCCCAAATCTGCCACCGAGGACCGGCGCCGGGAGCCAATGAGGACCAAGCCTGCTGGAGCCGCCTCCGCAGGCCCTCCTGCACCTGGAGTCTCCGCTCAGAAACCCACCCGAGAGCGTGCGGAGGAGACACCGCCGCTAACGGCAAAGGGTGGAGACGGCCCAGTGCCGCACACAGGGCCTGAGTCAGCCCCTCGTGCTCCCACAGGGACGGAGGGACGGGGAACATACGGAAGACGCCCGTGGAGCTGGCGTGGGTGATTCCCAGGACTCACTGCTTAGTGCCGAAGAAGCAGCAGTCAAGTGAGGATCTGCGTGCACTGCCTCCACCTTTATATACACGCTGAGTGGCCCGACTGTGATGATGCTGAATGCACAACCATCTGGCCACTCCGCATCTATCCTAAACAACAATCCTATACGGCAAAAGGCTAATATGCAAATTGTCCCCTTGACCAGAAGTTCAACCAGCAGGCAGGCCGGCCAAGTGCCCATGTCCCCTCCCCTGGGCAGGCTGGCTGGACCCTACCCATGCATGAGTTCATGCACTGGGCCTCTAACATATATATGCGTGAAGATTCATGCAAGAATGAGCCTTCCTTTCCCTGGCTGCTGGCACCACCTTTCTGCTCTGGCCCTGGAGCCACCCCTCTCCTCTCCAGCCACGCATTCCCCTGTCGCCCAGAGCCCCTGAACAGCTGGGATGGACAGAACACCTGCATCCTGCCTACCAGCAGCTCAGTGCCTATTTATGCAAATTAACCCACCATCTTTGTTGGGTTAATTTGCCTACTCACTCCTGATTTGCAGGTGGGCACCTTGAAGGTATGGTCAATTTGCATCTTTCTCTTTTATTAGTGACGATATATATATATATACACTGAGTGGCCAGATTATTATGCATTCAGAGATCACAATAATCTGGCCATTCAGTGTATATAATTATTGATTTCAGGAAGGAAGGGAGAGATGGAAATGTCCATGATGAGTGAGAATCATTGGTTGGCTGCTTCCTGCGTGCCCCACACTGGGGATGGAACCTACAACCCGGGCCTGTGCCCTGACCTGGAATCGAACCATGACCTCCTGGTTCCTAGGTCAACGCTCAGCCATGAGCCACGCCGGCCAGGCAAGCTTCGCGGTTGTCAGCACGGGCACTAAAAAGCGTGTTCCCGGCGGGTCTAGGCTGCCCACAGGTCCCACGCTCCCCCAGACAGAGGAGCCGATTCTCTGGCCGCTGGGAAGGCTGCCACGTGCAGAACCTGAGCCCAGGCAGAGGCAGCCACGCGGCTGTGAGCAGGCAGGCCCCGTCCGCAGGGACATGCCATTGGCACGCTCCCCTGCAGCTGTGACAACGCCCTGAGCTCATTTCTTCCTGCCCGCGGCTCAGAAAGGAGGCAGCGGAGCGGGGCGAGGGGCGTGGGCCAGGGCAGTGTGGTCTCTGTTTTTGTCTTAAACTCCGGGACCAGAGAGGCCACAGAGATGCCAACGAGCCAGGGAGGGAGCCCGTGCAGGGCAAACAATCTTCACTTTGGGTCCAAGGTGGCAGGGGAGGGGCGAGGAAGGAGGGCAGATAGAATCAGATGCCAGCTCTCAGACGGACGGCGGGGTGCAGGGTGCGGGGTGAGGGGGCAGGGGCCGGGGTGGAGTCCAGGTGAACCACACACGGTTATCTTTGGAATCGCCCGTCCTCTCCAGGAGCAGAACTCAGACAGAGGCAGTGAGAGCCGTCAGGACAGCACGCCGGTCTGTCCCGGCGCCGAGGCGGGGCCGCGTCCTGTCGCCTCCAGCGCTTTGCATGCGCGCCTCATCCTTTGTCTGCGTTTCCCGCACGCCTTCTGGATAACGGCGGTTATAAAGATGACGGATGGCGGTGGTGGAGCCTTAAAAAAAAAAAATTAGAGGCGCGATCATTTGCAAACGTTATTTCCCCGAGGGCCATCGCCGCGACGCCAGGTGTTTTTTTCTTTTTTGTTTTTTTTCTTTTTTGTTGTGGTTGGGTTTTGTTGTTGTTTCTTGAAGAGAATGTTCCGGGCCTCCACGAGCTCCGTGTTTAGGGAATGAGGAAATGAGCGCCATAAAGCTAATGAGATGCCTCCGAAGGCTGGGCGCACAATCAGCCGCATCAGCGGACCTGTTGCCATCGAACTAATTAAATTGGAAATCACAGCGCAGTGTTGGAGATGGGATTGGGGGGAGGGGGGATTAACGGAGCTGATATTGCGGAGGCGACACCGTTATTAAAAACGAGAGGGGGCGGTGTATTAAACCCATCCATTTCCCCTTCCCCACCCTTCACCGGGTTCATCTTAATGATCATGTTTAATGATCGCGCTTCCCGGCTGTCCCCAGGTCCCCACGAGTCTGTTCTCGGCCCCTCTGAGGGGCTCCTGAGGTTCCCAGCTGGCGGCTCCCGTGTTCCCGGCAGGCAGGGCGGCCGGGCCCACCCGGGAAAGACACCCCCACCACCACCCCACAGGCCATCCGCCGACGCCCTGAAGCGTGAAATTGGCTCCTTTGTTTCTGAGCTTGAGAAATGGGCCCTTCCTTCCGGGGACGGAGCAGCGGCTCAGACCCAGCTTTGCGGTGGGTCTGGGAGCCCCACAGCCTGGTTCTCGGGGCCACGGGGCCGTGTTTGTTCCTTAAAAACAGCGGCGGCCAGGCTGCACTGGGGGGGAGCAGGTCCTTCAAGAGCCCTCCGCTCTTATATGTCCTGTCAGCTCTGTCTCCCGGGAACCTGACGCCTGTGGTCCTGATGCTGGTGGGGCTTGAGCTGCAGAAACAAGGCTCTCAAGGGGATGTGGAGCCCGGCATCAACCTGGGAACCAGGAGGTCAGGGTTCCATTCCCGATCAGGGCACAGGCCCAGGTTGTGGGCTCAATCCCCAGTGTGGGGCGGGCAGAAGGCAGCTGATCCATGCTTCTCTCTTATCATTGATGCTTCTCTCTCTCTCTCTCTCTCTCTCTCTCTCTCTCCCTTACCTTCCTCTCTGACAGCAATAAAGTTATGCATTTTTAAAAATGGACAGTCTTCCTCTTTCCCAGGTTGCCTTTCTCTGTCCTGCCTGAGAGAGGGAGGGCATCCCCGTGGCCTGGTGGAGAGGGGACCGAGGGCGGGGTCGCAGGCAGAAACCAGGCAGGGGACTCGCTGGGTGCTGCCCGGCCCCTCCCCCAGCCCCAGCCCCAGCCATGGTGGAGAAGAGGCCTCAGACAGACCTCCCCCCAGGAGGCCCAGCGATGGCTGCATGGCCCGGAGAGCCAGACAGGGCCCGTGACCGGCTCTGGCACCTCCAGGTGTCTGAGGATGCTGAGCCCCCCATCCACGGATTTGCTCCCCAGGGTTCCAGTTAACCTCGGTCAACGGAGGTCCGAAACATCAAATGGAAAATTCCAGAACTAAACAATCCGTAAGTTCATGGCACGCCACTCTGAGTAACATCGCACAATCTCGTGCGGTTCCACTGTTTCTTCCCCGGACGAGAGTGGTCCCTTTGTCTGGCATTGCCACATGGTGGATGCTCGCCCGTCAGTCACTCTGCGGCCTCTGGGATCAGACTGCCCGTCACTGTGGGCCACAGGAACGCCACACTCTGGGCAGCGGGAGGGGGAGGCCGGCCTGTCAGGAGGTGACCCGAGCGGAATGGCTGCTCTGAGTGACCAGCAGGTGGGAGAATCCCGCCCACCGGGCCGACGGCTGAGTCAGCCCCAGCGAGCCCACTGGGCGGACGGTGCTGGGCTCAGGGAAACACAGGGCGGCGGGTTTTCTGCGTGGGGTCCGGCCCCGCCCCTCGGGCTCACGAAGGATTAGCAGTTGCCCATGGAGCCCCCCACGTCACCTGCGCAGGACGGGGGCTCCCTTTCAGACTTGCTTGCATCCATCTCCACTTCGGTGACCAGTTAGCCGTCACTGGCGACCCCTTGGTCAGCACAGACGAGACTCCGAAGATGCCGCCCACCCAGAGCCAGCGCCTCCGCGTGCTCACAAGGGTCGCCTCTCGAGGTGAGAGTGATTATCCGGATGGAGCTGTCGGGGGCTGACGGCCGCAAACCCTGGGCGTCGCGTCCCCTGCGAGAACGGAGCCGTGGGAGCAGCTGGAGTAAATACCAGGACTCCGCCGGTAATTAAATAACCCGAAACGCACTCATTATCCTCCGAGTTACGTGTTAATAAAACTACCGGCAAACACTTCCTAAGTTAATTCGGAGAAGACCTGAGCGTAGACAGCTTTAATTAATTCTGCATTCACACCAAGCTCATGCGCTTTTCACGTCCAGCTCATCTTTCCAAGAGTCGGGGAGTAAGAGGCGTGTTGTACGCCTGGGACAGGCCCACGCCGCCCTGCCATTGTCCGGAGAGGGGCTCGGAGAGCGGGGGGGAGGGAGGCTACAGGGTGGCAATGCTCCTTGCACTCGGCTCTGGTGACACGGTGTCACCCCCGGTGGGGGCGGGGTCCTGGAGGGAAAACTGGGTACCAATCGCATCCCCTCCCCTTTGTTCACTGAAGACTCCGGGAGACACCTCAGCCCGTAAGACGCCTCCGGTGCCTTTTCCGTCTGCCTGCAGCACAGGTGAGCCACACCCCGGGAGGTGACAGTGATTCCAACATTAATAGGAAAACATTAAAGTAGGAAAGGCATTCGACACATTGGCTCAAGTCATCTGCTCTGCGGCGAGGCAACTCCGGGCTCTGGAGGAGAACGAGGACAGTGCATTCTTACGGCAAGATGCCCTGCAGCCTGGCCAGCAGGGCTCAGGGGCTGAGCATCAACCTACGAACCAGGAGGTCACGGTTCGATTCCCGGTCAGGGCACAGGCCTGGGTTGTGGGCTTGATCCCCAGGGTGGGGCGTACAGGAGGCATCCAGCCAATGACTCCCTCTCATCATTGATGTTTCTGTCTCTCTCTTCCTCTCCCTTCCTCTCTGACATCAATAATTTTTTTTTTTAAGAAGATGCACTCCAGCCAAATCACGTAAAAGACTTCAGCACCAGCCTGTGGGACAGCTCCACGCGGGGCAGCTTGCTCTCTGGACTAGCTAACGCCCATCCCCCCCAAAAATTGACTCCATGGTCTTGTCTCCTGAGAACAAGTCTCTGCGGGGCCTGAAGATGGGGTGCGTGTGTCTTTTTTCCTGGTTTTAGTGGAGAAAAACCCAGCCTGCTGGAGGGACACCCCCCAGCCTCCTTTGCAGTGTGCCTGTGACCACCGCCCGCTCCTTGATCTCACCTCTCGTCTGTCTGTGCCTGCGGGAGGAAGAGAGAGACGTCGCGGCCTCATTAACCTGCCTGACCCCGCCGTTTCAGACAGCGCCGCCTCCCCGAGGCTCCGGGGGAAGGTTAATGACTCCATCGTGCTCCTGAGCGTGTTCTTTCCGAAGGTGATTCACGCGCCCCCCGTGGACGCGTGCAGGACATGACAGGCCCGTGCTGTGGGGTCAGAGCCGTGCGAGGTGGCGTTCATGAAAGCCCCAGGGAGCGGGTGGGGGGTCAGGGTAGGGCCTCTGCTAATTACTGACACTCGGTTCCGGGAACTGATTAACATTCAGAGCCGGGGCCAACGCTGGGGGGAGGAGGGACCACGGAGGAGGCGTGTCAGTCTTTGAACTGAGCCCACGGATGTCTGTGCGGAAGGAAGCCTCGTGCTTGAGGACGAGGGCAGCCATGACCCTGTAATCAGGCTGTCAGTTTAGGAATTAACCTTTTCATTTAGAGCCCGATCGTGACTGAGAGAGTGTCACCGAGCGGTAAGTGGGGCGGACGAGGGCCCTGGGAAGGGCGTTCGCCGCCTCTGAGAGGCTGAGGGATGGTGGATTCCCTCAAAACCCCCTCCCGTCTCCACAGAGCGGAAATGCAGGTGGACGCCCCCATCTTTTCTTGGCCGCTTGAATTTTTAAACCCTTTTTAAATATATATATATATATATTTCATTGATTTTTTACAGGGAGGAAGGGAGAGGGATAGAGAGCCAGAAACATTGATGAGAGCGAAACATGGATCAGCTGCCTCCTGCACACCCCCTGCCGGGGATGTGCCCACAACCAAGGTACATGCCCTTGACTGGAATCTAACCTGGGACCCTTCAGTCCATAGGCTGATGCTCTGTCCACTGAGCCACACTGGTTTCGGCGGCCGCGTGAATTTTTAATGAGCCGCAGAGGGCAGCTCCTGTGTTCTAGAAGCAGAGACAAATCTCCCCCCTCTTCAGCCTCCTTGGCAGCCCTTGGCGAAGGCCTCTGGGTAGCAATGCCTCCTCCCTCCGGCTCCCGCCGTCAGCCCCGACGTGTGAGAACCTCGGGAAGATCCGTTGTTGCCTAAATAACGGGATCTATTTAAAGAAATGAAGCCAATTAGGCTTTCAGTTTATGACTGAGAAGGATTCCGCCATGTGTGGTCAGCGTCTGCTCAGCACCCGAGGAGCCAATTACCGATTCCCGCCGAGAGCTCCCCACACGCCCCCACGGCCCGGACAGCCTGCTCCCGGCGCTCCGCCCGTGACCTCGGTGCCCGGACGCGGTGGTGAGACGCCGGCTGGCCGGGCCGAGCTCTGTGTGTCCGACACCTGCAGGTCCTCTGCGCGGGCGTCGCTCCCGGACGCTCCGGCGGCGTTTGGCGTTGGGGGTTTGTGCCCCTGGTGTCCCTATCCTGTTTCCAAAAGAAACCGGCACCCCCGGGTCTCTCTGGTCCTAACGTGTCTCCCTCCGCCTCTGCAGGAGCATTAAAGGCGTAAGTGATGGATGAGAGGCACCGAAAGAGCGAACTTTTCTGGCGGGGATTTGCATTTTTAATAGGAAAGGTCATCTGGCAATAAAAAGGAGAAAATGTGGGCAACGGGAGGGTTAGACGTGACCGCAGGCTGGGACCGTGGGGACGGCGGGCCCTCTGTGGATCCCAGCTCTGTGTTCATGCACTGACCTCATTGTCCAGCCGCGTGCCCACCCCCCCTCCCATCTTAGCTTGGAGCCAGGGCATGTAAGTGGGAGAAACCAGGATATGTGAGTGGGAGGGGCCAGGACATGTGAGTGGGAGGGACCAGGACATGTGAGTGGGAGGGGCCAGGACATGTAAGTGGGAGGAGCCAGGACATGTGAGTGGGAGGAGCCAGGGCGGGTAAATGGGAGGAGGACTCAGATCGCCATCCTGGGAAGGGACCCAGGCCAGCCGCCTCAGCATTCTGGGAGGGGTTTGGGGGGAAGCTGGGTGTTTCTGGGAGCTTCCTGTTGCTGCTGGGACTGGCTTCACACACCTGGGTCGGGAGGGTGTGCGTAAGGCCAAGGACATGGGGCCTGAGTCTCTGCAGCCCATCTTTTTTTTTTTTTTTAATTTGGCACTGTTTATTGTAACATCTCCAGCCCATCTTAACACCAGAGAACCCCACCCCCAGGGGGAGCCTACGCCGGAGCACGACGGATCTGATGTCACTCAGGATCCCCAGGGCCCTGCCCATGTCCCAGGCAGGTGGATGCGTGCCCTGCAGCTGGGCACCCACTGGTGAGAGCGTCTCCTGGGAAGGAGCCGGAGCCAGGCGGCTGTGGGTCGGGCTGGCAGCAAAGCCAGGAAAGGCTGCAGCCGGGAGGTCAAGGCTGAGCAGGCAATGGCACGACCTCGTTGGGGTTGGCTCCCTGCCTCCCAGCTCTTAGGGGTCTGCGGGCAGATGGTCTACACGGGATACAACCTGTCAGCCACTCTGGCTCACCTCACTGGGCAGACTCCATGGTCCTCTCCTGCAAAGACCTGATGCCAGAGGGCTTTCTGGAACAACAGATGAATGGTGGAGGCTCAGGGCGCTGTGGTTGCCTGGCACCCCAGGTGGGTTAGGGTTGGTGCCATTGAAATGGTTCCCACGGAGAAATGGTTCCCATGAACCCAGCCAACGTCTTTGTTCCTGTTCCTGGGGTTCAAGCAAAGTGAGTCTCTTCCTGATGCCGAGGCTGACCACAGAGGGAATGACTTCTTGGTCAGAAGCTGGAAGTGACTGGCTCCGTTTCATGAAGTGGCCTCGTTATTTAAGCCCCAACAAAGGTGCTGGTGAAGTTACTAACAAGGATGCTCTGAGCTGCCCGCTGCCTCAGGGGCCCCGCTGGCACCCGGAGGCTGAATGAGCCACTGCAGCAATGACTACCCAACCCTGGGGCCAGGGAGCTAAGGCTCCAGGGGACCGTGGTCTTGAGAGCCAATCGCTTGGATGATGAAGGTCAAATACCTTCCCAACTGAGTTAGAAGTCTGGATCCTGACCCAGCAGCATATGCCAATGGCAAGGGTTCTTAGAGATGGAGGAAGCCAGAGGGTGACAACTCCGGAAACGAGGCCCAGGAAACACTGGCATTGGTGTATGGAGGGCACCTGGGGTTTCCGTCCAGAACCAGGCTTCCTGGGTGCTCGCGAGGGTGGCTGTGCCCCCGGGCAGGGCACTGGCTCATTTCTCAGGCTCTGCTATTGGAAAGCCACCAGCGCGAGGCTTCAGATGAAGCAACGGCCACGCACAATGAGCGAGAGAATTATGGAAAATAAGCTGCGCTCTCAATGCTCGGTCTCACGTCGCTCAGACACATTACAGAATTCATTCCGTTCTCGGTCTGGCGGCCGACATTGACTGGTGACTACTTAACCGACATTAATATTTCTGTCTTGTAATCGGTGATTGAAATCCCAAATTCCAATTTATTCTTAATCCCTTAATCCTGAGTCCAATTGTTAATGGCTAGACTATGAAAGCATTTTTAAAGTGTCTCATTTGAAGTTTGAAACAGACTTAAGGGCCTGTTCTGTAGACTGTGTGTGTGTGTTTGTGTGTGTGTGTGTGTGTGTGTGTGTGTGCTTCTCCATGGCCACAATAACTTTTTCAGAACTGAAGGGCTCTAGTGTTATGGAGGATGGTGGTGGTGAGGGAGGTGGTGGTGATGATGGTAATGGTGATGATGGTGATGATGGTGGTGATGATGTTGGTGGTGGTGATGATGTTGATGATGACGGTGATGAGGATGATGGTGGTGATGTTGTTGGTGGTGATGATGGTAATGGTGATGGTGATGATGGTGATGATGATGTTGGTGGTGGTGATGTTGGTGATGGTGATGATGGTGGTGACGATGGTGATGGTATGGTGATGATGGTGGGGGGTATGATGAAGATGATGGCAATGGCAGAGGTGATGACAGCTGTTGGGATCTTCAGATGCCTCATTATGACTTCATTTATCCCCACCCCGGGTTCTGACTAAATTGAGAAATGAAATAAAGAGTAGCAAGCAATGGAGGCAAACCTAGGGCTCTTCCTATTGGCAGAGGTCAGATGGGGTGATACAGCTCCCACGCTGTGAACCTTGCCAGCTGACAGTGTCGGCTGCACCTGCCCAGGGCGCCCCGCCCCATGTGAGACAGGACATGTGCTCTCTCAGGGTCCGTCCGAGTGAAGGTGGGGAATGGAGGTCCCTGCATCGGGAAGAAGCCCCCGGGAAAGAGGAGTTATGGAAGCCAGCTGGGAGCTAACTGCTTCATAGTGACCGACGCCGGCACCTCCGCCCCGTCTTCCAGAGGAGAGGCTGGCGTGCTCGGAGGGCTGGTGGCTTTCCAAGGCCCACAGCTGGGACGTGACAGCGCAGGGCTGAAACCCTCAAGCCCGTCCCAAGCTGAGGTGTTTGTACCTGAAAACTGTGCTGAGCCACCATCCACCAAGCGTGGTTCGAGGACGCCTAGGAATTCCCCACACTCTCGGTCTTCAGGGTCAAGGTCATGCTCATCGGGACACTGGGGTGGAATTGCCCTCTTCACCTGCTCCTTCTCCTGGCAT
Source organism: Pipistrellus kuhlii (assembly GCF_014108245.1). Classification (NCBI taxonomy): domain Eukaryota; kingdom Metazoa; phylum Chordata; class Mammalia; order Chiroptera; family Vespertilionidae; genus Pipistrellus; species Pipistrellus kuhlii. Next base: position 1,563,829 of record NW_023425534.1, on the reverse strand, counting down.
GCGGCTGTTTCCCAGATGTTACCTGGCGCGTAGGATCACGGCTGGCTGGAGGGAAGCGGTGGAGTCCTCTTCTGTGAAAGCCGGAGAGGAAAGAGATCTGCCAGGACTGTGAAACAATGGCCGCACCTAAACCAAGCTCCTCAGGGTCCTCGTGTTTGTTAGGACCACAAAGGGGCCCGGAGGCCAGGCGTTGGAGAATCCTCGGTCATCAACCTTCATGTAACGGGAGAAACACGGGGGCCTCTGGGCTGTCACTGCCGCTCAGTCCCCCAGAGCTCCCTGCCGACCGGAGGCCACGTCTGAGGCCGGGCGGGAGGGTGGGCGAAGCGAAACACCTGCATTCCCCCGGCGTGTGCCTCTCCCGGGAGCGCAGAGTCTTCGGATCTGCCTCTTCTTTCCTTGTAAACGCTGCTGCTGGCTCTCCCGCAGACGCAGCCCCATCAGGGAATCAAACAGCAGCGCACGCTGGGAGCTTGCTTTGTGCTTCCTCTGCCTGTGATCTTAGCCACGCAGACACGTAGGACGCCGTCTCTGCTCCGTTCATGCCGGCCTGAAAGAAGCAAGTCCCTTTGGAGCCCCTGGGGAAGCCAGCCCCTCCGGGGAGAGGCCACACGTCCCGCGAAAATAAGGAGGAGCGTCGGCTGTGGTTTGACCTTGGTGAAGACACGGCCACGTGGCCCCTGGACGTAACCCCCTCCCTCGCTTCTCGGGAGACCGTGAGGAGTGATGTCACCGGTGATGGCAATGTTAAGGAGCTCTGAGAGAGCACGCCAACAGGGGGCTCTGGTCTTGTGTCGAGCCACGTGCCACGTGAAGCACCGGATGACCACGGAAGGTGAGAGCTTGCTGAAGACACACAGCCCCAGGTCGCCAGCCCTCGCCTCAGGGGGAGCCTGTGAATGCCATGGGAATGGGGGGTTCTCAGAGGGCCTGGGGGTGCCGAGCTGGGTGGGCAGGACTCCCGTGACCAGGCCAGTGCCTGCCATCTGGATGGAGGGTCCCGGCGAGGCTGATTCTCTGCACCCACCACCCGCTCACCCTTCCACCCCAGCGTGTGGCCCTGCATGGAACTGACGTGTTTGTCAGCCCGGGGAGACGTTTCCTAGGCTGAGGCACCCGGCAGAGACCGGCAGGGGCTGAAGTGGTTTTCTGTCCAGTTTGGTGCGTGACCACCCCAGCAACCCCACGCGAGCGGCTGATCTCCGAAACCATGACCGACGGCAGGGAATGCTGGGGAGGGATGAGGTCAAACCCCCACATCCACGGATTCCTCTGACCCATCTCCCCAGAGCAGAACATCTTCCAGCCTCTCCTGACTCCCCCGAGCTGACAAAAGAGCGAACAAGACGTCACGTGCTCTAGGCCTGACCTTGCGGCTCAGTCTCTCTGGGAGGGAGGTTCCCGGCTGCAGTCTTGGCCACGCCAGCCATTGGCGCTAGCGTGGCCGTTCCCTGCGAGAGAGCCATCCATCAAGGCCGGGACGGTTGTGATGGTGATGAGAATATATGAAAGTGCTGTTTGGATGCTATTAAATGCAGCAAAGTAGGTCAATATTGTCTGGAATAATGAACTTGAGTTTAATCAACATATCATCAGCAAAATTATCTGAAAAAGCATAGCAAGTTATTGCTGCTGTGTTTGGTTATTTGACTACTTAATCTTCTAAGATATGCACATAATAAAGTAATTTTGCACGTGGATAGAACTAATTTGTCTACAATCATGCAAGTGTACTTAACGGTATGTTAATAGCGCACCAGGCTATCTTTGCAGGGGAGTGCTGTGGCTTTGTACCCGGATGACATTGGGTCGCCCTGGACCCTTCACTCCCCCACACGGCACGGTGGACCTGGCGCATAGTAGGTGTTTCGTAGACGTGGGCGGGATTCGGTGTAGGAGTGGGGCTGTCCCCCCATCACCACTGCCCCTGGGCCAGAGAAGGGCCCTTGGTTGGTGTGTAGCCCTTCCGTGACACAGAACAACTTTCAGAAACCCAAAGACGTCTGCCAGCTGTGGGAAAAACAACATGCGGGTCCCCCGCTGGGAAGGGACCATGTTTTTTTTACTGAGCAAACCGCAGAGGGAGAATCCTCGCGAGGCAGGGAGGAGCACAGAGGAAGAGTTAGGAGCACTCACAGACTGAGGGCATGAATCTTAGGGCCATCTCTCTGGGCCCCTGAATCTTTGGGAAGTGTGAGAGCTGAATGGAGTTATTTCTGTTGAGTAAGTACCTGGTGCAGACAAGTGCCTTCAACAAACATTGATCCTCTGGATTACTATTGTTGTCAGTGTCATCATCATCATCATCATTGTTACCATCATTGTCATCCTCTCATCATTAGCATCATCATCATCGTTACCATCTCATCATCATTATCATCTCATCATTAGCATTGACATCACCTTCATCATTGTCATCATCATTAGCACCGCCATCATTGTCATGTCATCATTGTTGTCTTCATCCTTATCCTCATCGGTGTCATCATCAGCATCATTGTCATCATCACCACCGCTGCTATCATGGTCATCATCATTATTGTCTCATCATCATCACGGTCATCTTCATCTTTGAGCCATAGACTTGGCGCGGTCTCTGCTCCGTTCATGCTGGCCTGAAAGAAGCAAGTCATCATCTTCATCATTGTCACCATCATCACTGTCGCTATCATCCTCTCAGCATTAGCTTTGTCATCACTATTATCTCATCATCATCATCATCATCATCATCATCATTAAGGTCAGACAGGAGGCATCCCCCCGTCTAAGGGGCACTGCACCCACCAGACATGCTGTAGGAGGGGCTGAGGCTGGCAGCCATGTGTACAACAGGCTCTGCCTCTCTCAGAGGCCCGGGTTCTGTTTCCTGACAGCAAGCAGAGGCGAACAACATTCAGAAACTCAGAGCCAGCTGCCAGCTGTGGGAAAAACAACATGGGAGTCCTGGGGAGGGCAGTTCCGGCCCCACCCTGTGCCTCCACAGACGGCCGGACCCCTCCTGAGGCCACATCACGCTCCGTCCCAGGTGGGAGGAAGGACGGGCTGGCCCGGCGGCTCTGCTCTCCCCGTGAAAGTGACCTTCACGGTTTAATCACTTGGCAGCCGAGAGCCAGATTGCTTCCTCGTAGAGCGTAATGTCAGATCAGTTTCGGGAATTTTCGGGGTGTTTTTTATCTTCGCAGCGAAGCTGTAACAACCCTGGCAGCAGCTGGCCCGGCTGGGAGCTCGGTGCCGCGGAGCGGCTCATTAGGGCGTAATGGCATTTCTGAGAGAAGACGCTCCTCGGCGCAGCAGGCAGAGCCGCACGCCGCCGCCGCCTGACACGTCCCCCTCATCAGCGCCCGCTGATGGACGGCGGGTGGCCGGGCTCCGGCCGCGCCGGCCTCGCCAGACCCTGAGCGGGCACCGCGGGGGCAGCCCTCGGGGCCAGGCGGGCACAGCCTCTGGGTGTGCGGGGACGCGTGGGGGAGCAGAGGGACTGAGGGACCCCGGGCGCGATGGGTTAGGGGTGATTTAGAGCCCTGTCCCCCGTTTGGATTGAGCAGTAAATTCTGCCTCCGACGCGGCTATTGTATTTCCCAGGATTAAGCTTGGGGAGAAGCGGTCCTGGAAGCCAGGCAATTTCTCGTTTTAGCGTGAGCCTAACCTCTCAATAATCTCCTGGCCCCGGAGAGCTTAATCTTTCCGAGTCTCCGCGCCCTTTATTACCACCATCGGTACGGCCGAGCGTCCTCACACCTCCGGGGCGTGACAAGCAGCCTTCAACCATTCCAGTGCCTCCGGGGCTTCTGCGGAGGAACCGTGCTCAGCGCCGCGGGCCTCCGTGGCATCCCCCGTGGCATCCCCCGTGGTTAGATTCGTTCCGTGGCCGTGTCTGGGCCAGGCAGAGGCCGGGCTGGGGTGGGAGGTCGCTTAGGTCTTGGGCCCCAGGCGGGGGTGGCCGATGAGGCCGCCTTCTCCCTGCAGGCCTGTCCGGGGGCCAGCGTGGGCGTCCTCACAGCGTGACTGTGTCACGGTCATTTCCTTTCTCACGTGGCAGGTGGCTCCCCACAGACTGGGCCCGCTGAGGCGGAGGGAGTGGGGGGAGCGGCCAGCGGCCAGCGGCCCAGGGCCGGAGACGGCCGATGAGCTCTGCGGTGGACGGCAGCGACGGGTAAACACCTGGCCGGGCAGGAAAGTGCTGAGCACTACACTCCCGTCCCCGTGCGGATCTGCTGAGTCGCGTTGTTCCTGGGTAATTGGGGTTACGGGCAGTTGACTGCTTGGTCAGGCCGTTCTGATGCTCACCAGGCCCAGGGCGGAGGGGCACCCCTTTGGAGGCAGCCGGGAGCCAGTTAACCCTCTCGCTCCTGGGCCGGCAGAGCTTCTCACCTCCTCACTCTCCTCCCCCCGCCGTGCGGCCCTGAGGGGGGAGGATGGGAGATGGAGCGTGGGGCGGAGACGGGCTCACGGAACTGCCGGGAGCCTCCTGGTGCAGGAGCCAGAGCCCCGAGGGTGCAGCGCGGGGACTGGCCATGGTGGGCAGTGTGCGCTGGCCTGGACGGTCTGGTCGCCACATGTTTCCCAGGAGGGAGCAGGGCTGGGGGTGGGGCAGGTCCCCCAAACACGACGTCTCATCATCCGGGAACGCCGGGTCCCAGCTGGGACCGAGCAGCGGGTTTCTTAGGGAGAGTGCCAAGGAGAGCTTCAGGGAGGTCCTAATTCGGACTTGCTCCGCCCATGAGGGTCCCCTCTGGCTCCTCCCCCCTCCCCGAGTAACCAGGCCCAGGGGACTGCTCCCCTCGGTCCAGCACCGGGGAAGTCGGGGGTGCTGGCGTGGGCCCCGGGGAAGGAGCGATGACAAGAAGGCACTCTGGGACACCCAGCAGGAGGTGGAGGGACCCTCGGCCAGTTATTGAAAAGTCAGTGGGAAACCTGGACAGAGAGGCCTGATGGATACCGAGCCTCACACAGCGCATTACCCTTCTTAAATAATTAACATCCGGAATTACAAAGTTTCATTAATTTTGACTGTCCACGCTGAGAGCAGCTAATTCATCACCAGCCCCGCCGTGGGGCCGCCCACTGGTCTCCGTCCTCCACGGAACATGGTCTCACATGCCAAACGTGTACCGGGCCCGGGCTGCCCGACAAAGTCCCGTTCTCTCCCCGCCCTGGAGACCGGAATCTGGATGCCGAGACCCAGGCGGGCGGTGGTTCCTCTGAGCCTTCCTCCGGGGCGGGGAGACCATCTTCTCCCTGTGTCCTCTCGTGGCCGTCCTCCGTGGTCTGCGTCCCAGTCCTCTCCTCATGAGGAGGAGATGAGTCAGATTGGCTGAGGGCCACCCGTGACCGCAGGTGAACTTGATGATCTCTATAAAGTCTGTCTCTCCAAACTCAGCCCCGTCCTGAGGTGTGTGTGTGTGTGTGTGTGTGTGTGTGTGTGTGTGTGTGTGTTTCAATATAAGAATTGGGCCCTTACCACTGTGGCTCAGTGGATAGAGCATTGGCCTGCGGACTGAAGGGTCCCAGGTTCGATTCGGGTCCAGGGCATGTGCCTTGGTTGCGGGCACATCCCCAGTGGAGAGTGTGTAGGAGGCAGCTGATCGATGTTTCTCTCTCTATCCCTCTCCCTTCCTCTCTGTAAAAAATTAATAAAACATATTTTTAAAAAAAGAATTGGGGGGAAGACACACAGTCCAGCCCATGCAGCTCCCAGGGCCGGCCGGGTGGGGGCCGGGCGGGGCTGTGGGGAGACCCTCCCGTCTGCCACCAGCGCCTCCTCCTGTCCTGTCCGCGGCTGGGGCCCTGGGGGAAGGACCTCCGCTCCCCGCCTCCCGCAGCCCCAAACCCAGACAGACGGCTCCTCTCACGTCTAGGGGAGGATTGGTGTCATGTCCAGGAGGAAGGGTGGTCTCCCTTAAAGGTGCCGGCCGTGAGGTTGCGCTTGATGACAAAGCCCTTGGCCCAGGCCCCTCCTCCTGGGAGCTCACCCTTGAACCCTCTCTCCCCCACCCTCCAGGTGGGAGCGGAGCAGCAACGAAGCTTGGCCATCGCCTGGATGGGTCTGAGCGAGCGTTCTACCTCCCAGCCAGCCATTCACAGGGACCCGCCGCCTCTCAAGGAGCGCACCTCTGCCAGTCAGACCCAGCTGCTGGCAGCAGTGTGGAATCCCGTGAGCTTGGCTGCTTGTCTGATGCTGTCCCCGTTCGCCTCGCCGGGTACCCTTCTCCTGCTATTCTGGAACCTTCCGTGGCTCCCTGCTGCCTCCTGGTTGGGTTCAAACTCCTGTCCCCATCCAAGGACCCAGTGTCTCTCTCCTTCCTGCATCCGAAGTGATTCCTCTGGAGGGACCAGCGGCTGGCGGTCCCCGGCCCCACGCCAAGCCTCCTCAGCCGGCCTCCCCCGGGATTCTGAACCAGCGAAGGCGCAGGAGCGTTTGCTCCGTAAGTCCTCCCGTCTGTGAAGGGCGGAGCAGAGGCAGGGACATGGAGCCCTCTGTGTCCTGCCTGGCTCCAGGGGTGCCCAGCCAGCGGCACTGCTGGTGGGTCTGAGCGCCCAGGGCTGCCCCTGTAGGCCTCACCTCTGTGACTCCTCCTCCCTCAGCCACCCGCCCCGGCTGTGGCTGCCCCTCCCCTGCCACCCTCGGCAGGGCTGCCTTGCACGGGTGTGGGGAGGAGAGGTCCTTGGTCACCTGACCTGCTGAGTGACACCGTGGTTTCTAATTGAACTGTGGGCTGCGTGGGAAGCTCCCTTTCTCTGCCGGTCCCTCTGGCTTCCGTTTCTCTGCACATTTGGGGGACATGTCTTTGCAAATGGCCGCAAGACGAAGGGACCGAGAGCGTGGGCCGCTGGCCAGGTTCGGTGACGAGCTGTGTGCCTCGGGGCAAGTGATTTACCGTCTCTGTGCTTTGTTTTCTCCCGGGGCAAAACAGAGGGTAATGGTAGCACCCACAGGGCCACAGACGATCGGCTGAAACAGCTGAGCCCGATTCGCCTGCAGCCCCCCATCTTCGCTCGGACAGGCTCAGCGAGGCCTGGGTCCCAGCCAGCTGGCCTGTGGGTCCCGGGAACGCCGGCCAGGGAAGCTACGGCTGAAACGAGGAAATCGCTGAACCGCTAGCTTCAGCGACAATGTTTGCTCATCTGGCCAAACCCTCTTGTTCATCAAAACCTGCTTCTTCACCTACGTTTAACCCGGGCACGTGCCCTAACGGGGAATCAGACCCGGACCCTTCAGTCCGCAGGCCCGTGCTCTATCCACTGGGCCACACCGGCCAGGGCTCTCCCTCCTTTTCTAACCGTTTCCACCTGGGTGCCAATTCCTCTGGCGAAGGGCATCGCAAGGACACGGTGTGAGGGATGAAAAGAAAACATCCCATGTGCCCGCCGAGCCTTCGGGGGTGTCAACACCAGGCTTTGATTGCTGCTCGGCCGCTGTTGGAGGCTTTTAGGTCTGACCTGCGGTGGGGAAGGTCTGACGGGTCCCGGGGGTGGGCCCAGCTGTCGGCCCAGTTGAAAGCAGGCACGGGGGGAGGGCGGGCGACAGTGGAGCAGTGCTCCGGGCTCCAGACTCGCTCTACAGGCTGATGCCTCTGAGTCCGAAACGCGTGGGTGGAGGAGGGGGGACCCTCCTCACGGATGACCCAGTTCCGCGGAGACGGAGCAGAAGCCCTTCTCAGATCCGCCGCCGGCCTTAGTGTTCCTTCGGCCTTATAATGTTTACTGTTATTTTTATTTTTTAAATATATTTTTATTGATGTCAGAGAGGAAGGGGGAGAGAGAGAGAGAGAGAGAGAGAGAGAGAGAGAGAGAGAGAGAGAGAAACATCAGTGATGAGAGAGAGTCATGCTGCCTCCTGCACACCCACACTGGGGATGGAGCCCACAACCCAGGCCTGTGCCCTGACGGGGAATGGAACCCTGATCTCCTGGTTCCTAGGTTGACCCTCAACTGCTGGGCCCCGCTGGCCGGGCTCTTTCCCGCCTTTTTACGGAAGCGCCCACACAAATTACCTTTTCGCTCAGACACAGGTTTTGCATTGAGAGTGACAGGCCTTCCCTTCCCTGACAGGCCTTCCCTGGCAGACAAGCCGTCCGGCTGCTTTTGAAATTGTTTCCAGAACCAGGACGCGCCTTCGTGTCCGTGAACCGCAGGGAGGGCGGCAGGTGCTGTGATTCTAACCGACAGGAGCCCCGGAGCCCCGCACACCTCCCCGGGCGCCAGGGGGACCCCTCGGGGTGGTGATGAGCCCCCACACCCAGGGGCACGCCCAGCGAGCAGTGCTGTGAACCTGGACCTACAATAGGAAAGGCCGGTGGTCCACCCGCCCTAATTGGAGAGGTCTGGTAATTCCGCTGGCGGGGGCGGCGGCGGGGGGAGTGCGGAGGGGGAAGGCTTGGGGAGGGAGATTTATGACCCAAACGAGGGGGCGGAAGGGATGCTGAGCGCCTGGCGTGGGCCTCCCGTGGGTCAGGGCGGAGGGACGGGCCATTATCTGGTCTCTGACGGATTTGCCAATTACCGCCCATCTCGGCAGGACCCCTGCTCCCCGATGTGTGAGAATGCAGCCACCCCCTCACCCCATCCTCAGGACATCCTCCGCCAGGTCACTCTGCCGCCACCCCTCCCCCACCCCGGAGAGCTCCCCCCACTCCCGTCTCTTCCCCCCTTGCATGAAGGTCCTCTGAGGACCTTAACAGATGACCTTGACGGATGACCCGACTGCTGACCACTGTGAGGAGGGACCACGCCTACATGTACCCTCTGCTTCCCCAGACCTGCCACCCAGGCCAGGACCAAGGACAAGCTCCAACACCCGGATAACGGCAGGACTTTGCTCATTTACATCAGAAAAAAACGTGGCAACCTAATGTCAGCCATAAAGCCGAGTCCCACAAGAAGACAGAAAGTGAGGAGCCGTTATGTGTTATTTTAAAGCATGGCAGATATCCAAAGAGCGACGCGCAATCGATAACCACGCAATTAAGAATCGGAATTACGTCTGGGGCGCAGGGGGGAGCCGGGCCCCACGGCGCAGGTCCGGGCAGGAAAGCCGTGCTGGGGAGCAGGCTGTCCCCGCGCGGCGCGGGAGCAGAGGATGGGTTCCAGCCGCTGGGCCCTTCCGGAAGCCGCTCTCAGTGTTTGCTGAGCTGGATGAGTATAACCTGATGAGTGATCCTGGACCCCACGCTCCAGCCACGGCCGGCATGCACTAAGCGGGGCTTCTTCTGATCCTGGCGAAGAAGTTCCCTGTGGACAGGAGAGCGCTGACCTGCGAACCAGGGGCTGTGGGTTCCGTTCCCCGTCAGGGCACACGCCTAGGCCGTGGCCTGGATCCCCAGTGGGGGGCGTGCAGGAGGCCGTTGATCCATGATCCTCTCTCATCACTGATGTTCCTCTCTCCCTCCCCCTTGCTCTCTGACATCAATTAAAACATATGTGTTTAAAGGAAGTGAGTTTTTGTTGTATCGGAGGAAGATGTGTGAGGGCAGCGGTGGGCAAACCGTGGCTCACAAGCCACAGGCGGCTCTTTGGCCCCTTGAGTGTTTAGCAAAGGCCAGCTCAGGAGGACCCTGATTCAGTTAATAACAAGGTGCCTACCTATAGAGTTTAAGTTTGAAACATGTGGCTCTCAGAAGCAATTTCAATCGTTGTCCTGTTGATGTTTGGCTCTGTGGACGAGTGAGTTTTCCGACCCCTGGGCTGGAAGAATGTGCAGAGAGCGTTCCTCCTGGTAGGACAGCTGGGGAAGAACAGCTTTACGTTAAACGTCTGTCTGAAGGCGCCGAGAGCGGTCAGGCCGCCGGGCCACGTGGGCAGCTCCTGAGAGAGGAGAGGCTGGCGCGGCCTCTGAACTTGAAGCATCTGCTGACGGGCGCGGGCAGCTGAGCCGCTGAGCCGGGCTGTTTCCGGCCTTGGGGTGTGTGTGTGTGTGTGTGTGTGGGTGACAGGAGTGTGACGGATGCTCGATGCTTGTCAGGGTAGAACCCAGTGGTGGTGGTGTGTGTGTGTGGGGGTGTCACCTGGGGATGGAGTGACCAGAAATAGACTACAGTCCCTCCCTCCCCCAACCCCAAGGGTAAGGGGGCCGCAGCGACATCAGGACCAGGAGCCTTAAACTCCACCCCTAACCCTTCCCGGGTGAGTGACGCCCCCGCTCCAGAGCGAAGACCAGGGAAGGGCCCAAGGCGGGGCTGCTTCCCCGTGGAGGCACCGCTGGTGGGTGAGCAGGGGTCCTGGAAAAGCAGGAGAAACTGCTGCGAGGAAGCCGGGTCCGCCCTGGCTGGTGTCGCTCAGTGGACAGAGCGCCAGCCTGCGGACTGAAGGGTCCTAGGTTCAAATTCGGTCAAGGGCACAGGTCCAGGTTGTGGACTCAATCCCCAGAAGGGGGCGTGTAGGAGGCAGCCGGTCCATGATTCTCACTCATCATGGATGTTTCTCTCTCTCCCTCTCCCTTCCTCTCTAAAACCAATAAAAATGGTTTCAGAGAGGAAGGGAGAGGGAGAGAGTGAGCGAAGCATGGATGATGGGAGAGAATCACTGATCAGCAGCCTCCGGCACGCCCCTGGGGACAGTGTCCTAAACAGCAGTGCGACCCGGAGTCTGCTTCATGCCGCCAACCTGGGCCACTCCGGAACCTTCTCTCGCGCTTGGCTGTCATCCCGCGTGGCGCCCGTGCTCGGCGCCTGCTCCTGCCCGATGTGGGAAGCAGCGGCAGGGCTGAGCGGGGCCCACGCTCTCCCGCACGTTCCCGGACCCCCACCTGGCTGCCCACGGAGCTTTCTCACCGCTGGGGCCCCCTCTGCTCCGTCTCACTCGCACCCTAATCTTCTTTTCCTTTTTTTGTTCTAGAAATATTTTGGTTTTGTGTCTCCCCCCGCTCTCCACTTGCCTCGGATTGGGACGTGTTCGCGGGGCTCTCCCGGGAAACAGACCACGAGGGCGTGTCCACGTAGAGGGGAAGGCAGGGCGTGTCCACGTAGAGGGGAAGGCAGGGCGTGTCCACGTAGAGAGGAAGGCAGGGCATGTCCACGTAGAGGGGAAGGCAGGGCGTGTCCACGTAGAGAGGAAGGCAGGGCATGTCCACGTAGAGGGGAAGGCAGGGCGTGTCCACGTAAAGGGGAAGGCAGGTTGTGTCCACGTAAAGGGGAAGGCAGGGCGTGTCCACGTAGAGGGGAAGGTAGGTGTGTCCACGTAGAGAGGAAGGCAGGGCGTGTCCACGTTCTGAGGAGCCGGCTCCCGGGGTGGAGGAGGTGGGCAGGCCCAGGATGTGGCGGAGAAGCCCAGGCTGGGCCGGGAAAGGATCTGCTGGGGCGCCGGCAGCGGGCGGCGAGACGAAGCCCGAGGTGTCCGGGCAGGTGGCCTTCCCGGGGGCGGAGGCGGCCTCTGTGCCACTCAGGCCAGTCTTGCTCGGTGTCAGTGCACCCCAGACCCTGGGTGACCCTGGGTGACGGAGTCTCACAGGGAGGGGCCCAGCACCCCTAGAGACAGCCGGTGCCCTCTGGGGCCGCGGTGGCACCGCCCCAAACGCTTGCCCTCCTGTTGTTGAAAGCTCTCTCGTGGCTGTCGATGGGAAAGGTCAGCGTTCACTGTTCAGAGAGGGCTGTTTGTGTTCTTGTTGAGTTCTAACGGTTTTTGCAGACGTTGGATCCAGTGTGCGGTTTAGGGTCTCCTCACAGCGGGATGAGACCCCGCGTTGGTAACCACGGCTGCGAAAGGCCTCGTCCCTGGGCCCAGCACTGACCAGGCCACCGGACAGAGCGAGGCCCCGTGCCATTGTGCGGTGCCCTGTGGCCCGAGGACTCACTGAGGGGCCGGGACTGCCCGGTGAAATGGAGGACACGCACTCCCGGGAAGGTCCTGGGCACTGGCCACACTCACAGGCCCAGGCCGGGGGACCCCGGCGGGCCGGCAGCCCCTCACGCACAGGAGGGGCTGGCGCAGTCGCACGCCAAGCGCCGGGTGAAGTGGTTCCAGGAATTCTTCCCGCTTCTCAGCAGCCACCTGCCTGGCACCTGGTCAACTGCATCCTCACGGCCGAGCACCGACCTTCTCGCGGCGCCAAGGACATCCCTGGGCGGCTGCGGATCCGGGCTCCTCTGTCCTCTCACATCGGAGCACTGGGTGGTCTGGGCACTGCCTGGGCACCGCCTGGGCACAGCGGGCCTCCCTCCTCCCAAACCCCCTCCCAGGCCTCCCTCCTCTCCTCTGCTGTCTCCTGCTAGTGGCCGATGGATCTTTGAAAGGTCTGAGCACCCAGCTCCCACCCTACCTCTCCGCCTCCACCCCGCCACCTCATGCACCGTCCAGCCCCGGCTCAGGGCCACCCTCCGCGCCCGCCTCTGCTGTACGAGTCCATGAACAAGCAGAAGCCACTCTGTGGGCGGAGGCCCTGCGTGCCGCATGGCTGGGCACCGGGCACCTCGGCAGCCGCCGCTGGGGGCTGTGCCTGGGCAGGGCACTCCCCAGGAGAAGACAGGGCCTCGGTGTGAGCCGGACAGGAAGGTCCTCTCTCCGGGGGAGGAGGTGCCGGCCCGCGGAGAGCGCTCACTGGGCGGCGGGAAGCTGTGGGGAGCGGGTCTGAGGAGCAGGAGGTGCTGGGGAGGCAGCACACAATCCCCAGCACAGCTGCCCTCCCCCTGCGGACTGAGAACAGAGGTTCGCTCTCAGCGGAGGCAGCCCGGGTCTGACGACCTCGGGAGAGAAGGGTCCGGGCCCCGCTCTCTCCGGAGGCCGGCGGGGAGGGCCCTTCCTCGTCCCTCCAGCTCCCGGGGGCCCCAGCATCCTTGGCTCGTGGCCACATCCCTGCGGCTCTGCCTCTCGTCCAGGACCTTCTTCCTTCCCCGTGTGTCTCTGTGCGCCCTCCCCCTTCTCATAAGGACACCAGCCATATTGGATTAACTAATTACGTCTGCAAAGACCTCACGGGCGAGGAGCAGATGGCATGGATGGGGGGACCCCGTTGGGCTGATTTCTCCTGGTCTCTTCTCGCCGCTGCCCTCAGGAGGGGCCCTCTGAGGCTGATGCTCCCCTGGTCCTTGCCGAATAAGTGCCAAGCCGATGCCCTTCCACAGCCCTTTCCCCAGGGAGAGGCGGGGTCTGGTCTCCCTCCCCCTGGAAAATGCCGGATGGTGGCCCTCAGCCCCGGGCTTCGCAGAGGAGCCGTGGTCAGGGAGGTTGGGATTGCCGACTGGCTAGGGCGGTTCAAGACCGCCCCCCTCCTCTGGGAGAACAAGGGGCGGGGCTTCCTGAAGGAAATGGGGGTGCCCTCTCCATAAAGAGGGGAGCAGACCGTAGGCAGCAAAATACAGGTGCCTTGCAAGAGAGGAAGACGGACACCCTTAGAAGTCCACGCTGAGCCCCACCAGCGGCCAGGGCAAGGAGCCCCTCCTCCACTGACCCCCAATCAAGGTGCTCACACCTGCTGAGGAATTTTTAAAAAATACATTTTATTGATTTTTCACAGAGAGGAAGGGAGAGGGATAGAGAGTTAGAAACATCGATGAGAAAGAAACCTGGGTCAGCTGCTTCCTGCACACCCTCCACTGGGGATGTGCCTGCAACCAAGGTACATGCCCTTGACCGGAATCGAACCTGGGACCCTTCAGTCCTCAGGCTGACGCTCTATCCACTGAGCCACACTGGCTAGAGCTCACCTGCTGAGGAACTTAAATGGCCGCTGAGGAGCCCTGTGGGCACAGACACCAATCACCCACACCCTCCCCTCCCCCTCCCCCTCTCCCCGGCCGTAGGGTGGCTTTGTGAGTGGATGGCCTCCCGGTGGCTATGAGGGTCACTCCTGTCACTGTGCTCTCCCTCCTTTCCAGACGGATGAGACGCAGGCCGGGACCCCCGTCACCAGCCTCAGTTCCCTCAGAGGAGGAAGCCCTGCCTGGGGCCTCCCCACGTGTCCCCTCTCTGGGCTGTGCAGGGACAGGGCGGGCTCTGGGTCTTTGGACAGATCAACCTCCCCCCCTTACCCGCCCCAGGCCCAGGGTCAGGAACCAGGGCAGGGGCAGGCCGGGCGGGGCTCCGTGCCCCAGTGAGAACCCCTCCCCCCCCCCCCCCCCCGCCCTGCACACCTGCTGTGCAGGAGCGAGGGGAGGCGGTTTTGATTGGCTCATTTTCGTGAGCTCGTGGCTCATTATTTTTACAGGGAACAATTTCTATCCATTTTCCTTGTCACTCAGGGTGCTAGCTACTCGCTGAGCGGCTCGGGCCGTTATAAATACATTAGCAGCCACGTTCAGGCGCTCTCGGGTAAAAATAATCTCTCCGATCTGCATTGTGGGGCACAGATGTGAGCTGCCGCGGGGAGCCGGTCAGGCTCAGCCTCTCCTCCTGAGGGCTGGGGCGGCGGGCGGGGCCGCGGGGCCCCGGGAAGCCGGAGGTGCGAACCGGGGCACCGTCCCCTCCGTGGTCACAGGGCTCACGAAGGCACGGAGGGGGAGTGGCGTCGAGCCCCCGAGGGGGGATGGGTTCTGGCATGGCTGACAATTGGGGACCCACAGGCCCGTGGCACCTGCTGAGAAGCTCCTGGGACTCCCCAACAGGCCACCCTCTCGGGCCGCCCTGCTGAGTAGGGGCTTCTGGGGTGGGGCCCTGGTTCCAGCACCTTCCAGTGGGGTCACCCTTCACTGTGGGTTGCTTTTGTTTTCATGTTTTTGTCTTTTGAGGGAGAGAGAGGAAGGGAGAGAGAGAAACATGGATGTGAGAGAGAAACACGGACCGGCCGACTCCCACACTCTCCCTGGTCCGGGATGGAACCCGTGACCTCTCCATACGTGATGACACGCCCCCCCACGGAGCCCTGGCCAGGGCGGCCTGTCCCGTGATCTAGGTCGCGCCGGGGTTAGAGAGCACAGGCAGGGCTCAGGTGTCCACATGAGAGCAACACGGACGGCGCACAGGCACCCAAACTAGGACACGTCACAGCGGAATGGGGACATGGGAAACCAGCTGTCACTGCCCAGGCCGTGTTTGAGTGAAAAGTGGGTTTCAACATATTGGTAGACGCACTGGGGTTTTTCTGAAGAATAAGAATTCTTCCGTAGAATCATAACATTTAGAAATTTCCACCCGGCCAGTATGGCTCAGTGACTGAGGGCCGACCTATATGAACCAGGTGGTCATGGTTCGATTCCCGGTCAGGGCGCAGGCCTGGGTTGTAAGCTCCATCTCCAGTGGGGGGCGTGCAGGCGGCAGCCGATCCATGATTCTCTCTCATCACTGATGCATCGATCTCTCCTTCCCTCTCTCTTCCTCTCCAAAATCAATAAAACTATAGTTTAAAAAACTTCCCCGTACAATTGCTCGCACCTTTCCTCAAAGCTGCACTTTTTTTGTTAATGCGTTTGAAAATGTTGACCTGACACTGACTCTTTTCAGACTGTAACATGTTTTTAAATTATTCTTATTTATTTGTTTGTTTATTGCTTTCAGGGTGGAAGGGAGAGGGAGAGAGAGAGATAGAAACATCAATGATGAGAGAGAACCATTGATCAGCTGCTTCCTACACGCCATACACTGGGGATCAAGCCTTTAACCCGGGCACGTGCCCTGACCAGGAATCGAACCTGGGACCCTTTCAGTCCACGGACTGACGCTCTATCCACTGAGCCAAACAGGCTAGGGCGATGCCTGATGACATTTTGAATTGAGCTGATTCTCTCTGCAAGTGCAGGGGAACCTGGTACACTCAGAGCAGACCCTGCCCTGCAGAGGGCGCAACCTCTCCCCCCTTTAATCCCCCCCCCGCCCCCCCCGCAGCAGAATGGGGGCCTGTCCCGGCGTCCAAGCAGGTTGGCAGAGGCTGCGCGGCCGCCTGCGTTCAGAGACGCTTTCTTGGACAAAGCCGCCACCACGACAAACCTCATCACATTAGCCGTCTGCTTTGAAGTCACTTCTACATGTGGTTTTCTTGAATGTCACTCCAAATTTAGCGGCAGCGGAGTCACAGATCTCTTAACTCCGAGCCGCGCCCTATTCGGGGAGGAATCTGTTTAATTGAAAGCGGGGTTTCGTGGATGCTGCCTTTGCCCGTGGCGGCATTCCAGAGCACTGCGAGGCCACGGCTCAGCCAGACCCCGCGCCCTCCGCCCCGCTCTGCTCTGCTCTGCTCTGCGGGCTCCCTC
The DNA here is from genome assembly GCF_014108245.1 of Pipistrellus kuhlii. Lineage (NCBI taxonomy): Eukaryota > Metazoa > Chordata > Mammalia > Chiroptera > Vespertilionidae > Pipistrellus > Pipistrellus kuhlii. The sequence continues at coordinate 1,547,714 of NW_023425534.1, read as the reverse complement.
CCTCCTGGCCTGTCCCGGGCAGATGTCCCGTCCGCCCTGTTTGCAAGCTCTGTGGTCAGTAGTGACCATGTCCTAACGGCCGGAGCGGGAGTGTCCGGCTATCGCGGCTCTGGTCACGGACTTGTTCGGTGCAGTAAAGACAATGGAGGATTGCTACGGAGGCTTCGGGCCGTTGTGGCTGCGGAGACAGGCAGACAGATGCCCTCGGGAGGCGCATGCATTTCCTGGAGCTCCCCCAGGGCAGCAGCCCAGAGCCCAGGTCCCCACGCTGAGGGCTTCTCATCGCAGCCCCCGCCTGGGAGAGCGTCCGGTGCGCTGGGTGCAGGCCGTGTGGGCACGTGCCGGCAGCACTGGCGTTCTCTGACTGTGAGAGCCTCAGTTGTGGGATGCCACTCGGACTGTGGGTCCGCACAGCCAGCTCTGACTCACAGCCCTGCCCTGGCCGCCTCCTGCGGAACGGCGCCTTCAGCCTGGGACGTGGGTCCCTGCTTGCGCCCATCACCCTGCGGGAGACCAGCGCCTTTGCCTTCCTCCGGGGGAACGATGGCTGGACTTCCACAGGACGCGTATCCCGGATGCTTTATTTTAGCACGGAAACCGGGTTTACACACGTCCAGCCCGTTTCCTCCTGCCTGTCCATGGGAAGCGGCCCTCCACCACCGTTTGCAAGGTCCGCCTCCTGCTCGCGGCCGGACTGGTAACAGCTCGCTGCGTGCTTCTCCCCCACGCACAGGAACCCTCGGGGCCCGAGGTGCGTGCGCCCAGCTCGGCAGCCTGGCACTCACTCCCAGTGAAGAGTCCTGCCTCTCGGAGGGACGGACAGGCAGGGCCTGAGCTGCACCGGCGAGTCCCGGCCGGCGGGCACAGCCTCCTGCCGATGACGGCTGATGTGGACAGCGGTGCCGGCCAGTGTCCCCCAGGGGACCTGGTGACGCCCATGACCAAGCCTGTGGGGAGCCCCCGCGGCCGCAGGAGCTGGTGGCAGGTGAGCGGACTTGCCTCGGTGCTGAGGGTGCAGGGGCACTACCAGCTCCTGCTTCCCGGCTTCCCAGCTTCAGTGCAGCTCAGAGCAGCGTTAGCGAGCAGCAAGCCGACTCCTGGGCGCGTATTTCCTGCTCAATAGGGAAGGGTCTCTCGGAGCCAAGCCTGGCTGCGCCCCCTGATGTTCCCGCAGGGCTGCCCACTGGGGACGGGGGAAGTGGACAGTTCGGCCAGAACACAGAGGGCGGGCAGAGGCCGGACCGGCTGGAGCTGGCCTGTGATTGGAGGGCTGAGGGCCCATCCCCAGGGCCACCCACGGGTGTTGCCCTCACCCACCGACAGGGATCGATGCCACCCTGAGCCATGCACCCAGACGTGCGGTGAGAACAGTCAGGGCGATTTGTCCAAAGGATGAACGGGAAGCCTTTCTGGACAGGTCCATGGTGGTGAGGGACGGTGCTTTGACTCCAGGGCCTGTGGCAGGAAGCGGCCCCCAGGGGAGCGGTGGCCCCCAGGCTCCGTGGCCGTGGGTCCGGGGGGCCCCCTGGGAGCCTGCACCGGCTCGCTCCCTGAGGGTGCTGTGGTCAGCACCCAGGACGCTGGGCACGCAGTGGCGGGCCGCTCCGGCCTGGAGGACTCAGGCTGCCTGACCCCGGGTGGAGGTCATGTGCTCCTGCAGCGGCTCCCGCTTCCCCAGAGCCGTGCCTGTGGCCGGGGCCGGGGCCCCCTTTCCCTGGAAAAGGCTCATGCACAGGAACACTCCGGGCACGGGGCACGGTCACCAGGTGCCCGGCCAGGTGTGCGTCAGCTGTGAGAGACCTCAGCTGTGGCCGCGCGGGCAGAGGGGACGGAGAGAGAACGATGAAGCCAAGAGCCGAGATCTCGCCAGAGACAGGGGTTCTTGATCCTGCCAATCCGGGCAGGGCGGTTACCGGATGAGGCCCACCTGGGCCAGGTGGCAGTGGGAGGAGGGAGCCGGGCCAGGGGAGGAACCGATACCCTGTGGCAAGAAGCTGGCAAACACCGGCTCTGTGAGCCAAGGCTGAGCTGGGTGGAGGCGAAGGTGAGGGCAGGGCCCCGGGAGGGAGGCCCCGCGGGCATCACCGACTCGAAGAGGCTGGCACTGTGGGTGCCAAGGACGCGGAGGAGACGTGGAACCTGCCCCCTGCAGGCAGAGACTGACCGACACACCCAGCAATTCCGCTCCGCCCGGACCTGTCCAGGCGGCAGCTGGAGCAGCTCGCCGGTCCGGTGAGTCTGGGGGGCGGGAGGGTGAGGGGAGGCGACCGGGGCAGGGCATCTTCACCCCCCTTTCCCGAGGGCAGGCAGGCGGGCAGCCACGCTGCCATTGCCTCCAGGCGAGAGGCCCCTGAGCACGCTCTGAGCGGCGGGAGTGCGCATGCCCCCAGGGGAGTCAGGGTCCTGGCGGCTGTGCTGGGGGACAGGCCGGCCTTCCCATCACCCACGTGGGCCTGGAAAGCACTCCCTAGAGCAGTCTGCCCCCCAGCCAGCGGAGAAGCAGCCGCTCCAGTGCGAGAAGCCGCTGGGGGCGGGGGTGGGGCGGGCTGCGGGTGCCGGAGGAAACCCAGCTGTCCCCACTTCTTCGGGGTACAGGACATTGAAGATGGGGTGACGCGGAGAGTGAGGGGGCCCGGCTCTCGGGGGGGTGGAGCCTGGGAACGCCCCTCCCATAACCTCCGTTTGGGGGTGTGGTGGATCAGGCTGCCACATTGGTAAATGTGGGGTGGGGTGGGGTGGGGCTCCCGGGAGGGGCAGGGCCTCGCAGGGGCCCGCTTTTTAACACACTTGGGAGCGGGGAGTGGTGTGGGGTGTGGCGTGGCCCTCTCTGGGGCCTCCCCGCTTTATAGTGACGGGAGCCTTGATGCCCCTTGATGCCTTGGACAGGAGTGGGCTGATGTCCGAGCCACCCCTCCCCGCTGGGTGGTCTTGGACGATCTCCTTGAACTCCGCACACGTGCGTGTCAGGCCTGGCGCCGGCAGCCACGCTGGGCATTACATACCCACAGCTCCGCACCGGCCGCGAACAGCCACACCTCCCGGCTCTTCAGGTGCCAGAGTCCCCTGGCCCGGCCCGGCCCGAGCGGCCGCTGTGGTGTCTCAGGCCCGGGGTCTGGGTGGGGCGATGCCAGTTGCCGCTCGGCACCGTGACGGGCTGAAGTGAGATCCCGGCTGTGGAATCCCTCAGGCGGCTGATGCTCACAGGCCCAGGGATCCCAGCCCACGCCGGAGGAAGCAGCTGGCCTCTGCCCAGCGGCAGGGCGTGCAGTCAGTGCCACGTCCTCTTCCCCCTCAGCGTGTTCCGGAAGCCTCTTCACGCCGAGGAGAACAGCTTGAAGACGGCGTTGTTAGGGGAAGTGGCTTTTCTGCTCAATTACTCTCTGGATGGGCCGTGAGCAGTCAAGATGCCACCTCCGCTGCTGCTCGAGGAAGATGGGGTGTGACGGTTCCTGGCTGGAAAAGGCCATCGAACCATCAGCTGTGTTTCCGTGCATGCGGACGGATTTCCCCGGCGATGCCGAGCACCAACAACACTCTTAGAAACGATAATGGTGATGGTGATGGTGATGGTGATGAGAGTAATGATGATGGTGATGATGGAGATAATGATGGTGTTGATGATGATAATGATAGTGATGATGGTATTGATGGTAATGGTGATACTGATGATGGTGATGATATGATGGCAATGGCGGTGGTGATGATGGTGATGGTAATGATGATGAGTGTAATGATAATGGTGATGATGATGGTGGTAGTGATTTTAGTGGTGATGATAATGGTGATGATGTTAATTAGGATAATGATGGTGGTAATGATGGTGGTGATAAAATTGTGATAATGATGGTGATGATGATGGTGTTAATGATTTTAGTGGTGATGGTGATGGTGGTGATAATAATGATAGTGATGATGATGATGATGGTGATGGTGATGTTGATGGTGGTAGTGATTTTAGTGGTGATGGTGATGGTGGTGATGATAATGATAGTGATGATGATGGTGATGATGGTGAGTGTAATGATGATGGTGATGATGGTGGTGGTAGTGATTTTAGTGGTGATGGTGATGGTGGTGATGGTGTTAACTAGGATAATGATGGTGATGATGTTAATGATGGTGGTGATAAAATTGTGATAATGATGATGATAATAATGATAGTGATGATGATGGTTATGATGGTGAGTGTAATGATGATGGTGATGATGGTGGTGGTAGCTCCTTACCATCACCATCAACACAACACCATTAGTTGTGTTGATGGTGATGGTGGTGATGATAATGGTGATGGTGTTAATTAGGATAATGATGGTGGTAATGATGGTGGTGATAAAATTGTGATAATGATGGTGATGGTGATGGTGTTAATGATTTTAGTGGTGATGGTGATGGTGGTGATAATAATGATAGTGATGATGATGATGATGGTGATGATGATGGTGGTAGTGATTTTAGTGGTGATGGTGATGGTGATGATGATAATGGTGATGGTGTTAATTAGGATAATGATGGTGATGATGTTAATGATAGTGGTGATAAAATTGTGATGATGATGATATGATGATGGTGGTGGTAGTGATTTTAGTGGTGATGGTGATGGTGGTGATGATAATGGTGATGGTGTTAACTAGGATAATGATGGTGATGATGTTAATGATGGTGGTGATAAAATTGTGATAATGATGATGATAATAATGATAGTGATGATGGTAATGATGATGTTGATGGTAATGGTGATACTGATAAAGGTGATGCTATGCTGGTGATGGCAGTGGTGATGAATCTTTTGACTAATCACAGCTCACCACTCTAGCAAGAAGCATTGCCCCCAAGGCACAGCATCTGACCTACTTCCTAGTTGGGGTGAGCCAGTTACCCTTCCCAGTCCTTGCTGACAAGTGGTAAAGCCATCCTGACCTTGGCAGTCAAGGATCCATCAGGAGTTCCGAGGTAGAACACGTATGTAAACTCCGTGTACATGGCAGAGACATGCTCCCTTCCCCTGAGCACATGTTGGTGTTTCCAAGTGTAGGGGCTGGGTGAGAACAAGATGCAGAGTACCTTCTAGAATTGCTAACACCGATGGGGAAGGGCAGAAGAGTGTGTGAGTGCCCACAGGCCGCCTGCCCCGCCTGTGTGAGGCCTAACCTGTCACCCACTGACGTCCAGTGAAAGGCACACGGGAGTGACATGTGTTCCTTCCCAGCAGAGTCCTGAGGGCCTGGCCAGGCTCTGCCGGGACTCCTGGCCCGCGCTGTGGGTGGGGTGTCCAAGGACAGCAGCCCCTGTGCGTTCGGGCGATGGCAGCTGCGGTGGCTCTGAGCAGGAAGGAGCGGGCCCTCGCTGGGTGGGATCAGCCCGAGCCTGGGCCTTGTCTGATGAGCCAGCCCCCCAGCCCCAGCTGCCCCGGGCGGTTTAGACATTGATTTGAAGAGACACCATTGAGATGGCCCTGGCCGGTGTGACTCAGTGGATAGAGCATTGGCCTATGGACCACAGGGTCCTGGGTTTGATTCTGGCCCCGGGTCCTGGTGGGGCGCGTGCAGGAGGTGACCAATGGATGTGTTTCTCTCACATGGCTGCCTCCCCCTGTCTTTCCCTCTCTCCCCCACTCTCCCTAAAAGTCAGTGGAGAATGTCCTTGGGTGAGGATTCACCACACACACACACACACACACACAAAACAATAGAAACAGTTTGTCTTGCTGCTTGGAGCCCAGGGCCTCCGGACCCGCCAGGAGCAGCGACTCCCTGGCCTGACTGCCCTCCCTGAGCGATTTCTGCAGGGGTGCCTGCTCCCTCGTCCATCCCCTGGCACTCCCCACCCATCCTCGGGGTGCCCGCTCCCCAGTCCTACTGGCCAGAGGCAGACCTTCGGGGCCTTGTCCCTGGCGCCTCCCCTGCGTTACTGCTGCGTGTCCAAGGGCCTGACTCCTTCCCGTCCCGTTCACCCTCCTCACCCTCAATCCCCCACTGATCCACCTGGAGCTGTGCCCTGAGACCCCGTGCACACTGGCACTCCTTCTGGTGCCCGCCCTCCTGAGGCAGTGCCTCTGCCCACGGAGGGGGAGGGGGAGGGGGAGGAGGGGGGGAGGAGGGAAGAGGGAGGAGAGAGGAGGGAGGCAAAGGAAGGGGAGAGGAGGGAGGAAGGAGAAGGGAGGAGGGAGGAGGGAGAGGGGAGGGGGGAGAAGGGAGAGGGGAGGGGAGAGGAGGGAGGGGGAAGGGGGGAGGGGGGAGGGAGAGTGTGTGTGTGTGTGAGAGAGAAGGGAGAGGGGAGGGGGATAGGGGGAGGGGGAGGGGGAAGGGAAGGGGGAGGGGGGAGGCGGAGGGGGGAGGCAGAGGAAGAGGGGAGGAGGGGGGAGGGGGAGGGAGGGAGGGGGAGGGGGGAGGAGGGGAGAGGGAAGGAGGAGGAGGGACTTTCCCACCTCCTTTTTCCTTAGTCACCTTGTCCCAGTTCTTTGTCCTGGTTCCACCCCCCCCCCCCTGCACACACACACACACACACACACACACACACACAGGTGCCCCCTCACCCTGCCTGCCCACAGCCAAGACAGAGCCCATCCATCGCTCCCCAACTCCTCGGAGTGGAGCCACAGCCCGGGACCAAAGGTCCCGCTGCTCCTGGCATCACTGTGGGAGGAGCTAAGGCTCCCGGGCCCCGCCCCACCCGGTCACCCCAGCCCCTGACCGGCTTTCCTGGGAGCCCCCCACCCTCCTGGTTTCTCTCCAGCTGGACACCCACCCCCCCGGCCCCACAGCGCCCAGGGCCTGTGTGCGGATGGGGCCACGCTGCTTTCCAATGCAAACAAACTCTCCGTTCAGTCTAAATGGAGGGAAAACCCTTTAGCACAGAAACCCTGAAAAGCCGGACATGAGGGGTTTCTGACCTGGGCCAGGTCACGGCCCCGGGTGCCTGTCCACCGGGCCCGCCTGACAGGACATGGCTGCCCGGAGCGGGCCCAGGGCCGCGCCTTCTCTGATCCACGTGTGTGTGGGCGGCCAGGGGGACCCGGCGCTGTGTGTGGGCGGCCCTGGCAAGGCCGCTGTCGGATCTCTGTGCCTCCGGCCCGGCCTGGCCCTCGCACCCAGCAGGGTCTGCAGCCCCGAGCGGCCTGGTTGGGAGCAGCTCCGGGCAGGGCACTGGGCACCTCACCTGGGAGGAGGAGGAAGAAGGACCTGGAGGCCCCCTCCCCCAGCACCAATCCCTGGTGGGAAGGCAGGGCCAGGGAAGGTCTTAGTGGGGCTGAGTTAAAGAGACATGTGCTAATTTTAACCAGTATTCCCCCTTCATGAAGCATCACACACTTCACCACGTGATCAAATGTCATGCTTAGGACGCTTTTGCATCCCGGGGGGATGAACAGCGGCAGGTCCAGTTGCCTCTGGATGGGACTTAGAGCTTCCGGTTGGTCCCCGAGGACCCTCAGAGCAATGGCTTCTGCAGAAGGGCCTCCTGGGCAGACAGCAGGGCGGGGGGAGGGCCAGAGAGG